>NC_142444.1:12500-637500 GCF_059453495.1 Arachis ipaensis | reverse complement strand
TCAATTTTAAGTATAAACTTGTGCCTTGTTTTGTTTGGCTCGGTTTGGTTTGTGTTTTTTGCATGCATGCATGCCAGAACTTTAATGTAATTAATAAGATGGTGAAATTTATACACGTAAAAGATTGTGAAAGTGAGTAATCACATAATTATTGTCTGTGAACAATGTACGAACGCAAATAATTTTAACTTTTTTGTTGTAGTGATGTAATAGCTTATAGCTATCTACCTCAATCACAATTTTGTCTTGCTTTCTGTTATCTGCACACATGAACATAGAGTAAGAGCATATTAGGACTCTATTATGTTATTTTCTTGGCCCACTTAACACATGGGATGTTAAATTGACTAGTTGTTCTATACTTGCATCCACACTAATAAAATAATAATAATCTCACCTCATATAATTAATAATCTATTATTATTATTATTATTATTATTATTATTATTATTATTATTATTATTATTATTCACTCAAATGATCTTATTCTTATGAGTGGCTCTTTGATCTTTGATTTTATTAAACTTGATAATTTTATTTTATATTATTTTCTTGTGAATTTCTAGTGCAAATTAAAGCGCTCACCCAATAAAATAGAATAAAATGAATGCTTCTAAGTTTTAACTAGAGTATGCATTAAATTTGAAGCTTCATGACAATCAAAATCAAAGAATATAAGTCAATTCATACTTTTTTTTTTTTAAGTAAAAAAAATCATAGAATCTCCAATCCAAATGGAGAATACTCATGAGGATGAAAGAAACACTCAAATTAAAACTATCACAACTATACACGATTCAATTCTATGATATAAATTTATGTAGCTTACCAACTCTCATTTTCTAATTTTATGACTATACAACAGATAATCATTTTTTTTATTATTAAACAACTGTCTATATTTTTTTTAATTTTTACTTATTATTACTCTAGTTCAACACTAATTTTCATGTTTGATTTAGTAATAAAAGAGTCATTAGTTGTTCGATAAGAAAACACAAATTTTCTCTTTAGCTATATATTCAATAATTAATTCTTTTATGGTTAATATTACTAATAAAATGAAATGTAATAATAATAATAATGAATAATACCGAAGGAAGTATTAGTAAACATAAATATTATAGTATATTTTTTAGAATATTATTATTATTATTAGGTTTAATTACTCTATTAGTTCCTATAATTTTACGAAATTTTTAATTAGATTCCTATACTTTTTTTTTTAATTGAATTTTTACATTTTTTTTTATTTGAGTCTATGTACTAAATTTTTTTTTAGTTGGGTCTTTGTACAATTAAGTTAATTACTATAAAGAGAAATTTAATTAAAAAAAATTTAATGCAAGAATTCAATTAAAAAAAAAAAAATTATAAGAACTAATAGAATAATTAAACCTTATTATTACTATTTTGTTTTTTCTTTTTTGGAATGATAGAAGAGATTTCATGAGCTTGCTAGCCTAGGTAGGGATAATAATGGAGCATATGAAAAAACAGAATAATTTGTACAGCTGTAACATTCACAGAGAGAGAATAAAGTTGTTATAAACAAATGAAACAAATGTTACTTACATTATTACATGTAAACATTCGTATGTATCTATATTTACAGTTGACAAATTAAAGAAACCTGCCATACAGCATTGCATCCACCACATACGTTATTAGGGTTTTTTAGGCAGAAGGAAAAAACAATAATAATAATATATTAATAAAAAAACAAACAGGAGAAAAAAAAAGAAAAAAAAAAGCTGAGCTGGCTAATACTACTAATAATAAAATTTAGCTAATATGTATTTTAAAAATACATAATAAATTTATCATTAACAAAATATTTTTTAATTTATAATTTTAATAGGTGTTTTTAGGTACAAAATAAATAAATTCATGATAATATTAATAATAATATTATAACAGTCGATTTCACGTAAAATTAATAGCTGAGCTGTTAGATAATTTAACTGATTTGACTAAATTTTTGTTTAACGTTCTCAACTATCAACTTCACGTGAAATCGACTGCACTGAATTTACACCATATTATAAAACAACAACAACAACAAAGCCTTGTCCCACTAAGTGGGGTCGGCTACATGAATCAAATGACGCCATTGTGCTCTGTCATTTATCATGTCTACAGAGAGACCGTTTACATGTAGATCTCATTTGACCATCCCATGGATGGTCTTCATAGGTCTTCCTCTGCCTTTCGCCCTTTGTCCATCTTCCATCTCATCCACCCTCCTGACTGGATATTTTATTGGTCTTCTTCTCACATGTCCAAACCACCCGAGACGCGATTCAATCATCTTTTTCATAATGGGTGCTACTCCAACTCTCTCGCTTACATCATTACACCATATTATAATGATGTGGAATATATGTAATGCAATGCAATTGAAAGCAAACAGGCTTTCGTTTCCTTGCTTTCTCCTCAAAAGGGGAGCAAAATTAAAGTATTCAGAGAGAGGGAACATGGTGATTGGTGATAATGCCAACACCCAACATCTGTGCTTTCTTTTTTCTAATGGAAAAATATGATGGAAATATATATATATAATTGCATTAATTATTAAAAAAAACACACACACATATTATATGAATAAATGATATGTTTGATGATACCAATGGGGAAAGAGAGAGAGGTACAAGCAGAAGAACACAAGACTGCAGGAACTGAAGCATGCAGGCACAGGCATTAGGCATTAGGCAAATAATAATGGGGGCCAATGCCAATGAAATCTGACACCATGATTCCCACACTTGTTCCTTCCAACACTCTACACGATAAAGCTTCCATCCCCCAACTCTTTTTTTCATTTTTATTCCCTCTTTTCTCTCAATCCCTTTCTTAATCATTTACCATATTCTACCTATACACAATAATTCCCTATCATAACCCTACCTACTTACTTATATTATTCCTCTCTTCTCTTCAGTCTTCACGCTTCAACATCCCATACCCAATAGTCTTCACCTCCTTTTTGACTATTTTTTTATGTCCTTTCTCCTGTTGAAGCATAATGCATTAATTAACATTAATCTATGGTACACGGAGACTAACACGAATATAAGATATGATACGACATAATATAAAATATATTGACACACAAATTTTAAAATTTTATAAGACACGAAGACACGCATATATATAAAATATAAATTAATTTTTTAATATTTTATTTTAATTATATAAAATATTAAAAATATTTTTATTTTAATAAATAATAATATATATTATTTCTAAAATTATTTTAAAAATACATGTTAAAAATAAAGTTGAATATGCAGACACAGTAACTCAGAAAAATGTCCATATTTCATAGGTGTTAATTAAGGGAGTCACTTAAATAAAGACATCTAAAATGTTTTTTTTTAAAGATGTTTTTTATTAATTAAATTTAACACATATAATTGATTAAGTCGTGTTATTTTTGTCAAAATTAAGTTAGACAAATTAATTTAACAAAAAAAATAGTGAATCAAATCTTGAACCGGTCTAAATTAATATTATTTTTTATAGAAAATGACTACAATACTCTTATTATAGAAAATGACTAAAATACTCCTATTCTATATATATTAATTTTAAAATTTCTAAATCCTAACGACAGCTTCTTGAACGCTTAAATGGCTAATTTTTCCATCTATAAACGCAGAAGTGATTTTGGTTACAAAACCACGTTTACAAGAAGCAAGAATTTCTAGCTTCTACGTTGCACTAACTGGCTTTTAGCCATTGACATTTAATATTTATTTTTTTTTACCAACTTTATCCTTTATACATATTATTATATTATTTATAAATTTTTTATTATTTCTCTTTACATGAACTCTTTTTTTCTATTATTTATTATTTATATTTTTTATTAATTTTTTATTTGACATTATATATTTTTATAATGGTAATTTTTGTGCATTATATTTATTATTATTTTTTTATAATATAATTTATTGATCCCATTAAGTAAAATAAATTAAACAAAAAAATTAACCATAAATAATAATAATAGTAAAAAATTATAGCGTACTAAAAAAGAGTACTAAGAATACTAAAAATATATTATATAAAAACATATAAGAAAAAATATAAAAAAATTAAATATATATATAAAAAAATAACATTATAATTTAATGTCATGTCCTTTTTAGTAATTATCTATCTAAAAGTGATTTTAACTAATATTATCTAAACAATATTTATTTTATCAAAATTAATTTTAGTATAGAATTACCAAACATAAATTATGTTGACACAAACTTACTTATACCCAAAATCAATTTTATAAAATCATTTTTGTTCAAACTCCAGTTTGACTAACCACAATCCAAACACACACAGAGAAGTAAACGATTAGAATTTATGATTCTCAAAATTAATGTACACATAATAAGAGTATTTTAGTCATTTTTTATAATAAAGGTATTATAGTTATTTTTTATAAAAAATAATATTAATTTAGACTAATTCAAGATTTGATTCACTATTTTTTCGATCAAATTAATTTGTTTGGCCTAATTTTGACAAAAATAACATAGTTTAATTGATTATATGTGTTAAATTTTAGTTACTAAAAAACATTTAAAAAAAAGACGTTTTAGACGTCTTTATTTGAGTGATTTCCGTTAATTAATTAATTAATGACATAGCTTAGTTTCAAGCTTCTAAATATTATAGTTTAACTAAGCTTAAGCAAGTGTCGGAAGTTTAAATTTTACTTTATGTATATAATAATTTATTGACTAACGATAAATCTTTAGATAGAGCTCGATTAAATTCTTAGTTTGTCAGACGAAAAAATATCGTTAAAAAAAAAAAAACACTAGTCTCTTTTGACCAATGCTATTAGGTGCTCTTGTACATTTCCTTTGCTTGAATTAGCTTTCCTGCTAGGGTTTTATTACATACCCAAAATTTGTTGAATAATTCAAGTTAAATAAAATAAATTATATCTATTTAAATTTATTATTCTGTACTATAAAGATATTTGTAAGAAATTTTTAGTAGCATTCAGCATATTTTTTACTAACCAAATTAAATTTGAGTTGAAGAAGAGGCTACTACTTCAATCAATGTTAAAGCAAGTTTTTGGACTTATCAAGCATTTACAAAACACATATTTATAGGTAAATATAACAGGGAAAACAAGCTAATATTCAAATACAAGATTGATTGGTAAGATTAATTCATATGCTTTCACTTCTGAATGAATATGATAATCTCTTTTGAACTTTAATTAGATAACACTACATTTGAAATTATTATATTTTAAAAATATAATACCGATTGTATTTCTGTTACAAAGTATGACTATTTTCTATGTTATAATACTTAATAACACCTAACTTTATGAGATATCAATATATAATAATTTATCCAAATTAAAGTTATATGTTTCTCCTTTAAATTAGAGTAAACTACTATTTATTTGAATACTACAACTATAACTGTTATATAAAAGATATAAACTGTTATATTCATAAAAAAAATATTAGTTTGACAAAACTACTTAACGAACTATTTATTTTAAGATATGTTGTCAATAATTATACTAACTCAAACTTTTATGAATATAGAATTAATGTATATCTTACATAATTAAAATTGTTAGTGTTATATATATTGCTTCTCTTACACATACATGATACACCCATGCATAATCAGGAAAGTGTTACAAAACTTCAATGTTTTATCCTAGAAACAAAGTATAAGGACCAAATTAGTAATAGTTGATAATTGATTTTGTGATCAAATTTCCTAATTTATTCATCAGCAATGTCATAATAAATTTATTGTCAAAGTGTGATTTTTTTTTTCATTCTATATTTTTTAAGTAGGAAAAAAAACATATGAAAAATATATATAAAAGATGAATCTATTAAATCATAAAGCAGTTAAAGTAATTAATATGATTTATAAATAGCATCTGCTGTATGCTCTTTCTATGATAAACCAAATAATAATAAATAAAAAATATCCAATTAAACCATTGCTTATTTAGTTTAGGAGCTTTTAAAAGGATATAATTTTGATCTTATTCATCACTTATTTATACACTAATAATTATGATTTAAAATACAATAACAGCTACCTCTTGGATGAGTACGGAGAGTACGGGGAGATTATGTCATTTGAGCTATTACTTATTGGCGAGAAATTTGGAAAGATAGAAAACTCGAAGCCACAACCTCTTAATTGAGTACGTGGAGTCTATGCCATTTGAACTATTACTCATTGGCGAGCAGTAGTTGGGTAAACATAAAAAATAAAATAAAGTATACGGAAACATATGATGCCCAACAAGAAAAAGAAAGCACATTATGGTAATATTTATTTGCTTTATCTTGCTTTAGCTTTATTTTTATTTAAAGAAAGTTAAGTGATAGGAATCCATTATCCATGTCCTCCAAGCACTCTAAGACAAATTGAGTTCAGAGATGAGAAAGCAATGTTAGCTTTACGACCTAGAAAAGGAGATTTCAAACACCACAAAAGTTTAGCTTAGGAAATTGAGTGGTTAGTATGTAGCCTTACACACACCACTATTCTCTCTCTCTCTCTCTTCTCCATTACTTTCTTCCTTCCTTCCTTGACTACTTACTATTACTATATGGGGTCTCTCATTCTCTCTATATTTAGACCTTGGCTTCAATTCAGGGCGTCCACAACCCCACATCTTCCTCCGATCCTTTCCCTTTCAAAATCCACTCCATTAATTATTATGCAAAATTAATGGACCTTCTTTAATTCATTTTATTCTATAGTTTTCTTTCTAGGACTCTATATTCTTTTCATTATTATGACCTACATATATACATACATACACCTACCTACTCCCTCAATTAACTAGTTTAATTTTCCCCATCTATACTTTTACAGATCTTGATACTAATCTTCATTAATTCCTCCTTTCACTCCTTCTCTTCCGATCCTCACTCAAGAAGGAAATGAGAAATGATCTACGGTTTGATCATGATCATTATCATGAAATTATATATGCACACATACATTATCGGCATATATTTCATAACTCATCTATCAATGTCATTGCATATAAATATACATGCACATTCTCTAGGTTTAATTTGTTACTTGCTAGCATCCTTAGTAGCAATTTAGTCCTTTAAATTCCATGATTACACATCCATATACACATTGCATGCTTTCATATTCATGCCTCTGTAGGTTTAATTGTTTGATTTTTTTTTTCTTGATCTAGATCACATATGTTTGTGTATGTGCCTGGCTCCCTGTATGCCATTTTTAGAGCCTATTGAAATTTCGATGATCTCTGTAAATGGCGTATGAGGAGCCAAGCACGCATATGTTTCATATACATCTATTATGAAAAATGCTTGGTTAGGTTTATTAGAATTTAATTTTTTATATATATAATGTCTAGTAATTAATATGATTCTCTAATTTCTTATAAGTTGGTTATCATATGTTATATATACATAAAATACATGTAAATTATTTCACATAGCACGGCATTGTCATTTTCAAAGTCCAGGCTGTGTTAACTCTGGAATCAACAAGGTATATGTGCTTATCCTTATTTCGTTTTATTGTTTTTGCATAATAATGCTGACCTAGGAAACAATATATCACTTGTATAACAACATTACTAGGTAAATATTCCCTCATTTTTATTGTTGGAGTTCATATTTATTAGTCTTTATTTTATTTTTCATCTTGTCGACTTTTATATATAGACTATTTCACTGTGCATTGGAAGAGAAAAAAAAATCTTATAATAGATAAGAAACTGTAAAAGAGCATAAGTTCCAACGAAGTAGTATTGTTTGTGAAATTGATCATGATAGTAATAATAAAAAGAGAAAATATAGAATACTATTTTTTAGTTAATTAATATTAGTTAATTTTAGGATTTAGATTTATAATTTAAAAAAATTAATTGATATTAATAAAGAAATTAATTATATAATGTTATTCTTGTAAAAACTAATTACCTCTTCTTTTTTTTAATCCTGTAGTCATGTCATGCTTGTCTACAATAGCATAAAAAGAAGCAATAATGTCATCATATGATACATTGTATTTAGTACGCATTACATATTTAAAGATAAAACCCACAATTTTGTATGATGAGAAGTTAATTAGTCACATGGTAAATGCCAGTTTTGACTTCATTCAAATTACTGCTTCTTCTAATAGGAATAATTTAAACAAGTTGGCAATTGAAGGCATATTTTATTTCTCAGTGATATAAACATAACATTTCCATAAGTTTATATGTTATACATATACATATTGTTCATTAAGATGCATGATTCCTTAATAATTTTAGTTAGCATGTTTATTGAGAGAATTACATTGAAATATATGAAAATAATCGATAGAGTCAACCTACAAAGAATATTTACCTTCCTTACCTTAATATTAACATTATTGAATATAGTTGATAGCCTTAGGAGTTATTTTTGATAGTCTTAAAAATATGGGTATGGAAGCTGTTATTCTATTAGAAATTATTGTCCAGGTCTAATCAAATCATCTTTGAACAATATAAACTAAAGCAGATCATGCTTTCTAGATTCATCTCAATGTTATGTATAAAAGGGCGAAAAAGAGTCAAATAAACTTATGATTTTTGACTTAAATGTGAAAATTTTTGGGAGACGACATACTTAAATTTTATAATTAGATTAAGTGATTAATTAATCAAATTGTGAATGGAATAAAAATACGAGAATGTCTAGGGCCAGCACTTTTATTAAATTTTAGCCAGTATTTAACAAAAAAAACAAAGTGAGTAATCCCACACCCTTGGATGAAATTTCGCACCATTAAAATCACCAATGATAATTAATTGATGGCTACCAATCACAAAATTTACTAGCCCCTATTACTCCTCTAAAAAAAAATATATATATAAGCCAAAGTAGTAAACTAGACTTAACTCAACTCACTCCTACTCTTAATCCTTTTATATTAAATTCTTCACGCTATGATATTTTGCATGCTGGAGTCCCTTCATACCCTGTTCATTCATTCTTTGTCATGCAAAAATGTTCAGCATTAAAATTATGTTTCCGGCATATAACCTAATTCACTTTTCATGGCAACTTTTATGGAGTATATGGAAACATATCATATGAGATCAACATATGATATAAAATAGAACCGATTATAATAAAAATCTAGTTAGGAATTGGACCATTTTTTTTATACAATATTTGAGGCAACAACATAACCAAGTAATTTAATTTGGCATGTAGGAATGTATCTTTAATTCTTTATTTACGTTGAATTATTAAATAATAAATATCCATAATTAAAAAGATAAAAAACATTGTCAATAACGGTATTTGTATATCAAACATTTCAGACACTGATCATATAAATTTGTTATTAATTAATTTTGAATTTAAATTATCTTTTAATTAAGAATAAAGAGAATGGATAGTAGACGACAATGGATTGTAGCGATGGTGAATGGATTATATATATATAAAGCTTATCCGTAAGCGAAACTACAATATTATTTAGGTAATTAATATATACCTAAACGAATTCATTTTTCGAACTTATTATCATTGTTGTTATATGTCACTATTTTGTTATAATTTTAATTTGTTTGATTTAATTAGGTCAACATGTTGAGTATTTTAGATTGTCAGGGGCCTATGAACATCCTAATCTTATTAAGAACGATAATAGGGGGATAGATAGATGACTCACTCATGGGGCCATAGATAGAAAAGATGCCTAAATGTCAAAGGGATATTTATATATAATCCAATCATGCATTTTGTTTAAGAAAGGATAATTTAGTTCCATATATATAAAGTTTGGCCATATATACATCCATTGATGAAGATCAAAACAGTGATTTGTATCTAAAGGATGAGGAATGTGGTGTTTGTGCCTTTGTTGGCAATAACAAACAAATAATAAAGCTACTTAATAATAATACAAAGTAAAGATCTATAGTGGGTTGTGAGACATTTATCTACCAAAAAGATTGCATAGCCCTAATAAACAAGACAAGATTAAAGGATCACATCCCACTAATAATATCTTTAAAACTAATAATCAAGAAAAACAAAATTAGGGAAAAATGTAAAAATTTCTTGTTAATTTACTTTGGTTAATTAAGATATTCAGACAAGAATAACTGAAATTAATTTTCTTGATCTGTATTGGAACAACATAATTAATGTGCGTGTGAAACATGTGCATGGGAGTTGAAGAGGTTTCCTCGCCCTCACGCACAAACCAGAGGGAGCTTCATCCATTAAGATCTAAGGAGTTTAGGTCCTACATGAAAATGTAATCATAGATGTTTGACAAATAGAATGCATGTGAGGTGGCAAGAGCTGGTGTCGCCACTGCCATGCATCCTAACCACGTTACTTATTATTAGTGACAAAGAATTGAAGGAGATTATCACACAAGTAATTAAGATAGATGGAAGGTTGTGAAGAAAGTACAACACATAAACATAGTACCTTTAACCTTTTTCCGTTTATATTTTGAGAGGCACTTCAATATATCTTGCTTATCGGTTTTATTGCATGGAGAAAAATTGTATTTTTTTTATGGTAGATTATTAATAACAAATGATTGAACATGTGAAAGTGATGAAGTGAAAACGCATATATATACTAGTCAACAAGACAAGGATTTGATTCCTAGCTTGCTACCTTACATTTCGGCTACTAGGGTGTTTCATTAGCCAGTCACTAGATTAGGTGATTAGCACACAAATTAAGGGTACATGATGCATAAAGAACTGTTTTTCCTCTCTCTACTTTTAAAGACTTACTGAGTATCATATAATATAATTTGGATAGTATATATGATATGAAATGTTTAAATCCCATTGTAAAACAATTGTACCAAAAGTCCAAAATAATGGCAGCTTTATAAGAAGCTGAATAGCAATTTTAATACAATTCAAAAGATATATTACAAGAGTATGTTTGATAAATGAATTTCAAGGCATGATAATTTTCACCTCATTTGTTTCCTTCAACTAAATATGCCCTAAAGTGGAATGGACCTCTATTCTGATTTTTGAAAATGAGAAAGAAAAAAAAAAGTATAAACAACGTATTCATGTTTGATCCTAAAAATGCTTCAAAATATGAATATACTATACACTTCTGACTTAGAAATGTGATGTGGGCACCTCAACTATATGTACCTTGATGAGCAAAGTATTCACAGACATTTTCCACCCTTTTAGCACTCAACTCCCTAACTTGTATTTTCTTCTACTTTTACCCTTACTCCTGCTTTCTAGTTTTTGCTTCCTATGTTTTCCCCTGCAAAACAGGTAGAACTTGATATCAAAACATTTTGCATGTGAAATAAATAACAAGGACTTTGAAGAACAATGAAGATATTTATTAAAAGAACAAAACAATGCTTTTTACTGTGTGGGATCGACACAATTTGTGGCTTATAATTTGTTCTGCTTCACAAATAAGGACAACGGGACAACAAAGAGAGACCAGAGCAAAACTATTCACGACCTTAAAGGAACGAAAGAAAAATTTTGGAATTTGAGAAAGTGTGGAGCTTTCTGTTCTTTAGTCAAATGAGCAGTGACTCACCTTATTTTTTTCTGGGCCAAATAAAGTAAATAAGAAAATTTTGTTTGGTCTATTCATTTTAACATGCCCAAGTGAATATCCACTGACTAAATTCAACTCAGAATTCTATATCTTGCAAATCGCTTTGTGAAAATCAGCACAAGTTTTTATTCAGCAAAGACTGATATATGATACAACAAAAAATTACTCCTGAAGAGATGCTGTTAAATTATGAACATTTAATTCTGTGAACTACCACTGCACGTGGCTTGAATAATAGCAGACAGATTACCAATGGAAATGGTCATTGTAATGTTCAAAAGGGTCCAATATTTTGTCAGGTTTGGCTGTAAGTGATACTGATATGCAGCTCATCATATACCCAAAGGAGGAAACAAGACAGGCCACAAAATAATTCAATTGGAATAGGACCTAAACTTGGTGTCTTGATGAATATAAAAAAAATTCAATCCAACGATCTAAATGGGCAGATGAATTTAATGTCTTACCATGGTGGCAAAAAAGAATGAACTGCTGATCACTCATCAACCCTACCATAATTTTTTAACTTGTATCAATGCATTATTACATCAGAAGAACCTTTTCAGGACCACGGATGTACCCCACCACTGTCATCTCATTGTTAACTTTTTATCACTAGCCTCTTCAATTTTGACATGAATTACCCCATGCCCAAGACTACAATGTTGTTCCATAGCATCAAATTAAACAGCAAGGTTCTAATACTTTATCTATATTACATAGTTCAAGATTTTGATTATCAAACAACAATTTACTGATTTAGAATAGCCTTATCAACAAGGAAGCAAAATTACCTTTTTCTTTACCTTGGTACTGAACACAGTTTAGAACTCTAGGCATTCTTTGGGTTAATTTGCTTGAGTGCAACAGTGGGAGCTATTCTGCTGCTTCTCCTCTGATGTTCCAGAACAAGTTCTCCGGCAAACCAGTCAAGTTTCTCGGAATTACTCTGCTCTGATATTCTCTTTCCTCCAAGGAGCACTGACTCTACATTCTTTTGCTTCAACATCTCCTCAGCCATCTCAGTTAATATTTTTACATTGGCGGAATTTGTATCTATATCCAAGTTGGGTACACTTAGTCCAATACTTGATCCATTTGCCTGTTCATAAGAACTGTTTAGAACATTTTTTTAATTTAACATGTAATAGTAAATATTCTTAAAGGAGAGATGGTGTCATTAAAGTGGTGTTCATTTTAGTAAGGGTCTAGAACTTAGAAGTTGTTTGCTATATGCACAATGAGCTCTATAAAGAGCAAAAGGGCAAAAACAATTGAAGGATTAGATGCACACACATAATTAAACAGAAATAAAAAGCCAAAATTTCAAGTGATGATAGCTGCTTAGAACCAACTTGAATAGGATTTTTCAGTCAAGGCCTTCTTAAAGGACTCTCCTTGAAGCATTTAATGCTTTTGCTATAAAAAATACCACCCTTTGGTCCTACAACTTCAAATGTGCATTCATGATTCATCCCATTTCATCAGAGGGACTAGGCACATTTCATTGCATGAAGACCAAGCTTTCCCTATTATTGATACATTCTTATAGGACAAAATGTATTGGAGATTACCAGCAATAGATATCCCCTTTACTCACAAGAAGTACAAATCCAGCTATCCAAACCTGATCCTATCAACTTGCAACATACAGACGAGGCAAAAATCATTTACCGAGACCCCATTCTCCTGACATTCATCTGGTGTGAAATTGACTCAATTTAATGCCCTTTTTAACGTTTACGAAATTAACACGAGTTAGGTAACTCAAAAATGAACCAGTTAGTCCAAAACTTAAGGGCAAATAGCAGTTTTGCTGTTGACATTCTGAACAAAGAAACAAAATCCAACAATTCTCCACCACAGCACCACACAAGAAGACAACCGACCTTTCAACGGGAAACACAGAAAACATCTCATTTCCTGAGCCAACCAAAAACAATATGCCACCGTTCCTCCCAAAAATCATGTGCACCACCAACACTCATTATGTTAACCCAAAGAGAGGGGGATAAAATTATAAAAAACTAAATAAATAGATAAACTCTTCTCATTTCAACCATAGTATATTCTCATGATTATGAAATGAACAAAATTGATTCAACCGTGCATCACTATACCATAAACATCCCTAACATAATAATCACCTTGTTTGCACAGAATTAAGTCATTTCAAGCAAAACAAACATGTCAAATTGTAATCTAGCAAAGACTTGAGGCTTGGTTAAAAATTAAAATGGTAGTCTAAACTCTAAAGTGAATAATAACTAGTGTTTGCATTCGAAATAAGTGTAAAACAGTTTTACTACCTGTATTCGAACATAGTTGGAGGTGCAGCCAGCATTAGCGAAAGCCATGCCGACAGCCTGGTCAACGAGGTCAGCGGAGCCATCACCGGAGATTCGAGCTATGGGCCGAGCCCAGTCCTTGGGCTTCCAACGCTTGACCTGGTCGTAGCCATACTCCATCAGCTCCAAAACCTGACCCGTTCCGAGAGACAGCACCAATATGTCCTCCACACCTCTAACCATTGGGAACTCCTGCTTGTTATGGATCACGTGCGTAATTGCCGCCCCGGTAGGGTTCACCGTCGCTAAACTGCCGTCCACCCCAAGGCACCCGGTCCGACCGTCCAACGACCTCATTTTAACCGGATCGAACCGCCCTGGTTCAGCTGATGTGGCCATGCAAACCTCCCAGAGCCGAAAGTCGAAGCTGTCGCTCTCAAGCGCGTCAGCGCGTGAGAACAAGAACGCCGCCGTACTGGACAAATCGTAGCACGGTATGAGAACCGGTTTAAGCGTGTCCTTCAGCGTCAGGCTTCGACCGTTCGAAACAAACGCTTCCTTTAGAGTTTTTTCCAATCCGGCAGTGGCAGGTCCGGTCGAACCGGAAGTGAAACTCCGCCGGAAAAACATACGGGCGCCGGAAGAGCTCGGACGATAGAACCTCCTCCCTCGCTCCGCCAGCAGTTTCCACGTGTCGTCAGCGTGGAAAATCGGCCGCTGATGATCCTCTGTGGCGGAGAGCATCGCGGCGAATATGCCTCCGACGCCGGAGCCAGCTACGACGTCGAAATAATCGGCGATTCTGGCGTCAACGTTGCCAGATTTCTTCTTGAGCGCGTTCTCTAGATAAGCCAGAGCTTTGCCGGCGAGGATTCCACGCATGGCTCCGCCACCGTCGATGGCGAGGATGCATACTTTGCCACGCTGACTCCGAAGCAGACGTTCAGGATCGGAATTTGTTGGACTAGCGAGTTGCTTCGGTAAACAGAGCTTAGGTTCGTTGTAACCGAAAAGGAACTTTGTCTCGAGAATCGAGAAGATTTCATAGCTGAGTTTATCAGTGTCGATGCTCGGCTCTTCCATATCGGCAAGATTATTAGAATCCATTTCTTCACAGAATCAACGAAATAGTTTTAATTAGTTTTTCTTGAGCTGAACCTTCAAGCTACGGTTACCTTGTGTGTTGCATGGGATTGGATTCAATCTAACAAAAAAACGAAGAGAAAGAAAAATAGAATTGTCAACAAGTTTGAAAGTGATGAATGTATGTTGAATTAAGCAGAGATACAAACATACATACCTTTCTTTGACGCCTCGCTCAGTTGCGGCGTTTTTGTTTGTTCAAACTTTCAAACTTAAAATTCCAAGTGTTGTGTTATGTCATAATCCACGTTTTTAATATTATAGTGTATGTATCATCCTATCACGATCGTCTGGTTGTTTTAAATTAGTTTTAGCTGAGATCAAGTACACCTTTGGTTAGCTATACCCGTCTTTGTACAAAAACCATAACTACATAATTATAGATTAAATTCTTACAAATAACTAACATCCTACGCAACCAATAAACCAACCAGCACATAAAAACAAAACACGAAATTGCCATATCACCAATGGATTATTAGTTGGACAAGATCATGGATAAGTGACGTGGTCATTATCCAAAATGTTGTCCCAATAATGTATAGTGTAATAAACTTAAATACTATTTTAATTTGGTCAACATACGCTATTCTTTGTTTTCACGCCTTTTATTATTATGTTATCATTATTATTTGAGTCATGATTTACACACCTAATAAATAAACTATGAGGAATGCTAGGGACAGCAACTTTTGTGATTTGTAGCCATTAAATAGCCATCAATGATGGTTTTAATGGTGTGTGATTGGTGTGAGATTTCATCCAATGACTCACTTTTCTTTGCTGGTTACATGCTGGCCAGAATTTAACAAAGTTGCTGCTCCTAGACTTTTCCATAAACTATTACTAGTAACTTACTTTCGCATCCAACATTGGGCCTTCTTACCAAAAAGCCCATTGGGCCTATATATGTGGCTTTGGGTATTCATAAGTTCCAAATCTAATTTTTAAGGCCTTGAAGCCCAAGGAATTATCTTCACATGAAATACAAAACATATATTGTTTGTGTGGGCTTTGTCCTTTGGATCAAGCCCGGACCCCAAAAAAACGTGTGTTTTTGTAGGCTTGTAACATGGTGGGGACCATTTTCCAAGATATTTGGAGATCCGTTCACAGAACAAGCAATTGATTAATGTTAACCATGTGTCACTTTGTCCACTCATGGATTCACAATGCATTACTCATTTTCGCTCTTCATCATACTTACATCTCAAAATTCAGAGACATGCAGAAGCAAATTCATCATGGGCAGCAACAAATCCACCAAGGAAAACAAGAACAACAAATATTAGCTTCAAAACAAGCAAGTATGACATGTTTCACAACAATTCTCAAACTTATATTCTCTTAAGTTCCCTCATATGTCTTGAATTCCTGCAAGCAGTAGCTATGGGACCTGTTTGTGCTACTTCCTCAAGCCACAACAGCAAAAGCCATCAGTGAGTTGCAGCAAGAAGGGTTCTTATGCTAGAAAGGCAGAGAAATGCTGCACTCAGTTAAGCAATTTTGCTGAGAAGACCAATAAGAAGGGTAGTGTTGCGGGTGCAGTAGCTCTAATCATTGGTACTAGCATTGGTTCTGGGATTCTTGTACTTCCACAGAAAGCCTCTCCTGCTGTACAATACTCACTCTTCTCAAATAAACTCTCAATTTTAGTCTGTATAACTTTAAGCTTAGATCAAATTAGTTTATGGTATTTATAATTTACCATTTATGGATACTGTATACATATGTGAATAAAAGTGAAATATTTGTGTATCTTAGTGTAATGTGTTAATTATCAATCAAATTAGTTCTTACACATAAAATATATTGTGCCATACACATATATAATTGCAGGGATTTATTCCAAGTTCTATATCAGTGATTCTATGTTGGGTTTTTCTCCTCATTGAAGCACTTTTGCTAGTTGAAATCAATGTGGCTCTGATGAGAAACAAAGAAAAGGAAGAGGAAGACAATGAGTTGGAGGCGATTTCTATCAGAACCATGGCACAAGAAACACTAGGAGTTTGGGGTGGATCATTAGCAACTATTGCTTATGTTTTCTTGGCATATAGTTCCATGGTTGCCTATTGTTCCAAGTCTGGGGAGATCCTCTTCAAATTGATGAATATCCCAGCACCAGTTTCTGGTTGTCTATTTGCCTCGCTCTTCGCAATGCTCGTCTGCTTTGGAGGAACTCGTGCCACAGATCAAGTGAACCAATATCTAACTGCTTCCATGATTGGTACATAAACATTTGAACTATGCCTGCTTGTGAATTGTGATTTGTTATTAACATCCTTCAAAAACTTTGGAAGAGCCATTTCTTTTCTTACTTTCATTTATTGGCATTGTGTAAACATGACCAAAGATCACCAAATGTTGTGTTATTCTGTCAGTGTGACACACATTAGATTCTTGTTAGCAGGTTTATTATTGGCTATTGAGGTGGTAGCTGTTCTGTTTGGGGGATGGTCAGGAGTAGGGGGCAACAATGATTGGACAAAAGTTCCACCAACCATTCCTGTAATTATTTTTTCCCTTGTGTATCATGATATAACACCAGGTAAGAATCGGAAAATTTTTATCTGGCTTTATTATTCTCCCTAAGTACTCTTGCATGAGATCAGTAACTGTTTTTTTCAAATCCTTACAGTTCTTTGTGCTTATTTGGAAGGCGATCTTACCCGCATAAGAGCTTCAGTTATTCTTGGTAGTCTTGTTCCACTGGTGACATTGCTTGTCTGGGATGCAGTTGCACTTGGTTTAGCAGCTGAAGCTGAACAAGTAATTGATCCGGTTGAGGTGTTATACAGGTAATTCAGCTTCTGCAGAATAATTTGGAGTACTGAGGAATTTAGAAATGGAAGTTGGATAACTAAAAGTTCATAAATGTCAATGGCTTAGGGTGAGATGGAGTGGTGTTCCACTTATGGTTGGAGCATTCTCTCTTTTAGCTCTAGGCACATCTCTTATTGGCACCCTCCTGGCCTTCTCAGAGTTCTTTAAGGAGCAACTGAAAAGCTTATCTTGGCATTCCACTTCAGCACAAAAGGTAATTTTTTACATATATGTAATGTAACTAGAACATTTTGATCAGAGAATAAAAACTATGTGACATGATCACAATCGTTATAACTGATGAACAGAGCTGGTTGGGCAGGGAAATTGGTGGGGAAGGAATAAGGTGAATCTCACAGCTGTCACAATGGTAGTTGCACCTTCTTTGTTTGTCTCAACAACATTTCCAGATGCATTCTCTGCGGCCACAGATATTGCTGTAAGTTGAGGAAGAGGGTATTCTATCTTTAATGGGGCATTGGGAATTAGTTTGTCTTTAATATATATTCATTGAGATGGTCTGGTTCTTAAGCATTGTTGGATCAAGTGCTTATTATTAGACCAAAAGATATAGCTTAACCTTTATGCAATAGTTTAAGTATACTAGAGTCATTTACATATAAGAGACTTCAATTCTGCATTTTTGTGACTGTTGATGCTTGATTCTGAATTAGGGGGGCTACTGCATGTCAGTGCTCTATGGAGTTCTTCCACCCGCAATGGCATGGGCAATGGACAAGGGTGAATCCAAACATTCTGGGGAAAGGGAGTTGTCAAATGCTAGGCCTGCACTTATTGTGGTTGGACTATTTGCATGTGGCATTGTGGTGGAGCAAATTATTCATGATTTACTAGCATTGCACCTATAATATATTTCTTGGTTTCTTATGAGAGGGACTGAAGTAGGTTCTACAAAGCACTCCCTCCTGCTTTGGCAACTGAACTATGCTGGATGATTTGAAGGAAAGAGGAGATATGTCATGGTGCTGATAGTTTGTGAAAGCACTGTTGAAGGAATATAGAACTTGCTCATTACATTCAACTCTGCATGATTGAACTATGCTGGATGATTTTGAATTTCTTTAGGATGTATACAATATGCTTCTCAATCTGTAATCTGTTCATAAATATCCATTTTTCTTCTATTTTGAATACTAAGGTGCCTTGAAAATTTTATATATTGTGAATTTTATAATGGACAAAAAGTTATTTTCGTACTTTTATACTGCATACTTTCAGATTCTCAATCTAAAGAACAAAGTTAAAACTGATTATCCATAATGTCCATGCAACTCTGAACAAGGCTTCTACCTCAGTTCTTATTAAACCATTAAAAAAAAAATGACCTTACATAAAAAAAAAGAATAACAGAAGAACCAAGATATATACTAGCCAATTCAAAGATTGAAGTCCTGTGCTGCATTGCTATATCGGCTTCTTCTGATATTGCTTTGGCGCTTTTTGTAAACCAACCCTCCAAATCCTATCAGAGCTGCTCCCAACAGCACTCCTATTACTATTCCTGCCTTTTGTCCACCACTCAGACCAGATGAGCCTCCTCCACCCCCTGGACTTGCAGGTGCTGGCACTGGTGTAGTGTGAGCAGGAGGAGCTGGTGCTGGAGATGATTTAGGTGTTGGTGCTGGAGCTTTTGGTGTTGGTGCTGGAGATATAGGTGCAGGTGCTGATGCCGGACCTTCAGGTGTTGCTGCTGGAGATACGGGTGCAGGTGCTGATGCTGGGCCTTCAGGTGCAGGTGCTGAGGCCGGGCCTTCAGGTGCTGGTGCCGGACCTTGTGGTGCTTGTGCTGGTCCTTCAGGTGCAGGTGCAGATCCTGGTGACATAAGCTGAGCCTCCAAAGAGTTCATCAAATTTGTTGACACTAGATATAGTACTAGGAGACTTACCCAGCTACTTCTCATTATTCTTGCCATGGTGTTTGTTCTTACACTATATGCAAGGCATGACCAGCATTTAAAGGCATCAAGCTTTTTCAACTTCAAGATGGAGAAAATTTCTATGCTTATTAGAATCTACTCTTTGTCCTCCTCATCCAAACATTGTTTTTGACGTCTTTCATGGTACAACATTTCCAAAGTTTTTGGCACAGGTCCTTGGATGTTTCTGAAGATTAAGAGGGACAGAAGCATGCAATTTTTAGAAATTCCAATGGTAAACACAATGTGCTACTATTATATTAGTGTCAACAATTGAAATCTGCAAATTGCAGTGGCCTATGATTCAATTATGAATATCTCGAGACGGTTGAACATAACTGTATTAGTTGACAGCTTGAAACAGATAGTTTAAAAGTCTTGGTAGACTTTTCATACTCTTATGTTGATCTTCTTTGACCAAATTATTATATTGATTTTTTTTTTTCAAAGGGTCTTGTAACTTTCTTTTGTTGCATTCCTTTGTAATCTTAAGATCATTTCTTGTATATTCCGCTACAATTTGTTGGATTCTCTATTCAAAGAAAGGTCACTTAAACTGCAGTAATTAATTCCACTATTGGGGAGACCCTCACTTGTATCATAAAGTGTTTTATACAACTTTTAATTCTATTCATAAATGGTATTATGATACAATGTTATCTTAATGATTATACACTTTTATCACTGTTGCAAAACAAAATATAAAGTACAATCACTTTTTCAGTTACTTTCTATAGCGAGCACAATACATTGGTACTCATTGTTAAAGTCACTATTCTCTAGTTTACACTTGCAAGTGTCTGAGATGCTCCTCTTATCAGTTCTGCTTTTATTAGTTCCAAAATGTTAGAGACCTGTTGAACATTAGAACAATTGAATCAGAAAAGATACATGTGAACTAAGAATATGATATGATTTTAACTGGGAAATCAAATAGAAGAGGAATTTCATTACCTCAAAGTACTGCTGCAAAGTTGGTGCATGCAGAGCAAGTGTTACATATATCTGCTCAAGTAATGTTAGCAGTTCTTCCACTTGATCACCAAGAAGATCAACCTGTATTTCAGAATTTAAACTTCATTTTGACCATTTTCAATAATGTTATAACTGTGAGTGCTTACTGTTTATTTAGCTAACTAATTATTAATACAGAACATAAAGAGTGTGAGATTGTGATATATACCTCAGCTTCAGCATCTTGGAGATTCTGGCACCTTCTGATGAAGGCCTTTTGGTAAAGCAATTGTTTGTTTCTCAAGCTATCAACTAACTCAATAACCGAATCTAAACAACACTTCATCTTTTCCAATCTATAAGCATATTTTTGGGAAAGTATAAGAGGAAGCATGAGATTGGTACATGTTTGTTATGCATATAAAAAACATTGGAATTCGAAATACCTCACAGTCATCATCTGTAAGTTTTGGCTTACCATCACCTCAAATTCCGGAAATGTTCGTGAAAGATTCAAGAGGGGCAAGAAAACTGAAGAAGCAGGATGCAGATACTCTTCTTCAATAGATGACGTGTGATGATGAAAGCTTTCTGAGTTGCTTAGTCTGTGGCCTAAGTTGCTGCCTAACTCCCTTAGAAGTGCCTTGCTTATACCTAATTGTTGCAAGACATTTTCTACCTTGCTATTTAGTGAAAAGAAAGTTCTTTCCTCCCCAGTTATCAAATCTTCAAATATTTCATGCTCATGTAGGTCACCATATTCAGAACCCAAGTCCAGTTGTTTGCTGTGTTCATTGATCTCCGATTGTGCACATAGCAGCAGAGTCTCTCCAGCTTCAAAACATCTAAGTAGAGACTCTAGCAATACAATGGTCATGTTCTCTTCTCCTTGTGTTGCCAGAACTTGATTTAGCATCACAGTAGGATAATTATCTCCACTTATGTTGTAATGACCTTGTGATTTGACTTCCATGGATAACAGAATAGCATCAATTAGTGTCTCAACCATTATGAATTGGTGTATCTGCTCCCTTATCAAGTTCTCCATGTAGTAGTTTTCTGCCTCATTCTTCCACTCCTTAAGCATGGCTTTGAAGACAACCATGCTAACATCTTCCTTCAGAATACTTTCTGTAATTATAAATTGTAACTGATCTACAAGACTGGTGTTGTTATCACTTTTCTCTCTTGAAGCATAACTGGCTATATCTGCGAAACTTTTCATCGTTTCTGCAGAAACAATCCAATATATTTCTTCTCTTACTGTGCTGTCAACATTACAGCCTTCCATTACTGTGTTGAATTCCTCACAAGTTTTCCTAAACATAAGCGAGCATATATCCTCCCTTATGGTGCATTCTATTTCATCCTCTTGGTTACTACACGTCGAACGTTGTACTTGTACACCATATTCCTCAGCTTTACCACACTGGCACTTGGTTAAGGCAAATTCTGGATTAGAACTGATATCCTTAGCTACCTCAGAGAAGAGAACCCGAATTATATCATCACTAATCTTCCTTTCAATGATATTTTCTTCGGTATATTCATTCCACTGATTAATTAAGTAGCATTTAAAAACACTCTCCTGTATTAGCATCTCAATGACAGAACTATATGATATACTATTAAATTCTTCCACCATACCTTTACCTACAGAACCATGAATGCCTTGTGCTTTTGACCTTGCCATTGTGTTATATCTCTTTTCTGTTGTTAACAACTGTCCTTTTTCTGCATTGAATACTCCAATTTCATTCTCCCAGGTGCTTTCCCAGTGATCAGTATCCTTGTTAACTATATCAGTCTCATATATTTCGGATAACCTCCTCCGTGGAAGCGTTTTGCTTTCACGAAAAGATTCACTCATCTCATCATTCCTATCTGTAAGATTATCCAATCTTTCTATAACGGCACGGATTCTTTCTTTGAGGCGTTCCCTTCTTATTTTGGAGGATGAGGCCTTCTTGTCTTGTGCAAGTCCAAGCTTACTCAGTTTCATTTCTTCTTTCGTTCTGCGAATAATAGACTCATGACTCTTTATCAGTTTAGCAACAATGTTACTCCCATCTTCATTCTCTTCCACTTTTGGTGGCTTTGCCTCATCCACCTTCTTAGGAGACCTTGGCTTTTCAAAACATCCTTCGTCCTGGGAAGCCTTGGTTGGCGAAGAAAGCGCCGAGCAGTCAGAATCCTCAGCACATGTTTCATTCAAATTGGCAAGTTCATACTGCAGACATGTAACCTCATTCATCATTTGTGGCCAATAATGCTCCTGCCAATGTTTCAGAACCTGATCCTCTTTCTTCCTCTCTTTTGCATCAGCATTCTCTTGAAACTCCCTCAAGAAACTTCTAATCAAAATAGACATAACATCTTTTTCAATTGCCAACTTCCATTGCCTCTCCTTTGGCCTCATCTCACACAAGACAAGAGCACTCTGCATCTTGGTAAAAGCAAGATCCATAGTCTGCTTTAGTATTCCAATGTCTGAACCCATCTCTTCGATCTTTTTCCTGTCGATGCCACGCTGTGATGCCTCACCTGACTTGCCATGTTTTGTTTCAACTCTTTGTTTCATGTTTTGGATATGTTGATCCATACAAGTCCTTAATTCTTGGACATCACCCTTACTATGCTTGTTTCTTGTTGTTTGATCATTCTCATAAGTTGGACTTGTAGCTGTCCCAGTTCCAGGGCCGGAAGACGGAGACATTGGCCCTCTTTCTTTAAGCTCTGTCAACTCTCTGTCCTTCTCTGATATGGCCAATTCAGATTCCTCGAGGCGACCTTGGAGGCGATCTTTGATTTCTCTTAGCTCTTCAAGTACTTCTTCATGATTGCTTTCTAGAGACTTGTTTTCTGTCCCAGCTTTAACAATGTTGAGGCATCCTTCAAGCTGCATCACTGCCAATTCATAGAACTTTGATATCTCATTCAAGCGTTCGATGACTCCGGTTTTCGTCTTCATCCTTTCTTGAGCTTTGTTCATGCCGTATTGCACAATCCACATCATGGTGGAGTCTGCCAATGATACGTCATATCTGCCTTCAATGTGTCCAACAATCTCATCCATTTCTTCAAGAACATGCACACCATAAGGCACTTGTAAACTGTAATCAACAAAGAAAACAGTGCATAAACTGCAAAATAGATCTGAAATCCCCAACTGACCCTTTCAACAGCATTGCATAGTTATTACCATGTCTCTAGCCATGCTTTAAGGAGCTTCCACTGCGTGTTAAGTAATTATCATGTTAAATAATGACCACATAAGGTTACCAAAGCATTTTATGTTATTTCTCACATTTTCTTTTCATTATTCTTAGCTAATTTTTAATTACATTTTCACAATAAATATCATTAGCCTGTGAATCATGAGGTTAATATCTGTGACTATGTCTATAAATAGGAGATTCGGTTATTTTTGTAAAAGAAGAAGAGTCCTTATTCCTTAATATTTCGAATTCCATATAGAATCTTTATCAAGATCACGAACATATAAAATAACGGTGTAATTACATCCAATGATATTTCTCTCATTATATACATACGTGAGTACATTTGATTCCTGCAACACATATTGGGAGTTGAAACCGTTTTGGCCCTTGAAATTTTCGATCGGCCTCAATTTCCACCCCCAAATTTATAGTTACCCAATTAACACCCCCAAATATTGGATTGTGCCCCACGCTTGCCCCCGTAGCTATCTAGATCTTATGTGACACGTTAAATTGACAGAGTGTGTATCCACGTGACACCCACCTTGCTAGAATGGATGTGTGATAAGTGAATGATGTGACAAAAGTTGAATGAACTCAATTTGCAACCCTCTTTTCCCAATATGTTCAAGACTTTGCTAGAGAAATTGAATTCATTCAACTTTTGCCACGTCATTCACTCATCACACATCCATTCTGACAAGTTGGGTGCTACGTGAATACACACTTTGTCAACTTAACGTGCCACATCAGATCTCCGTTAATGGAGATAGCTACAGGGGACAAACCTGGAATACAATCTAATATTTGAGGATGTTAATTGGGTAACTATAAATTTGGGGGTCGAAATTGGAGCCGGTCGAAAATTTCAGGGACCAAAATGGATTTCAACTCCACATATTGGCGTTTAGTAGGCATCAATGGTTTATATAATTACTAAAAGAACATTAGTTGTTTTCTTATCACTAATTTAAGCAAGTTGTTAAAACCCGAGGGAATGCCTCAAGCATAATGCGAGAAGTTGTAAAAGATTAAAAAATAAAAAAAAAAGATTAAAAAATAAAAACAAAACAAAAATCAAATAGATCACTTGCTACAACAACGACAAAAACTTATCCCATTATTTACAAATTTGTCACACCACAATTATGTATTTAGTACACTGTATAGTGTATGGTATGATGTAATCTGAATATTACAAGAAAACCGACAAGACGCTTCAAGAATTTGGTCCCTGTACTTTGAACAAATAGAAGGCCAGCAAGGAGTAACTGCTTATTTCTCTTCAACGCATGCTTCAAAATCAAGTCAAAAGAAAACAAATCACAATTTAGATTAGAAAGGACGTGCAAATTAAGTGCAAGTTCAGTGCGCTTAAGATTAATCATATTAAAACTCAAATGATCATTGTGGAATTTCTGAGCTCTAAGGAGATGAAGAGAGATTCCTCAAGAGGTTGATTAGTGATGAATCACACCTTTTACACACACATATATATATATATATATATATATATATATATATATACATTGCTATAAGAAACTAACTACAACTGAATAACAAATTCTGCCAGCTGTCACTAACTGATTCTATTTCTAACTAACCTGCATAACTAATTACAGCTTAGCTACTTCACTCAGAGGAAAAACACAAGATTACAATTCAAAAATCAACTGTGTTAAAGAAGTAAAAATTAGATCTAACTTCTAAATAATTTAATGATATCATATACGAGCAATTAAATTGAAAATAGGGCCAAAAGAAAGAAAGGTGAGGGTTAGATTAGAGAGGTAGATACCACCGCAGCAGAAGCAACAGTAGCAGCAAGAGAGGAGCAAGATGAGGTCTTGGCACATGGAAGCAAAGGAAACGCCGTCGTTTTGGGATGCTGAGTCACCGTCCACCTCCACCTGCACCTGCTGCTGATTCTCATCATCCAAAAGCTTCTGCTTCTGCTTCTGCTGCTGTTTCTGTTGTTGCATTCTGTGGTGGTTCCATTCGAGCCTCTTTATGTATGAGAGCTTGAAGGAATCTCTCAGATTCTTCGATGGCCATAGATGCATCTCTTTTTCTCTTTTTTCAGATCCTTTCTTAGCTCAAGATATGCTTTATGCTATCGCAATTGACAAGTGTGAAATTATTTTTCCATTTTATTCATAATTCTTCTAATTAAATACTGGTCCTTTTACGATTTTACCCCTTCTGTTTCTCGATTTGGATTTTGTACTTTGGTTTTGGGCCAAACACTAAAAGAAACTCGTTTTTGTAGAAAGGATCAAAGCCCAAAGGAAAAACGTTATGGGCTCTTTTACATATTTTTATTTTGGGGCCAGATATTCCTACAATGACACTATTTGTACAAAGTTTCTGTTGGTACAACCAAAAAGTAAATTTCTTCGGGCACCAATCAATTTGGATTGGTTAAGTTTAAATAAGTGTCGAAAATTTTTTTCCATTGGCCAGCGGCAAACCCTTAAATGGAGCTCAGTACCGCGACGGATTAGTCCTTGACCTGCTGGGTTGGGGGATACCGTGGGAAACCAAAAAAAAAAAAAAAGTGTCGAAAATTTAAATTTTGTCTTATACATGCACCAACTATTATTTTAGTATATTGAATTTTCTTCTGAGTCAAACTCCTTTTTCTTTATTTAAACTCATTTTTCACTTCCCTTCCAAGTTTGAATTATGTGCTATCACTGTACACTAGCCAAAATAAAAAGCAACATACAAGGATCATGAAACTTGGAAAATCATGACTTAGGAATAATGTTTGTGTCTAATCAGTGATCACTAAATACTAATCTATGCAGCATTGAAACTTGAGCTAATTAAAAGTACTACTTCATTAGATATGCCGTTAATTTAATAATTAGTTGGCATATAAAAGGTGGGATTCATTTATAAATAATGTTACAAATCAGCAGCAAGTAAACCTTGATTTTTCTTAAAATATTCTTTCATTAACATAGAATAGAGTACAAGGAAAATAACCAAGAAAAGAAAACAACACACAGAGTAAAGTGTTTGTGCAAAGACAAAAGGGATTTTACAAAAGACTCCCTTAATTGTCTTGAAAAGAGACTTGAATCTACAATGATCCACCATCTTCAAACCCCCACCCTACACCCTGTGTTATCCTTGAAGAGAATGCAGTTGAGAAAGTTCAAAGAAACCTTGGACCATGCAATGGAACAAGCACAACCACTTCACATTATTTTACATTAGCAAGTAGCAACCATCATCATCATCATCAACTCAATAATCTTGTTTAACTTGCACTAATTAAGATTAGCTCATTAGACATTGGGATTGCTCCTGAATGATCCAAGAGCCTTAACTGCACCTGCCCTCAAGATGAATTGGTGGTAGAAGGCTGCAATGGCTGCCCCAATGAATGGTCCTACCCAAAAGATCCACTAAACAAGAGCACAAGGAATTACATGTCAGCCAACAAAATATGCAACCAATGTTTTACTTAAAAGAATATTCCCTCCGGCCACGAATAACTGTCTGTCTGTTCAAAGATTCGACAGTTGTCCGTGGCCAAAGGAAATAAAATACTTTGGCAAAAGAAAAGGTTACTAACATGGTCATCCCAGGGCTTGTCTTTGTTGAAGATAACAGCAGCTCCAAAACTCCTTGCAGGGTTAATGCCAGTTCCAGTGACTGGGATGGTGGCCAAGTGAACCATGAACACAGCAAATCCAATTGGAAGTGGAGCCAGAACCTGAATAGTACACAAATGCAACATAATAATTAATAAGAAACCTTTGATCACATTGAATTAAAGCCACAAAAAAAGAAGAAAGAACTGTGGATACATGAGAATCTAAGGTTAATTGAGGAGCCAAAAGCTGATAATGACAAATGTGGATGATGATGGCTGGAAATTCCCATTAGATTTTGCAATATTGAGAAAATGACATATTAAACATCATTGTCACAATTATAGAGGTGAGCACGGATCGATTTAGTTCAGGTTTATGGTAAAATTAGAACCGAACCGATCAAAATGTAATTGGTTCGATTTGGTTTGGATTTGCATTTTTTTGTACATGTACTCGAACCAAACCAAACCGATTAAGAACGGATTGGTTCGGTTTGGGTAATTGGGTACCCAATGACTTTGAAATTCATAAAAAAAAAAATCAAATTTTTATCTTAAAAATTCAACAAGTACAATAAACATGTAACATCAATAGAAATAATCCAAACATGTTAAACACCAAATACATTAAAAACTAAACTCATTAAAATCCAAACATATTAATAATGAATAATCATTGTCTAATGGAAAAACCATATATATTTTTTTATTTTTTTTATTTAATTAATATATGATCGGGTTCGCGAGTTGGTTCGGGTTCCCCACCTCCAAAACCGATACCCGAACCAATCACTAACAAAAGTCGTCGGTTTGGTTCGGGTTGGACCCAATTACCCGTTGATTTCAGAACCAATTTAATTGGTTCGATTCGGATTTGGACGGATAATCGGGTACCCGCTACCCATGCTCACCCCTACACAATTATTTATGATGGCTTTAATTTTAGTCCTTGAACACAGTCACACGCAATGGTTAAGAAAAGATATGTTATGCTTTCAAGTCCCTAAGATTTAAAAAAGCAAAGCCTTAGAAATGTTAACCAAAGTAGAATCCACTTTTCTCAAGAGAGGAATAAAATTAGATGAGATTCAATTGTTGAATGTGACAAGTCATGAAAAATCAACCACCACCACAAAATTTATAGATGTTTAGTGGGTCTGTTTTCCTCAATCATGCTACCATTTCACTTCACTAAAATCATAATGCATCCGGTAATTTTGGTGAAAGAAAGAAAGGAATGGATTCAATAGGAAATTACTTATATGCCATCTGAAAAAGGTTGCCAACTTTCTTGTATTGAAAACTATCAATTAATAAACTAGTAGAAAGCAAGGAAAGGCAAGCTTAATAACAAGGAATAAAAGGAAAAAAAAAAACCATTAACAGTTAATAGTGCCAAACCAACCTAATTTGTTTCTTTAGGATGAAGTCTCTAGAGAAAAAGTGGTGGAAAGAAATGATAGTTTCCAATCTCAAAAAGGAATCTAATTGGGTAAGAACTGATTTAATTATGAAGGATGGACCCTCTACTATTTCATATCATATGATGTATACAATATATTATAAATAAAACAAATAATGTTGATCAAATATAAATCTGCTAGCACTACTATTAGTATTTAATAATTATATATGTTGACTATGCCCAAAACTTTGCACAATAACGGAAATGGCATGATAACATGAGCTGTACATCATCATTTCATACAGAAAAATAATGAGTGACACTTTGGCAGCATGTACAAAATTATAGAAAAGGAATGGCTAAGTTTTCAAATAATTGTGGCTAACTGAACTGGGAAGATTAAATTGGTAGAAGATTAGCAACAAATAAGTGAGATTATCAGTATTTCATGGAAATAATACTTGATTTAGTCTCTAAAATTTAAGGTCAGAATTAAATTGACTCCTAAATTTCAATGATATTATCCTCAACTAGCTAAATCTACAGAAGCACAAGATATATTTGATATTTCCTTACCAATAACCAATTTGTAATAATTTATTGTAAACAAACTACAAGGGCTGAGTAAATCCATGCTTGACAAAAATATGGCAAAAACAGAACACAGAAGACTAATAATAAGTGAATGAATAAGTGAAATTCTTACCGGAACATGAGAATCTCTGGCGCTCCTCTTAGGGTCAGTGGCAGAGAAGACAGTGTAGACCAAAACAAAGGTTCCAATGATCTCAGCACCCAAACCAGTGCCAGTGCTGTAACCATCATTGAGTGAATTAGCACCACCACCATACCTGGTGTAGAGAGATTTCTGGAAGGCCTTGACCAAGCCAACTCCACAGATAGCACCTAAGCACTGAGCCACCATGTACAATATGGCTCTGATCAGAGACACCT
Source organism: Arachis ipaensis (assembly GCF_059453495.1). Taxonomy (NCBI): domain Eukaryota; kingdom Viridiplantae; phylum Streptophyta; class Magnoliopsida; order Fabales; family Fabaceae; genus Arachis; species Arachis ipaensis. Next base: position 607,556 of record NC_142444.1, on the reverse strand, counting down.
TCCTTGCCAAGAACAACCCAAATGTCACAGCTGGGTTAATGTGACCCCCTGATAGAAAAAATCAAAACTTTTAGAGCAATAAAAACAGAACAGAACAGAACAGAACAGAACAGAACAACATCCTCTGTTTTGAGACTAAGAAAAGCCTTTACTAGGAAAAGATTCATAGCTAAATGGGTGTAAAATTAAAGATTAAAAAAAGAAACTTTGCCTCAAAAGAAAAAGGAAGAAAGAAGAACCTGAGATTCCAGCAGTGCAGTAAACAAGGATGAAGATCATGCCACCAAAGGCCCAAGCGATGCCAAGAATGCCAACGCCGCCGCAGACATCACCGTTGGCGGTGGTGTCAGTCTGGCTCTTGTAGCCAATGACAGTGAGAACAGTTATGTAGAGAAAGAGGAGGGTGGCTATGAACTCAGCAATCAAGGCTCTGTAGAAGGACCACTTAGTTAGCTCCTCAGCATCAATGAGTGGTGCTGGTGGAGGGTCTTGGTAGTCCTTTCCTGAGAAGGATCCACGCTCAGCAACCTCAACGTCCTTCACCATTACTTCAACTTGAACAAAGGGAGGATAGAAGAGAATAGAAGAAGAGAAAGGATGTTGTTGTTGTTGTTGTGGAAAAGGGTGAGAAGAGAGAAGAGAGGAGGGGGGTATATATGGTGGTGTAGGAGCGTGCTTACTACTTACTACAAATCGCAAAACACACAGATTAATAATACGTTCATGTATGATCAAGCATTGAAGCTACTCCGTTAATACGGTGGAAATTCAGGTGCAGTCGACATTACGTGAAGTTGATAGTTGAGAGTTGTTACATAAATATTTAGTCAAATCAGTTAAACCATCTAATGACTCTCACCTATCAACTTCACGTGGTGGAAACTCAGGTGCAGTCGACTTCATATGAAGTTGATAGTTGAGAGTTCGTTAGATAAAAATTTAGTCAAATCAGTAATCATCTAAGTATCTAACGACTCTCAGCTATCAACTTCAGGACTGCACCTAAATTTCCATACTTATAAGTATTTTAGGACAATTACATTCTTTTTTTTTTATAGAATATTCATACCATTAATATAAAATATAATTATTTTTATTGATATAATATTATATAATTAAATATATATATATATAATTATTTTTTATTAATATAATATTATATAATTAAATATATATAAAATTATTTTATATTGATATTATATATTTAAACTTTTTAATTTAAAAAGATTCTTTTTTTTTCGAAATATACTTACGTCACTCTTTATTAGAAATACATTGAACTATACATTTTTCTAAAAAAATAACATATATCATTATTTTTTAAAATCAGTCATATATATGTTTTATTATCTTAATTCAAAAATAATTAGATTTTTATTTTTTATTTTATCAATCTCAATATTTAAAAAGAAAATAAAAATAACATAACTCTAATGTTTCATTAGCGCTTCAGCGCTTGCATCACTTCTCAATCAAATCCATGAGTAATAATAACCATTTTAGTTTTCCTTTTTTCTCATTTTTATTTAATTTGTTTGTACTTTTATTTAAAAGAAAAAAAATTGTTTGTTTTGTCATTATTTACCCTGTTAGATTCTAGAATATTCTATATTGCATGGTTTTTGGCTTATATGAGTTATGTTATATCCCTTCCATTCACGGGATTATATTCACTTTTGCCAAGTTGTTCATTATTTTCAATCGAAAATGTTTGGTAACCAAAGAAAATCAGTCAAAAACAGTCGTAATTTGTTTTATTTAATATTTATTAATTATTATAATAATTAATTAATACTAAATAAGGCAAATTCTGATTTTTTTTTTGTCTACTTAGCATTATTCTGTTCAATTTTACACCTTTTAGATTTTTAATTCTTCGAGTTTATTTTTTTAATGCCATTTTTGGATATTGCTAAAAATTGCCGTAAAGTTTTATGCATGGATAGAACTTATTTTTCATGGAAATTATAAACCACAGTAATGCACTTAGCTATTACAGTAATGTTGTTTTTATTAGTTATCACATAAAGTTGAAGCCTCTAAAACGTTCACAGATTTATTTAAAATAAATAAAATCAAGCACAAAAATGATGGATATTTTCAGTAATAATAGTTCCAGTTCCGTGGAGCCATGGAGAATTGGAAATTACTCTTTTGCCCAGCATTATATTATTGAACACTTCATGAATCTATTGGATTTCTCTCAACACCTTTTATATTCTTCAATAATTTTCACTACTACTCTACTTGCTTCCCCATTAGTTGTCTTTAATTCTCATTTATTTTTGGCTAAGTAACAAAACAGGTGGATTTGTGACTCACAGGGAATACCTAGTTAAGCAATTAAAAATTGTATTCAAATCAAAGTTCATTGAGTATGATTCACGTAAATTATTACCAACAAAATACTAAAGGCTACAAGGTTATCTTATCTTATTATGGGGGCAAAAAAAAAATCCTTCCAAATAAGGCTTGGCAACAAATTATACGGAGTACAGAGCAAAATTACTATGTTGATATCTTAATTTACTTTTATAAAAAAAAATTATTTTCTGGTAAAAAAAAATGCTTCTTTTTTAACCTAATAATATTAAAGAACTCAAAATAAAACAAAATATAGCGGAAGTTCCGAATCTAAGGCTACTTGGCGTTCCAATTCCGTTCCCACAATGCATTTTTTGGACCGAAAAAGCGGAACTGCTTTCGCTTCTCAAAAGATCTTATGATCTTAGGAATACGAATTCCCATAAATTGTGACGTATCGTCATTGTCATAAGCATATATTTTTTTTAAATTATCCGAAACCCAAGATATGTTTTCAGATACAGCTATACAATTACAATTCGTCTTTGCTCAATGGATACAAAATAATCTTCTTCTGTCCGAAAAAATTTTTCATCAAAATAATGAGTCACCGTTGATATCTAACACATCTGAGAAAAATATTAAAAGAGAAAAATATTTCGGAGATAAACCTCTTTCCATGCAATAGTAAAAAATTCTTGACGATATCGCGCTAGGACAATCGGTTCCTCCCGAAATTTCTACTAAAAATTTAAAATAAACTTAATTAGATTCTGAAAATATTTTCCAAGGACAGTAGTGAGGTGACTAACTTTATCATATGCTCACTATCAAGAAAACAAAAACCTTATCATATGGTCAAACTGGCAGCATCTGTCGTTACCTCATTTTTTTTATATCGTTAATATCATCCTGTTCAATTTTCATGCGTCCAATTTGAAAACGTGTTTCACCTTTCATATAGCTAGCTAATTAAACCAACAAGAACTAAAATAGATAGCCAGAAAAAATGAATGAAATTTGTCATATATTTTTTGTTCTTGAATGCCCATAATATAGAAGAGTACCCTTGCTATGCAGTTTAAATTGCATACATACTATTCGGTCCCCAAATCTAATCTAATGAAAAAGAATGTATATCTTTCTGGTTCATTCATGATTCCTGATTCAATGTTCGAGGACCACTTTCGCTTCCATAACCAGCAGACAATTTGTCTTTGACCACCCCCCTTACACACGTGTCGACTTTTCAATGGAGAAGTGATTACGTGTTCCATTTAGACTGGGAATGCCAGCTCTAGTTATAGACACACAGTGCTGCACTGCTGCATTATTATGCTAAGTGTGTATTTTAAAATAGACTATATTACGTGTATACCAAAATGAGCTATTAATATAAAATATATATTAAAATATAAATATATATTGAAAATAAATTAAATCACATATATATTTATACATAAATGTATTAATAATTAATTTTAGTGGCTAATTTTAGTATATAAATAATATTTTTGTGTTAAAATTAGTTATCAAAATAAGCTACTAATATGAAATGAGATATATTATATAAAAGCATAGAATTCTATCATTAATATACAGATATACTATATAAAAATAGACGATACTAATTGATCTAAATTGATGCTAATGATTCTCTAATAACGTGTATATTAAAAGGTGAAAACTCAGGCGAAGTTGACTTCACGTGAAGTTGATATCTGAGAGCCGTTAGATGAAAATTTAGTCAAATCAGTCAAATCATCTAACGGCTTTCAGGTATCAACTTCACGTGAAGTCGACTGCATCTGAATTTCCACCATATTAAAATCAGCTATCAAAGTCAGTTATCAGTATAAAATACATGTGAGAATATAATACACATTGAAAATAAATTAAACCACACATGTATTTATATACAAATATATTAGTAATTGATTTTAGTAACTAATTTTAGTCTACAAATAATATTTTTGATATAAAATACATACTAAAATATAAATATATATTAAAAATAAATTAAATTAAACATATATTTATATACAAATAATTGATAATTAATTTTAATAACTTATTTTAATATATTATTATTATTATGTAGCAAAATAAAAAAAAATTAATGAATTATAGTTCAAATAACATAGTCTTCTCATACTTATTTAAGAGGTAATAGATCCAAATTTTCCTAATTTTAATAAAAAAAAATAAAATAGAAAGGAAAAGTACACTTTGAAAAAATATGAAACGACTAAAGATGAGTACCGTAATTACTGACAAAAACATAGAGGATAGTACTAGTGAAATAAAAAAGTGGGGTTAGGCAGTAAAAAACAAAAGAGTAACTGTGCAAGTATTGAAGAATGTGTTTTGAAGTGTTGGACACGTGGTTGACCCTGGAATACACAGAAGCAGGTGCTGCAAAAGTTGTGGCTCCAAACGACTCGACGGTTTCGCCGTTTCACATTTTGGGCTTGTGGGACCCTCCTCTTTGTAGCTCCTTTTTTCTTATTGGATTTGGAGCCCAACAGCTACGAAACCAAACTACTCGTTATCTTCCACCTCATCACTATTAAAATATTAAGATATTACTTAAATAGTTAAATAATTTTTTTAATATAAAAATAATACACAAAAATTATTAGATAATAATTTAATTAAATATATTAAATTATTTAATAATTTTTTTTATAAAAATAATTAAATGTGTGTCGTCACTTTTTAATTAAGATAATTATTAAAATAATTTTTATATAAAGTGATAACTAAAATTTATTAGGTGATTTAATATATTTAATTAAATTATTTTTTATAATATATATTATATTATAGATATTATTTTTACATAAAACTACTTTATATAAGTAATCACTTTTATTTAAAATATTAACCCTTTTAAATTAACGGTCAACTAATACTATAAGAAATGAATAAAAGTTATTTAATAATTTTTTTTATAAAAATAATTATATGTGAGTCGTCACTTTTTAATTAAGGTAATTATTAAAATAATTTTTATATAAAGTGATAGTTAAAATTTATTAGGTGAATTTACATATTTAATTAAATTATTTTTTATAATATATTTTATATTTTAGCTATTATTTTTACATAAAACTATTTTATATAAGTAATCACTTTTATTTAAAATAATATCCTTTTTAAATTAACGGTCAGCTAATACTATAAGAAATTAATAAAAGTTAATAGTTTAAATTATTTGAAAAAATCAATTCACCGTCTTTCTCCAAAGTATTATTGACAATAGGACACCAATAATGATTCATTTGATAAGAGTAGGAGAGATAGAACAGAGCCATCATTAGAATTGTAGGAGTGCCGACTAAGCAAACATATTTTGTTATTTAATTATTTTTTGGAGTGGACAATATAAAGTTTTAAAAAAGTGTTTTCTATGAAGGAAGTTTATAACTAAAAAAATAATTAGAGGCTGAGAATTGGTATGATGATACTAACCCTTTAACTAAAGAACAATATCTTGCATGGTCTAGCTAGTTTTGGTTGGCTGGGTGAGGAGTTTGGCATATATTTATTTAGAGCACTATTAGTCATTTGGATTAACAATGATTAGCTTGCCAACCATATTCTTATCATTGGCATTAAAAATGTTGTATTATACAGAACTAAAAGATAAAAAAATAAATAAAAATCATGCAAGAGAATATAGTTAAGGAAGAGGAAAATAATTTTATAATTAAAGAGTAAAGTATCATTTTTGTTCCAATATTTGGGGTAAGTCCTATTTGTGTCTCGTTTAAATCGTCCTATTTGTATCCTTAACGTTTATAAAAGTGATTTAATGCTATCTTACTATCAATTATACTAACAAATCAGATTATATTTTTCAATTATTCTCACTTGGATGTATTCATTCTCAATTAAGTCTCATTTGGATGTGTTCGATTTTAATATTATATCCACTATTTGTGTTTAGATTCAATTATGTCGCTAGAAAAGTGAATTATATAAATGTTGTAGGAATTAGTTTCAACATTTAATGAGCTATTTTTTGGAATAGATCATCGATTCTATCCCAGACATTTGTTTTCTAATTTCAAGAAGAGATTTTTAAAACTCAAACTAAAGCGCTCATGATGTGTAATTAATGACAGAATAACATTGAATCACTTTTACAAACGTTAGGGAGACAAATAGAACGATTTGAACGTTAAGGACACAAATAGAATTTACCCCAAACATTGGGGACAAAAACGATACTTTACTCTACAATTAAATTATGCTTTGTTATTATCCTTCAACCTAACAATTATATTGCTAGCATAGTTGCATGCCAAAGAATTATCAATTGAATGAATTAATATCTAATGTTGTAACTGTCTTTTGAATTAATTAGACATAATGTTCTTGCTTTAATTGTTATGAAAAAGTTAAAGAAATCTTAATGATAGATTTATAAAATTAAATATTAATAAAATAAGAAAGTAAATATTTAATCAATGTTAAATTTGGATTCTTTTTTTGTATGAATTCTATTATCTTAATTTTAAAATAAATTTTTTTAATTTTTTTTTACTTTATTCATTTTCCCAGTTTGGATAAATTTAACCTAAATAAAATAAGTGGTTGGTTACATATTTTGTCTGTCTTATTTATGTTATTTAAAAAGGATGTCTATTTTTGGTTGGGGCGGTGCTTAGCGCTGTGATCACATGTTGAATATCATTGCATTGTTTGTTGTTTTCCAACAAAAAAAAAAACATTAAACTAAATTAAAGTGGTGCATGAATCATGATTAATTGATTTGGCTTCTTCATGTCCTTGTAGAAATTAGTCATGCAACCTCCACAAAAAGAAGGGAAATTAAACAAATGAAGTATTAAAAAATTTACTTGTGCTCAATATAACAGGCATATATGCATCTGAATAGTTAAATTGAATGGACTAATGGAGTCATCTATGTGAATTGGTCAAAATAATTATATTCTTATATATATAATCATATGCCTCCAAATTCATTTCAACCATGTAATACATAAAACTAAAAGTATGAGAGTGAAATCTTAGGAAAATCTATGAGTGGCTAAAGTGTGAAATGTAAAAAAGAAACTTCTTACTCCATATATTCGATTTCTATAATCTGAAAATTCATTTAATTAGATTATATATGTTGTTTATTCTTTTTAAAATTAAAGGTTTTATAATTGATTGTGTACTAAAAATATAAACTTTTTTTGTACATAATTATTTTTATAATGACCTACAAATATGGTCAAAAAAGAGTTAAGTTCCTCCTAAAGGTATTGGGCTAAAAGGATGGAACCCAAAATAACACTTTGAGGAGTTGAATTTCTCTTCACTGAGAACTATATTGGTAGAAGTGGATTGGTTGGATTTGGAGTGTAAAGGTGTCATCTAGTTAAAAGAAAACCAAACTAGATGCCCCTTCACTAATATCACATGTCAGGAGCTTTAGTTTAACGTATGAGAATCAACTTTCTACCCTTTTCAGTTGACAAGACTTGAGATGATCCCAAATACCTAAAGATATTTTGGAAAGAGCAGTAAACTAAATGTCAGACTAAAACCATTGGCCAAGGGTGTCCTCTTCATCATGGTTTTACGCTATAAAAAGGACCTCAAGCCATCTCTGCAAATCATCTTTTACTTCACTTTTCATCCTTCATCCTTCACTCTCACTCTTCACTTCACAGACCCTGAAACCCTTTTCATCCTTTACTTTCACCTTCACCTTCATCCTCTTCTGAGAGCTTCTCTTCTCTGTAAACCATTCCTGTCCACTTTAAATAAAGCTCATTCATCCTCTTGTGACATTAGTGGAGGTCTCAACACTTGTTCTCCACATCTCTTCTTCACTATTAGTTCTTGTATTGTTTATTTGCCATTAACAGAAGTGTCTTCCTCACAAGTTTACTTACCCCTAATCTCTCACCTTAACTATTATTTTTTCACTTAATCTATTTTTCACGAAACCCACCCGAATCAATAATTTATTGTTAAGCGAATTTACTCTTTAGTGGATAAATTTATTGTTTTTTTATAACAATTTCGCTACGTTACCAACAATATTTCTGCCAATTTCTACCAACTCTTATTTATAACTGTGTTTAATGGAAGTGTCTTTGTAGACGTGTCTAATAAAAATATTTTTTTTTATAGTTGTGTTTAATAAAAATGTCTTTATAAATATATTTTTTAAATGTATCTTTTTATATATGTATTTAAAATATAATAATTAATTATTGTTAGTAATAAGTTAGCAGATAATATATGCTGAACCCTAAATCCTAAACGCTATACTTTTTCTTTTTATAAAGTTTGCCGCTTTTAAACAAACTTTCTCTCCAATCTAGAAGTTTGCCCATGTGTTAGGCGAATTTATTATTACATAAAAAAAAAAAAAGTGGATCTCAAAAAATTAAACAAAAAATTATTATGAAAAATAATATATTTTTTATTTTATTTAAAAAAATCCTCCAAAATTTTATCTAAAAATTCCATATTAGAGTATTACACAAAAAATTTAACTTACAAAATTAAGTCCAAAAACACAACAAATCATGAACTAAACCAAAACACCACTTTTACATGTTTCATCACACCTAGCAACCCCATCCACTATATGATGTCCATTGCACCCATTTGCTTGTCTCAGTTAATGCCATTTGCTTCCATTGTTATTATACATTAGTCCTTATAAAAGAACTCAATTTCTATTGTTACGAAATGCAAATTTGCAATACCAGAAAGAATAATTGTACCAGTTCTAGATGCTTCAAATTGATGGAAAGAAAAGAGACGATAGGAGTAAACCAAACCTTGATATAGACACATATATTTCACCATACATACTGATAACTTCCTCTACATAGTTATAATCTCATTAGCACAAATGTAACTTCACCATAAATAAATGTATGTTACTTTAATAGAATTGAAACAGAAGGATTAAGCAGAGCAAATTTGAGAAAATCCACATCATTTTCCAATGTAGCAATGTGTTGGGGTCTCATTGAGATCCATGCTTCCATTCCATCCTTTGTGTCCATGAAAACCACTGTGTTTGGAATTGTTTCACTATTGCCACCTTTCTGAGCCAACCACAAAGGTTTTCCCAACCCAAAATCCAACTCTTTGAATCCCATATCACACCAACTTGTGAACAAAAACGACACCGGATCTTTGTTCACCACCTCTTCAAGCATCAACTTGCCACACTCATCACTCCACCAAAACCCTTCATCCTTTTGAACTCTCACCAGCAATTCCTTTGTCACTTTCCCAATTCCACCCTTTGACACCTTTACCAATTCACTTATCTCAGTGTCCTTCTTCACATTCTCACATAGCATCACTGCTGGCCACAGCAAGTTCCCAATGGAGTTTTGTGTGAACGGTTCTCCCATTCTTCTCCTCATGTCCACAACATGCAGCACTACCACTGGCCTATTCTTGTCTTGTTCTTCTTTCGTGCATGACATAATCATGTGTTTGCATATGAATGATGACACTGCTTGGTACCTTGTAGGGTTTGTGTTCATCATTCTTCCATTATTTCCTAATGCAGCCTTGGATATGAGCTCATTCATGGCTTTGAAATCAAACAAGAATCTTCTTGTGGTGCAGAGTGTTTCAATTTCTATGTTCCTGCCGAGGTTGAGCACCCCCGAACGCATCAGTCCAGAGGTGTTCACCCTCGGCGGGAACAGAGAAGGCGCGGAAGAGAAATCAGGAAACGATATCTCTTCCGTTGACCCTCTAGAAATGGCAAACCAAGTCTTCAAGAAAGTGATGCAAGAAGAAGCATCCAAGAGTGTGTGAAGATTGCACATTGCAACAGCTATTCCGCCACACTTAAAAGTGTTGGCTTGGATCACTAACTGTGGCAACACTTCATGGTTAGGGTGAGTCTTGTTTGGCTCACAAGGAAGCAATTCGTTAAGCAATTCTAGTTTTGGTGGGTTGAGGAACTCTTCAATGGTGATGTTCACTATTGTGGATTCTATGTAGATTGCACCTTCATCATTGCAATTAATTGAAAATGGATCATCACTACTCTTTCTACCTGCAAATAGGGGTGTAAGTTACCGAACTAAACCGAAATTTACCGCAAAATCGAACCAAAATTTACAACAACCGAATAAAAACAAAAAAAAAATCAATTTTTTTGGTTTTTTTCCGAAGTAAACCGATCGGTTCGGTTCGGTTTTCGGTTGGCTCAGCAGAAATCGAACCGAACCGAACCGAACCGCAGAAGTGGTTTAGTAATATATTGAAATGGAAATTTTAGACTTAACAAATGTGTTTGTTTTATGTTTAGTTGTTGGAATGAGTTGAAATTGTGTTGAATTTGAATGTAATGTAATATTATTTCAGTTTATTAATTGTTTTGAACATCATTTTACTAAGATTAATTTTCTATTAGTTAAAATTTAAAAATAAAAAAAACCGACCGAACCAAATCGCTTTTGGTTCGGTTTGGTTCGGTTCGGTTGTTGCGCAAACAACAAACCAATTAGTTGGTATTATGTAAAAACCGAATAAATCGGTTCGGTTGGTTTTTGGTCTAAAATCGAACCAAACCGAACCGATAACACCCCTACCTGCAAGAGGGTAGAAAATTGTTAGTGCCTCGGATAGTGATTTCTTCAATTGTGTTAAAATGTCTGAAGATCCTTTGTGGTAAAATAGGATTAGTGGAAAATAGGTGTTAAGTTGATACACATCGAATAAACATAGTTTGTGCTTTTTGTGTTCTTCAAGAGTGGGTAATGATGGTTTAATGCTTTCTCTACATGTTATCTTAATTTCCATTATAAACTTTTATTTAAGTATATATTATAATTTATAGGGATTTAAGTATATTCGCTTAAATAGAGGAAGGCTATGGTTATAAGCTATGAACCAATAGTTTTGAACTTCTAACTTATATTATACATATATAATAACTTATTATAGAGAAGAGTAACCACTTGGTTTAATTAGGATTTCAGGTCTAGTCATATACTAATTAAGCAATGAGAAGGTTACATTAAGATTCACTATTATTATGATAACGTTTATAATATTTATTTTCAAGTTAAAACTGAATTACAGTGTAATTTAAGGTAAATACTCATATGCATTTCCTTTATGTAAAGTTAATATATAATTGAAAAATATTAAATTGTATTTATTTACAAGCACACAGAATACTAAGATACAAAATATAAAGATATAAAATGTGTTTGATAGATGAGATATTGTATCTACACTAAGACACAGAATATAAAGACATAAAATGTATTTGATAGATGAGATATTGTATCTACAGACATTAAATCAATGTATTTGGTATTTATATATCTTAAAAGAAAAATAAAAAAATAACACTAACAAGTAATAAAAGATAATTTATTTTTTATTTTTCTTTCATTATGCTTATTAATTTTTTATAATTATATTTTTTTTTAAATTTTTTGAATGAAAAAAATAGAATAAATTGAATTTTTGTAATTTGTTTTAGTTTATTATAAAAAAAATATAAAAATATTAATTTTTGCATCTCTATCTTCTATATTTTATTTTTAGTGTCTTATTTTATGCTATTCTTAGAATAAAATGCAGTATTAGACAACAATTTATTAATCAAACATATTAAATCATCTAACTATTCTCAATTAGCAACTTTATATAACGACAATTATACTGTGAGTTTTTACCACAATTTAACTTAAAATTTTTCGTAAATAAGTAAAAAGACGCTTTTTATTTTATGAATTCTATAAACAAATTAAGGACGGAACATTTGAAATTCTTCCCATCTGATAATACCACTTCAAAACTCTTATCTTCCAAGTTAAATATACCAATATTATGATAATATAGACGGTCTATATCTTCTAAGTTATCAGTTGGATTTGATTTCTTTTAGGGTTTAAAAAATTGCTAACCAACATTTCAACAGAAGAATTACACATCCAATCATTAGTGTGTAATTTCTCCTTAAATTGCTAATCATATATTCTTGACCATGTTTTGTATTTTTTTTAGTTCATAGATATTAAATTTGTAAGTTTCAAAACCATGATTCTAAAAATCAAATTGAATCGATTGATCGGATAAAAAATAATTAACTTAAACAATTCAGTTTACACCATAAAAGTGTTAAAAAAAATTGCTATTGAATTACTAAATTGGTCAATAAAACTGAATCGAAATCTGTCATTTAATAATTTATTTTAAAAAATTGAGAATCGGCTATTTTTAATATTTTTTATTAGTATTTAGCTAGTATAAATATTAAATTATCTTTAATAAATAAAATTATTAATATATTATATAAATTTTAATAAATATAAGTGTAAATTATATTAACTCATCTATATAAATTTTAGTAAATATAGATACAAATTATGTAGTTTATGTGTCTAAACTATAAATTCTTGTAAATATGAATATAACTATAGCTAACCAAATGTTAGTTCAAAATAATAACATCTAGTGAGCATATAATATTATTGTATTTTTAGTGTAAGCATAATATTTTTTAATAAAGAATTAGTTATAATTAATAATAGGGGTGGCAAAGTGGGCCGACTCGCCCCAACCCGTCCCGCCCAGCCTAGGCCCGCCATATAAATGGGGTGGATCGGCCCGCTCCGCCAACTAAAATGGGTTCAAAATGCTAGCCCGTCCCACTTTATGGCGGATTGGCGGGTTGGCGGGCTAGCCCGCTTGACTCTTTTTTTTTTTTGAAAAATAAAATTTATTAAAATTAACCAAAAAATAATAATTAAAAAATCAAATACAAATAAAAAAATAGTCAAATTATAATATAATTTTTTTACTATTTTTTTTTAATTTTTAACTTCAATAAAATTGTTCAAAATAATATTTGTCAATAGAATCATCTTTATTTTAAAAAATAAGTTACATAATTTGAGCATATATACGAAATTGTAAAATAAAATAAATAAAGTTAATAACTCAAAAAAGAATAAAAACAAAAAATGAAAAAAAAAAGTGTTTAAAAATTCTATAATTATTAATTTTATAATAGTAATCACTCTTTTATTTAATTAAAAAAATAAAAATAAAAATTTTCGGCCCGGCGGACCGGTCCGCCCCGCCCCGCCAAAACCCGCCAATTTGGCGATGCGGGTTTGGCGGGTTTTTTAATTTAGCGGACTCCAATTCCTAATCCGACCCGCCTTTTTTAGCAGGTTTAGCGGATCGGTCCGACGGACTCGACCCGTTTTGCCACCCCTAATTAATAAGTCCATCTCATTTTTATTTGCTCATGTATATGAAGACATGTTGGCAAGATATATATATATATATATATATATATGATTGTGATCATAATATGAATACGCGTAATCAAAGTTAAAATGTAGGCAGCCAACTAAGTGTAGGAGATTTAATTTGGAGTGAGAGGTAATTATATATGGAAGGAGATGGAGGGGGCAAGAAAAGTTGACCAAAGAAAAGAGAATAATGTGTGATGAGTAAAACACGCATGAATATTGTTGTTCTTGAACGAGAAGTGAGGGAACAAAATAGGTAATATTAAAACCAATTCAAATCTCATCATCTAACTCATGCAAAGGATAGGATCATCATCGATCATAGGCCTCTTTCATCTCTCATTCCCCGTTGCAAGATCCGCCGTGTAATCACATTATTATTATTCTCCTTCATGCCGCCACTGCCTCCTCCTTCTCCTTCGTCTTCTTGATCCCTTTCAGCGAAAGAGATCGAGAAGGCCGAAAGAAGAAAGGAGGAGGAGGTTTTTATTTTCATTTTTGAGGATTCGTCTAATAACCATCCATAAAAATAAATAAGTGAAAATGGGTGGTGGCGCTCAAATTGAAAATGGTGGCATGGAAGGGTGGCTCTATCTTTTCACGTACAATAGGCTTGGCTATCAAGTCTCACGTAAGAGATACTTCATTCTCAAAGAAAATCTTCTTAGTAGCTTCAAAAACCAGCCCCTCTCCGTCGTCAAGGTCAACAACCTCACCCTTATTATTCTTATTATTATTGCATGTCATGGATTTGTTTCTCTCTATAGCTGTGTTTGGTTTAGTGTTAGAAAGAAGAGAAGCACGTTTGAGTGCATTGAACGCTTTTTCTTAATGTTTGGATTTTTTTTTTTTTTTCTAAACGCCAACGTAGTTTTACGTTCTTAACGTGCGTTTACAAGAAGTTAGAAATTGTAGCTTTTCCGTTTATAAAATAATTAAATTTATTATTTTTTTATCAATTTTACTCTTTATTTCCTTATTGGTAGTTTCTTTAGTATTCAAATATTTTAAATATATAATTATATTTTTTATTAAATTTTTATTTTTAATTTTGTATAAAAAAATTTATTTTTTGTTTGACTCTATTAAAACTTGTAATGTACCATTTCACGTAGTGTGTTATGAAAATGCATAACCCATTATTACAATGATTGGATTAATTTATATAATTAAGTTGACATTGGAGACTACTAAATAGAAGTAACTTTCAGGAGCCAAATAGAAGTGCAATTATAGACTCCAGCGTTCGTGTTAATGACAATGGAAGAGAGAGCATCAACAAAAAGGTACACTAGCTAGTGTTTGGGGAAGAGACAGAAACGAAAAGACTGAGACTGAGAGACAGAAACTAAGAGACAGATATTGAAATAAATCTCAATATTCTGTTTGGTGCAAAATGGGAGACAAAAATTGAAACAAGAATGAAACTCTAATTTAATTTGTACAAATGGTAAAATTGGAATTAATTAATTGAAATGGAGATATTTTAGGTATAAAATGTTATTAAAGTTTCAGTCTCCATCTCCAAAAATTTTAGTCTCTTATGTCCCTACTTTTTGGAGGTACTGAAATACTAAAATTTTAAGGATAGAGACAGAAATTTTAGTATCAATCTCTAAACCAACAAACATGATGCTTCTCAGTATCTCAAAACAAACACTACCTTAATAACTAATAAGTAAGTCATCAATTAACCATGCATTTATTGTAACCCAAAGTAATACATTATCAAGAAAAATCAATTGAATTTGAATTTTGTTGTAACATCTTATCCAAATTGGCTTATTTTTTTAATACTAATTAATTAAGTAGCAGTGGCTATTTGCTTTAATTTCTGCAGGTGTTCTTCATCTTCACAGTATATAATGCTTCAAACCAAAGGGATAAGCTTAAGGTTGTTCTATTCAATAAATTAAATACATATATATAAATCAAAATTTTACTATGATTGATTGAGCTATTATTGTTTGTAGTTGGGAGCAAGTAGTTCAGAAGAAGCTGCAAAATGGATTCGTTCATTGCAGGATGCTGCTATGAAGGTTCCATTTCTTATTAAATCTCTTTCACCATAGACAAATTATAATAATAATGAATTATTTGCATTGTGTATGTTATTATTATTATATGGTTGCATTGCAGGAGCCTCCAAATCTGCTGGCTTCTCCTTTGCCAAAAAAATCATCTCTAAGGTACATGATGAGATTTATTTATACATGATGAGCATGCATATAACTGTATATATATATATATAGAAATTGTTGTAATAATTATTATTATGATGTGATCAAAAATAGAAAGGGCGGTTCAAAAAGGCCAGATTGGGTGAAATTCTCATTTGACTGGCAATCATGGATATACAGTGAAGCAATGACCTCTGATGTTATTGATCATTCACCATGGCAGATTTTTGGTTGCTACAATGGTAATATAAGTACTAATTAATTGTCCTCATCATTAAATATTCATTCATAATCATAATCTTTGCTTATTATATGTTGTGTGTAGGACTAAGGATGTTCAAAGAGGCAAATCCTCGTAGAGGTGTAAGTTGCATTGCATGATCTTATATATATGTAGTATATGATGTTGTTTGATTAATTTTAGATGAGAAAATGATATGATATGATATGATTTTTGTACTTGTCCTCAGTGGGGTGATATACCTGTAATGATGGGAGTGGGTGTGGTTGATGCAAGTTCAGAAGCTATTTTCCACACTCTTATGTCTCTTGGTCCTTCAAGATCAGAGTAAGTTTCTAATTATCCAAATGGTGATGAATTTAATTAGATGATGATTCAAGTTCACTAATCAGATTATAGATTTTTCTGATGCCAATAATCTTGCAGATGGGACTTTTGTGTATACCAGGGCAATGTGGTTGATCACATTGATGGTCACAGTGATATTATTCACCTTCAGATGTATAATGATTTTCTACCATGGTAATAATCAATTCAATTCTTAACGTTTGGGGTAAATCCTATTTGTGTCCCTAACGTTTAAATCGTCCTATTTATATCCCTAACGTTTGTAAAAGTGATTCAATGTTATCCTGTTGTCAATTACACATCATGAGCGCTTTAGTTTAAGTTTTAAAAATCTCTTATTGAAGTTAGAATACAAATGTCTTTGATAGAATCGATGATCTACTCCGAAAAATAGCTCATCAAATGTTGAAACTAATTCCTACAACATTTACATAATTCACTTTTTCTAGGGACATAATTGAATCTAAACACAAATAGTGGGTATAATATTAAAATTGAACACATCCAAGTGAGACCTAATTGAGAATGAATACATCTAAGTGAAAATAATTGAAAAATATAATCTAATTTGTTAATATAATTGATAGTAGGATAACATTGAATCATTTTTATAAACGTTAAGGATACAAATAGGACGATTTAAACGTTAGAGATACAAATAGGACTTACCCCAAACGTTAGGGACAAAAACGATACTTTACTCTAACAATTAAATTAAGTATTCATATTCATTTTTCTAGCTAATTAACTTGTCTCATCTTTAATCAGGGGAATTAAACCACGAGATATGCTGTTAAGAAGGTATTGGAGAAGAGAGGATGATGGCACATATGGTAATCTTATTATCATTATGATTATCTTTGATATTAATTAATTAATTATTCATGAGTTGGGTTTAATTTAATTTTGGCTGTGAAACAGTGATATTGCTCCATTCTGTTCATCATAAAAAGTGTCCACAAAATAGTAACTTCGTCCGTGCATCCCTTAAAAGTAATGTATGCTTTTAAATTGATGTTTAATGCTTAATTAAACTAATTAGTTAATTAATTATTGTGTGTTACTGATAATGGATGGCATGAATTACTAGGTGGAGGATATGTAGTAACTCCAGTTAACAAAGGAAAGCAATCAGTAGTAAAACACATGCTTGCAATTGATTGGAAGTTATGGAAATTGTATCTGAGGCCTACAGCATCAAGATCCTTGACCATTAGAATGCTAGAGAGAATTGCAGCACTGAGAGAGATGTTCAAATCAAAAGGGGAGGGAGAAAGTGTAGAAAATATTGCAGCAGATATAGGGATACCAGCAACTCCAGCAAATGAGAAGGAGGATAATGAAGTAAAGACAGGAGATAATAGCAGCAAAAAGGTAGTGGACCTTATGGAAGTGGAAGATGATGCTCCCAAAGAGGGTACAAGGAGAACAAGTTTGGTTGGGTTGCATGAGTCAGCTGATGAGTTCTTTGATGTTCCAGAGCCTATTGACCAAGATCATCTTGACAATGACTGGCAATTTGACAATCAAACTTCTCAGGTTGCTTTCCATCCTACCTGTACCTTTTTTATTAGGCAATAGGGGTGTAAGCTACTGAACCGAACAGAAAACTACTGCAAAATCGAATCGAAAACTATAACAACCGACTTAAAAACCGAAAAAAATCGGTTTTTTTTTTGTTTTTTCTGACAAAACCGATCAGTTTGGTTCGGTTTTCGGTTGGTTTAATAAAAACCGAACCGAACCGAATATATGCATACATTTCAATGTTTTAACCTTTAACCTAACAACAAAAATTCTCAATCCCTAACCATTTCAATGTTTTACTCTTATTATTTCAATTTATTGACTATTTTGAACCTCTAATTATTGTGATTTATATTTTTCTCATTAGGAATTAAAAACTGAAAAAACCGACTGAACCAAACCGCTATTAGTTCAGTTCGGTTCGGTTCGGTTCGGTTGGTTTTTTATCCAAAACTGAACCAAACCCAACCGATAACACCCCTATTAGGCGATCACTCACATGAAGACAACTGCACGTGAATTTCCATCACAAATGAAGTAAAATGTTATTATAGGAAGATAAAATTTGTGTGTTTCTCTGTTATTTCTGATTGGATTGAAACTATGTGATGTGTACAGTCTCCATTTCACCCCAAGTTACCAACACCTGCTGGTTTGGTGAAAAAGCTGCAGGGCCTTGCAGGTTTTTAATTAGTATATATCAAACGTGCATATTTTTAGATGATTCGCTGAAACAATATAACATAATAATTGATGTTTTATTGCAGTTCAGAAAAAAGGGTATATGGAAATACCAGAGGTAGCATTGGAGACAGATGAGCCAGCTTATGGAACTACTCTTCAAAAAGATTTAACTTGTGATTCACCATGCAGTTGGGCTGAATCTGATCCATCTTTGTATTTGATTCGCGGCCCAACTTATTTGACAGATAATCAAAAGGTATGCTTATACAAATTACAACAACAATGCTGGACGATAAAGTGTTAGAGATATAACCATTCGTCTGCAGGTCAAGGCAATAGGCTCCTTGATGCAACTTGTCGGCGTGGATTGGCTCCGATCCGGTGTGAGAGAAGATAATCTAAGTAGTCGGCCTAGTAGCATAGTTCAAAAATATGCAGCAGCAGGTGGTTCAGAATTCTTTTTTGTTATCAACATACAAGTAAGTAATTAGCAGGAACTAACTCATATAAACCATATAATATAGAACTCATGAAGTAATGTATGTCATCATAATAATTGTATGTGTGTATAAATCTCAGTTGCCAGGGAATCCATTGTATTCTGCTGCACTCTATTACATGATGAGAACTCCATTGGAAGACAATTATTTACTGCATAATTTTGTTGAAGGAGATGATGCCTACAGGAATTCAAGATTTAAGTTGATACCATACATTTCTAAGGTAGGTAGTAGTGATCATTGATAAATATATAAATGCAGAGTGATGTGTATATTAATATTGGCATGCATGTGGTTTAATTTGTTTAGGGATCATGGGTAGTGAAGCAAAGTGTTGGAAAGAAAGCATGTTTGTTGGGGCAAGCGCTAGAAGTAAAATATATACGTGGGAAGAACTATTTAGAGGTATGTAACCAAGTCTTTAATATGTAATCATATGATGAATAGTGTTATGGTTACTGATTATTGATGTATTATTTTTTTTTTCAGCTTGATATCAATGTTGGATCTTCAACAGTTGCAAGGGGAGTTGTAAACCTTGTTCTTGGATACCTTAACAATTTGGTCATAGAAATGGCATTTTTAATACAGGTAAAATATTGACCTTTTAAATTTATAGTAAAGATTCAGATGCAGTTAACTTCACGTGAAGTTAATTGTTGAGAGTCATTAGATGACAATTTAGTTAAATCTGTCAAATTATTTAACGACTTTTAGTTGTCAGTTTTAGGGGTGTAAGTTACTGAACCGGACCAAAAATTACCGCAAAACCGAACCAAAAATTACAACAACCGACTTGAAAACCGAAAAAATCAGTTTTTTTGGTTTTTTTTTTTACAAAACCGATCGGTTCGGTTCGGTTTTCGGTTGACTCAATAGAAACCGAACCGAACCAAAATGAACCAAAGATATGCATACATTTCAATGTTTTAACCATTTTAACCTTTAACCTAACAACAAAAATCCCCAACCCCCTAACCATTTCAATGTTTTACTCTTATTATTTTAGTTTATTGACTATTTTAAACCTCTAATTATTGTGATTCATATTCTACTCATTATGAATTAAAAATCGAAAAAACCGACCGAACTAAACCGCTATTAGTTCGGTTTGGTTCGGTTCGATTGTTGTAAAAGTAGCAAACTGAACGATTGTATATCTATAAGAACCGAACCGATAATACCCTAGTCAGCTTCACATAAAATTGACTGCACCTAAATTTCTATCTTAATTTATATATTTGCAAACAAGAAGACACTTGACAAAATGAAAACTGTGCAGGGGAACACACAAGAGGAGCTCCCAGAGATACTTATTGGAACATGTAGACTCAATCATTTGGATTCATCGAAAGCATTTATGGTCAAACAATAATGAAAATTAGGGTTGTTGTTGGGCTGGGCTTTGATAGAAATTGGGTCAGTAAGTGGGCCTGTCAGGGACCAGAATCATTGGTCCGACTGGTCAAAGCGTCATCTATTTTGAGAAAAGTGAAGAGCATGGCAACTCTTCACTACAGTTCATGCTTTCATTTCTGGTGGATATGCCAATGCTATTGCTATTTCTAGGAGAGTTTCCCTTTTGTAAAACTTAAACCTGTTGTTCCCTTTTGCAGTTTTGCCTCTTTATAGTGATATATAATTAAATATCTTTCACTTCATACTAATTAGAATATTATATAAATATATGAGAATAATAATTGATGAGAAATTCCTACACAAACAAAAGATTCCCACTTTGCATTTAGACACGTGATAAAAGAAGAATATTACTACATCCCCGTTTAGAGAAGATAATATTCTTTTTGTGATAATTGTAATTAGTTGTCTTGAATTGTAGTCACGTTCATCAACAACTTGAGGTTGCAATCTTAACATTTTAATATAGTGACTAAAAATAAAGCCTAACAAGTTGACTCAACAGAATTTAGTTGGGTTTTGAACTATGATGTACGGATACTGACATGGACACGGGACACGACACAGGACACGTCGACATGCGAATTTTAAAATCTTACATGACACGAGAACACGTATATATATAAATTATAAAGTGGTTTTTAGATAAATTATAATGATATTTTGATATTTATTGATATTGAAATATAAATTAAAATCTTTAATTATTTTTAATGTCTTGTTTTAATTATATCAAGTATTTAAAATATTTTTTGTTTTAATAAATAATAATATATACTATATCTAAATTTATTTTAAGAATGTATGTTAAGAATAAAACTGGACACGCGGACACGTGATGGTATTTAGGTGTATCCAGACGTGTTCGGAGAAGAATTTTTTATTTTTTATTAAGACACGGTTGGACACAGCAGACACGCGTGTCGGACGAGTGTCGGTGAGTGTCGTATCCGAAATGTGTCCAACACGCGGACACGATAACTCAGCGAAATGTCCGTGTTTTGAACCAATTATTATCATTTTCTTTCTTTTTTTTTTTCTAACAAGGGTTGAAATTGAAGGAGAAGTGTTTGAGAAAAAAGGGATTCAAAGAGTGCAATCCAAGTTAGTTAAGGAAGGGTTGTGAAGTGGAGCAGCACTAGTGCAGTAGTGCCACCATACTCTGTTGTTTATATTCCCTTTGAACAGATTTTTATTTCTTTTAGAAAGTGAGAGTATATTTGAAGGAAACTATCAATGATTCAAAGAGTGTAATTCAAGTTTGCTCAGTTATTTAATTAGTACTAGTCAGAAAAGTTTGATTTTTAGATGAACTCTTTAAAACCTGGCTAAAGTTTTCGTTTTACATAATGTTGTTCAACTTCACACTCAAATTTTACTACTACTACTACTATTATAGTATTGGAAACATTTTAAGTGCAACGGGAGTATCAGCGCTCCAATTATTTTAACCGTTGATCTAAATTATAAAAAATATATATAATATATATTAATTAAAATTAACGGTTAAAATAATTGGTGCACCGGTACTCTCCGGTGCACTTAAAATGTTTCCTATAGTATCATTGCTTTAGGCCATCAAATTACTTACCATACCTTTATTTTTTTTTAATTATGTTTCTTTTAAGTGAGTAATTTCCTCAATAATTTTCGAAGAAAAAACATTTAAAACAAAAATGAAAATGGGATATGAATTAATGGCGTTTAAGGCCTTCCGTTTCGATTCTACAGCTCCTCGATAAGCATTCAAAGCATCAACCGGTTCTCACTTGTTGAACATTAAAGTTCAAGTTGCATTGTTGCAAGGTAAGTGAACTTCAAATGTTGACCAATTTAATTCTTATTTTATTTATTATTTTTTTTTAAAAAAAAAGGGGGAAGAGACATGGGAGTATAATATTATATTATACACTTATATAAATCAAAGACAACTCAATATTACATAAATCACCAAAAATAAAAAACGTTATGTAAATGTTTCTTTGCATATCATTTTATAAATCGAATTCACTAAACTCGAATTACAAGTTATAATAGTAAATCGAATTAAAATATATCGAATTAGTAGGATTTCATGTAAATCGATGTAAGTAACTTCGATTTACTAAGAAATACACATGGTATTAGACATTACCCATAATAAATCGATACAGTCTATCTCGATTTAGTCCATGATATTTGCACATAGTAAATCGACACACCTTGATTCGATTTATGCATATTCGCGTTCCAATGTAAATTAATACACCCTTATTCGATTTACATACATACCTCTGTATAGAGAATTCAAATTGACTTGTTCGAATTACATTTCATCACATCATGCCCCATCAAAACGAGGAATTCATAGCAACTAATGGAATCTATAGTAGAAGATTGAAACTGCGGAGATGGAAAATGACCCAAATCGAATCTATCGGTTGGATGGAATTACACATATTACTGATAGCATGCATGAAGAGATTAGTAAATAAAATTTAATTTTTTCATTTTCTTTAAGAAATAAAAAATTGCTAGTGATATTAAATCGTTCATAACTTGATTATTAGAATTATTAGAATCTTTAAACTTCAAATAGTAGTTAGAGTATTGATTTAGGAATTTAGGGTGTTAGAAGATTGAAATCACAAATGCATGTAGGATGAGGGAGTAATTAAGTATGTTGACGAGTAGATTAACAGGTTTGGTTAGAATTTGTAAGTTTTTATTGTTAGAAGTTTAACGAGGTTAGAAATTTTGTTGGAGTTTAATTTAATTTAATTTAGATTTCAAGTGTTGGATTAACTAGGCAGTAGGGATTAGCAAGAATTTAGAATGATTTAATTTATTTAAAAAATTGAATTTCAAATGTTAGATTAAGGAAGCACTACAATTTTAGTTATATACTAAAAGGTTTAGCTTTCCGTCGTAAATACTATATTAACTATGTTTTGTTAGAATTTAATTTAGTTTTAGTTAAAGTATTTTTTTATTAGAATTATCTGTTTTAGGTAATTTTTGTTTTTTAGAGTGTTATGATTCTAAGAGAATTTTTTATTATCATGCAGTCCCACCGCTGTATCACGAGTATGAGGAGGCAGCATGACATGTCCTTAGACAATAGGATCATGCCGTACCTGTAGATGGCTGGTGTGGCCCATTTCGCGAGACTTAACGACCGCTGGTTTAGGTTGAATAAGCCATTAATGAGTGTATTTCTTGAGAAATGGCATCCGGAGACGCATACATTTCACCTGCCATTCGGAGAGTGCACGATTACGCTACAGGATATAGCGTACCAACTAGAGCTCTCGATCGATGGACAGCACATCAGCGAATATTTGACAGATTTTGAGCGGTACATCGACAGCAGCCGTCCATCATGGGTTTAGTTCGAGGAGTTATTAGGTGTGTTACCGACGGCAGACTGCATCGACAAGTTTACTGTGAAGTGCACTTGAAATAGAATTTGCAAATCATCGTCACTGCCTATGACAAAGGAGTCGTACTTCACATCATCCTGCAACACGAAAATCAAAATTCTATAGAATAACTTCTCCACCATTTCACACCTTGCATCCCCAGATTTTAGATTATAGTATTCTGAAACTCGGTGAAACTCGTTGAAGGTTTGAGAAAAATACTAAGCGGATCCTTATCAATAAATTTAATTTCAGAACACATTTTTTTCTTAATCGACCCTCTATAATGCACCAGAACTAAAAAACTATCATCACTAGCCATTGTGACTTTCACTATCATGAGAAATTCATGTTCAACTCCTATTTACATACGTTGGTTTCATACTAAATCAAATTCTTTAAATTCGATTTATACATATAGCTCAATACATACTAATACGAGTATAATGAATTCGATTTACCCCTAGCAACCATTGAGCATAAATTGAATTTGTTACATTTGATTTACTAAGGCTGTTAGAAAGGGTAAAAGAGAATAATTAAAAAATAATTTGTGTGTATTCTAGTTGTATAGAATGATAAAGAGTATTTATAAGTGTTAAGAGAATCAAAATAATAAAGACATAATATTCTACAATAAATATTCAGATATTTTAAATAATGCTAATTGATATAATTAATCCTAATTATACTCTAACATCCCCCTTCCCTCTCAAAATCAAGTAACAACTTGAGTTTGAAACTTATTTAAAACAACGAAATAACAAAAACGCGTAAGCTGATAAAATGGGTACAGACGTAAAAAACGCAGACGGAACTGTTGGAAGAAAGCGTAGACGGAACTGCTACAAAGAAGTGCAAATAGAACTGCCATAAGGAAGTCCAGACGGAACTGCCACAAGAAAATACAGATGAAACGGTCACAAGGAAACGTAGACGGAACTGCCACAAGAAAACGCAGACGGAAACTGGCACAAGAAAAATGCAGACGAAACTGGCGAAAGGAAGTGAAAAACTATATGATTTCTCCATGAGAATAGGTAAACAGTATATGACAATGGTGTTTGATCATTCAACTCAAAAAGATACAAGACACGGAGAACAGACTAGTCGGTGAGGTGAAAAAGTATTAAAAAAGTGACAAAAGACAAAGGAAAATAGAATAAAGAAAAAATATGAAAAATACGGTGATTTCATAAAAAAAATAATATATTTTCTTCAATAAGGATACCATGACTCTGATACTATATTCAAAAGGATAAGAGAGAATAATAGAAAAAGTATTTGTGTCTGTTCAAGTTGTGTAGAATGATACAATATAAAAAAGTATTTATAAGTATTAAGAGAGTCAAATCGAAATAATAAAAACGTAATATTTTATAATAAATATTTAAATATGTTAAATAATTCTAATGAATGATATTTGATCCTAATATATTCTAATATATTCTCAAAGAAAATGCAAATCAAATTGGCTTAATTTGATTTATTTGTTGCACCATGTAATTTGAACCAGGCTGATTTAATTTAGTGTCACATAATTCGAATCAATATGTTTTGATTTACTATTATATTATGTAATTGGAATTAGTTTAATTCTATTTATATAGAAGTATGATTGGGGACATTCACGTAACGTTTTCTATTTTAATTGATTCATATAATATTGAGTTGCCTTTGGTTTATACTTTATATAAGTGTTTTACCCATATTATTATAATTTTATCGTTTTCTATTTATTAGCCCTTTTATTAGGTAATATTTATTAGATTTAAAGATATTCGGTTAAGAAAACAAATACTAAAAAATTATTAAAAATAAAGTTAATATATTTTATATTATTAAAAGTTAAAAGTTTGTATTTTTTTTTATTTGTTCTCTTTTATTCGAATTGAACAAATCCCTTAACATACTTTATAATTTATTGAAATTAATTTATTAAACATAGAAAATGTATTTAATCAAAAGGAACCTACAATTTGAAGAACTAATAGGTAAAAACTTTTATCAATTTCAATGGGTTAACTAAATTCCCTAACTCTCCAATACCTCATATAAATCTAACATTACGCGTAGTCTCAATTTTTATTGACTTTAACAAATATACAATATAAATTTATTAAAAACTTAAATTTTATAAAATAAAATAATAAAATAAAAGTTAATGAGTTATAACTCAAATGACATAGTCTCTCCATACTCAATTAAGAGGTTGTGGATTCGAGTCTCCTATCTTTGGTAAAAAAAAAAAAAACAATAAAATAAGAAAGTAATGAGTCTTAAATTTATAATTTTGATCATATATTTAAACCTTAATGAGTATTCCTTTACTAAATTGGTAAGTTAATAATGAGAAGATGCGTTAGAGTGTAAGATTGGAAATGGTGTCCAGCGGTGGTTTGAAAGATACAAGCGGGGAAATGGAGACAAGGTGGTAGAAGGGAAGGGGGAGTGGGGGCCCATCCATAAAAGTTAAAGAGAGAAGAACACTTCAACATCAAGACACAACTCTCAGATATGATATGATATGATTTTTGAGATGATATACATGTCAACATAGTAAAACCCATCCAGCTAGCATTCAAGTAGCAACTTCTTCCACCTACCATCTCTCTCCTCCCTTCTACTTCTCTTCTCCTCTCTTCATTCTTCAACCAAACCAACCATTTTTACTTCCAGGTTTCGCCCTTCATTCCTTATTTGCTTCATAACTTTTTTATTTACAACCATACCCTTTATATTTACCTCTCTGTTCTTATATTTTGTTTTTTTTACTTCTTTTCAGGGTTCAAGGTTTTAAATAATTTATATTACACACTCCCAAGGAAGAAGTATTCAACTCAACCGCAAAGAAAGGTTAGCTCCTGCTCTTTCATCTTCTTCCTCCATTTTTTATTTTTTCTATAAATTATATTTAGAAGGAAAAGTCTAGGACCATCAATTTTTGTGTTTTATGATCAGCACTTTACCATAAAAAAAAAGTGAGTAATTTTTTACCGTTAGATATAATCTCACACCATTAAAAAGACTATTGATGACTAATTGATGATTACAAAACACAAAAATTGTTGAGCTCCTAACATTTCTCTATTTAGAAAAGAGAGGAGCTGAGAAACATTCAACATACCGAAATTTTCTTTATCTTCAAATTTATTACTTCAAGGATAAAATGAACACTAAATTGTACCTGTTTTATGTTCCGGACGGGACCAGCTGTCGCTAACATGCACCAAGAGTTATTTACACTTAAAACATTTTCCATTGTGATAAAATTTGAAAAAAAAAAAAAAGGAAACATGTCCAAAAATTAAAAACCTTTCTCCAATATTACGATTTGGTCCACCCAAATTATCTATATATATATATTACATGTGAAGTTTATTTTTAATTTTTATTGTGTATAACGTTAAAATCTTTCACTTTGGATTTTAAAATCTTCGATGTGAATAATTAATTACTAAATAAGTATAGATTTTGTTGCAAAAATTTTGAATAATAAAAGTATTTAGTGGAAAAGAGTATTGCTAACGTGCGCAGGGGGTTCCTCTAAGATGGACACATAGCATTGGGCCTTTCATGGGTCCCCGGCATGGTCGCTACTACAAATAACGGATTCCGAAACCATTCACATTTCATTCATTCACCGAAACAAAACAAACTACTCATAACTTCTTTGCTTCTTTTCCTTTCTCATTTTCTTACACTTACACCTCAACATTTTCTCTTCTCTTTTTCTCGTTTCAATTTTCTCAGGAAAATCACAGAGAAAATGATTGAGCCAAACTTCGTCGACGACGTAGACTGCGGCAGCTTCTTCGACCACATTGACGACCTCCTCGACTTCCCCGCCGACGACGCTGCCACCGCCGACGCCTCCTTGCCCGTCGCTGCCGCCTGCGCCGGAAACATTGAAACGCCGGCGAGCTTCTGGTCTTCCGAGTCCAACAGCGGTCTGCCGGCCACAGATACAGCATTTCCCCGCCGTGATGCCGTGACGGACCTCTCGGCGGAGATTTCCGTTCCGGTGAGTTTCCTTACAGTGTAACGTACTCCTTTTTTTTTTAATGCGTTTTTGTTTTTTGTTTTGTTTTTACGTTCACGTGGATTCCATGAACGTGCATGTGATTATATCAACGCGCTTGCCATTTTTTCTGATTTCTGTCATCCGTTCGATTAACTGATGCTGACGTCATTGGCTTTGTATACGTTCAGGATTGTCTTTTTTTGAAACTTGACTGGTGTAATGTAATTATGTAGCGTTGCATTTTTAGTCACGACTGCTACTTTTTTGCATAAAGCACCGTTGTTTACGCTCACACTCCACAAAATATTTATACTTATTTGGTAGTATATTTCATAAGGAGAGTGCTAGGTAAACAATGATTATTTTGAATAACATGAATAATCACCAATTAAATAAAAATACACTATACCTTTAAATTAACTATCTAAATCTTAATATTAAAATAACCATCCGTACACCTAGTGAAATGAACATCCAATATATCTATTATTCACATTGTTTAATATTTTCATTGTCTATCTATACTTTTCTATTTCATAAAGATACTCATAATTTGGTGTATATTACTTATTTGCTTAATATACTAATACTATGTTAGTGATGCTTCATTTGGCCATTTGGTAAATCCTTTTTTTTTTTTACTTTTTCTTTTAATTATTTTTTATGCAGATGGGAAATGTATCCGTATGTATGGTGATAGTTTCTAATAGATAATGGAAAACCATTTTTCCTGCGCGAAATGATTAATGGGTAGAATGAAAATTGGGTTCTATTACTTAATACTAGTCTTTCATTTGTCTAGTGATATTACATATAGATTATTTAAAAAAAATTAAAATGATTTCGAGTTCTTATGTTATTCTTTGTGTGGCCGTATGACTTTTTTAAACAATAGATAAGTCAACTATTTTGCCATATGCTAATGCAAAAGGAGAATACTTTTACGGTTGTTAATCGAACCGTGAGACGATTTGACAGACTTGACTAAATTGTTAACAGTTCTCAATTATCAACGCTAGTGAGTTTTTCCCGATACAAAATTGGGTATTGTACAATTTTTTTTTTCTTTTTTCAAAAAAATTATATTGGCCTTTTCTAAAAGAAAAATGATTGTGGGGTTCTTAATTTTATTACTACTACATTTCAGTAACTTCAGTGTTGAAGACATTTATGGACAAAGGTATTGTGACCATTTGGTTTAGACAAATTAGATTTAAGTTTGATTTTGATATAGTATGTGCAATTTGGATTACAACTAAAAGCCGATATTAGGAAATAGGAATACTCTATACTCTAAGAGAAGGGCAATATGGTCATTAAGAGAAGGACGCTTTGATTGTGTCGGTGACATGTAGCACACGTCCTCTCCACTCTGCATTCATTGGTTGGTGGGGTTTGTTTTGCGTAAATTATTTGTATGATCATTATTGGAGCCGGATGTCATGTGACTTGCCATGTGATACGATAATGAACATTGAAAACAGAGGTTGTAATGTCACTCTTTGTAGCAGCATCCCACATGACTCTTCCTCCTACATCATTTACCTCTCTACTAGTTAATTACCATAATTTTCATATCTATATTCAATTATATGCACTCCTATTAGCCTATACTAACCTTTATATATTTATGTATATTAGTCTCATTTTGATCAATGTGCTGTAATTTTCAGTATGAAGACATTGTGCAGTTGGAATGGTTATCCACTTTTGTGGAGGACTCTTTCTCCGGTAGGAGCCTTACCATGAAGAAGGTGGAGCTCCCCACCACCACCACCACAATCAAGGAGGATTTGACTCGTTCACAATTCCGGACATCAAGTCCAGTTTCTGTCCTAGAGAGCAGCAGCTCTTGCTCCAGGGAGAAGGTTGTGGCTCAATGCCCGGAGATTTATATCCCAGTGGTGCCTTGTGGACGTGCGCGAAGCAAGCGGCAGCGCCCGTCGAGCTTCAAGGCACATCCGGTGATGCAACTCATCTCCCCTGCTTCCTCTGTTGGTGAGAACACACAGCCTAATGTCATTCTTAAGGCTTCTTCAGATTCTGAGAATTTCGCGGAGTCTCATCCTGGAATCAAGTTAGCAAAGCAAGCTTCTGGAGAGCACAAGAAGAAAAAGAAAACCAAAGCACCTAATCCTTTAACTGAAGATGATGATCATGATACTAACCAGAATAGTGCGGCAGCTAGGAAATGCATGCACTGTGAGATAACCAAGACACCACAGTGGAGGGCAGGGCCAATGGGGCCAAAAACACTCTGCAATGCCTGTGGTGTTCGCTACAAGTCGGGCCGCCTCTTCCCCGAATACCGGCCTGCTGCCAGTCCAACGTTCTGCCCTGCCGTGCACTCCAATTCACACAAGAAGGTCCTTGAAATGAGAAACAAATTTGGCTTCTCAACTGATTCAGATGCTTCTCCTGAACTCATTCCAAACACTTCAAGACTTGGATTGGAATACATGTGATAGGGGCCAATGATTCTAGTTGGACAATTTCTATCTCAATATATCTTTATTTAGAATCATGATTTCAGTTATTTTCTTATTAGTATTATTTCTTAGTTAATTGGATTTTTGTACAGTGCTGGAATGGGGGGTTTATAGGAGCCATAGTTGATGATGATGATGATGATAATCATAATTTAGCTATTAGAAGAGGATTAATATGAGAACTGAAGAAAAAGGGTAGAGTATTTGCAAGTCAGAAAGGTTAGAGTTTTTAGTCTAGCAGTTGTAGTAATCAATAGGCATTGGAATCCCCCAGTTGTAGCGTTATACTTTTATTCATTTCATTTTTGTTTTTGGTTTCTGTTTCTAATATATCTCTTCTACCAATTATTTCTGACTTCTGTTGCTAATTTCTGATTTTTATCTCCCTAAGATACTTTCGTTACTGTCACGTTGATGTTTACTTACCTGAATCAGTAGAAAGTAGAAACCTACCTGCTACCAGGTACCAACCCCAGCAAGAAAGGAAAGTGAAAACAGAAAAGGGGAGAGAGAAGTGGTGGTGGTGGTTTTAGAAATGATGATAATTGCTCATGCCTTGGAAGGTAAGAGACTAAGAGTGATATGCTACTAACTAAGCAAGTTCAATTATGATTTACGACTTCAAGCGGCTATTTTTCTAAAGGATTTGGTGACGTGTCACGGTCTCACTGGACTTTACAGCTGACAATAAAGTTGTGAATGATAACTAGCTAGAATTCTATTGATTGTACCAATCATTTTAGCTAAAAAAGAATTTCCGGCAGGTAGGGGTAGGACATTTTCTTGGGTGCCTGTGAAGATAGATGCATATACACCAAACAATGTTGGCAATTTTTTTTAACAATGATATCACAATCATTTACCCATTTTGTGTTCATTATTTTCACCTCATTTCTAATGATGTAGTTTTATGAGAGAGAAATGCTAGAGGCCTATTAAAATTTATTATTTTTAGTCATTAATTTAATTTTTTTAATTTAGTAATTCAACAACATATTTTAGTCTATATTTTTAAATATTGACAGTTAATTAATGACCAGAAACAATAAATTCTAATAGTCTTCTAATATTTTTTTTTTTATGAAATATTTATTCTGTCGAAACAAAATTACTCTCATCATCTCTAATATGCTCTTCCTTTGTTTTTTTGAAAGGTTAACATAATTTCATTGAAGGGAAACTTTTAAGTTCAAACTAACTAATCTAAGAGCATATTTAATATTTAAATATTATGAAATATAAAAAATGCTTATTCTTAATTGTTTTAAGTATATTTGTTAAAATAATATAATAAACTCTTTAGGGTCTTGTTCTTTTTTCTTTTGGGCCCAATTTATGCTTAAATTTCGAATATAATCATTGGGCTCTTGTTGTTTTAGCCCAATAGATACTTGTAATTTTTCTTAGGATTCATTATCCATTCATATTTTGTTTATATGTTTAACGAATATAAATTATAGAATATAGGAGCAACTATTTTGTAAACGCCAAGTTTATAGAGATTCACCAACTATAAGTATTACTCTATCTGTGAGCTCGTGACACAAGGTTTTGGGGATTAAAACTATATAGACAATAGATTATTAAATTTAAGTTGCTGAAACTAAGCAGTTTTCCTATCATTTCATCACATGCTATCACAATATTTAAACATTTTGATATGTTGTATACGTAGTTATTTAGTTTTTGTAGGTTACAGTCGAATTAAACTTTAATATTTAAGAAAAAGTATAGATAGACAATAAAAATATTAAACAATGTGAATAATGAATATATCGGATGTTTAATTCACTAGATGTGCAGATAGTTATTCTAATATTAAGATTTAGGTAAATAATTTAAAGTGTAATATATTTTACTTGAATTGGGTCAATTTTAAGATCTATGATTCATATTATTCAAAAAAGTCATTAGTTATCTACCATAATCCAATACTTAATTAGAATACGTTTCTATGATTTACCAGTTGTGCTAATAATTTTTAACAAAATTATTTTTTATTATTTATGTTTCTCTGAATTAGATAATCGAAGAAATATATATTTTGTGAACTCCAAAAGGGAAAATGCAATAAGCCATTTCAAAACAGGAAGGAAGATATTAAAGAAAAACACATGCATTTTATTTTTAAATTACCATTGTTTTGAGACATTGTATTTGCATGAATGGTAGTGCATTCACAACTTCCAATTTTATTTTATTTTTTCTCCTCACTTCCATAGTTCCATATATTGCTCAGTTTTCTAAAGTACAATTTGTTTTTTCGCTAACAATAATAGTTAAGAATACTGGTGTAAAGTTATTAATAGTGAAAACTAAGAACTTTCAATGGATTAGAAGTCTTAAAAACTTAAAATCTTTATCTTTTTAATAATCGGAAAATAATGTCCCCATATATGTAATAACTGTAGATTATTTCTAAATCATGGAAGTTCGCTACATTTAATTTATCAATAATGCTACTATGAGAATAATCTATAATTATTTTATTTAATTTAATATTTATAATTTTATTTATATAATATTTAAAATTATATATTTATTATATTTATTATTATGTATTTATTTTAAAAATAATTAATAAATATAAAATAAGATAACTTTAAACTGATTTTACCTGATTTTATTATCTCCCATATATTTTTCCGTTAATTTATAGGGTATACTGTAGCTGAAAAGCATTGTAAATAGGTAGTTACAACTTACAACTTATAAGTTTAAACAGATTAAATCAAATTCATAATTAGGACTCGTAATGGGTAGGGTAGGGTAGGATTTATACTATATCCTAATTCTACCCGCGAGTTGAAAATTTTTTTAAAATTCTATCCTACCCTACTCGCAGGTTAAGAATCTCTCAACCCTAACCTTACCTGTATCCTAAAATTCTAAACCCTATCTGATCCGACCCTACCTATAGAAACAAAAAAAAAAAAATCAAATAAATATAAAATTCAACTATTTCAAATTTCATACATATTAATAAAATAGAAAATAAAAAACTAAGTTCAAATTAAAATTAAAAATAATAAAATCTTAAAGAAATTCAACATAAAATTACAAATAATATGATCATCAACTAGTTTAGTGATTATTTCAAGTTTTTATAAGAAGAAGATTGTGAGTACAAAACTCATTTTCTTCACTACATACAAAATTTTACATATATATTATATAATATATTAAAGATGCGGGTAGGGTAGGGTAGGGCATACCCTAAACCCGTACTCTACCTTATGCGCAGGCAAATTTACACCCTACCCTACCTGCAGCGGATAGAGTAGACAACCCTACCCGAACAGGTTAGTTCGGGTTGGATACTCGCCGGTAGAGTATATATTGTCAGCCATATTAATAATGGCTAATGATCAAAATCAACTACATAGTTGTAATTAAGGAAAACAATCAAATGCCAATCAGTTATATCTCAAATGACATAATCTCTTCATATTTATTTAGAGGTTACGGGTTTGAGTCTTTTTATTTTTGGTAAAAAAAAAAAAAGAAAAACAATCAAATTAGACATACTAGTTTTAGTCTTCCTGTTGCATCAGATGATATGCACTTTATAAATTATATAAATTAATTAAAAAAAGTCAATATTAAAAAATAAAAAATTTATACATAAATTAAACTTTAAGTAAAATTATAAAAATATTCAATTCTAATTTATTTATTTAATTTTATATTATTATCTTTATTTTTGTTCTTTTAAGCAGTTACTTTTGTTTTTTTAAATTATATTTAAATACCACAGGACAAATATAAAATTATTAGATAATATCATATATTTTAAAAAATATTACAATTAAATGATATTAAAAATATAAATTGTTAAAAAAATAATATATAAATGATATAACTAATAAATACAGTTAGACAAAAAATATAAAAAACTAAAGAAATTGTAAAGATCTAGTGTTTTAGAAATTTTTCACCATTAACTAACAAAAAAAAATTGTGGTCATCAACCAAATTCTTTAAATATTTGTACAAAATATTAGTACGAATGAAAAAAAATTAAAATGATGTGAAAAGAGAAGATAAAAAAAAAGTGTAAAGTGAATGCTAATTTATAAAGTAAATACAAAAAGGAATGAATATAAAAGAATATGATGAATTATGATTTATTATTTAATTTGTATCTATTAAAGAAGAATAATATTAACATTAAAATCATATATTATCCTATATAAAAATAAAAAGCAAGAAAATATGAAAAATATAAAATAATCTAAAAAAAATAAATGTTATAAAAGTCAAAAGAAAAATAAAAAAAAAATCTTAAACTATAATCTTATCTAGTAAACATAAAGAAGAATAATAATAAATATAAAAGAAGAGAAATATATTTATACTTATTAAAGAGAAATAATATTAATATTAAAAATATATAATATTTTATATAAAATTAAAGAAAAAAATATAAATATTATAGAATAATTTAAAAAAATAAATGTCACGAGAATAAAAATGAAAAAATATAAAAAGAATGTTAATTATAATATTGAGGCGTATAAAAATAAGAATAAAAAGTAATTTAATTAAAAAATGTATAAAAAATAATTTAATTAGATAAATAATAATAAATTATATTAGTTAATTACTTAAATTGACCTGGTATAATATTAGAAAGGAAGAAGATTAAGAATGTATTACGAGATTATGTTGGTTGTGTTTTAATATATTATATATAGACAGATAAAGTAATAATATGTAGTGGGAATGTTAGAACAATGTGAATATATCTTGATGACAATGATGTACATATCTAATCACATGTATATAGATCAAATGTGATCGATCTCATATATTGTTGTATGAGAGTTACGTTAGTTGATAACATTATCACAAAGGATATATATATATAGGTCGGTGAATTTCCAAGACATACATACTTTGGTAAAAATGATATAGAATGTCACTATCCTTTCACTTGTTGCCTAATTAACAAATATATATGCAACATTATTATTATTATTATTATTATTATTATTATTATTATTATTATTATTATTATTATTAATTTGCCTTAAAAAACTTGATGACCGACCTTAGTAACTTGCCGTATTTTTTGGCTTTTGCTTTCAACTATTATAGATGTCATGTTACCCTTGTAACTTGCAAGTTGTGTAACTGAATTATTATTTTTTCAGGTTTCATCCCTCTTTTGATACGCTCGTCATCACCCCATTAAAATTAAATCTTGCTTCAATATCAAACTTAATTATACTAAAGTAGTATAATTATTATTACTCCTATTTTAATAATATTAATTTTTCAATATATATAAATTTATACAAATATATAATGTAAACAAATACTTTACAATCATATATAGAGTGGTTTTCAAAGGAAAAAAAATCATATATAAAAACAACATTATAAAAAATAAGAGTGTTAATATTATTAAACATGATTTTATTAAAAGTTTGTATTAAAAAAATTATTTTTTTTATATGTTTAGTATATTAAATCCATTAAAAGCTTAAAAAATTAATATTATATTCTTAAACATTTTAGCTAAACCTTATAATAATTAGCAGCAATTTGAGATAATATTACCTATTCGGCCACTGACAATTACCTCGAAAGGACAACGACGCCTCCAATAAAAAAAACACTCAATTCAGCTTCTGATCTTTTTTTTTTTTGGGACTGATTAGTTCCTGTGTAAAAAAAAAGACAACATTGACTTTTTTTTGGCATAGGAACCTCGTTGTCCCTTCGAGATAATTATCAAAGATCGGATTAGATTTTTTTTGTCAAAAACCTCGTTATTTTTCGAAATAATTGTCAGGAACTATTCTAAATTTTTCTCTTTAATTTCCAGTATAATGCTATATTTAGCATTAAGTAGCTTGTTCATCAAAAATCCCTTTCAATATATTTAAAAAAAAAAAAGAAAATCCCTTTCAATAGAATTAGTATCCAAGCCTTATCAAGTATAACTTGTTACTAGGAGTAGGAACTAATCTTTGTTTGTAGACCTAAAAAAATGGTCAAAGGTTATCAATAGAAAGTGTGAAAATGCAACAGCTGGAGGCACCATTTTTCACCGAAGTGTTAGGGAAAGTCCACAGCATCAAGTTGACTTGACTACCTATTGTTTTGTATTTATCAAAATTCAAAAATCAAAATAGACTAACAGTTTTGGCTCCACGATCGCCTTGATTTCAGTGCATAACATCATCAACCCTTAGCATTGTAATATTAACTCTAATAATATTAAATGTAAGCACACACATTCTTGGATGGTTCTGTTCTCTGAATTAGCTAGCTAGGTTAATTAAGACTAATAATCTAGTTTTATTGTGTATAACTATAACCACGTGTTGTTGCTTCCCTTTTGTTTGACCCCATAACACTTATTATTATTATTATTATTATATAC
This sequence comes from Arachis ipaensis, assembly GCF_059453495.1. Taxonomy (NCBI): domain Eukaryota; kingdom Viridiplantae; phylum Streptophyta; class Magnoliopsida; order Fabales; family Fabaceae; genus Arachis; species Arachis ipaensis. The sequence goes on along the minus strand of NC_142444.1, from coordinate 570,760 downwards.
ATTGAAAGTTTCCTTTTTCTACTTTTAATTTGATCTATTTTTATTAACTAATAATAAGCATTGAAAAGCTCATTTCATTAATATATAGTTTGGTTGCTCTGTGTGTAGCATTAAATCGCAACAACTATCAACATTAGGAACTTCAAATCTTCGTATTTTTAATTGCATGTATAGTTTTCCTTTTCGGTGTGAGCATGTGGTTCCTTTATTGCAATATTGTTCAAACTTTTAGTTGCTTAATTAATCACCTGCTCTTGTTTCTTATTATATTAAAGGTAATATATCTTTGTTTCTTTTAAAATAAAATAAATAAATGAAACTGTATAGTTGTGATATTGTGATATTTCACATGGCACTAAATCTGTTACTAAGAACCAAATTTCAACTGAATAAAAAACACCAACCATACATATATTATATAGATAATGACACTAATAATTATAAACATTTTAAAATAAATACAAAATAAAAGAAAAAGATAAAGAAAAAAGTGAAAACTCAGGTGAAGTCGACTTCACGTGAAGTTGATACCTGAAGTCGTCGGTTGAAAATTTAGTCAAATCAGTCAAATCATCTAACGGCTCTCATGTATCAAGTTCATGTGAAGTCGACTTCACCTGAGTTTCCGCGGATAAAAAAATGACTTGTTTTAAAGACTACAAAATTTAGATATGGAAGTAGAATGAGTGTTATACCTTGACGTGGTAATTTTTGGTGTTTTTTAAAACTATAGGAGGTACACAGACTCTTCGATTTGTGTTGAGAAAAGTAAAAGATTTTGGAGTACACAAATCGCAACACAAATCGGGTACAGAAATCGGACGGTCCGATTTGTGTACCTAAAAATCGGACGGTCTAATTTTTGTACCTCTTAAAAATTAGACGGTCCTATTTGTACTTCGTACATTAAATCATCCCACATTTTAGAAAAAGATTACGGTAGATCACAATTTAAAAAAATATCATTGTTAATCCAATATTAAAAATAAAATAAAAAAGTGTGTTTTGAGTTGTGTACTTACGTCACATGATGTTGTAAACTAGCAATGTTTTCATGTATGTTGTGTTGTGTCAAAAGTGTCTGCTTCATTTTCTCGTCGGCAGCATAAATAGTATTGAAACCTTAGACGCGTGATTTACACAACAACTACTCTCTTTCTCTCTCTCTCACTCACTGAAACTCTTCTCACACCATCACACACTTTTTCTCTTCTTCTCTTCTTCACACTATTTATTATTATTCATCATAATCTCCTTGCTTCACTTTAATGACATAATTGGTAAGTAGTCTGTAACCATGTTCATTTTCTGTTATTGTCTCTTTCTTTTTGTGTTGTTTGTTTGTTTGTTTTCTATTTTTCTCATATTTGTTGAATAATATATATTCTCTGTTGTTGTGTGTTTGATCTTTCTGCTTCTTCCAGCTGAATTATCAATTTGATAGAGTTGAGATGTTTGGGGAGTCATCAGGAAAGTGGTTGGATTCTGAATTATGGCATGCTTGTGCTGGTTCCATGGTTCAAATGCCACCTCTGAACTCAAAAGTTTTGTACTTTCCACAAGGGCATGCAGAGCATGCTCATGGAGGAAAAGTGGATTTCAGAACGAGAATCCCTTCTTTCATTCCATGCTGGCTCTCTGGAATCAAATACATGGCAGATTCTGATACTGATGAGGTCTTTGTCAAGTTGTTTTTGACACCTCTCACTCAAGAAAACACCAATGCATTGTTAATGGATTTGGAGGATGGTGGTGATGATTGTGGTAACAACAATGGAGGAGTTGTTGAGGGGGGTCATCAAGAGAAACCTGCTTCATTTGCAAAGACACTGACACAATCTGATGCCAACAATGGTGGAGGGTTCTCAGTGCCTCGTTACTGTGCTGAAACCATATTCCCAAGGCTGGATTATTCTGCTGATCCTCCTGTTCAGAACATTGTTGCCAAAGATGTTCATGGAAATTGCTGGAAGTTTAGGCACATCTATAGAGGTGTTAATACTATATATATATATATAGGTTTTCATGGTTCAAGTGAATTTGAATTTTGTTCTAACTCTCTTGATTCTCAACAGGAACTCCTCGCAGGCACCTATTGACCACTGGATGGAGCAATTTTGTGAGCCAGAAGAAGCTTGTAGCTGGTGATTCCATTGTGTTCTTGAGAGCTAAGGATGGTGATCTGTGTGTTGGGATAAGGAGGGCCAAGAAGGTGGCAGTTGGAGGCGGCGAGGTGTCGGTGTCATCGGTGGTTGAAGCTGTGAGTTTTGGTGTTAATGGAAGGCCATTTGAGGTTGTGTACTATCCAAGAGGAAGCTCACCTGAGTTTTGTGTTAAGGCCTCAGTTGTGAGAGATGCAATGAAAGTGAGGTGGTGTTCTGGGATGAGGTTCAAGATGCCCTTTGAGACTGAGGATTCTTCTAGAATCAGTTGGTTCATGGGAACCATTTCTTCTGTTCAGCTTCTTGATCCCATTCATTGGCCTAATTCTCCATGGCGTCTTCTGCAGGTACATCTTTTAATTGCTATTGTCAAATTTCCTAATGAACCTAGATTTGTTTCTTGGGTTAATTTCTTTACTGCATGATGGTGAAAGATCATTCGACTATATCATTTATGATTTATGAATCATGTTTGTTTTACTATGAATACTGTTTAAAAGTATCAAATGCACTGTTAAACTAACCAATGTAGTTAGCATAATAGTCAATGCGCATGATATGAGGTACCAAATCATTTCATGTTTGTCTGTTAAGTTCTGTCTCTGACAAATTCTCCTTGCCAAGTACCAAAGTTTTCTTGAATGAGTCAGTTGGATGTGACAACACAAAACATTGATTGCAATCTGTGAAAATGTACCTCTCATGATTGAACCTGTAGAGACACAGGTGGCTACTCTTGATTGGACTTTACATATGCAAGTCAATGGAACCTTTAATATGCATACTACTGTTTCAACCATCTTTATTTTTATTGCTCTAAATTTGTTTCAGGTGGTGTGGGATGAACCAGAATTACTACAGCATGTGAAGTGTGTAAATCCTTGGTTGGTTGAATTAGTCTCAGACATTCCCACCTACCATCTTTCTCCATTCTCTCCAACTAGAAAGAAACCAAGGTTTCTTCACAATCAAGATTTTCACCTCATCAATAACCAACTTCCAATAATGCCAGGATTTCCCAGCAATTATAGTTACAGTAATGATAATCATCTTGTTATGAATCATTCTTCTAAGTCCTTATTGATGAACATTCAAGAGAATAACAGTATTGCAGGCATACAGGGAGCCAGGCATGCTCAACTTCTTGATCTGTCTCCATCTGATTATCCTTTCTTCAACAATCTTCCATCACAATCACAATCACACAATATGAATCTTATTAGTCCCCCTTATTGTGGGACCTATAAGAACAGCAATGCTGATATATCTTGCTTGTTAAGTGTTGGAAATTCTAGCCATAATTTAAAGGAAGAACACAATGAAGAAGTGAAATCATCATCACCACCATCCCATATCTTCTTGTTTGGACAACTGATTCACACTGAACAGCATTGTTCAAACGGTGGCAGTTCTAGCTCAAATGGGAACAATTCATCTGATGAAGGGACTTTGCTGAAGATGAAATCAAATAATGCTTCTGAATTGCATCTAAATAGTAGTCCAGTAGAGAAGAACCCTTCTTCTAATGGAGGGTCTCCCTGGTACAAAGATCAGCACAAATCTGGTCTTGGAACAGAAAATGTTAATCTACTTTGCTTGGCTCTATAGCAAGCCAAAGTGTTTCAGTTGCTGTGCTTCAGTGAGTTCTTGAAGAAGAAGAAGACACATCAAAGAGCCTAATTAACTATTCTTTTCAGTTTCAGCTGTAGCATTAGGATTTCCTTTGTTGATAGGTGCAGATTTTCATTTGGCATAGTTTTTCCTAGGTGCAAGTTAACAAAAATATTTCTCACTCATAAAATAAAACTACTACTATAATATTATTTAGTGATAACAACTTTGATGAACTAGAGTGCTAATATTTTCGTTAACTTGCATTGCACCTGACTGAAGTTTTCTGTTTTTCTGCTATATTTTCTTTATTAAGAGATTGTGGGGAATACATCACTCCTTATGTACTTTTTCTGAAGGAAAATGTTATATAATGTTTTAGATTATTTGTGACTATTGTGAATAGTATATTGAATAAGCAATTAAGCAAATTAGATTACAATCAAATAAAGCTCCAACATATGCAATAAAGTTGGCATTAATCACTTAAAAGTAAAATATTTAGTGATTTTCAATGCAAGAAATGGCAGGATGAGATTCCCGTGCAGTCCAATTTTGTAGTTACTTTAAGGAACATTCAACTAATTAGCAACTAATGTCCCTTTGTAGAACAAAGAACTTCCTTTTTTGGCTCCTTCTTCCTTGGAACTTCATTGAGGGTATGGCCCACATTTTGTTTGTCACACCAACATACAATATACAAAGTTTAGTAGGGAAAACCATTAACCAAGACAAGGATCTCAATTTAAAAAAATAAATATTACAGCAGAGACTAAGATAAATAACTGAATCCTATGAAGGTAATGGTTGATAATCACTAGGATGAAGTCATCAACTATAAGCATCCAATGGAGTTCTTAAGGATTTAGTACTATCTACCCCACTGTTGGAAGACAAACCATGTGCCTTGCCTTGAAGAGTAGTATCTATTTTCAGAAGATACCAAATATTGAACAACTAATATTTAACCCCTTGTCCCACAAGAGGTAATGGTGTTGAATACCAAGTACAAAATGTGTCAGCACCAAATTTGTTTAACTTTTAAGCATAGTTCTTGTTAAATATGCTTTGATGGATTGATAAATGCTCTAAAAGGTATTTAAAATGGTAAAACATTTTTTCTTTTCTTGCTTAATTAATTCTTTTGTACCGTTGACAATTTAAAGAAAAAATAGAAGAGGTCACCTCGTTCCAAAGTCAAAGCATGCTGTATGCAAGTATTCACAAAGGTACACAATAATATATATCTGATTTTTCAGGAACTATTTTGAATATTAACTATTATTACTTATTAATATGATTTGATTTTAAAATGATCTTCATGAAAGAAAAGCTGGCCTAAGGCCAGTCATTCCAATAGAGATTTGTATCTACATGCACTTAGGTACAAAAGAATGGAAATAAGTAACTATAAAATGTGTGCAATCTACAATGCTGCAACTGATTTTGCATATAAATCCTTGCCTTTGCATATTTACATTCCAATATCTCCTGCTAAAATAATATGCAATGGAATAAATATGATTCCTCCAAGATAATGTAATTAATCAGAAGCAGCTGAGTTGTTGAGAAGCTTCATCATGAAGTTGAAGGTGATATCAGGAGAGGACCTTGGCTGAGGCCACTTTGCTCCTTTTGGAACTTTGACACATTTATAGCCTTGGCCTTTATATAACTTTGTGGCCATAGAATTGTTCAAATCACAGTGCAATGCAATTGCACGGCACCCCCAACTTCTGGCCATTGATTCTGCCTTTCCAATCAATTTCTTAGCTATTCCTTTCCCTCTGAAGTTCTCCCTTACTGCCACATTTGATATATATGCAATTCCAGTCCTTCAGAAAACATAAAACACAACAATATTTTTCTGTCATGAAGAGAACATGTATGTACAGAGCTATTCTAAGAAACTATAAGAGAAGAAAGTTATATATAGTCTTGCAATAACCTTCTCCGGCGGCGCGGCCCCTTTCGTGGTAGATAGTCTGCGAAATTGTCTAGTGTTAATATACCTGCAACATATCCCTTGTTGAGGATGCTTGGAAATGAAGAAAGAGTTTGATGATGTGAGCTGCCACTACCAATATCAGCAACCAAACAGATTCTTTTGCAAGCTCTTGGCCTAGACAAGGCCGTTAACATGGCTGCTAACATGGCCAGCAGCAATCTATCAATCCTCAGCAGAAAATCCAAAGGGAAGGAATATTCAGGGAAGAAGCAGCTGCAATGAGTCTCTGCCACTTCCCAATAGTCCACCAACCTCGCCTCCCGGATTCTAACTTGAGAACACAATGCTGGGAACAGATCAACAACTTCACTTGCCCTGCATAATCCTTCATATCCAAACTTACACCTACTTAGTTTTAACTTTTTGAATAAATTACAAATGCTAAACTTCAATCCAGTCAGTCAAGGATTTGATATGGAAATGCTAAAACTCAACAAGTATTAACTATGCAATCAATGTTCTACATACCTGATTTGGAGGGAGAAAAAGGTGAAACATGATGAGATGGAAAAGAAGTTGGTTTCTTGAGACTGAATTGCTGGATTTTGAAGCTGTTTATGGCAGTTGAGGTGACTGAGATTCCCAATAGAGGAGTAAGCATTCTCTTTGTCCAACTCCTTAGATTGTATTGTCACTCAAAATATCACAATATTATTATTTTATTATAATTATTGTTATTGCTTTTTGCTTACTATGACAAGGGCATGAGAGGGTGAGAATTTGAGTTGGCTATGGCTAACGACAACATAGCCAAACCGAATAGAAGGATTAAGGTACATACATTATACAAGGTAAACTTATTACTTGACCAAAAAAACTACCAACTCTGATCTATATTAAAAAGGAAAGTAGGGTAAAATATTCTTTTGTTTCTCACCAAATAGGCAATCTCACACTAATAAGGCATTAAAATAAAGTATAATGTCATATGTAGTATGTACACTCACTTATAACACTCATAATGTATAAACAAAAAATTGGTAACTTAACAAAATGGGGTAATTTATGAAAAATTATATAATATTAATTACTTTATTTAATACAAAGTTTTTATATATATATATATATATATATATATATATATATATATATATATATATATATATATATATATATATATATTCTTGACAAGTATCTTGTGTTTTTGTTGATTGTAGGATGGAATAAGCAATGAGTGGTGTTTGGTGGTTAAAGGCACATAGAAGAGAATTCAGTTCAGCATTTCAGCAAACACATAGTGAGTGAGTGTGAGTGACACAAAAAATCATCAATTTCTTTATGGCGGGGCCGTCAGTTCACCCAATCGAAGCGCCGCCCATGACGGCGACGGAGAACGCAAACGCCAACGCCATGCCACGTCACTCCCTCAAAGACACACAGGGCATGCCCGGCACCCTCGGCGGCTTCATCCTCCGCTCCCTTCAGTTCGCCTTCGCCCTCATCTCCCTCTCCGTCATGGCCTCCACCTCCGATTTCCCTACCGTCACTGCTTTCCGGTACTCTTTCCCTCCCTCTCTCTCTCTCTCTCTCTGTGCTAATTTCTATTCGTTGCTGTGTGCTTTAGGGTTTACAATATGTGAGAAGAAATAATCATAATTCTGAAAAATAAAAAGAAAAAAAAAACTTTTTTAATTGTTGACAGTACCATGTAGCTAATTTGAATACGATTGATTGATAGGATTTGTATGGTTTCAGCTAAATTAAGTAATTTTATCACTTGATTTGCTACTTAATACTTTAGTGATGATAGTAAATTTTGATTATATGGTGTTTGTTTTGCTTGGAATTTTATACCCTTTTAGCAATCTATTACAACAACAATGAGTAAAGTTATTTGCCCATTTATGTTGTTGTGTCTTGGTCATGCAAGGAGAATCAGCAGCTAGAAGCTTCAGCTTCACTAGAAAAGTGGATCAAATGAAAGAGGAAGATTAAAGATAGTTTGGTTACTGAAGAAGACTTTGGCACAAACCATTAGGGGCAAAAGAAACTGATCTAAATGGACCTTATGATAATTGGTTTTTGTTGCAGTAGAATGGCATCTTCAGGGTGAGGTTTGGTTGTCATCTTTTTAGTTGAAATGCCTCTTGGTTTGAGTTTCCACCCCACTTTTAAAGGGAGTAGTTTGATGGTATAAAAAGGCAAGGATATAGTGTTTTATTATAATCCTCAAGATCCAGTTGGTCATATTGTCAAGCCTTTACCTCCCTCATATCTCTATTTAGAAGCAATAAATTTTGTTTGAGAAAACCAAGTAGACAGTATATAAACAGAGCCTTAAATCTCTAGGGAAAGAAATAAAAAATAAAGATTGGGACGGTATAGCAACTCCACTAATTTGTTATCTTTGTTTGCATATCTACTCATGTGTTTGCAATGTGATTATTTGGACTGATAATGGTCCCTTATAACAAGTTTTGATATATTTGCTGTGCCAGCTACCTAGTTGCTGCTGTCAGCCTTCAATGCTTGTGGAGCCTCTCTTTGGCGATTGCTGATGTATATGCCATTTTAGTAAAGCGCGGCTTCCGAAATTCCAGAGTTTCCAGCTTATTCTCTATTGGCGACGGGGTAAGACTTTGCTGCTGGACTTAGTTTTCTTCTGCAATTAAACTTGTAAGATAGTGTACCATTGTCACAAGCTGTACTCCCCAGAATTATCCTTGACTTTGAGTTAATAGGTTATCGAAGAAAGATTTGACCATGGTAGGCTTTAATAATATCAGTGAAGCTAATATTTATTTCGCATGAATTCTACTGCAGATTACTTCAACACTCACATTTTCTGCTGCCTGTGCTTCTGCTGGCATCACAGTCCTAATTGGCAATGATCTGAATGATTGTTCACAGAACCATTGCAGCCGGTTTGAGACAGCAACAGCCATGGCATTCATGAGTTGGTTTGCTGCTTCGCCCTCGTTTATTTTGAATTTTTGGACGCTGGCATCCAAATAGAAGTATCAAGGAGAGCTTTTAGTCATACATATTTGCTTAAATTATGTGTACTGAAGTCCCTAGTTGTTGCATATCATATATTCAAGGGCTTGTTTTTTTAATCCATTGAAGCATTTCCACTCTTTTAAGGCACAAGCTTGTAAACTTTAGTGTAGATGTTATATATTTTAAACGACGAAATCTTAGTTTTGCAGTCAAATTATGTCTTGTGGCACAAAATGAAGTGTTTTACCTCAAGAGTTATACAGCACAGTAATAATAGGACAGAGATTATGGAATATACACAGTTGCTATAAACTTGGTTTGTAATTCTAACACGGACACAAGATTTTCTCCTCCAAAGCATGCTTGGTTTGGATAACTTAAAGACAAGAAATTAAACATGACTTTTAGATTTTGGAAACCCATAGTGGTAGAGAATTTGTGGGTCAAGAAGTCAACCAGTCAACCTATAGACTCCTATGTTATTAAGAATATAATAATACCATAAGAAGTTTGACTTACTAAAATTACGATATTTTTATTTCACAATTAATGAATATAAGATTTAATATTATCAAAGAAAAAGAAAGGAAAAAGAATGCGTGCATTTGATATTAAAAAATGCATAAAAACTATCAACATTGAAGAAAAAATTAGTCATTTAATTACATATTTTCATATGTTAAATTTTTAGAATAACAAATAATTGCGTCAAAATTTTTGTTAATGTGTACAATATTTTTATAACACAATATATATATAGTTAATAATAATATTAATATAGAATCATAAACCATAAATCATTTCCTAATGTATCTATTATGTTACGAGATAATACTCAATTTGGTCCCTCAACTTACACGCGAGTCTCAATTTAGTCTTTGAAGTTTCAATTGCTTCTATTTAGTCCCCCAAACTTTGTAAACATAACTCATGTTAGTCCTTGAAACAATTTTCAACGTACAAACGATTAACGGAACACTGTCGTGACAGCCGGATGCCACACTAAACTTTGTAAAATGATGTCGTTTTGGTTTTGGCATTCAAATAACCTAAAAACAACATCCTAAATGGTGTTTATTAAATTTTTACCTAACAAAATAAGTAATACGATGTCGTTTTTGAGCTATTTAAATGTCAAAACCAAAACTGCATCATTTTACAAGTTTTAACGTAACATGTGATAGTCTACAACAGCGCTCTATTAACGTTTTTATATTAAAAATGGTCTTAAGGACTAATATGAGGCACATTTATAAACTTCAGGGACTAAATAGAAAAAATTGAAATCTCAGGAACTAAATTGAGACTCGCGTGTAAGTTCAGGGACTAAATTGAATATTATCTCATTATGTTACATAAATTAATTAGTAATTAGTTAATTACCATATGAGAGAGAAAATAGCACATGGCGCGATGCATGATATAAAAGGCAAAGGAGAAAGGAAAAAGCAAAGAATAGATTGAATGATTTGAAACATTGAAAGTTGAAAGTGAGATCGAATCCGGTTCGGGTAAGAAGTAACCGCAACTAACTCTCTTCACTCAATCACCTCTCATTTCCGGTTTCTTTTTAATTTGCAGTTCAAGTCCTTCCAACAACAACAATTTCTGAACAAGCTTCTCTTTTTCGTTTGTTCTTCCCTTTTGATTTTAGGGTTTTGGGATGCGATGTCGAATCATCATCGTACTGCGAGTGGTGTTTCGTCTAAGAACGGTCTTCCAACCAAAGAACTCCTCGACGATCTCTGCAGGTTCCTTCTTTTCTCTGATTTTTTCGATTTTGTTTACTGCTCTCTTTTGTTTTTCCATAAAATGCTTGAAATTTGGGAGCTCTTTTTCGTTTCAAGTGTTCTTTTTTCTTTTTCTTTTTCCCCTTTGCTTCAGAATGTGGTACATGGTTTTAGTTGTTATGCTGCTATCCGATTTTCAAAAAAGAATGTTCAGCTTGGTCTTGGTAGTAGAACTGTTAAATTTTCAGTTTTAAAACGGCCTAATTATGCATTAAAGGGTTGTTTTTAAGATGTGATCTAGACTTTATTGTCTTCCTATTTTTTTTTTTTTCATGAATTGCCTTTTTATGTTTTGTATATTGCAGCCGGTTTGTGTTAAATGTGCCAAAGGAAGACCTTCAATCATTCGAAAGGATCTTGTTTCTTGTGGAGTATGCACATTGGTTTTATGAAGATAATTCTGTTGAGAATAACCCATCTCTCAAGTCATTAAATCTCAAGGAGTTCACTTCTTTAAGTATCCTGACTATGATTGTTTTATTTCTGGTCCTTTTTCGGTCCTCTCTGTTTACTGTATCATATAGGATTCGCATTCTTGTTCGTTTTGTTAACATATAAATCTACTGAAGTTATGATAGCCTAGACACTGTTTTCCTTAATATCAAACAGTGTTCAACAGTTGTGATGTTTTAAAGCCTTATGTGGCTCATATAGATGATATATTTAAGGACTTCACTTCGTACAAGGTTCGAGTCCCAGTAACTGGAGCAATAATTCTTGATGAAACATTTGAAAGAGTAAGCCAAGAACTTGGTCACGGAAGCAGAAGATTTTATTTTCTGTAGTAAATATAAAATTCTATTTGCATATTTGTTTTCTAGTTCCTTTTTTTTTGTGGGTTGGGGGGGGGGGGGGGGGGGGTTTACCTTCCCTGTGGTATATTGTCATAGGTATGCCCTTGAATTAATTTGCTGCTAATGAACTAAAATATGTTGCTTTTATGTTTTCCCTAGGTCTGAAGTAAATTCTTAAACTGTGTTTTAGTTTTTACTGTTTACTTAAGAAGGTACCTATGTGTATTTCAGTTAGAAACTCACAATTCTAACTTATCACTATGTCCTGAGTATATTCCATGTGGTCTAGCTACTGCATGTTACATTTTATCATTGACGTCTCTAGTTCAAACTTCGAATTGATTTATTTTTCAATGCAACTTCTTGGGACCAGAAAAATATTTCTGTTAGATTCATTGGTATGTCTGGTCATATTAACATACATGCCTGCTGTTGACAGTGCTTGCTAGTGAAAGGATGGAAAGGTTCAAGTTGGAGCTTCCCTCGTGGCAAAAAGAGCAAAGATGAAGAAGATCATGCATGTGCCATTAGAGAAGTAAGTGTGATTCTTTTGAGTGTCTCTTCCATTGTCTTCATTTATGACTCTCTTTCCTCGTGTTACATTGATTTGAAGTGTAGGTCTAGGAAAGAGAGATACCTATTCATTAGCTAATTTTGCATCTCTAGCCGATGAGTCTAGCATAGCTTTTCGCTATTTGTTTTTTTATTAATGCAGGTCATGGAAGAAACAGGTTTTGATGTCTCAAAACTTCTTAAAAAGGAAGAATACCTTGAAATTATTTTTGGACAACAGAGAGTCCGACTTTACATTATTGCTGGTGTGAAAGATGATACTGCATTTGCCCCACAAACCAAAAAGGAGATCAGTGTATGTGACGCTTTCTCATGTTACCTTTAAGTTTTGTTTTCTTTCCGGTAGGATCATTTTCTAATAGTGTTATGTTGTATTCATTATAATGCATTTGCTATTTTGTCCTTTTCGTATTTGAGTACTGGTGTTCTTCTATTTACATGAATCTATATGTGGTCTGCATTGTTTATTCTCGGAAGCTTGAGTTGAATATGCTTTGTAACATTATCACTTCTCACGGTCAGTTGTAGGTGATTAATGATTGAAATTTTGGTTGTTGAGAAATTTTTGTTGTTGGTTTGTAGGAAATTTCGTGGCACCGGCTTGATGACCTTCAACCAGCAAGTGATGAAGTGATATCTCGTGGAATCACTGGCCTCAAGCTTTATATGGTGTCCCCTTTTTTGGCGTGAGTACAGCGGCACGTGATTTTTGATAGTTTTGGTGAATGTCCCAGGAGTTGTTGAAATTTATGAAGACTGGTGTCTTTTATGCAGATCATTGAAATCATGGATTTCATCACATCCACCTCCTATGGCTCCAAGGCCTGATTTGCCCCTTAAAGGTAAGTTGGTTACACACATGGTTTAATTCGTTGCACTGCATTGTATTTAATTTGAGATTTTGTTGAGAATTGAAATGTCAGTTGCTTAGTTGATTGCTGATAAGCCTTTTACATTTGTTAAGGAATTTGCGTGTGGAAAGCAAAGCACGGTTCTACAGGGAGTAGCTCAACATTCATGGATAGCCAGCCCACAAAGCCTGAAAATGAATCTCAAAATATTGATATAGGGCCTGGCAGGAGCTTCAGGAATTTCAGATTTGATACTGCAACGATCTTACAAGCCATGGAAACAGCATTTTCTTCTTGAAGGTCCAGCAACATTCCTGTAAAGTCCCTCCCTGTAACTGAATTGGATGCCACCATTTTCACTTTTATGTCAGAAGTCCGTAGTGATCAAATTAGGTAGCTGTACATGATGTTTCTCAGATTTATCAGGTTGAGTAATTTGTACATTGTGTACATGAATCGTTTGTGGGCCTAAACAGTATTCTCAATTAGTTAGTGTGGATTTATCTGTTAAACTAGAAAGATCATTCTAATATATAGGTTTACATTCCCCGATTTTTAATGAATCATACAATTAACTCTGAATTCGGCAGACCGAAATAACTCAAGTTCAAACCAAATGGATAATAATAAGCGGTATGATGAGGTTTAGTGTGTTTCAAGTTTATCCGCAACAGTTAACGAGTTTCCATTCTATACTTGGCGTTTTAAAATTATTTTAATTAATTTCTAGACGATGACGTTCAAATTATGATAGAAATGTATAACATGGTATACTAATTGACAACTTGACTAGTCATTGTAAAATCATTATTTTTGTAATAGATTTTGAACTCCTCCAACTACAAAATATATAAAAAATATATGACGGGGGTTAGTCTTGGAACGTGAATCATACAGATTAGTCATTTCTTGAACTCTACAAAGCATAGTTCATAGGGGAATTGTTAAGCATCCGAAATTTAAACTTCTAGCAAGATGCAACTTTTACTATACAAAGCCATATCAGAGTACATGTTTATACAGAAATCATAAACATAACAAACTGAATGAAAAGCCTTGAATTGAATGTACCTGGGTTTCGTTGGAGTCTTGTGTTGGTGAGACAATGCCATGAAATTTCCATGAGGGAGGTTATAAACAGTAGAATCCGTCCACAAAGATTTAAACTTGTCCACAATTTCTTCTGGGGTCATCATTGTACCATTGTTGGAAGCCTCAGCTCCTCAGGTGGCTTTGCAGCTTCCTTTGCAAACACTGCCAACATCTGTTTCTTTTTCTTTTTTTCAGATCACAAATTTATTAGTACTACTAACTACTATTCAGTTGTGTTGTGAATTGTGATCACCCCTGAAGTTTTGGATAGGACATACATACATATATATATATATATATATATATATATATATATATACACACACATAAAGAGCTAATTAATGAGGCTTGTAAGTTGTAATTGCAAACTGCAGAGTTATTTAAAAGCAAGATTATTAACGTTTTCATAAATATGCATAATTAATTAATTATAAAATAATTTTTAGTAGAGAGGGAAGATGATTGACAATAATGATAACTAATTTTTGTAAAAATATGTATATTGTCCATGATATTTTTATTTATTTAAAAAAAATGTTCACTTGTTCTCACCCAACTATATATATATAATGGTCAAATAATCACAAATCACAGGCCAGTTGCCCGGTTCCTCTCTAGTTTTCCTTTCCCTCTCTTTTATCGTTATTATTTTAAATTTAAATACAGCTGCCGCCGCTGCAGTCAAAACCAATGTTCTAAAAATCAGTTCGAATCGATCGGTCGAACCAAGAACTGATAGCAAATACTAGGGTTAGAAGTGAGTCGAGATGAGTCGAACTAGACTAAGTTCAAGCTCGACTCACGAAAATTAAGCTTGACTCACGACTCGACTCATTAACAATCGAGCATATTTTGTAAGTTTAAACTCGACTCAACGAAAGCTCACGAGTTGATTAGAGTTTACAAGCGGGCTCAAATAATAGGAACATAATCTATAATTTTATATCAATAAATGATAACTTATATATATTAAAAAAATATTGAAAAAAGATAAATTTTATATATTATCTATCTACTAATTATAAATTTTTTATTTATGTCTTACATCAAAATTATATATAAAAAATGGCTATAACATTTTAAATCATTAAAAACATTAATATATATGTAAAATTATATATATATATATATATATTAAATTATTAATATGCATATCTTATATACATTTAATCTATACTTTTAATATTATATGTATAATCAAGCCAATTCACGAGCTAATGAGCTGAAGCTCAAACTCGACTCATTTAATTTATGAGTTCAATTCTAAACTCAAGCTCGGCTCCCCAGCTCACGAGTTCAGCTTATCAAGCTATTAACGAGTCGAGTTCGAGCTGGCTTGACTCACTTCTAGCCCTAGCAAACATGATTTAAACAAAAAGTAAAATCGTCAAATTCAAAAAACCGGAATTAGACTATCGAACCGATAAAAAATCGATTAGTCGAACTGGACCGTGACTTGGACAGTTTTTAAAATTAAGCCCTAAAAATACAGAAATGAATTCTCTCCATTTTTTTTCACTAGAGAGAATAAAGTGTGATTTCTCACATTTAATTTTATAAATAGGACCAAAAATTAATAAAAAAGAGAATAATAAATGGTGAGATCAAACACTAAACACTACCAATTCACCAAAAAAATCTCAATTCACCAAAAAAAACACTAAACACTACCCTAAAAATACTGCATTTTGACTTGGAACCAAAATTGAATCCTCTAAACCCAGACACCCGCAGACAGCAGAGACCCACTCTCGAGCCTCCCCTCCAGTCCTCCACTCTCACCTCTCGCTCTCAGTTCCCACTTCCCAGTCTCCACCTCGAGCTTCCGGCGCAACCTCCGTCCAGCCACCGCCGCCGTCGCAAGGTCCGTGGAAGTCACTCACCGTCGCAAGTTCCTTTCAGCCAGCTTAGCGCAGCCAGCTTTCCTTTCAGCCGTCGAAATCGCAGCCACCGCCAGCGCCAGTTTCCGTCGCAACCTTCCTTCCCTTCCATCGCGCAGCCACCGTGCGAACGTGGAAGCCTCCGTCGCGCAGCCACGCCGCCGCCGGCGCTATCTCTGTTCCACCGCAGCCACTGTCCTGTTCGAAGCCCGTTCGAAGGTGCGCCTTGTCTCCGTGTCTCCCTCTTGCGTGCTCTGTTGAAGGCTTCTTCTAGCTTCTAGGTAATTTTTTCTTTAACTATAATTGAATAATTTTTCGATTCTGTGAGATGTGAACTGTGATTTGTGATTTTTGATTTTTCTGTGAACTGTGAACTGAAGTTACTGAACTGAACTGTGAACTTTGTTGAATAAGGAAGACGACCTTGAACTTCCGCCGTCTTGTCGCCGTCCGTCTTCCACTGCGATCGAAAGTCATTGACTCAGAGCTAACTCGTTCTTCATCTTTTTTAATTTTTTATGCTTTGTTCAGAAATCATTGAATGATTATCTGATTAATGATTATTGATTAGCTCTCTGCTGCTGTTTTGTGTTTTCTGTTTTGTGACTTTTTTGGGTTGTGATGTGTTGCTGCCTGTTGGTGATGAATTTGTTTTTGTTTACTATTTTGTGAATTTTTCTGATAGTGATGTGCTGCTGCTACTGTTGATGTGCTGCCTTGTGTTTACTGTTTTGTGGTTTTCTTTGGTTTTTTGGGTAGTGATGTGCTGCTGTTTTGTTTTTTACTGTTTTATGATTTAATTATGCTTATATTGTGAGTTTGTGACTCTCTTAAACTCTTAATGATTCATTGGTTTATGATTTAATTATGCTTAGATTGAGTTTTTGCAAATTTTGATGATTGATGACAAACTTTCATGTTGGCTTTTTATTTTTAGATATTTCTTGTGTTTTTAATTTTTGTTGAACGATTATTTGATTATTGATTTGCTCTGATCTTGCTGTGCTACTGTTTTGTGTTGTGATTTTATTATTTTGATTTACTGATTATTGATTAAATGTTTGTGCATATAACCACTGTCTTGTAAGTGCTTTAACTTTTGTGTTTGTGCACTACACTGGTTAGAATCTTAGTCCTTAAGTGGAACCAACTAAGAGTTAAATTGATTCCTTCGTTTTCCCTAAATTGTAACCCATTCTCCAGATACAAAATTGACAAAAGGCGAATCCATCAACATGGATAAGATCAGTAACTTACCGAACTCTATCCTTTGCGACATTCTCTCATACCTCCCAACAAAACAAGCTGTATCCACCAGCAGCCTCTCTCGCAGGTGGCGCCATGTTTGGAAGGATGTCCAAGTCCTTGACATACGTGAAGAACCCTTTTGTTCCTCTGGGGATCCCAGCTTAGATTCTTTTGTCAATGCTATTCTAGCTCAGCGCAATGCAGATTTGTACCCCATCAAAAAGTTCCGCCTCACTTGCAAAAGTTTTAGCGTGGATCCCATCTCAACATCGCTTAATGCCGTCATTGGCCCCTGTCTTCAGGAACTATATCTCAGCCTTAAAGTAAACGTAATGTTTAGAATGAACTTGCCTAAAGCCATATTCACTTGTACATCACTTACGTCCCTTGTCTTGAAACATGATATTTCATTGAATTATGGTCCGGAGTTTCCAGATGTATATCTGCCATCCCTCAAGAACCTAGAGTTGCAAATTGACGAAGTGGACAAGAAGTTTTTTTCTGGCTGCCCTGTTCTTGAAAATCTTAAGCTCATTCTACAGCACATGAGCTCAGTCTGCCCAGAAGGTTATGTTTATATACCTACAATTCAGATGCCTCAGACATTGAAGAGTTTAACCTTTGAAGATTACTCTACCTTGTGTCATGAGATCAACCATCGTGTGATAGACACACCATCTCTTGAATACCTCCATCTGAAAATAGTGACGTCGGTGTTTTCTGAGCTACTCATGTCGGTTAGCCATTTTCCCAACATGGTGGAGGCACATGTTGATATTCAGGAAAGTCAGTCACGTGTTGATATTAACGGTGCATTTTTTGAACATGTCTGTTGGGTGCCCATGCTTCTCCAGGCACTTCGTGAAACAGAGTTGTTGACATTGAAACGTTACACAACTATGGTAACATGCTTATTATAATCCCATGATTCCTCAAGCTTAATGTTTGATATAACTCGATAATTTCAATTTATAACTATAATTTTGAATTAGGAATTATATTTAATATCTAGTTATCTTCTACACAGTGCTTATTTGGTGCTCCAGCTTTCAAGTTTCCAGAATTTCACTATTTGCTCTATCTAGAGCTTGATTTTCAATTTTTCAACACAAACTTCCTGCTAAACTTCCTTCACAGCTGTCATGTACTTGAAGCTCTCGTAATTTATAATTGGGAGGTATGAATGCATTTCAAGTTAAATCTAGTGTCTCTATTTACTTTTTGTTGTTTGCCTGAGTCTAATGAGAAGTGCTGTTTTTTGTTATCAGGAACCGTATCTCCTCTCCATGGACTATAATGGACCAACACCACCAACCATGGTTCCCAGTTGTGTGTCATCACATCTCAAGAATTTTGAGTTTATAGAATATCAAGACGCTGCAGATGAGCGTGAATTTATTGCATATCTTTTACAAGGAGGACTTGTTTTGGAGACGGTGACAATTCAACTTAAATCCAATTTAGACCTAGAGACAAAGGACAATATTGTCAAGGGTTTATCCGCTATACCGAGGGGCTCTACAATATGTCAGTTAAATTTCTTTGATTAAAATCCCATTTAACATGGTATGAACTCACACTATCTCTATCCTTATCCTCTGTTGTTCGTTGATCAAAACTGTTGACAAGATATCATGTTGGAGTCTTAGAGTTTTATATTATTAAAGTTGCACAACATTGAGTCAATTTTAGGGCCAGTGTTCCACCTAAATTCTTGAAATATTTGTCGATGCTTGTGAATACTTCTTACCAAATATCATGCTTATGAATAAATTTTGTCTGGTGCCCTGTTCCTTGAGAAATAATGAAATATGCACTTGAACATTATCGGTGGTTTGGATTTGCTAACTTTGATATTGACAATGACAAGTATTTTCAATTCTTTGTTTCATGCATAATTTTTTTTGGTCCCTCAACCTTGGAAATTTATATATGCCGTTTAATGCTATGATTTGCATAAGCTCTTGAATATATCGATTTATGATGCAGGATGATGGCATCTCTACTCTCTGGGAAACCTACCAAACGTTTGCTTGTTTTATGGTTATGTTCACAAAACATGTGCGCTGCTATTTAACCGCGTTGCTAGATCAAAACAACTCTATACCCACCAGCGTCCTGTCTTACCGGTGGCGCTGCCTCTGGAAGGAGCTCCCGGTCTTGGACTTTGACAATGATAAGCATGGAGGAGATGACCTTCAACCAGCAAGTGATGAAGTGATATCTCGTGGAATCACTGGCCTCAAGCTTTATATGGTGTCCCCTTTTTTGGTGTGAGTACAGCGGCACGTGATTTTCTATAGTTTTGGTGAATGTCCCAGGAGTTGGTGAAATTTATGAAGACTGGTGTCTTTTATGCAGATCATTGAAATCATGGATTTCATCACATCCACCTCCTACGGCTCCAAGGCCTGATTTGCCCCTTAAAAGTAAGTTGGTTACACACATGGTTTAATTCGTTGCACTGCATTGTATTTAATTTGGGATTTTGTTGAGAATTGAAAAGTGAGTTGCTTAGATGATTGCTGACAAGCCTTTTACATTTGTTAAGGAATTTGCGTGTGGAAAGCAAAGCATAGTTCTACAGGGAGTAGCTCAACATTCATGGATAGCCAGCCCACAAAGCCTGAAAATGAATCTCAAAATCTTGATATAGGGCCTGGCAGGAGCTTCAGGAATTTCAGATTTGATACGTCATCGATCTTACAAGCCATGGAAACAGCATTTTCTTCTTGAAGGTCCAGCAACATTCCTGTAAAGTCCCTCCGTGTAACTGAATTGGATGCCACCATTTTCACTTTTATGTCAGAAGTCGGTAGTGATCAAATTAGGTAGCTGTACATGATGTTTCTCAGATTATATCAGGTTGAGTAATTTGTACATTGTGTACATGAATCGTTTGTGGGCCTAAACAGTATTCTCAGTTAGTGTGGATTTATTAGTTATTTACAAAAAAAGGTTCCGGCAGACCGAAATAACTCGAGTTCAAACCAAATCGATAATAACATGTGGTACGGTGAGGTTTA
Organism: Arachis ipaensis; assembly: GCF_059453495.1. Taxonomy (NCBI): domain Eukaryota; kingdom Viridiplantae; phylum Streptophyta; class Magnoliopsida; order Fabales; family Fabaceae; genus Arachis; species Arachis ipaensis. The sequence goes on along the minus strand of NC_142444.1, from coordinate 550,785 downwards.
ATGTGTTTCAAGTTTCAACTTTCAAGTTTTTCCGTAACAGTTAACGAGTTTCTATTTTATACTTGGCGTTTTAAAATTGTTTTAATTAATTTCTAGACGATGACGTTCAAATAAATGATAGAAATGTATAACATGGTATACTAATTGACAACTTGACTAGTCATTGTAAAATCATCATTATTATAATAGGTTTTGAACTCCTCCAACTATAAAATATATCAAAAATATATGACGGGGGTTAGTCTTGGAAAGTGAATCATACAGATTAGTCATTTCTTGAACTCCTTGATGACTAATTAAACAGCTTTTTTCAGTATTATTTGAGCAAAATGAAAATTGCTGAAGGGGGAAAATAATTGAATGGGAAATGGAAGCTGATGTTCTAACTTCTATCAGTGATGTGCAGTTCTACACTACCATCCAACAAATAGTATCTTTTCCATTAAAACTTCCTTACAAACTTGTCCTGGGCTTTGCAGCAGCAACAGTCCTTGTAACTGAACGCATGGTTACAAATTCTTCTGCAGAAGATGGATGTATGCCGACCTATAGAGAATGGAACATTGTGTTCCCATCAGCGATTATATTACAATATTTATTAGCATGACATGAAAATAAAACAGTGAATAATAAGAATCGGAAATGTTTGGTGACCAAAATAAATTAGCCAAAAATGGTTACAACAATTAATGAATGTTAAATATGGCAAATTCTGCCTTTTTTTTTTCTCCCTAGCATTACCGAATAATAAGAATAATAATAATAACAACAACAACAAAAATAATCATGAAAGCAATGAACTTTACCGTGCTGTCAAACTGTGCCTTGGTAGCTCCACACTTCAATGCAACAGCAATACCCTATTCTCAACCAATATCAATATCATGAATTAAAAGCAGTAACTTATAGTTGAAGTATGCCCCCCATCATTATCACAATCACAATGCATAGGACCACAAAAAACACTAAATGCATTCCAAAGCTAGTGGTGCGAATCCATTAGCATACCTGCATAATTTCTGGCGCATCAGGCCCACACATGGATGCTCCGAGAACTTTGTCTGTCTCGGCATCAACAACAAGCTTCATAACAGTTTTCTCTTGTCGCCTGTTTCAGAAATATTATCAATTAACAAAATTGTTCATAGAGGAGAGATGGAACAAATATAACTACTGGGGACCCCAGCTGTGGACTATAGAAGCTAGGAGATTTCACAAGATCAACATAATTCCTGATTATTCTTCCTCACAAATACCAAATAAAATACAATCATAATATGGTAAATGTGCAACAGGTAAAATATGAAATAAATTACACATACCCTGAGATGGTATTTTTCATGGGATTGAAGGTTGATGTGAAAACTAGCACATCACCATTTGCTTGCTCTATTGCCTGCTCCTCACTGAGGCCAACTACAGAAAGTGGTGGAATGCTGCAAAACAAAAAAGAATGAGAATGTGTTAATCCAACGAACAAGCAGAAGGTACCATATAGAGAACAGAAGGGTTCGTTCTGGAATCAGTTAAAAATCCAAAATGACTAATAGTTGACAAGATTATGCAAAAGAAGCTATACCTGAACACAGCATAGGGGATGTTACTATAGTCTGGCTTACTTTCTTGCGCACCAAATACTGTTTTCTGAACATAACCAGATTAAGCAAACAAAGTGTGTTATCCTTGTAACAGAAATGCATCACCAACAGTCCAACACCTCCCAAACAAAAAGAGAAACAGGTAAACTGATCCACTATATCTATACGTAGGAACACTTACTGCAAAACATGTTCCTTCCATCAAAGCCACCGGAGTGAGATTCATTCGGTCTGTTACATCACCGACAGCCCATATGCTTGGTATGTTAGTGCGTGAATATTCATTTACCTAAATACAATAAAAACAGAATATTTAGAACTATTGAGTGTCAAATTATTCTCCAGCTCTTATTAATTCTCCAATTCAACAAGAAGCCATTGACAAAAAAGCATCTCATAGTGTTTGAAACTACAATCAATTTGCTCCACAAAACAAAGATCTCGCCAAAAGGCAATACTTACCTTTACCTTCTTAAAGGAACATAAACGAAAGAATGTTTCTACTTGGGACGTGCATGATTTAAACATAGTAATTCCAGTATATAATTAATAATTCCTTTGGAGCTCCTATAATAGTAGGGATTCAATGCACATGACAACCAAATTATGGAATGTGTAGCTTGATAAACCTAGTAGAAATAGTCACATGTGGTATCTATAATCTATGAAACATATTATAAAGACCATGATTTAGTATAAAACAGTCACAAGAGCTTGATGTCTCATCAAGGTCACAAAATGAGAACAACTTAATCTTGGTAGACATTGCCCAATATTGCAGAAACAAGAAAATAATTTTAACATAGGAGTTGTAGACCTTTATTGCTCCATTGCTGTCAAGCTCGACACCTACAGCTTCTAAATTTAACCTCTTAGTATTGGGGACTCTACCTGCATCCAGCAAAGAACACTTAATAATATTAAAATTAGCAGAGTAAAGCCAACATTCCATGAGATTCTGCATTATTCATGACTTCTCTGCAAACTTGAACCATCAAAATGAGTGCTCTGCTCTAAAGATTAAAAGTCGACAACCATTAAAATTGATCAGGTTATCACACATCAAGAATGAACTCATCAGGATGACTAAATGAAAAAACTCCATTTAAAGGTTCAAACTTACAGATATTATTGCAGATTGCTTAAACTTTAAAGCCACTATTAAACTACACTATGGACCTGAAGGTGTATTACTAATACCAATAATAACACTATCAGACTCATGAGTAAACAAAACTACTTTAAAAAAGTTTAAGTTCTTTGTATGCTTACCAGTGGCAAATAGCACAACATCAGCAATCAGCTCCTCACCATGATCTGTAACAGCTTTAATGCCATCTTCTGTTTTAATCAACTAGAAGATAAAATTTATTGCATTAGCTATGCGGAAAAGAAATGAAAATGAACTGATACATTTTAAAGAAATGAAAATACCTGTGTCAAGTTTGTCCTTGGATGTAAATTAATTCCCCTTCCCTCAAGATTCCTTGCAACCACAGCTCTCATTTCATCATCAAAACCTCTGCAGCAAAATATTAGTCAGCAGGTATGAATGTACAAAGAGTATAAATGTAAAAAATAATACAAAGAAGAAAACAAATGCAACCTGTTAACTATATGTGGTCCAGTGAAATATCTATTATTACCCTGCCTTAAGGATTTCTCACATTCATGAGTAAACATATGACCTCAAATAGAATAGCAATTTTATTTGTCTCAAACTCTCAATAATCAAAACACTATCAAAGTAATAAATGTATAAATAAATATGAAATATGGATGCCAAAGGCAAACCTCAATGGAAGTTCCTTTCTGAAAACAAGATTGACTGTGGAACCCATCCCTTGCCATATAGAAGCAAACTCAACTGCTATATAGCTGTAAACAGGATATTAGTTAATTACCATGAAATAGTAAATAATCAAACTAATATAAGAAGATAGAAACACACCCTCCTCCAAGAATCACGACACGTTTAGGCAATTCCTCTAAACTTAATGCTTCATCAGATGTTATGCCCAACTCCTGCATCCCAAACAAAAAACACAATGATATATCACATAACCATACTCATAACCAAGTAATGGCTGTAGCAATCACACCATTAACATCAGTTTACAATATTGATTCAAAATAAGTAAATTTACCTTTCCTGGAATATCCGGAAGATGGGCCCTACCACCAGTAGCAATCAGTATGTGTTTTGCCGAATAAGACAATTTAGTGCCATCCAATTGTGTCACCTCAACTTCATGTGGGCCCACTACCTTTCCCTCACCTTCAAATAATTTAACCCCAGCATTGGATAACAATCGCTTGTATATTCCATTTAACCTATTGATTTCATCTGTCTGCAATTTGACAAAACATGAATGCAAAAGACAAATAACTATCTTCTTTTTTGGTGATACTAATGAACTGCTTGATGCAAGAAAATAGTAATTCTTTACACTATTAAACAAACAAATATTATTTCTAATATAAATATAAGAATCTTGAATACCTTCTTTTGTAAGAGCTTCTTCCAGTTGAAGTCAATCTTCTCACTCAATTCCCACCCATAATTCCTGGCATCCTATCAGACACAAAAGAGTTTGTTTAATCATCAACGTGAGAAATACAAATCATGACACAAAAATCAATATGAACCAACTTAGGTGTGTGTTAAATATAGTACTGAATTGAATTAAGGATCAAATCCTTACCTCAAGATCCCCTCCAAAAGATGCTCCATAGACCAGAATCTTTTTGGGAACACAACCACGAATCACACACCTTCAAAATTAAAGTCCATAATCATTTTCGTGAAATACTTGGTAGTTGAAGAGATAGGCTGTTGGGAAACAGGGCGGGAGCCTGGGACGATGAGGATGAAAAACAGGACAGGAAATTTATTCTATCTGCAGGCTAAGGCCCATAAACATGATAGCAGATAGCTTCTGATTTCAGAACTAATGTTACGTGGGAACTGTAATGAAGCAGCCATTATCTAATTCCATTCGATAATAGTCCAAAATGTACAAGTTTCAATCAACTTACGTTCCACCAACACCTCCAATCGTTTCTGAGCTAATTGGATGATATGGAAGCTCGCAAATCCCAACCTAATGAGCACAAGTTTCAGAATGTGATCAGGAGAAGACAAATAAACCACAAATGGAATCAGAAAGTTCAAAAAGCAACATGAAAGAAATGATAATCACAATATTATCTGAAAGTTATGTATTAGTAACCAATTCTGAGAGTTACTCTAATTGTTTTTTTTTTTTTTTTTGTGTAAAAATCAGTGGACCAAATAAGCCTATGTATAGAATACATTTTGGAATACCACATACACATTAAAGATGTAGTCACCAAAAAAAAAAAATACACATTAAAAATGTGCGAAACAACCTATGTATGAAGTGTAATCTAAGTGTTTCTAAACCAACCACCATTAAAGTTTACAAAAACTTGAAGCTTTACTGAATGAATAACGGAGTCTTTTCTGCTCCATATACATAATATGAATCAACATAAACTTGATAATAATAATAATAATAATAATCCGCAAAGTAAATCAAATAAAATAAGATGAGAGATTAGTTACTTTAGCTCCGAAGTTGGCGGAGAATCTAGAGGCACGAACGCCACCACTACCAGCTCCAATAACGAACAAGTCGAAGTCAAAATCAGTCGCCTCTTCTTCCAATGCAGCAGCTGGTTCACCATCGATCAGCATCTTTCTGGCCATAGCTATATAAATCAATTAATCAATCTGCATCACCAACAACGTCGTTACGACTTAAAGTAACAAGCTCAAATATTCTTTTTGAAAAAAAAAAAGTATATACTATTTTTAAAAAGTAAAGTGAAGTGAAATGGAAGAACTGCATACATCTCGGAACTGTGTGTGACGTAGATCGGAGATAGAGAAGGGAAGTAAAACGCCGACTGAGGTGTGTGTACGGAGAGAGTGAGTGATTGGGTTAGGTATGGTGTGAGAGTGATGAGCGGAACGACGACATAAAAAGAGAAGAGAGAGAAAACAAATCATATGATATGATTCATTACAAGATGCAGATGCTGTATTAATTGTAAAGGTGCACCCATTCATTCTTGTTTCTTACTACTTACTAGAACCATTTTTTATTTTATAGAAAATATAAAATAAATATTACAATTCTAATACATTTTAATATATTAGATGTGTTAAAAGGTTTAACAATTATTTTTTTATTTTTAAGATAGTATTAATAAATTAAATAAATGTGGTATTCAAGTGATTCAGATCATTTAAATTTCATGTATAATCCAAAACCATGAAATAATGAATGATAAGTTAAAAAAAATGAGAGAATATGAGTATATGAATCATAAAACTCTTGAAAAAATAGGTCTACCAAATTTGACTTCAAGTCTTTAATAAGTTAGGTATATTATTTCAGGATTTTGGAGTGATATTATTTAAGTTTTTCTTTTTTATTGGAGGTTATTTAGTGTTTTTCACAATTATTTCTTAATTGATGTGTTTTACATGTATGTGAAAAAATATAATTCATCAATGAAGTGTTGTTAAAAAAACTTCAAAAAATATAATTTGTGAGTGATATTTTCATTATTTTGTCAGTGACGTTTGTCAATTTTTTTTTTGTTTACAAACGGGGCTAAGGCCCTAAAGAAAAAGTATGTTTTTTGGGCTATATTTGGGGATTATACCTCCTGCTGGCCCAATATTTTTAAAAAAATATTTGATAATAAAATATCAACAATGCTAGGAACCAAGAGGGTATCAATCAAAAACCAGCCAAATGCCTCTGGATGAATTCAAAACCTCTACGTGGATGGTGCTTATGCTAGGCATTAGGATGTTTCTTCTACTAAGTATCAGAATGTTTCTTTTTCATACTAAATGGATGTTCTTTTATATATTTTATAAATTTTTTTATATACTAATAATTGAGATTGTTAGAAGTTCTGTGATTTCCACCCCTATTTCTCTAACGTATCATTCAAAATTTTAATTTGGGGTGAAAAACAATTAATATCAAATATTATAAATTAAAAATAAATAAAATTAATTAAATATAATTATAAATTAGTTAACTTGTTTACTTTTTGGCCGATCACCTCTTGTAGGGGTGTACATGGGCCGGGCCACACCGGGTTTGGCTTAACCCAGACCCGACCCGAAATATAGACCGGGTCTAATTTTTGGACCATAACCCGATCCTAGACCCGATGAAACCTACGCACCTTCGGGCCGGGTGAAAACCGGGTAAAAATCGGGTCTTTAGCATGTAAAAATCACCTAATCTCCAACCTTTATTTCACAATTCACATAGTAAAATTCACTTAAAAAAATATAACAAGAACCAACCCTTCTCTAAAATTATAGCGTAACCATAATCAATACTAATATTGTCTAACACCAAATATTTAAATCAATACAAATAACACAATATTATGCATTTGTCTAAAGTCTTATGCATTTTAAACATAAAACATTAACTTATAATCTTATAAATGACTAATAACACAAAATATTAAGGTTTACAATATTTAAATTCTATATAAGAATAATCATCATCCATTACTAATAATACAAAATATTAATTGTGTATGATGATCGGGCCACCGGGCCGAGTTCGGGTGACCCGAGCTATGGCCCGGACCCGACCCGAAATAGTGACCGGGTCTATCTTTGAGACCCTTACCCGGCCCTAGACCCGATGAAATCACACTAAATTAGCCCCTAAAGTGTTCGGGACCAGGCCGGGTCTTCGGACCGGACCGGACTATGTACAGCTCTAACCTCTTGGTTCCATATACTTTTCTATAAAATATTAATGTAACAAATTATGTTAGGAAAGAATACATAATTTAGAAAATTACATGCATTAACTAAAATACTTATATATTTTATTTGCTTGATAGTTAGAAATGTATGAAACTATGAAAATTTAAGTTTGACTAAAGTTTTATTTGTAATTTTTTTGTTGTCATTTTAGCAAAAGTGAATGGACTTTGATGTAATTTTAACTTTTCCTTATCTTCTTCTTCTTCTTCTGGTCTTGAATTGTGAGGTAATAGTACAGTGTGGTGAGAACATAGAAGAGAACCTGTGGCTGAACCATGGCGGTGAGTTTCAACCTTGCAACAGCATTCAAAGGCCTTTCTCTGTCGTCGTCTTCCTCTTCCTATGCTTCTGCTTCGCCGCTTCCCTCCTTTGTTTCTCTCCCTCGCACACACATTCAGATTCGGCCTCCTCTCCCTCTCACCATCCAGAACGCCCACAAGAAGGGAGCTGGCAGCACCAAGAACGGCCGTGATTCCCCCGGCCAGCGCCTCGGCGTCAAGATTTACGGTGATCAAGTCGCCAAACCCGGTTCCATCATCGTTCGCCAACGTGGTACCAAGGTACTATTCATTCCAATTTTAATGCTCTGTTTTTTTAATATGCACTCTATCTGTTTGTTCTATTGCCTAAGCTCACTGAGGAGTTAATAGTGTTTATTATGTTTCATTTTTTTGCTATGTTTGCTTTCTTCCTTGCATAAACATTTGTATTTTATACAGAACCTTTCAAGTTTCAATGGTGTTAAGTAGATGATAAGTGAATAGGTAGTACTATAGCTTGCTTACCACTGCAAAACCATGCTTCCTTAAACTTTGAAGCTTGATTATATATAAAAATTTGACCATTACCATGTTTTTGGCATTTAGAAATTTACGAGTAATATAAAATGTGTAGCATCCCATAACTTTGAAGAAGAAGAGAAAAAAAAAGACCATACAGGGTCACCTAAGTATTGATTTTGTTTTGGACAATACTTTTAGTTTCATGCAGGAAAGAATGTGGGGCTTGGCAAAGACTATACCATCTTTTCCTTGATTGATGGAGTTGTGAAATTTGAGAAATTTGGGCCTGACAGGAAAAAGGTTAAGTGAAGCCTTTTACACCTTGATTATGTTACTTAGAAAAATTATAGAGTACAAATTGAAGCTTAATTATTATGATTTCTTCTACTTCAGGTAAGTGTTTACCCACGAGAAGTGCAACCTGAGAACCCGAACAGCTATAGAGCAAGGAAGAGGGAGTATTTCAGGATGAGGCGCGAACGCAGAAAGGCTAGAGAAGCAGGAGCAGTACTTCAACCCCAACTGGTGCTAGCTTCTGTTCCTGATGTTGCCATCACTAATCCAGTGTGCTGATACATGTGTAAAATTCCCCCTGTATCTTGATTCCTTTATAGCATTGTATAAGTTTTGTTTTGAATTTTGAAATAGAAAACTAAATATGATTGTATGTGTTATTCTTGACATTTCCTTTTGTTCAATAATTTTCTGTTTGATGATGAGTTCTCACTTCTCACACTTCCCCACCTTCACAAGCTAAGCTAGATTGATATACACTGATATCACTGGATCATTCCCCCGTCCTGTCTTTTCATTTTTTTCCCCTTCCCCGGCGCCGGCGCCGGAACTTTGCATCGTGAAAAGCTATATACATATATTCTGAAATATATATAAACTTATAATGAAATATGCACAAAAGTTAAGCTTATAGAACATTTATAATTTTTTATTATTTTGCGACACATTATTTAGCCAATGAACTTCATATATTGCTAAAAGAATTACAAATACTCATGTATTATATTATTTTTTATGTTTAATTCTAAATCATTTAAAAAAGTAAGTTGTTTAGCACTTTTGAATATGACATGTGCCAAAAAAAGAACGAAGAACCTTGGGTGGAGTTGTGGATACTGGTCAGATTATATTTTAATGATTTGAGCAAGTTGCCATCGGAAGAAACTAACCTTTTTCCAATTCCAAATTTTTAGAAAAAGTTATTATTTTTTATTATAAAATAAATTTAAATGTTTACATTTTAACCTCAAAATATTTAAACTAACTTTATACACATAAAAATTGAATTAGTTCCATAGAAGAGAAAGTCTAGAAAGTCAATACTTTTATTAAAATTTGGTCAGCATTTAACTATAAAAAAAAGGTAATTTTATACCATTAAAAATATTGATAATAACTAATTAATGACTATACATCACAAATTCTGCTGCTCCTTAGCATTCTTCATAAATTACCCACAGATCATATTTTTTTTCATTACAAAATACAAATAGTCAAATACACTCCTCTCTCTTTCTCTCTTTCTCCTTATACATATCTAGTAGTTTTTTGATTGAGTAGTTGGCGAAACATTATTATATTGTTTAGAAAAATACATATTGATTTATCATTAAATCAATAAAGTCGAAATTAAAGCTGCACCTTTAGCAATCATCTAGAAACATGAGTGGAGAAATATAACAAAACTAAAAGATCAACATATAGGAAGGAAAAATTCTTGGAACCTATACGTAAGACTGTAACAAAATCCTGCATATGACAAAAATTGCTGCGTCAACTGATCCCTTTTCGTACGTCTTCAAACGTAGCAGCATTAACTAAACTAATCCCATGAAGAAATTCATGTTTTAAGAAAGAAAAATAGAATAAACAATGAATGTGCCTTTATTTGCAGAATTTATTATGCACACGTATTTCTTCTTTTTATAAAGTATATAAGAGATATTTTTATCTTGTAAAATGAAAAATATACAAAAGAAATGTTCACAAACACACAGCTGCAGTGTCTTGCCTGAAGAAAACTGATTAAAGCAAATGATGAGTTCATCAGCAAGAAAGGAAGAAGAATATGATGACGACGATGCATGCATGTATGCGTTGTTGTTGTCAACTTTTCAAGTGTTCCCTTTCATATTGAATGCTGCTGTTGAACTCAACCTGTTTGACATATTGTCTGAGTTAGCCACCAACGGTGCATACTCATCAGTTTCCGAAATCGCTTCAAAGCTTCCTTCACAGCACCCTCAACTCCACAGCAGGCTGGACAGAATGCTTCGTGTGCTTGCCAGTTTCTCACTTCTCAATTCGAGTGTCGTCGTCGTCGACGGCGACAAGGTTGAGAGGCTTTATAGTCTCTCACATGCTGCTAAATATTTTCTCAAAAATCAGAGTCATAATCTAGCTTTTTTCTCAAATCTCAACTGCCACCCAGCTCTAACAAGGGTTTGGTGAGTGAGTAATTTAATTAAGAGAAATGCTAGAGGGTCGATAGAACTTATTGTTTTTAAGAGTATGGGGTAAAATATGTTGTTGAATTACTAGACTAAAAGAATCAGACTAACGAAATTGAGTTGATAGTTAAGTGATGGCCAAAAGCAATAAATTCTCATGCCCCTATCATTTCTCTTTAATTAATTAATCTGATTGAGCTGCACTAATATATTATTGAATTTTAATTAATTAGGGTAAACATTAAGGATGCAATTGTTGATGGAGGAATAGATGTTTTCAAGAAGGTTAATCGGATGTCAGTGTGGGAGTACATGGAGAAGGATGCAGAACTGAGTGACACTTTCAACAAAGCAATGGCAGGAATGTCTGCCACACATATGAAGAAATACTTGGAAGCATATGATGGATTTGAAGGAGTGTCAACGCTGGTTGATGTTGGAGGTGGTACTGGACACTGCCTCAAAATGATCTTCTCCAAGTACCCTAATATTAAGGGTATTAACTTTGATTTGCCTCAAGTCATTCAACATGCCACACCCTATCCAGGTATATTATTCATTAGGGAAAGTATGAGGAGCCAATGGAATATTTGTACAATGCGTACAATGAAAATTTAGGAAATATTAGATATAATCATTAATGTTACCTTCTTTCATCAGCATAAGCTTTTGGGATGAGTAGTATCATGACATGGTATTAGAGCTTTAGATTCGAAAGGTCAAGAGTCCGATCCTTGTTGAACCCCAAAATCAGTTTAAGCTTTTAGGATTTATGATATGAGATGTTTATTATCCCTAGTATCTGGATGGTTATTCTCCATTGTCTCCCTAGCAGGACTCTATTCATTATTATATTCTTCCTTCTTAGCATGGATCTCAATTAAGCACATATAACCTTTCATTTTATGTCTCAAGGTATTGTGCACATTGGAGGAAACATGCATGAAACCATTCCAAAGGGGGATGCCATCATGATTAAGGTATTTTAAGTAAAAGCTTTATTTTGATAAATCACGATGATGAAACATGCTAATGATAAAATTGTGGCAGGCTGTTTGTCATAATTGGTCAGATGAGAAGTGTGTAACAGTGCTGAAAAACTGTTATAAAGCACTTGAAGAGAATGGGAAAGTGATTATCTTTGAGATGATCATGCCTGAAGAACCAGATTCAAGCAATGCCTCTAAGCTTGTCTCTGTTGTTGACAATTCAATGTTGCTTCATGCTGGAGGCAAGGAGAGAACAGAGGAAGAATTTGGGAAGCTATGCAAAGACTCTGGATTCACCACTTACCAAGTTGTTTGCCGTACTCTTTCTGTTTTCGGAGTCATAGAATTTTATAAATAAAATACAAGGATCAAATACATGTTCTATTTCTCATTTAGAACCTGATATATATAGTGTGACTCCTTTTGTTTACTTATAACTTTCTCCTCATCTATATTTTATAAATAAATATTTGTTATGTAACATTCCTTTTTGCTTTTGGACCTATTCCAACCCTTACATATGAGAGCATGTGTTAGGCATCACCATTTTAAACTTTTGATATTGTTGAAACAGAAACCTAACCCTGCTGCTTTTGATATTATTAATTACATTTCTTCAGGCTATAACAATGTATCATTCCTTCTATCTCTATAAGAAACCTACACAGATTAAGAACATTGTTTGCTTTATTTTACAACTATCTACTTTTAATATCAAATTCTGCTCACAACCTTTCTCTGTCCATGCATCCAATTAAAGTGAAAACCAACTATGTAAAAGCATTTAATATAAATCCTCAACTGTGGGTGGAAATTGGCATTAGTTGATACAATTTTGGAGGTAAAGTGTTCAAATTTGATGCATATACTATACAAAATAGGATTAAAACAAAATGTAGAGCCCATGGACAAGCTTGGTCCAATAGGCAGGTAAAGTGTCCTGTTTCCAGCTATCATGTTCATACAATAATGCAAGGAATGATAGGGGGAAAAAGGATTTATCATAATAATAAACAAAAAATGAATAATGGAAATTAGATTATTGTGCTTATTTTCCTTCCTCTAGCAAAACAAGAAGATTATAGTGCCACTTTAAAAGCCTAAAACTTCATCTAATTGGCTTGGCTAAAAAAGATTAGAACAGAACCAATAGGAACATATGTGACATGTAACAATGAATGAAAGAAAATTCTCTCTATAATTTATATCTACATTGCATTTGATGAGGCATAGCTCTCTAGTGATAAGGATTAAGCCCCTCACCATAGACTAATAAAAGCCTTTCTAATTTTATACCTGATTGACATAAATCACTACAGGAAAAGGATCATTATCTTACTCTCCTTCTTGGTTGCTTTTGATAGTTGTTAACAGAGAAGAGCTTCTTCAAGACCTTCACAATCACCACCATGCTAGGCCTATTGATATTCTTAGCTGCTGGAACTAGTGCACCATTATTATTGTTATTATTATTATTGGCAAATCTTGATGAAGCTGGAGTAGCACATCTGAATTCAACAACTTCTCTTGAAGAAGATGTAGCAGAAGAACCAGTTGTTGAAGAACACATCAACTCCTCATTGAAATCCTCCCACAACAAGTCCATTTTCTCTTCTTCCTCATCATCATCCAACAAAGTTCGTTGTTGAATTCTGGTCTCAACTGATGAGAAGCTCTTCCTCTGAACCTGAGATATCAGTTTTGCTCCAAAGAAATCACAATCTTCTTCTCCTTTGTTTCTTTGGTATGGATTAGGAGATGCTGCTGGTGATAGATTCCACAAAGGAGGTGAATCAATGGCATGTGCATGAGTATCACTGATTCTAGGGAAACTGAATTCATCTGTATCCATGGCTTGGATAATCAGAACTCTAAAAGATTGAAAAGAAATTATGAGTGGATTTTGGTTAGGTTTGTGAAGGTGGACCTTGAAGTTGTTTAAGGAGGGGTTTTAGTTCAACTGCTGCAAAAACCAAAGCAAGAATGATATGTGTGCTTTCTCTCTCAATGATCTTGTTTACTAACTATCTCATAACACAAGTCTTTCAAGCAAGTTTATGGCCACTCATAAGTAGGCCAGGGACATAGATGTCTAAACATAACAAAAGGCAACCACTCATTTCCTTTGCTTAAATTTGTTGAAAACAATAATTGATACACAATATATCTATAAAAGAAAGAGAAGTAAGATTCAATAAAAGATGTATTTTTTCCCATATTTATGCAAGAGGGTACCTTAATAACAATAGTATGGTTTTTAAGATTTATGTACATAAGAACCGTATTCTTTTAAGAGCAGCCAAAGGGGGATTATTATGCTCATTATCGCCGGATTGGTAGGGGAGAAGTCATTCATTAAGGTAGTAATTTTTCCAAATATTGGTGTTGACTATTGGAGCCATGAAAGGGATATTGGTTCAATCTCTATATAGCTTGTCTTAGTGTTGGGGCTCCACGATGGTGATATACAATTATGGACGTTATTATGAAGAGTTTGCAATTTTCTTTTGCATTATATTTATTATTTGTTACGGACAACAAAAATACAGTTAAATGGTGCACCTCATTTTTATAACTTATGAGTATACTCTTTTATTTGTGTTATTGGAACTTGTTGAGTGCTGAACTGCTGTTAATTAGAGATAGGAGTGAGTACGGGTCGGTTTGGTTTAAGTTTATGGTAAAATTAGAATCGAACCAATCAAAATGTAATTGGTTCGGTTTGGTTTGGATTTGTATTTTTTTGTATATGTATCCGAACCAAATCAAACCGATTAAGAACGGATTGATTCGGTTCGGATAATTGGATACCCGATGACTTTGAAATTCATAAAAAAAAAAACTAAATTTTTATCTTAAAAATTCAACAAGTACAATAAACATGTAGCATCAATAGTCACCAAAAACATGTAGCATCAATAGAAATAATCAAAACATGTTAAATACCAAATACATTAAAAACTAAACTCATTAAAATCCAAACATATTAATAATGAATAACCATTATCTAATGAAAAAGTCATATATATATATTTTTATTTTTTTATTTAATTAATATATAATTGGATTCGCAGGTTGGTTCGGATTCCGCACCCCAAAATCGATATCTGAACCAATTACTAATAAAAATCATCGGTTTGATTCGAGTTTTGAACCAATTACCCGTTGATTCCATAACCAATTACTTTGCACATGATGACCAACCAAAGTTGACATTTTTATTTGTATGCTATGCTAATTGCTAGCCGCTAGGACTATATATAAAATGTTAAATAACACTTTTACCACTTTTGTTCCACTACTTCCAATATGATATATAGGAGTTATATTAAGGGATAAACAACATACATATATATGACAGATCAGATATGAATGCATAAGTTGACATAAATAAACTTAATTTTTCAACTAAAAAACTAATATTGTGCATTATTTACTCGACATCCTCAAGTGGCACTCTTGTGCGTGCCTTAATTAATCCCACCATGTGTTTTTCTCTTTATAACGTTTTCTTCTTTTAGAGTCTTGATGAATATGAATGAAAGAATAAATGTGTAAATTAACTGTTCTTATTTTCATATAACACTATAAATGTTGATGAGTCAATTTGTTGGTAAATTGCTTCAGGCTTAATTTAGTTCTCATTGTCATTTTCAAGTACTTAAAGCTCTATTAAAAAAAATTGTTAAATTAGACTCTCAATATATTATCTTTGTTGATTTACTTTCTATTCTATTATCCACCTCATTAATATATACTTACAAATAAATTCTCTATTTCAATTCAATTTTTACTAACAGATATACATACGGAGCTAATTAAACTAGTGATATTTGTTCAAGATTGATATAAAAAAAAAAAAAATTGCAATTGCACTTAATAAAATGGGCTGCACCTATTAGAACAATCCTTCTTTAACCTCTCCCCTTTTTTTTCCTCAAAATCTTCAAATAGCTTTTGGAAAAAATAAAATAAAATAAAATTTATGAGTTAAATACTCTGAAGATCATTATCTTCAGATTATTGGATAGGGCATTCATAGAATATATTTTCTAGTATGACTTTTTGAAATGAAAAAATGAAATTAGAGAATTGATTGATAATTTGTTTTATACTAGAAATTTTTTATTGAATTTTTTTAATTAAATAAAATAATTGAATTGAATATTCTATTAAATTATAAAATTCAAAGTAATTAAAACTAAGATTATGAAACTATATATCATAGATCATGATAACTTTTATTTTGTATGCTTTTTCCCTCTTATCAAAAGACACATGAGAAATTATTTAAATGTCGATCTAATCGGAAATTATTTTATATTTGTGAATTCAAAATGTAGTAAACGATGAGAAATATGTTACTAATAATCTAATAATTATTGGTTAAGTTATTAAACATTTACCTTCTTTTCAAATTTTAATTGTGTATAGTTTTTTTTTTTCGGTGAATATCGGGGCCAACGGCCCATAATTGTGTATAGTTATTAAATGGGTTAAATACTTTTTTCCTCTCTAAAGTTTGGGATAAAAATCAAATTCATCCCCGACTTTTTTTTGTTATTAAAATCACTCTCAACTTTTACAAACACTTTAAAATCATCTTCCCCTCAATTAACGAATTTTTCAGACACTTTTACCCCTGAAGTTTTTAACGCTTCGTTTTCATTCTTGCGAAAGGTATTCAGTGTCTCATTTACATTACACAATAGAAAACTGATGTTTCACCTTCAATGATGCCCTAACAGAGGTTCATCGTCACCTGAAGAGTATCGTTACTGCATTTGGACTACGTTAGCAAGGGTGTGGAAGGAGGCCGTTCTGCTGTTGTCATCTCGATTCAGGTATGTATGCACCATTGGTTTTGGTTTTGTGGAGCTTGAACGTAATAATATTGTAATGGATTCCGTTATTTTTCTAAAACTGCTAGCATTTGATTTAAAGTTTTTTGTTTTTTCGTTTTAGGGGATGTGAAGCTTTAATCTAAGTGTCTACCATGGGGTCGATTTGGATATGATAATGGGATATTGCAGTATATATGGGGACAAAAGACACTCATTGAAGACATTGAGAGTGATTGCTGGTCTGTAATTGAGGCATATGCAGAGTTAAGGCAGTTTTTTTTTTTGTGACTGAAATAAATTAAACAAAGAAAAACAAAACAAACAAAATAAGGAACTGCCTAAACAGAGGGACAGTCCCATTCAAGACTACTCTTAAACTCCTCCCAAGGTGAAAGAAGCTCCACATGCGAAAGTTGTAACTTCATCGCCATCTTTGCCATAGTATCTGCCACCGTGTTTGCATCTCTCATAATCAAACGAAAGTCAACCTGCCAATTCCAATGCATGATATCTCTTATTTTGAGCACCAGTGGATCAATAAACCCAAAACCATCTTGAGTAACAAGATTAAATGCTTCCACACAATCCGTCTCACAAATAACATCTCGTTGACCCACATCCCAAGCTAAGAGATATCCTCTCCAAATAGCAAACAATTCTCCTTGAAGAATACTATTACTCTCAATCATTCCCAAACACCCCCTTTGCCAGCTCCCATTACAATCTCTAATAACATAAGCAAAACCAACACTATCACCCGAACCAAAATAACTAGCATCACAATTAATTTTAAAAGTACCAATAGATGGGGGATTCCAAAAACCATTTAGAGTAGAGGGAAGGGACATACGTTGTAATTCAAAAATATTCCTAAGCTCCTTTTCTGAAGTTAATGCCAGACAAAGTACACAAAGAAGAATATATCAGCTTTGTGATATAAAGATCCAACAACTGAATGGTTAGAGAAAGATCTGAAGTTATTTGCTGCTGATAGAGATGCACTTGAGATGTGTAGAATAGCAGAGTTGAGGAGTCATGTTGAGATGTTTGTGGTGCATGAGGTTGAGGATGCTGACGATTTTCCTGAAGTTGAGTATATTGATGTTGGAGGCAAAATAGAGGAAAATCCTAGGAATCAGTTGGTAGTTTATGAGGGTGAACAAGGTCAACAGGTGAAAAATGATAATGTGAAACAAGTTAATGAAGGAGATAACTTGCACCCACATGGGGCTACCGAAAATGCACGAGATGAATCAAATAGTGATGATGATGGCGATGATGAGGAGTTATTCTGTCTAATCTTGAGGTTGACAGTGCCGATGACGTTCATTTTACAGATAATGAAGAGGAGTATGATGATGAGAGTGGGTTTGAAGAACTGACAAGTGCTAAAGATGGTGATCAGGTTGATAAAGGACAAGGAGTTATGAATGGTGATTTTAGTGATGAAGAAGACTTCAATAGTGATGAAATAGATTTGGATTATGAAGTTGGTGGTGGTTCAGATAAGGAGGATAGACAAGAGGAAGATAACTATGAAACAAGGAGGTATCCAATTCATAAGGATGTTAAAGACATGACGAGTTATAAGTGAGAGGTGAAAACTGTATTTACTTCAAGAGAGGAATTTAAAGATATTGTAACAGCATATGCAGTACAAACAAGAAGGGGGATCAGGTATGCCAAGCTTGACTTGGTTAGAGTGAGGGCTGTTTGTTAGTCGGGTTGTCCTTTTTTGGTTATATGCTACAAAAATGATTGAGGAAACAACTTGTCTATGAACCTTAAGCATACTTGTGGTCAGTTACATAGGGTTGTGATAATGCATACTTCGTGGTTGAGTAGAGTTTTTAAGAAGAATGGAACATAACTCAAAGGTGAAGATAAAGGAATTGGTGAACAAGACACAAAGGAAGTAAAATATGACTGTGACAACGTCAATGACAGCTAGGTCAAGACAAGCTGCATTGGATGAAATACAAGGAACTTATAAGAAGCAGTATAAGAGGATCACTAATTACTGCTCAGAGTTGTTACGGGCTAATCTAGGATTAACAGTGAAGCTCAAGGTACAAAGGTCCCCTGATTTTGAGATTGAGGTGCAGCACTCTTCATTGAACAACTTCTGCATATTTCAAAGAATATATGTATGTTTAGATACTTGTAAAAAGTGCTTTTTTCACTATAGGAGATTTATTGGATTGGATAACTGTTTTCTCAAGATACCTCAGGGGGGGGGGGCAGTTGTTGACTAGGATAGGTTGAGACCCTAATGATCAAATGCTTCCAATTGCGTATGCCATCATCGAGTCAGAGACTAAAGACACCTGGAAATGGTTTCTCCAGCTGCTAATTGATGATTTTGGGTCTGAGACAATTGGTAAATCAACCTTCATATCTGATCAGTAGAAGGTAAACAATTATTGTGTTAACTTCTATTTATTGAATCATTTAACTGATTAATAATATTGTTATAACACAACTATTTACCTCCTTTGTTAGGGTCTATGCCCGCTTTTGACGAAGTCATCCCAGGTGTAGACTACAGGTTTTGTGTCTGCCATATGTACAACAACTTCAGAAAAAATTTTCCTGAACTGCATTTGAAGTAATTGATGTGGAGGTGTGCAAAGGCTACACACTGAAAGGAGTAGGAGAGAGAGATGGCAGTCATCCGAAAGGTCAATGTGGAGGCTCACAGGCATCTGAATGTTATTCCTCCTAGATTTTGGAGCAGGTCCAGGTTTAACTTTCATTCTAAATGCGACACTCTTATAAACATGCGTGAAAGCTTTAATGGTGCAATAGTAGAGTCCAAGAAAAAGCCTACTATTACTATGTTGGAAGAAATTAGGATTAATTTTATTAGTAGATGAGCTGTTAATAGAGAAAGAATTTAAAAGTTTAATGGTACAATTTTACCTCGAATTAGGAAGAAGGTAGAGAGGAAGGGCAGGTCAGCTAGTGAGTGGATGCCTTATTAGTCTGCTACTCAGACATATGAGGTTGTAAATAGGTTAGACAAATATGCTGATGATTTGTCTGCTCGTGAGTGTTCTTGTAGGAAGTGGCAGCTCAGTGGCATTCCATGCACACATGCCATCGGCTGCATCAACTTTAAAGGTCTTGATATGAATGCATATGTTGATGACTGCTACAAGAAAGAGGCCAATGTCAGGTGCTATGATTCGGTAATCAACCCTCTAAATGGCTCAGATTCATGGGAGAAGACTGACTTTGATGATGTGATGCTACCACCCTATCGGAAGCCTAGCCACAGACCAGTGAAAAAGAGAAATAGAGGACCTGATGAAGCTGAGGATAGAAACCAGTCTTACTTGTCTAGGAGGGCCAGATTCAGAGGTGCTCAAACTGTAGTGAATCAGACCACAAGAGGGGAGGATGCAAGAAGCCACTCCTCCCTGTAAGTGTATTTACAATATGCATGTTAGGGTTATATTGCAATGGTTGATTAAATGTAATGTTTGCTGTATTTCAGGCCCAACCACCTAAGCAACCTAATGTCAAGAAAACCAATGGAGGGAGGAAGAGTTCATCTTCAATACTCACAATCAAGTCTAAGTCATCATTACAGCCTGCTGTCCAATCTGCTACTAGAAGGAGGAAGAGGTCCAATCTGCAACAAAAATCATCATCACAACTCCAACCATCCACCAGCACATCACCCACAACCAGGTCTAAGTCATCCCAACCCAAGTCCAAGCCCACATCACCATCATCTAGGCCTAACACACCAACAGTAGCTACTCTCCACCGTAAGCTCAAGATAAAGCCCTTTAGAAACTCAACACAATCACCACTAGTGCCTAACGAGAAGGATGCATCTAACTCAAGCCAACCAGTCAAGAATGTCTCCATCAATCACAACATTGCACTACATGTGTCTCCAAGAAACTTGAGGTTGATGGCAAAACTTCCTCCAAGAACTTGGGGAAAACTTTAAAAATTTGAGATCATTTAAGATGTTGTTATGTTAATGTAGTGCTGAGTTGATTATACTCTATGTTTGTGAGACTTTATTTTGGCTGAAACTTATTACATACTGTTTATGTTTATTGTTGTTTAGATAGCAATAGAGTTGCTCTAGATTTGTGGTGACTGAAGTTTTCATCTTTTGTTGTTATTTTTCTTTAACTAGATAATATTTTGTTCTGGGTCCAACTATCAACTAATGAATTTGATGGTGACTGAAGTTTTCATCTTTTGTTGTTGTTTAGATATGCTTATTAATGAATTTGACATAGTTGTGTTTTAATAAATGTGCTTGTAGTGCTCTTTGATGTTAATTCATATTGCATATTGCATATTATACATTATTAAAGCAAGTTATGGTATACCAATTTCGTTGACACAATTCTTAAGTAACAATTCCAGATTACCATATCCAGTTTCATTGTCAATTTCTTGTCAAATTACAGATACACAATTTCACTTACATAATTTTTGACCAATCTACAAAAACCAAACTCATTAACACAAACTCTGTCCAACCACAACAATAGATTTTCATTAACAGAATACATGTCAAGTTACAAAACTCAATTTCATTCAAACAAAAATGCTCAGGTAATAACACAATTTCATTAAAGTCTAAATACATCCTAACTAAAAGCTTCCTATTTTCTCCCCTGATTTCATCAAACCATTTTTAGAGGCATTACATAAGGTAGCCCCTGCTATTGATTCAACAAAATCTGCAACCAGAAAAAAAATAACCAACCATGCCAAACACTGCAGCAACCTTCAACTTTCACTCAAAGTCCCTCACTTTTGCTTTTAAGGCTGCAACTTTCCTCTTCAACCTCGCAACCTGCGGATCTTCAATTTCAGCTTCTGGGTATGCCCAACGGAAAAACTGACACTCTTCTTTAATCTACCGGATCCCACCATAGTCAGTCTCCATAAACAAAACATACAATCAATCAAGAACAAAAATCCAAAAACGCACATCATAGTAGACGCAGCCCCAAAATCGTTGATCAGGGTTGTTTTTCGTTCCCGAAATTCGCAGTACAGGTCTCTCACCATGTCCACAAAGAAGCTCCATCTTCTGCGCAGACGAACGACTCCGTGACGACCTTGAGCTCTCCAAAGCCATGACTGCACTGCAACCTCTGGAATCCTAACAGGCGTTCTATTATTTTGGTTGGTGGTGAGATTTTGATTTAATCTCTATCTCTCCAATCAGTTATAAAAAAAAAAAACTTAATTTTTTATTCACTAAAGGCATCAAACTACTGGTAACAATCTAAAGGGTAAAAATATTTGAAAAAATTCGTTAATGGAGGGGAGGATGATTTTAAAATGTTTGTGAGCGTTAAATATGATTTTAATAACAAAAAAGTCAGAAATAAATTTGATTTTCATCCCAAAATTTATAAAATTATATATTATAGATCGATCATGATAATTTTTATTTTGTATGCTTTTTCCCTCTTGGATATCTTAACTGAAACATCAAATCAATTTATTTATCAAAAGACACATAAAAAATTATTTATATGTCGATCTAATCGAAAATTATTTTATATTTGTGAATTTAAAATGTAGTAAAGGATGAGAAATATATTACTAATCATCTAATAATTATTGGTTAAGTTATTGAACAATTACCTTCTTTTCAAATTTTAATTGTGTATAGTTATTAAATTATGAAATTTTGCAAGATTGGTCTTGAGTAGAAGGACTTTGTGAGTTGCGAGTCCTCGCATTCCGTGTAGTTTAAGTTGCAGATACGCGTCTTTGAATAAATCAGCAGCATTCAGTTCTGCAACAACTACAACACATTTTCCACTTTTTCACTTTTCTAATTCCAAAACATCCAATCCCATCATCATGCCACTCTCCTTAGTCAAACTCCTCTGAACTTCATCATACTAATTGAAATTTGGTGGATTTTATAGTGTCTTTTATTGTGGTGTCTAAATTGTCTAACTTATTTTTATAAGTAAAAAATAAAATATATAAAATAAAATTAAAATATTTAAAAGTTTATTAAATATTATTTTTTTATCTTTTTTAGTAAATTAGGCATCATAATTTAGGCACCATAGCATTCACCTTGAAATTTATCCTTTTATGCATGAATAATTTAATTTAGGGTAAAATACTAAATTGGTTTTTATGTTTGGACATAATTCTGTTTTAGTTCTTAAGGTTTAAAGTGTCTTATTTGAATCTAAAAAAATTTTATTTAGCATCAATTTAGTCCCACAATGAGGTCAAACTTAAATAATTAACGGAATGTCCTACATAATAACAGTAAAAGAACAAAATCGATAATCTGGAGAATAAGTACAAGCTCCAGATGCACAAAATCAACTGTTGATTCATCAATACATTTATTTATCATTCTCTTTAGTTCTATAGAAAATATTTTATTTATATTATAAGAAAAAAAATAAATAAATATATTAATGCATTAACGGTTAATTTTGTGCCTCTGGAGCTTATACATGTTCTCCATATTATCGATTTTGTTCTTGTATTGTTATTATGTAGGACATTTCGTTAATTATTTAACTTTAACTTCACTGTGGAACTAAATTGATATTAAATAAAACATTTTTAAATTTAAATAGAACACTTTAAATTTTAAGAATCAAAACAGAATTATGCCCAAATATATAAGACCAATTTAATACTTTACCCTTCAGTTTATTTAGCTAAATGTGTATTACTATCAAAATGATTTTAAATAAACATGATGAAGTATGAACATACATATTATTTTAAATAAAAAAGTGTTGGTCAAGGTCAATGTGTTTGAACTTTGAACATTGTGTGTGTAATTGCAGTGCATGTCACAGAGATGAGTGAGTGAGAGACCCGGCAATGTGAGTCAACTCCACTGCAAATCCCAAGTCCCAATACATACGCTTGCACGCTTTTCCTTCCACCTTCCACACCTTCAAACTCAATAACTAAATTAAAACACACCCATTTTATTAATATATGCAATACACTATCTTACACATATTCTCAGTTATCCATGTTCACTTGAATCCACAATAAAATATCACACACACACTCCAATAAAACATGGCCAGGTATGAGTACATGTACACCTCTTTCCTTTGTGTTTTTCTTCTCTGTTGCTGCTACTGCCCCATCATGGTGATGTCTCAGCTGTCTCAAAACCAAACTAGCACCATGGCCAATCTCTCCAAGCTACTTGGTACCTCTGCTCCATGGAATAGTGGCAATCATTCAAATCCATGTTCATGGAATGGAGTCACTTGTGACTCTACCAAATCCCATGTCATCATGATTTCTCTATCTGGGAACTCTCTCTCTTCCAGTGGCTTCCTTCCTGTTCTTTGCCAACTTGAAACCCTGCAGCATCTTGATGTATCCAACAACAGTCTCACCTCAATCCCTGCAGAGTTCATTACTGAATGTGGAAGGATAAAGTACTTAAAGCTGCTGAATTTCAGTAGAAACTTTTTATCAGGTTCTTTACCTACTTTCCTTGGTTTTGATGCACTTGAATATCTAGACATGTCTTTCAATGTATTGGGAAGTAGTATTGATATTCAGTTAGATGAAATGATTAGGCTCAAGAGTTTGAACCTTACTCACAACAACTTCAATGGTACTCTTCCCACCAAATTGGGCAAGTCCATGGTTCTGGAGCAACTTGTGCTCTCTAACAACCAATTTCAAGGAGAAATCCCTGAAGAACTGTTTAGTTATGAAAACTTGACTTTGATTGATCTCGGGGGAAATACTCTTTCAGGTGCAATTCCTACCCATATTGTACAGCTATCTAAGTTGCAAACTTTGATTCTTTCATCTAATAACCTCAGTGGTCCAATTCCAATCTCAATCCTGAACATCACAACCCTTGTAAGATTTGCTGCAAACCTGAACCGTTTCAGTGGTTCTTTACCTTCTGACATTTCAAATAATCTTATCAGTTTGGATCTTAGTGGCAATAGTTTGTCTGGTCCCATTCCAAAAAACATTTTATCTTCACCAAAAATGGAGGTTGTGGATTTGTCCAATAATACTTTGAGTGGAACATTGTTACTCACAAGTATTTCTCCTAGCATGATCAGGTTGAGATTAGGGAACAATTTGCTGAAGGGAGACATTCCCTCAGATGCTTTTGCAAAAGCTCAGAATTTGACATACTTGGAACTGGAAAGTAATGCACTGACAGGAGCAATTCCAGCTATATTGGGTTCTTGCCTCAACCTGGCATTGCTGGATTTGTCTCAGAATCATTTGAGTGGGACATTGCCACCAGAGCTTGGAAATCTTAGCAATCTTCAAGTCTTAAAACTTCAAATGAACAAGTTTTATGGCACAATCACAACTCCATTTCAAATTGGCCAACTACAAAAGTTGTTAACACTGAATTTGAGCCAGAACTCTTTGACCGGATCGATTCCATCCCAGATATCAAGCTTGAGCAACCTTAAGTTCCTGAACTTGCAAATGAACAACCTGAGTGGTTCCATACCTCCATCCATTGGCATCTCAACAAGCCTTCTGGATCTTCAACTAGGTGGAAACCAACTAAGTGGTGCTATCCCAAGTATGCCAATGTCTCTACAGGTTGCCGTGAATCTTAGTAACAACAACTTTAGTGGATCAATTCCCAGCAGTTTGAGTAGTTTGGATAACCTGGAAATATTGGATCTCTCGTATAACAAATTTTCTGGTGGAGTTCCTGATGATCTAGCCGGAATGAAATCTTTGACAGAGTTGTTACTTACTAACAACAATCAGCTTTCTGGTGTTCTTCCAAAATTTACCCATTTTGTTCAGGTTGAATACAATGGAACCAGTTTAGTACTGCCTCCTGCATCGGACAACCCAACACCAAGCTATTACCCGGGATCTAGAAAGAAGGGATCATCTGTTGTTGTGGCAATCCTTGTTGCAATTGCAGCAGCCGTGTTTCTTGTTGGCCTTGTCACTCTGCTGCTTGTGCTTGTGTCACGACACTATTCGAAGGTTAACGATGAGAATATACATTCAGGCGAAGATCATCGCCTTCCTCAGGTTGTCCAAAGTCATTTGTTAACTCTTAATGGTCTCCACAGATCAAACATTGACTTCTCCAAGGCCATGGAAGCTGTTGCTGAAACATCCAATGTTACTTTGAAGACCAGGTTTTCAACTTATTACAAGGCCATCATGCCATCTGGATCAATCTATTTTGTCAAGAAGATGAATTCAACTGAAAGGGCATTGCCAGCGAGCAGCCATGTTAGAATTGGGAAAGAGATGGAGGCCTTGGCGAAATTGAACAATTCAAATGTCATGACTCCTTTAGCCTATGTTTTGTCCAGTGATGCAGCTTACACATTATATGAGTTTGTCTCAAATGGTTCCCTCTTTGATGTTCTTCATCATGGAAGCATGGGAAACTCTTTGGATTGGGCTAGCAGATATAGTATAGCAGTTGGTGTGGCTCAAGGTCTCTCTTTTCTTCATGGCATCACCTCAAGTCCATTACTACTTCTTGATCTGTCAAGTAAAAGTATTATGCTCAAGTCCCTCAAGGAGCCTCTGGTTGGAGATATTGAACACTACAAGGTCATTGATCCTTCCAAAAGTACAGGAAATTTTTCTGCTCTTGCTGGTTCTGTTGGCTATGTTCCTCCAGGTAAGAAACTCTCCTACTTTTGATTCCAATTAGTTTTTCATTAGTTAGAATAATACTATATAATGTAGGAGAATGTCAAATTTTGGATCAACCTCTAATTTTGAGTGCTACTTATTAGCAAAGTTATTCCTTAACCAATATTCACATAGTATTAGTCATGATCTTATTTACTCAACTGCTTCTGCCTAATTCAAATTACAAAGAGAATTTGAGTAAATTCACCAAATACTAGATGTGCACAGGACCTTGAAAGTGCATTCAACTCATGCATGTACCTTAACTTGCTTTGTTTGTTGGTTGGTTGATTGGCAGAGTATGCATATACAATGACAGTAACAGTGGCTGGGAATGTATATAGCTTTGGGGTCATCCTGCTTGAACTGCTGACTGGAAAGCCTGCGGTGACAGAGGGAACCGAATTGGTGAAGTGGGTTTTGCATAATTCAATGAACAAAGATTACATTCTTGATTCCAATGTTAGCAAAACATCTCAAGCTGTGAGAAACCAGATGCTAGCAATTCTGCAGATTGCTCTTGTTTGTGTTAGTACATCCCCAGAAACAAGACCAAAGATGAAGAGTGTGCTAAGAATGCTTCTTAATGCTAGATAGATGAAGTCATCATAGTATTTGTTATGCAAGGTTGCAATGAAATAAATCTTCTAAGTAGGAACTTTTCTTTTCTAGCATAGAATTTACAGATGAAAGAGAATATCTGATAGCACAGATTTTGCTTATTATGCTATTTTTGTACAGTGAAATCATATTAGATCATACATACAAGTGTTGATGTCATTTAGTTCAAGGTGTTGGATTCTAGATCCTCCAATTTTAGAGGAAAATTTTAAGAAGGATCTAAACTTTATCAAGGATTTTATATACATAATAATACTATAATAGCAATGTTATTTTCTATTACAGTGTTTTGCTGAAGCTCCAAATTATTCAATGTCATATTGGATGTTTTTGCCTGCCTTGCATTTTTCAAAGAAAACGAAAATGATCGTTAAATATATATTTATATCATAATAGTAATTTGGTATAACTGTGTAAGACTTCACAAAAAAGGACTTAATGTTAAGATTTTTGATAGAAAAATGTTAAACAATTAGAAATATTTTCCTGTGATAATAAATGTGTGTTTGGGAAAAATTTATTGACAAGGTGTTTGTATTTAATTTCCAATTAAGAAAAATGTAGAACAATTCCATACTACATTTTTGTTAAGCAAAACTTTTAAGTGTCTCGTGTAGTAGAAGTAAGCAACTCCACAAATCTGGTTGTTAGAGAGAATTGTTAGCTGTCAATCTTGATTAGTCAGTTAATTCAACTATTTTACCAACTTACTTAGGGGACATTGGTATAATTTTGGAACATGTCTGATAACAAATTCCTATAATAATATTAACATTACCAACTTCTAAGTTCTAACACAACATAATTAAATGTCAATTTGATAGAGTGGCTACAACAGCCTCGTCCAGGTGAAGAATCTAATAACCTAACAAAGGCTTCCAAAAAATTATACTGCAGATCATGATTCATGTCAAACTGGAGATAAAGTTGTGGCTACCATAGTGCCAATATCCCCTGCCAATGGAACCATTCCAGTTTCTTCATTCAGGTTTCTTCAAATTCAAACAGTTATCTGACGCTCGTTTAAACAAATCCTGAACTTGATTTAATTCCTTCTCTGAAATCAAGAAGCAGGCAAGAATGTTAGCTAACAACCTTGATCAAATTATAGAGCAATGTGAGTTTACCCTAATAAACAAAAGAACAAGAAAAAGAAATGCTAAAGTAGCTTGAAACCAGTTCATTATTCAAAATCATTGCACTTGGAGAATCTTATGTTATATAAATTACACACATGGATAACCATTCAAAACATCTTATTAGATACTTCTATTAAAGATTAAACAGTTTTTCTAAATATGAGTATGACCAAAATGTTGCTGTTCAATAAGGCCGCTAGATAACAACTATACTAGCTAGAGATATCTCTCCTAATCATATCTTAGTAATCAACATAAATTTACATCTTAGTACGATCTGAATAGAAATTAAGCAGAAAACTTGGATGAAAGGACTGAAATTGGAGATAACCTGCAGCTTCGAGTTGCTTCTGTAGTTCTTGGCCTATAGCATCATTCTCAGCCTGTAATGTGAAGTACAAATATAAGCAGAATCCCAATGTAACAACTAACAACTAATTCCCTCTTCAGATGAGGCTTTACATTATTAAGCACAGCAAAAACCCTAAAATAAAATTAAAAAGTAGTTAGGTCAACACCTGTAGGTCAGCAATTCTTTTAATCTGTGCTTCTTCACCTCCCTCAGATATTGGAAGTGCCGCAACTAATGCATCAAACTGCAGAAAAGATAGCAAAAACGTTTCAAGAAAACAAGAAGTAAGGAAGCCTGTGCTTTAGCTAAAATGGTGCATACCTGTTTAGCAGCCTTCACCAAACCAGCACTCATCAGCTTGGGCTGTTCAGAAAAGTTTGAGCCATCCTCCGTAGGATTTGGAGGTGGTTCAGGGTAATGTGGGGAGAGCCGGTTAGGAGGAGCATCCCTTTGCAAGGTCCCAATGGTATTGAAGGCAAGATGTGCAATTAAATTAACTTGTTCTTGTAATTGGGAAATTATATCCATTAGAGCCGAAGAGCAAAATTTAAGACCTGGCAGAATCGAGCAGAGACAACCACGCACGCTGCAGTGCAGGCAGCAACAACCACACACAGCTCGAGCACTCACTGGCGGAGGATCCGGCGAGAGTGTGGTGGCGGTGAACCAAGGTGAGCTGAGAGTGAGTGAGAGAGAGAGATGAGAATGGGGTATTGGGGTGGGTAGCTTCAAACTGGTTTTTTTTTTTTTTTTTTCAAATTAAAAACGTCAAACGACGTCGTTTAAGAGTGGGGTTTTGAAAAAAAAAATTTCCGAAACGGTTTTTTCAACGACTACACATTAGGGGTGTTCGCGGTGCGATTTGGATCGGTTTTGAGTCAAAAACTCATTCGATCCGAACACTAATTTTGTTTGCGGTGCGGTTTGAATTGGATGACTTTAAAAAAAAAATCCGATCCGATCCGATCCAATTTCAAGCGGTTTGGATTGGATTGAATTTGCGGTTTTGTAAATCAGAAAAATTAAATACATATAACAAGTTTTAACATCAAATTTTAAATAATCAACAATAACATAACAAGTCTCAACAATATTTTTAAAAGCTAACGATAATATAACAATAGAAATAAAATTATAGGTTAGTTAAAATAAATAAATAAATAAATAACGTTTTGAACATAAAATATTTATTAAATAATAATAATACTGAATAATATAAGAATGTATAACAAATTGAACATGTTATAAGTATAATTGTAAATATAATAATAAAATAATAATATTGTAGTACATTGTGCAGTTTGGATTGGATTGGATCGATTATGAAAAGTAGATCTGAAATCCGATCCGATCCAGCGGTTTGTAAAAAATAGAATCCAATCAAATCCGAATTAGTGCGGTTTTAATCAGTTTTCGGTTTGAATTGGATTGGATGAGCGGTTTAATTTGGATCGGTTTGGATTTGAACACCCCTACTACACATACAAGTCTTTTTAGTTTACAAGTCTTGTAAGTTGGCACAAGTCCAACAAAACACAAGCATTACATTCCCACGCATTACATTCCCACATTCAAGAGTAAATAAACACACGTTATTCAACTACTTCCTGTTTTCAAAGTGCACTACTCATCATGCATTATGAACGATTCTTCTTCTTCCTCCTCCATAAAAACGAGTTTCTTGCCAAATTTGAAGATAATGGAACTTTAAAAATACACTCAAACGATTACAGAAATACACTCAAACGATTATAAAAATACACCCAAAACGATTATAGAAATATACCCAAAGAATTACAGAAATACACAAAATGATTACAAAACTACACCCAAAGGATTTAAGAAATATACCCAAAATTCGTTGAAGTACACTTTATGCATAATTCAGAATTCATTCTCTTCTCCTCCTCATCTTCTGCTGTTTCTTTTTCTTCAAAAACGATTTCAGAGCTTGATATCAAAAAATAATGGAAATCGAGAATAACGAAAAAAGAAAACAAAGAGAAAAGCAAGTAAATGAATAAGGAGAAAGAAAAGGCAAGAAACGAAAGAAAAGAAGAGGAATAAAAAGAGGAAAGCGTGCAGGTGCAGTGAAAACGTGCAATACGGTTCGAAGCGCGTTAATATAAATTACTTATAAAGACTTGTATAAAAAAAAAAAGCTTATATGTGGAGAATGTAAAAGCATTGGGGAGAGAGTAGGAAGAAATGGTTACTACTACTATGTTGTCTGATCCGAACATGAGATCACCTGAAACAAGGTTGCTGGCAGGGTCTTACCTTGCTCAACACTGTTTTTGGTGCAGCTGCAACTTCAATCCCACAGTTTCATTGTCGGTAGTATCACGTAAAATTCAGAAGCCTGCCACAGCACTAACTACCAAGAAAACGAAGCTTAATTCTTCAGACTCATTGAATCAAACAGTTGGTGGGCACAACAAGGAGAAGAAAAAAAGAGCGTTCTTTTTAGATGTTAATCCACTCTGTTACGAAGGAAGCAAGCCCATCTTGAACTCTTTTCTTCGATGGCTCTCTCTTTTCCTCTCCCAAGTCAGTCATACTGACCCTGTCATTGCTGTAAGACTCTGTAACATTCTCTTTCTGCCTTATATTTTGGTTCTGCTGTTGTCCCCATTGAATTGAATTGGTTATGATTTATTATTCAATTATTTGTATATAAAAATAGTTAATTAATTGTATTTGAACATAAATTAGTTATTATTTCCAATTTTGTGACAACCCTTTGAGATTTATCTCATGATTATATATATTTTTTATTGTTATGTTTTAGAATAGAGGTAGTGAGCATCGTATACATTTACTACCTTCTTATAAAGCACAGAGAACAAAGTTCATGAGACACTTATCATCTTTACAGAGACTTTCAAAAGGCTATGTTGGCAAGTCCTATCAAGTTATCAGCGATGTTTTTTGAAAATGCAATGTGCCTGTGAGTTTTTATTCTCATGAACAAGATGCTTTGTGTCTATATATGCCTTAGTGTTTCATTATTTACTTTACTTTGATTCAATCACATTATTCATTAGTGCAAGATGAAAGCATGCTGATTTAAAAGTCGATGGCCGATGATGTTGTGGCGACACTTGCGGGACAAGTTCTCGATAAAGGATTTCGAGTGGTGATAGCCTCCCCTGATAAGGATTTCAAGCATCTTATCTTTGAAGATGTGCAAATAGTTATGGCATTGCCAGAGTTAAGAAGGTGGTCCTTCTACACTCTGAAGCACTACAAAGATCAGTATAATTGTGACCCCCAATGTGATCTGAGTCTTAGTGAGTACAACATACACCTAGCCATCGTTTGATATGTTTGACATATATATTCATTGACAATATGTGAAGTTCTTGTAACTGGTGATAAATCTTACTGTCATTATGTGTAATATTGTTATTAATGTGTGCTCTCGCTTTGTAGGATGTATTGTAGGTGATGAAGTAGATGGTGTTCCTTGTATCCAACACATGGTCCCTAGTTTTGGTCGAAAGACTGCTGTAAAACTTGTTAAGAAGCATGGATCGTTGGAATAAGGACTGTGGGCAAACCATATGCCCTTACAAAGTATGCCGATTACTTCCGCCGAAAACTATCAAGTTCTTGCCTTGAAAAGGTGCCACTGCTGTTTCCTTCTAAATCTTTTGTTCACATAGGAATGTTGCTTTCTTGGTTTGAATATTAAGGATGATTCATGCAAATGCGTCCTCTCCTCCCATCTTCAAACATCCTCACTTTCATCCTTTTTGACAACCAAAGATCACGTTTTGTGACAGAGATGTAAATGTTCAACTTTTGGAAGAGTGGTTAGTTGACAGAAACACTAACAATGATAAAATTGCACTATCCACCTTTTTAAAATATTTGGAAAGAAATAAAGAGTGACTCAATGACTGACTCAATGGTTGAATCTTTACAGGTATGTGCTTCAGAATATCTACCTTCAGATTCATATTTTTCCTTACTCTGGGCCAAAGAGTTGGTTTATGGTAGTATTAATAGTAATACTATTCACTTTCGCGCTAGTAGATATAACATAATAAACTTACTGAGACATATATAAAATTTTATTAATAATTTAACGTGACACCTATGTTTTGCAGAAGAATTAGCATGCCAAAAATTTTATGTTGCATAGTTAGAGGGACTCAAATCTATGTAAATGAGATCAAAGCTGTGTTAAGTTAGCAAAGGGCCAGCTAAACTTCAGTAGAGAAAGATTGAGTCACATTGTCTTGCACAAGATTGATCCATTACCACCATATCAATGAACAATATTCAAGTAATAGGGAATAATTTGAGGCTATTATTTAGACAACACTAAACAGTAAACATGATTCATTGAAGAATCGAGACATTTCAATTTTCAGTGGGTATTACATGTTTTTCAGGTGAGTCCTGCTACTCGAACTCTTGACCTTTTAGATCTAAAGCTCTAACACCATGTCATGATACCACTCATCCCAAAAGTTTCGGCTGATGGGAAAAGATAACACTAATGATTATATCTCTAATACTGAATCAGACATCCTTAAACTTCCATTGTACACATTATACAAATATTTCATTGGCTTCCTATACTTTCTCTTTTCAGTCTACTTTTTTTTTTTTATTTATATATAAAGGAATATGAATAGCCAATCATATAAGCTTAAAATATAATAGTTATGCATGGGAGACTATGGTTAGAGGAGGGGACAATCCGGAATAACTTAAAAGTCCTTTAAAGTAAGAATACCAAGAAATATTTGGCTTTCTAATTGCAAATTTAATAAATAATTTAACATGTATTCATTTTTCTAACTCTTAAAAAAAAGATTAAGATAAAATTAAAGTAAACCTTAATAATGGACAAAGGTAAACCCACTTGATTTCTGATTGTCCTTTCCATTAAATATAAGTAGATGAACTAATTAAAAGGAAATATAGAAAAAACGTGCAGAAGAATCTCTGCTCTTTCGGTGAAAATGTAAGAAAATCATCCAAATTGTATGGGACAAACAAAGCAATGGATCTTTTAGGATATATTCACATTGGCCTTTAAAGATATTTTTCTTTCTTAGATAAATTCGTTTTATATTTGTTTAATAAAATTATTAAAATATGTTTGATAAACAAATAAATTTTTAACAAACTCAATTTTAAGATTATTAGATTTCAAAAAATATCATTAGACAAATTAGTCTTCTTATATAAAGATCAAAATTTATTAAATACTAAAATTTCTAATTTAAAATTCTTTTATTATCTGCCTATAATTAAAAATCATCACATAAGATTGTGTAATCTATTTATATGTGATATTTTAACTTTCTTTAACACATCAATGTAATTTTCATTTTACTTTACTATTATAATAATAAAAAATAAGATATATTTTTATATATAAGTAAATCGTTATAGGTCTGTACCCAAAAAAAAAAGTCGTTATAGATTAAAATACACCCAAGCCATAAACGGTTGTGATTGATGATGGATAAGTTGACCCACAAATAAAGGGTCATAATTGGGGGTTTGACTAAATGCAAACTTTGTTTTTTGTTTACCATCTTTTTTTCCTCTTAATTTTGTTTTTGCTCTCTTTTATAGTTTTATTTATTTGTTTATCTTTAACTGGTTCTCTCTCTAAAATAGTAAAATAAAAAATGGAACTTTCAGCTTAGAACTTAGAGCATCCATCGAGTTTTGAACCTGTAAGTGCTTTCATCCTTAGCCTGATTTTTATTTTTTATTTTTTCTATGGATTTCTGCTGCTATTTTCCATGTTCTAAGCTTGTTCAGAAGCATGCCTTCTTTCTTTTGTTGGTTAAGTACCTTTATTGATTTTTTTTCCTATGTTTACTTTAATGGGTTCTCTCTGAATCGAGATTTTGTTTCTTGGAGAAAAATCTGATTTTGTGTTTATCTGAATCCACTTTTACCGTATAAAAATATTGGGTACTTGTTGATCACTAGAATTGAAGAAGGGTGATCTTTGGCATTTTACGAAATATTTTGTTATATGGATCATGGGATTTAGTCATTAATACTACTAGTACTTTCCTTTCTCTGAACTGATTACTGCTAGTTCTTTCAATTTTCAATTGGTATGCAAGTTTTGTAATCTTATGGACATTTATGTGGAATAGTAAATTTCTTAGGACTGGATAATGGAGATCATTCTATTTCTAACTCTTTTTTTATTGATCTTCCCTTTTAGTCATCCCTCACTTTACCTTAGAGATAAGCTTGTAGCTTCTGGTTGGATCTTTGCTACTTAATCTAAAATAATTGATGCACTACCTCATCACTTCCTTTACATTTTGTTTACAGGGATCTTGATTACAGAGATATATAGTTTAAAATGGATAGGAAAGAAAGCCTTTGTACTAACACCTGGACAGAGCTGTCTTCCTTAACTAATTGTGGAAATGGATTGCAGATAAACTTGTCCCCTGATCCTTCAATTTCAGATTATGGGAAAAGGGTAGAAGCACCTTTCAAAGATTTTAACCAACCCTCTCAAATGCAGTCTCTACTTTCCAAGAATGTCATTAAGATTGCTGATCAAGAAAACTGTCCACCAAGTGACTCATCTCAAACCAGTATACTCCAAAATTGGGATGCCAGTGTGATGTTAAATAATCTTTCCTTCTTGGAAAAAAAGGTTCATCAACTTCAGGAGTTAGTGTGCTTGATTGTTAGTAAAAAGGGCCAAACTTTCGGACAGCCTAATGAACTGTTAACTCAGGAACAACAGCTCATTACTGCTGATCTTACATCAATTATTGTTCAGTTGATCTCTTCTGCAGGTAGTCTTCTCCCTTCTGCCAGACATACCCTTACAAATACCAGTCCATTGGTTCAACAGCTTTGCCAGCTTCAGGGGATTACGGTTCCTTTTGCGTCCGGCTCAGGCCAAAGTAGTGTTCAACCACAAAATAGTGGGGCAGATAAATTATCTGAGAGCTCACTGAAGAATGATCTACCAAATAATTGTGATCTGGAGCAAAAGTACAATGTGGAAGAACATGAATTGAGGGATGAGGAAGATGCTGATGATGGAGAGAACCTCCTGCCTGGTTCCTATGAGATTTTACAATTAGAAAAAGAAGAAATCCTTGCCCCACATACACATTTCTGTACAATTTGTGGGAAGGGATTCAAGAGAGATGCAAATCTCCGAATGCACATGCGAGGCCATGGTGATGAGTACAAAACCGCAGCTGCTCTTGCAAAACCTCATAAAGAATCTGAGTCACAACCTAAGCTTATCAAGAGGTATTCTTGCCCCTATGCTGGCTGCAAGCGTAACAAGGATCACAAAAAATTTCAACCTCTGAAGACAATTTTGTGTGTCAAAAATCATTACAAAAGAACACACTGTGACAAGAATTACACTTGCAGCAGATGCCACATAAAGAAGTTTTCAGTCATGGCGGATCTTAAAACTCATGAAAAGCACTGTGGCAAGGATAAATGGCTTTGTTCATGTGGCACAACATTTTCAAGGAAGGACAAGCTTTTTGGACATATTGCTCTTTTCCAAGGCCATACACCAGCCATTCCCATGGAAGACAATTATAAAAGAACAACAGGCCTTCCAGACCAAGATAATAGCAAAGCAGAAGTTATGAGCTTCAGTTCTGGATTAAATCCTTCAACTGAAAATGGAGTTCAAAATGTCATGGATGTAAAAGGAAACATTGATGATCCTATTACTTGTTTCTCTCCATTGAACTTTGAAGCTAACTTTGGTGGCTTTAATGAATTCACTGAACCTCAATTTGATGATGGCTCGGAAGGTTCTTTCTCTTTTCTCATCCCTGGATCTTTCAAATCTGGAGAAGTATCAAGCTCTGATGATGTCGTTTGACTATTTGTACTATTGTTGGTTTAGTTAATATCTCTCTTTTGTTCTTCATTGTGATAGGAATAAAATTTACTTGTGAAATAGCTTTAATTATCTTTGTTCTTGCATTTTGTTGACAAAGATTTTTGTGAAGATCCTTTCCTTTGTTACAAAACATAAAGAATTTCATTAGCAGCAAGATCCTTTTCGAAGCAATGAAAAGCTCAATTTTTGTAATGAGAAATTTGGAGGATAAAGAAATGTCTCTACCATGAATTGATTTGTGATTAATAACAATAGATCTGTGATATGTACCTTAAAAACAAATAACTAAGATTGGTGTTTAAAAAAGTAAAATAAAATCACAAGACATTCGACCTGAATCGACTCATTTGAATTTGATTACCAAAACGAGGAGTGCTACACATACAAGTCATTTGGTTTACAAGTCATCATACAAGTTGGGAGAAACTTAACAAAAAATATGCTGACCCATATACAATTTCTATGGCGTGCTCCTCCTCTTTCTTCTTCTTCTCTTTCTTCTTCTCCTCCTCTTCCTTCTTCTTCTTCTTCTTCTTCCATAAAAACGAGTTTCTTGTCAAATTTGATCTCCTTTGTGCGTTCTCTCTTTGTCTTTTCATTCGTTGTTTTATCTGTGTTTATCAATGGTATTCTTGCTTCGTTTTTTTTTTCGATTTTTATGGTTTCTGAAATCAAGCTTTGTAATCGTTTTGAAGATAATGGAACTTCAGAAATACACCCAAATGATTACAGAAATACACCCAAACAATTACATAAATACACTCAAACGGTTACAGGAATTCACCCAAACGATTATAAAGATACACCCAAAGGATTACAGAAATACACCCAAAGGATTACGAAAATACAACCAAAAGATTTAAGAAATACACCCAAAATTTGTTGAAGTACACCTTATGCAGAACTCTTTCTCTTTCTCATCTTCATCTTCTGCTGCTTCTTCTTCTTCAAAAACGATTTCAAAATTTGATGTCAAAAAACAATGAAAATCGAGAATAACGAAGAAAGAAAACAGAAAAAAAAGCACGTAAATGAAGAAGGAGAAAGAGAATGCAAGAAAAGAAAGAAACGAAGAAGAAGAAGATGAAGAAGAACGTGCAGAAACGAAGAAGAAGAGGAGGCACGGAAAAAGAAGAAGAAGGAGAAGAAAAAGAAGAGGAATGGAGAAAGAAAAAGAAGAATAAATAAATGACTTGTATGTGAAAAGACTTGTACGTGAATAATTTTTCTTACCAAAACTACATAATTACTATAATATATGTAATATATAATTAAAAATCATTATTGTACTTATAGAAAATTAATGTCCCCTCATTTGGTAGATAGAGTCAGTATTTTTTTTTTGTGACTGAAATAAATTAAACAAAAAAAAATAAAACAAACAAAACAAGGAACTGCTTAGATAGAGGGACAGTCCCATTTAAGACTACTTTTAAACTCTTCCCAAGGTGAAAGAAGCTCCACATGTGAAAATTATAACTTCATCGCCATCTTTGCCATAGTATCTGCTACCGTATTTGCATCTCTCATAATCAAACAAAAGTCAACGATGACCTGAGTGACACTAAATTTTATTCTCGAATTAACCCTGTGGCAGGATTTGAATCGTAGACTGCAAGATGGATGAAAATTTGTACCAAATGTTACAAATTAACTGATAAAATTAGTTGATAAAATGTTATCATCATATTCCACGTACCAAAATGTTACAATTTAGTTGATAAAATTAACTGTATTCAAATTATTTTAGATTTTTAATTTTATTACTTATGATATAGCACAAAGAAACTAAATATTGCACAATTTTTTTTTATTATCCATGACATTTTTCAGTCCGACGGACAAAATTTTATTTGTATGTTTGTACTCTCCATTGACCGATGCTTGGTATTTACAAAAATAGAAGGGAAAATGTTTTTCTTTCTTTTTGGGTTTTGAGAAAAAATGATGTAGAACATTCTGGCCATTTTTTTATGGGCCATAGAGTTAGAAGATTGAATCCAGGAAAGCCATGTACCTTGTTTTTCCTCTGAAGAGAGCCCATTTATTAGTATTCGTTCTCTAAAGAAAGCCCATGCACCCAAGACAAAAAGAGAGAAAGCCCATGCACCTAACTCATGTTTCCACTATGGGCTCATACCCTGGATACATATATAATTGCATAATTTACCGTGAACACAGGTTTTCTACCATAGGACTAATTTATTGCAATCATTTGCTGAATATTAAGATAGCGAATAGAAGAGACTATCCTCTCTCCTCCTAACTCAATGCTCTCCTAGGGTTTGAAGGGGTGTAGCACAAAACATCCGTACACATCGTGCTTTTCTGTAATTGTGCAGCAAAAATCGGTGAGATTCTGTTCCAACAAACACAGCCAATATGTCAAACACAAACACCATACCAGATACACAAAACACAACCCAAGACCAAGAGGATGAAGAATTCTTGGTAGTGTTCAACAATGAAGACGTGAAAAAAGGCTTACAAGAGTGCAAAAATAGCTTAATAGAAAGATTACTGACCAAAAAAAGAATCAACAGCGCATGGATACAATCTGGAATGCAGAATATCTGGAAGAAACCAGAAAGTCTGAGAATAGTAGAGTTAAAGACAAAAATCTACTAATTTTTTTTTAAAAAAGAGACAGACTTAAATAGAGTGCTGAAGAGGAAGATAGCCTCTGCGTTGGGTGTTGTTAAAGAGTGTGATGTTTTTGAAAACACAAGAGACCAAGTGCGCTTCATAAAAGCCATAGTAACTCTTAACATAAACAAACCCATCCTAAAAGGGACGAATATTGGCAGCAATGAAGATGGGTTGATCTGGACAGATTTTAAATACGAAAAGCTGCCAAACTTCTGTTACTACTGCGGGCTGATAGGGCATGAGAAAAGTAATTTTCAACAAGCAATAGATGACAAGGAAAAGGGAGAGAACAAATCTAAAGAGCTGGGTCCTGGTTGAAAGCCGATTTGATAGGAAGCATAGTGAAAGTAGTGAAAAATCAACAAAACAGAGACTCGGAAGAAAGAAAGGAAAAAAAAACACAATATCCCAGCAAAGGCTTACCGCAAGAATGCTAGAAAAGTTAGAGAGATTAACAATGATAGATATACCAGAGTCATCTAACAGTAAGGGAAAGGAGGCAGAACGATTACAATACAATCCAGAACAGAGAGCAAGAATAGAACAAGAAGGAACAGAAGAAATTCCTTTAACACTAGTGAAACAAAACAGCAACACACCACGGACGATGGCCACTGAATCCGTACTAGAAAAAGCAGAACAAAAAGAGAGCACAGAGAACATAGAAGAAGAAGCAAAGAGGAAAGAAACAAAAAAGAAAGAGATTAAGGAGCAAGAAAGAGAGTTTATTCCAACACTCTTGGAAGAGGTCACCAGCACAAAGACAGCAAAGAAGACAATAAAATAAGGAAACAAAACTTGGAAGAGGCAAGCAAGACAAATGGCAGCAACAACAAAAAATGAAAAAGAAAATGCAGATTTTGAAGGACAAAAGAGGAAGGCACTAGAGTCTGAGGAGATGGAGATTAATAGTATTGAGGTGAAGATGATAAAAATCAACGCAGAACCCATACTTCTAACGGCAGAGGCTGCTCAGTAGCCCTGCCGAAGGCCATGAAGATGATTAGTTGGAACTGTCGTGGGCTTGGGAACCCATGGGCAGTCCGAGCTTTGATAAAGCTCATTAAACAACAAGGACCCAACCTTGTTTTCCTTATGGAGACAAGGAGAAAAAAAATAGAAATGATGAGAATGAGGTATAAAGGAGGGATGGCTAATATAATGGCTGCGGACTGTGAGGGTGATGGTAAACAAAGAGCTGGAGGCCTAGCAATTTTATGGGACAGCACCATCAAGGTAGAAGTCAGGTCTTTATCTACCAATCACATAGATATGGAGGTGGAAGTGGTAGAAAATGAGCAAAGGTGGAGAGCAACGGAATTTTATGGGAAGCCGGAGAATGAAAATAAACACATTAGCTGGGATCTCTTAAAGTCGCTAGGGAGAGACTCTAATTTGGCATGGATAGTGTTCGGAGATTTCAACCAAATCATGGGACAAGAGGAGAAGCAAGGGGGAACCCGATTACTTATTCGCAGGTTCAGAGATTCAGAGATGCTGTCCAAATTAATAAATTGCTTGATCTTGGCTTTGTAGGCCATTCATTTACATGGACAAATGGCCAATCAGGAGAAGATAATATCCAAGAAAGGTTAGATAGGGCTTTGGCAACTATAGAATAGAAACAAACCTTTTTGAAAACAATTGTCCAACACCTCAGCAGATACAAATCAGACCATAGTCCTATTTTAATTGATATGATGGGTGAGAAAAGGCGAAGAAGGAAGATTCTTCACAGGTTCAGATTTGAATAATGTTGGCTAAGCAACGAAGAGTGTGAAAAACTCGTGGAAGAAGTGTGGAAAGGGGAGCAAGGACCCATACAAGGAAGAATAGCTTGCTGCAGGAAGGAGTTAGATAGATGGAGGGATAAGCTCTTTGGAGACATACCAACGAAGATAAGAAAGCTACAAAACAAACTCCAACACCTAAACACCATAAAACAGGAAGAAGGAGTCATCTTGCAAATCAAAGAGGTGAAAGCGAATTTGGACGAAGCACTTAAGGAGAAAGAAACTTGGTGGGCTCAAAGATCCCGAACCAATTGGCTTAGGCATGGAGACCAAAACTCTAGATTCTTTCACCAAAAAGCTTAACAAAGAAAGAATAGGAATTGGGTGAAAGCCATCAAGGATGAAGCCGGAGTAACACATGAGGAGGAGGAGAAAATTGAAGAGGTGATGGTGGAGTATTTTGATAACATTTTCAGGTCAGAGGGTGTGAAAGAAGCAAGACAAACGGCTAATATAGTGAAGAATAGGGTTGATGCAGAGAAAAGAGAATTCCTAGATCAGCCTTTCACTGTTGAAGAAGTAACCCAAGCCCTCAAACAGATGCACCCAACCAAAGCACCAGGACCTGATGATATGCCGGCGCTCTTTTACCAAAAAATGTGGAGAATTGTCGGTAATGATATTACTAATTATGTGCTTAATATTCTAAATCATGAAGCTGATCACTCCCCTATTAATTCGACACATATTTGTATGATTCCAAAAATAAAAAATCCTAGATATGCCAAAGACTTTAGGCCCATCTCTTTATGTAATGTTGTTTTTAAATTAGTTACCAAAACTATTGCAAATAGACTCAAACAAATCCTTCCGGATATTGTTGGAAAGTTTCAAAGTGCCTTTGTGCATGGTAGGATAATCACTGACAATGGATTGGTAGCGTTCGAAATTTTTCATTACATGAAGAAGAAGGTGACAGACCAAAAAGGGTACATCGGAATCAAATTAGATATGGCCATGGCATATGATAGAATAGAGTGGTGCTTCTTGAAAGAGGTCATGATATCAATGGGTTTCTTATAAAGATGGGTGAATTTAATCAAAGATGTGTCTCGACGGTGACTTTTTCAATTCTGGTTAATGGAATCCCAAGTAAGCTGTTTCTACCAACACGGGGTTTGAGGCAGGGAGATTCACTATCTCCCTAGCTGTTTATTTTGTGTGCAGAATTACTCTCAGGACTCCTAATCAAGGTCCAAAATAGTGAGATTATCAGAGGTATTAGAGTTGCCCAACAAGCTCCCTAGATAAACCACCTATTTTTTGCGGATGATAGCATCTTGTTCTCCAGAGTATCAGATCAAGACATACAGGGTATTAAGGAAGTTCTCATCCAATACTAGACAGCTTCAGGCCAAAGAATCAATTTGGATAAGTCAAAAATTTTCTTCAGTCGAAATGTGCCTACTATCAGACAAAATCTTATCCAAGACTGGTTAGGGATAAAGGC
This sequence comes from Arachis ipaensis, assembly GCF_059453495.1. Taxonomy (NCBI): domain Eukaryota; kingdom Viridiplantae; phylum Streptophyta; class Magnoliopsida; order Fabales; family Fabaceae; genus Arachis; species Arachis ipaensis. The sequence goes on along the minus strand of NC_142444.1, from coordinate 508,722 downwards.
GGTGGAACAACATTCGAAGTACTTGGGCTTGCCTACTTTCGTGGGAAGATCCAAGAAGGAAGTTTTTGACTTTATCCAGGAGAGAGTTTGGAAGAAGCTCAAGGGATGGAAGGAGAAATATCTCTCAAGAGTAGGAAAGGAGACACTGATAAAAGCAATTGCACAATCAATCCCTACTTACATTATGGGATGCTTTTAAATACCCAAAGGACTTTGCCAACACTTAGATGCCATGATAAGAAAATTTTACTGGGGGAGTAGGAGTGGCGAAAGGAAGATACATTGGATCAATTGGGATAAACTTTATTCTAGCAAACTAGAAGGTAGACTAGAATTCCAGAAATTTGAGGCCTTTAATTCAGCACTTAATAAAGAAAAACATCTTCTTTTAAAGAAAAAAGATCTTTTAAAAAAAGATGTAAATTGTAACTTCTCAAAAAAAAATTTTTTTTTCTAGTACTTTTACTTTTACTACTAGAAATTTGCTAAACACACTAAAAAATAAAAAAAAAATTATTGAAAAAAGATCTTTTTTTTTATCAAAATAATGACACTCAAACAAGCACTTAATAAAATTAATTTTTTTAAGAAAGTTTATTCAAACATCTATATAATTTGATAAAGTAGTTTTTTTAATACAAAATATTTTTTCAATAAAAAATCGAAATTCAGACATTAAACAATTTGTATATTATAAGAACAAAAAATATAATTAGCTATTAATAAATCTTGATTTGAGTGGTGCCTTGTCTTTTAGGATTTTTTTATAAATATATAATTTAGATATTTTATTTACAAATATAGGTAATTTATAGTATATTTATTATTTTTCATTTTTTTAGATGTTTTGTTTACACGTAAACAAATTAAATTTTTATATATCTTGTTTACAGTGTAAACGAGATATATGTATTATTACAAAAAAGAATTACGATTAAAATAATATTTTTGGTATGATTTAGATCGATTTACAAATAAAAAATAATATAAATTATTATTATTTAAATTAAATTAGATAAATTTACAAGTAAAATAAAATTTGATGTAATTTAAAAATTTGTATAAAAAAAGATACAAATTATTACTGATCTTGCTTGCGAAATAGAGGTGTCAACCGAGTTATGTCCTCAGAGGCTGAACGTCCAACTCTTGGATCCGAGCTTTTCTTTCGTGCGGTGGTGTGAAAGTACGAGCAATGAAGAGGAGGAGGAGTGTACCTACAAAAGCACTGCGAAACTTAAGTAAGTATATTATCTTGTTCGAATAATTTGAAAAGAACACTTTACCTTGCTTTATATGGTAGGCTTTTCATCCGTTACGCTTTTGGTATTAAGGTCGTTTATAAAAACACGAATAACGTATCTTTACTCGTATACTGTTATATCATTGGTTATGATGGAAACATTTATTTGACCGAGTTATGACTCATGAATGGATGAGCTCATAACGGACTGCACCGAGTTATAGCTCATAAATGGACGAGCTTATAACGTATTACGTCGAGTTATAGCTCATAAATGGGCGAGCTATAAGTAAAATTTAGGTATAATATAATTTAAATTAAATAAAAAAATCTAAAAGCAAATTGATACCGTTGTCATTCACGAGATCTAGACTAGTTCCTAAAAAATATAAGTGCAAACTTCTCACGCTAATGAGTTATAATTCAAATGGCATAGTCTTCTCCTACTTAAATTAAACCGTTATAAAATATTTTTCATATTTAAACAATTAATTTTTAACAAAATTAAATAAGCCATTAATTTCTCCCACAAATTTACAAACTTTTATTTTTTCTAACGTTCCCAATTTAAATATAAAAATTAGTACTTATAAAAGTACATAAAAAAATTTAAAAATTTGTCAAAATTTTTAAATTTTGTATATATTCTTAAATATTAATTTTTAAATTTAAATTTTTATGTATTCTTTTAATATTAATTTTTAAGGTACAATGTTGTTCTCTTGTTGCTTCAACTGCTACGTATATTTGTTTACTACGGTTGCCTTTTATATATGCATGTTTCAGACAGCCACTCGAAAGTAAATTTTTATGTATTCTTTTAAATTACATGAATGAGTTTGCAGCAGATATATATTGTTCTGTTTTGGTTTGAATTGTGATCAGTGTTAATTTGTTTGCAGAATAAGCAAGCATGCATATTGTCCTTTATTAGTATTTGATACATAACATTATAGCAATTGCATGGGAGATGTAGTATAATCACAATAAAAAATAGAAGACATACAGGAAAAAAAAAAGCCATTGATGGTAGTGTGAAGTAGGATGCTGAATTTCAGAATTGACATTTCAAGGTCACTATGCTCATTTTCCTGAAGTGTGAACTAGGATGCTGTTAAGGTTGAAACTATAAATCACTTTGTCACTGTGTTATTATATTGTTTATAAATAAACTTTTTCCCAACAAACTTGAACCGGTAGAGTGGTAGTCTGGTAGGTTTAAATTATTTATCTGACCAATTAATTAGTATTAAAGTCACAAGTTCATTACAATAGTTTAGATCACACGGCTAATTTGAAAAATAAAACTTAAGAGGCTTTATTTCGTGTAAGTATAACTAAAAGTTCTATGTAAATCACATGGGATTGTTAATGAACTTAAAATTCTACACCATTGTTTGGGTTGCAAATGAAAATCCAAACATAGCACTTTATTTCTCATCCCCTTATATTAGACTGTTTACTTCCTATAAGTAATATTCGAGTTGAAACTTATTTTGGCCCCTGAAATTTTTGACCGGCCTCAATTTCGACTCCCAAATTTATAGTTACCCAATTAACACCCTCAAATATTAGATTGTGACCCATGTTTGCCCCTGTAGCTATCTCCATTAACGAACATCTGATATGACACGTTAAGTTGACAGAATATGTATCCACGTGGCACCGAGCTTGCTAGAATGGATGTGTGATGAGTGAATGACGTGGCAAAAGTTGAATGAACTCAATTTCTCTGGCAAAGTCTCGAACATATTGGGAAAAGAGGGCTGTAAATTGAGTTCATTTAACTTTTGCCACGTCATTCACTCATCACATATCCATTCTAGCAAGTTAGGTGCCACGTGGATACACATTCTGTCAACTTAACGTGTCATATCAGATCTCCGTTAATAGAGATAGCTACAGGGGCAAACGTGGGTCACAATCTAATATTTGAGGGTGTTAATTGGGTAACTATAAATTTGGGGGTTGAAATTGAATTCGATCGAAAATTTCAGGAGGCAAAATGTGTTTCAACTCAGTAATGTTTTTTAGCCTCAATGAAAAATACAGCTAACTTCGTTATGGAATTTGTATATAATACATGTTCTGAAAGACAATTAGGACATTTTAAGGCAAAATAATAGAATCCTTTCCAAAAATTAACTAAAAGAAAAGTCCTAAAACAAATCATAAAACCATGACACTGCTTAATTATTCAAAAATTTGAAACAGAACTACATTTCCAGAAATATAAGATATCACATAGAATCTTAAATTTTCACACTAAGGGATTTATTTCTAGTTATTTTTGTCTCTCCAACCCCTCCTCTGTGTGGTATCTAAACTAATTTTCATGATAGATTGAGCGTAATCAATAATCTGAATGTTCAGAAAATCTAATCCAATCTAAAAAGTATATATGTTTAACCATTTTTTATTATGTGAGTATCCAACCGAAAACCATATAGCAATAATATTAATATAGAGATTGTTATTATTATGGAGAGAAATCAAGTAACATAGTTACTAAGAAGACATGGTTACTAAATTTTTATTATGAGTTGACAAAAGTCAACCACAAAAATTTAACATTTTACATTGGAACATTCTTAATGCATGGATATACTTATAAAAACTTTTTTTCTGCAGTGAATGAAATAATTGAACACTTTATTATTACAACAGGTTGAAGAGGAAGTCAATGTGATTGGGGTCACACATCACAACATATGTTAACTTTAATGTTCGTAAGTTTAAATTCCTATCTTGTGTACAGTCCATCATAGTTTTTTTTTTTCAGTTTTATGCATCGAGAATATTTATTTATAGCATTATGCTAAGTATATATTAAAATTAGTCACTAATATAAAATACATGTTGTGGTATAAATATACGTTGAAAATAAATATATCAAAATTAATATTTTTTTTCACACCGAAATTCATTTTTTGTAAGTCAAAATTAGTATAATCTAATTAAAAATTCATATTTTATGTTTTACATTTTTTACTTAATTAATAATTTATAAGTCAAAATTAATATAGTCTGAGTTGAATGTCTGTATTTTGTATTTTTGCAATTTTACTAAGTCAAATTTGTCTCTCATACTCTCATCAATATGACAAAAATAAATGTTGCTTGAATGTTCTTTCAATTAGATATGATGACGAAGGTAGAATGTCTTTGTTGAAAAACAAAACTTAGGCCCAATTTGAGTAAATAACTTAAATAAGTTCTTTTGGAAAAAGAGTTTAAAGCATAAGGACTTTTATTAATTTCAGTTTATAAATAAGTTATTTTGTGTTTGAATTTTTAGTTATAAAAGTACTTATTTTAAAGTTGTAGTGTTTAGATAAATAACTCAAGAAATAATTTTTTTTTTTACAAAAGAGAATGAATATTGAAATAACGATAATAACAAATACTTTCCAATATTGAATGTTGATTTTACATAACCTAATCACTAATATTGTGTATGATATGGTAGGTGAAAATAAAAAATAAATATAAAATGTGTGTCAATGTATATTTTGTTGCTATTTTTTATTTTTTTTCTCCTATTAGAACTCCCTTCTCCTTTATTGAGGTCAAGAACTTGCTATAATTAACTATGAAAATAATAGCAAGTTATAAAATCACATGTGAAAAAAATAAAATTAAAACTGAAATTTCATTCCACAGTTAAATACAAATTTAATAATAAAAAATAGAGTGATAAAATAATAAAAAAAAATACTTAGAAGGAATATATGTTCAGATGCAATATTGTCTAAAAATGAAAATAGTGGTGGAGGATAAATACTTCCATCACATGAATCATTACGTGAAAATGGTGAGGTTTGGAACATTGCGTGTGAATGATGGTGAAAGACCAGTGCTTTTAGTATAAGAACAATATTATCAATTCGTTTGCTTTTAGTATAAGAACAATAAACTAAGGTGAAGAGCAATCGTTTACTTTTAGTGGATACACATTCTAAGAAATTGTTACTCTGAATGTTTTGTTTTTCAGCCGATCAGTGAATACAACATGGACAATCTTTAAAAGTAAATTTATTTTGTTAACTTTTTTCTTAGTTAAACTGAAGTACTAAGTTGAAAAAATACTTAGGTACAATCATCTATATATATAAAAACAACAGAAAGTATAAAAATAACAAAAAATACTATTTGTACATTAAAATTAGTCACTAAAATCAGCCATCAATATATTTATATATAGATACATGTGTGATTTAATTTATTTTTATTGTGAATTTATATTTTAACATGTATTTTATACTGGTAACTGATTTTAATATACACGTAGCATAGTCCAATATAATAATATGAAGTATTACCATTGTTGAACTATAACAAATAGAATCAACAACAGCAGCAACCGCAACTGAAGCTAGACTCTTCTAGTAAATCTTCGCCAAACCTTCCAACATTCTCAAGCTTCTCATTGTGGGCCCATAACTGGACTGGGCCCAACATAAATTTTGGTAACCGAAACATAACGCAAAATAAAAAATGCTCTATCATGGACCCCAAACAAGAGATGTTTAAGAAGTCTTACCATGATTTTTTTAACAAAAGATGAATTATATAATATATAATATAATAATGCTAATTCTAAAATATTTTATTTCACAGTGCATAATACAGTTGTTCTCTTGTTGAGATATGCTTGAAAATTTTATAATATCATTATTTTCTATATTGCACATTTAAAAGCATAATCATGCTAGATAACCAATTATCCGGGCACTATTCTTTTATCTTCTTTGTAAAATAAATGAATAATGTGTTACATATACGTGCATAAGTATTGACCAATGCGGATCTGGTATTTATTTCCCAAAGGTTCCACGAAATTACAGTGATTCAAACCCACTTAATATAGTAACATATAATTGGTAGATAATGATATCCAATATCCTTGTATAATAGGCATATGCACAAGTAGATGAAGTCAATTCTAAAGGCATCCTTGACTCTACTTGAAAGAAAATTCTTAGTTTAACATTGGCAAACAAAAAGAATTAACTAGCCTTTTGCACGATCAAAATAATTAATTCCCATGTTACTATCTTTATAAGAATTTTGATCCATTTTCTCTCTTATAACATCACATCATAGCTGCCCACTATTTGGTTCCATATCTTTTCTTGTCTCAGCATTTCATTTCTTTTGTCCTCATCCTCACATACCTTCCATTTTCCCCACAATTTAAAATTTGAATCAACAAAATTTTCATGTGATGATCATACACATCACCACTTGCGATGTCTTTTCATTAGTATCTTATCAGTTATCACTTAGTAAAACGACACCCAAGTAGCTAGCTAGGGATCTTAATTCCTTTTTCAGCTAAATATATGAAAAACAAAGAGAGAATTATAATTAGCTAGGGTTCTTCATAGTTCATACTGAAATACACAACAATTATTTATTTATATTATATGCCCTTGATAATTATTCAGAAATGTAGATAAAGTTAAAGTCAGGGTGAAAACTCAGATGCAGTCGACTACATATGAAGTTGGTAACTGAGAATCGTTAGATGATTTGATTGATTTGATTAAATTTTCATCTAACAACTCTCGGCTATCAACTTCACGTGAAATCGACTGCACCTGAGTTTTTACTTAAAGTCATTTACGAAAATGATGAACTATATATATATATATATAGAGGTTAGGATTAAGGAAGTTAATTAGGACATAAGAAGATATATAGAATAGAATATTATGATGATGAAAGTGGTAATTGCCATGCGGACACAGTGAGAAGAAACCTATTCTGCCACCCCAAAGAAATGGCTCTACCCTGGTCCCTTTCAGAAATCCTGAAACCACCGCCGGCGGCGGCGGCGGCATCATCATCAAATTGAAGTGGTGGAGAATAGTAATAATGAGTCCTCATCTTGAGAAGAAGCTTAGCTTGCATGAGAGATTTGGAGCTCATCTTCATGGCAACAAAACCATGATTCTCCATTCTGGCTTTCCACGCTTCCATCCTCTCATACTTGGGACAATCCACGCCGTCCATGTCCATGTCACAGTTGAGCATGCTCTTGATCTCTTTCCCGAGAAGCTTCTTCTCAATCCTCAACCTCTCTGCGCTCTCGAGCGGAAGACAATCATCAAGGGAATCAAACATGGCGGCAAAGTAATGCAATGACTCTGTGAACCGAGACAAGAACGTTCTAATGCTCCTGCTACCTTCTTGCTTCACCAGCACCACAACCGAAGGCCTGAGAGACCGTACGAATCCCAATGTGTCAGAGAAATTCATCAACAAACTGCTGTTACTCGCACTGTTGAGGTATGAAACAAGGTTCACTGCAACACTCTCGTTCTTCTTCTTCCTCAGATTCGTGATCCTGGACCCTCTCAACAACCCTTGAAACTCGAACACAAGGTTACCGAAGCCTTTGGAGAAGCTCACCAATCTGGACTCCGTTTCTTGAAGCTCCTTCAGAGTGGTGCCGAATCCGGTGATCCTTAGAGATATGCGGTTTCCGCTTGAAGCTTTCTCTGAGAGTGATTGGATTAGAGAAGGCCATTGGAATCCGTAGGAGACGTCAAAGTCAATGACATGGATTGAACGGTTGTTCCTGTCTTCTTCTTCTTCAAAGGCTTCTAAGATTGCTTGGTTTGCAGTGAAATGAGCGAATTGGTAGTAAGGTGAGACTCTATAGAGATCTGTGAATGCAAGAAACTCTTCTTCACATGTTGGCTCCTCCATGAGCATGTCATAGAATGGAGATTTCTTTGTGAGGAGCCTGGCGGCGAGGCCATCGGCGAAATACGCCACGACACGCTCAACTGAATCACCTGTTAGGGAAACTGTTTGGTACAGATCTGTGAGATTGTCAAGAGATGCAGCAATGTTGTTGCTGTCTTCGTCAATGGCGGTGGCCGTTGTGAGGAGCAAGTGGATGAGATTGTTGTTGTTGTTGGTGCCTGGTTTTCTTCTTTGGAGGTGGTGATGGTGGTTATGGTGATCTTGTCTTAGCATGTTTTCCCTGACTTGGAGGAGCCTCAAGATCTTGGCTTCATAGTTCTTCTTCTTTTTCTTCATGATCATGTTGGTTTCCCTAGAAGAAGGAGTAGTAACTGAAAGGCTAAGGTTCAGGAACTCATAATCTTCCTCTGAGTAGTCTTCCATAATTTAAGTGTGGGGCTTGGGGAGGAGAAAGAATACTACTCACTACTCACTACTCACAAAAATTCTTTTCATGTTTCATCACATGCTGTATTTATATATAGAGAGAAGAAACCAAGGTGGAAATAAAGCTAGATATTTGATACATGAGAGATTTTGTTTGCAATAATAAGACGGAGAGATTAGCATGTGTATGTGTAGGGGGTATCTTGGAAAACACACACATTGAAGTTTTCATTATTACTATAAAAGTAGTGTTAAGGAGCCAATAGCTTAAGCGTAAAATATGCTAAATCTTTGATTTATGAATAAAATGAACATCAATGACTTAAGCGTATAATGGGCTAAATCTTTGATTTATGAATAAAGTGAACATCACCTATACTATCCAGACTAATCATTCGGATACCAGGAATAATACTCTTAACCTTTCGGATCTGGAACTCTAATACCATGTCATGAAACCACTCATCTCAAAAGCGTAACCTGATAGAACAATGTAACACTAATAGTCATATCTCTAATACTTTCTAAACCTTCATTGTACATATTGTACGCTTAGGCCATTGACTCCTTATACTTTCTCTTATTATAATAGGGAAAGTATGAGAAGTGAATGGAATATTTTTACAATATGTACAATGAAAGTTTAGGAAGTATTAGAGATATAATTATTAGTGTTTTTTTTCCATCAGCTGAAACTTTTGGAATGAATGATATCATGACATGGCATTAGAGGTCTAGATTCGAAAAGTCAATAGTTCGATTCTTAGTGAATCTGAAAATTAGTTTAAGCAATTGTCTTTCTAACGGGACTCATTATAATAATATTAAAATGATGATGAAGGGGAAGGGGAAGGGAAAGGTGGTGTTTTGGGGGGTATTACTTTCGTTGGTAGTTGAGATGGCTTGCAAAATGCCACATGCATTCGACAACAGACTGCAGTGTCAAATGGGGGAATCAAACGTACCGTCCTTAGCAATAATTATTTGTCTCTATACTACACTCTTTCTTTTAATTATATCTTCTTCATCTTCTATATATACTACTAGTATATAGTATATTCTATTATATTCCTAATTTTCTCCACCACTTCGTTTGAGCCTGCAACTTGCCATATTTTGGGTTATAACTATGGTAATCTGAAGTGAATACATACATTGAACTTGGCTAATTCATTTCAAAACGTACTAAATATACATAAGTCAATGCCATCCATGTTAAGTAATTAATATGATTAGACTATTTTTTTATGGAAACGAAGAAACTAGCTAGGATCCCCTATTGTTCTCAAAGTGTTTGCTAATTGGCAGAATTGAATGCCTCTTACAAGGTTGTTGGCCTTGTTAGAATATATTCCCTCATTTACATAGGGATCCTCTGCATATAAATTCACCTTAATTCAAGCTATTAATTAACTAGTCATATGCCACGACAAATGGGTACTCCCAAGTGTGAACTAGACTAGGATCGGATCATTCTTATTTTAATTTATTAATTTTGGATGGACTACGTACTAATATTGTTAAATAATGCTTAATTGATCTTGATCAATTCTAATTGTTTTGGTGGTAATAAAACTTGGAATATGATTGTAGGGACAGAATTGGTTTGATGTTTTCCTGAAAGCATCTCCCAATGTGAATATAGGCCGCCTTGATTGCATCACCAGACACCAATATAATATACATATATTCATTCGTCCCTACCACTATCACACAACAATTCAATAATCTTTGGAAAACTAATTAAATCATCATCATCATCATCATCATCATAAGAGATGGATTAAGGCATGTGGCATATATATTCATTGTTAGAATATAATTAGGATCAATTAAGATCAATTAGCATTATTTAGTATATCTGAATATTTATTATAAGAGATTATGTCTTTATTATTATGATTTTCTTAGTACCTATAAATATCCTTTTATATTGTATCATTTTAGACAACTTGAATACACTCAATAATATATAAATCCTTCCTCCTGTTTAGTCTCTTGTTTCTGACATGGTATCAGAGCCATGGTATCCTCCTTGAGGAGGATAGGTTGTTTTCGTCTTTTGCACTTTTTTTTTCTATGTCATTTTTCTTTACCTTTTGTCACTCTTTTGATGCTTTTTCACCTCACCGACTAGCATATTCTCTCCGTCTTGTATCCTTTCGAGTCGAATGATCAAACATCAATGTCATCCGCTGTTTTTCTATTCTCATAAAGAAATCATATAGTTTTTACTCTCTTTCGTCAGTTCCGTCTGCGCTTTTTTCAGACAAACGACAATTCCGTCTGCGCTTTCTTTGAATAAGCGACAGTTCTATTTGCACTTCTTTCATACAAATCCTAATTATATTCTAACATTCATCATAAGAATGGATTTGAACAGAAAATACGATTAATCATATCCAATGATCTAATATAAGAATGTTTTAATTTCCTTATATGATATTTCTTTTGGGAAAGATGTTACGTTGGAGTTGATGTTTGAAACAGTCGTCGTGAATATATAGCAGTGAATGAATAAGCATCTCATAACGTCACTTCAAACATGGAAAAAAGTACTAATTATATTAAACTCTTGGTTTGTCCTACTAATGGTGGACATATACACAATTAACTTGTTAAACTAAACTACTACAATGACATAATTATAATATGCGTGCTCTACTTAATTATATTAAATAGGACACAATTATATGCTGCCTCATGCAATCTAAGCCTGACATATGGCTGCTTATGTATTATGTATATCTAGCTAGTAAATATATAAATGGAGAATAAACTACTTAAAAATATGATATCCAATAATTAAGTAGGTTAATATTATTTTTTTAGTCAATAAACTTTGTTATTTTGTTTTTAGTATTTTTAGTCATTAATTTAATTATTTTAATCTAATAATTTAATAATATATTTTTAATTTATATTTTTAATATTAAAAATTAATTATAAGTCAAAGTATGGAAAAAATAAGTAGTGAATTATTTTAGAAAAAAGAACGGGAAAGACGGGAAAAGAGAGTGATGAGAGAAAGATAGAAAAAACAGGGGTTAGTGTCAGACATATCCACGTGAGGTCCCTATCCAATATCCCACACCAAACACAACATCCAAAATCATTTCCTTCGTCTTAATTATTTCTCTCTATCTCCTTTTCCTTTTTTTTTTTCTCTTTGCAACATTAATAATAAAAGAAAAAAATAAATAGGTCTTTGATCTTTTGTTTCATAAATATTTTTATTTTTGATTATTGAAAAATATTTTTAAGTTTTTGACCTTTACAAAATTTGGATGGATCAGTCCCTCCGTTTAAATGTTTCCGTCAGAGACTGATCCGTCCAAATTTTGTGAAGGTCAAAAATTTAAAAATATTTTTTAATGGTTAAAAACAAAAATGTCTATAACAAAAAAAATCAAAGACCTATTTATCTTTTTCTCTAATAATAATAATTATTATTATTATTATTTGAAGCTTACATATAGATGGAAAAGTATTAGCAAAAATTTAGACTAAAATTTCATATACATATATAAAACTGTGATGATGAAATTTTATATGTATATGTTTTTAATTAAAAATTAAAAATAATTTATCAATAAATTATAATTTAAATACATATAATCTTTTGAGAAAAGGACAAATAGGTCTTTGATCTTTTGTCCCGTAAATATTTTTGTTCCTAACCATTGAAAAATATTTTTAAGTCTCTAACCTTCATAAAACTTGGACGGATCAGTCCCTCCGTTCAAATACCTCCATCAGGAACTGATCCGTCCAAATGCCGTCAGGGACTGATCCGTCTAAATTTTGTGAAAGTTAAAAGTTTAAAAATATTTTTCAATGATTAGAAAAAAAATATCCGTAGAACAAAAGGTTAGAAATATATTTATCATTTTCTCTAATCTTATTTTTTTTATGTTTGTGTAAAATTTTTAAATTTGAGTCTCACTCCTAATTAAAAAAAACGAAGGCAATTTATGATTGAGGGCCAGGGGGGAGTAGAGTAGAGTAGAGTAGAGTAGAATGGAAAAGACGATGATGAATGTGGGTGTCAGAGAATGCAACCCCACGTGAGGATTCTTTATTTCACTTCCTCCATCGTATCAAAGTGTGAAGAAACAAGAACAAGAACACTCTTCCAAAATTATTCACTTTGCGTGACCATACCCTTTGCGTGCTCTTCTCACAAAAAAATATGTGGACGGGGTGAACACTGAATACTCATATCTGAATCCACTTCCATCTCTTGTCTCTTCTATATTCCAATCATGTCACTCACTCCTTACATCCATTATCATATTCAAATCACTCTACTTTTTCCTTTCCTTCTCTTATTACCAACTTTTTTCTTTATATATTATTCCACTCCTAATTTAATCATTAACATGTTATTCCAATATAATAATATATAAACATAGATTTGATCTTTGTATTTAGTGTGTGGAAGATTTGATCCGTGTCTTGCTTTTTCAAGTCTACAAAATCTGTTTAGGTGAATAAAATAAACGCGTGTGCAAGTTTTTATCGTTAATAATAATATCCAATAATTTTAAAAAGTATATATCTGTGCGTGTGTTATAACATTTTGCAACAAACAGTGAAAGAAATAAAATCTTGTGGCCTTGCACCTCCACATGACACGATCCGTGAAATCTTGGCTATGTTTTTTTTATTTATTTCTTGTGTATAGTAAATACCTTTAATTAATTTATTTTTATAAGTAATTGGGACATGAGCACCTAGACGTTACTTTGTCTGCACCCTATATATATATAAGAAGCAACTATTTAATTTATATACTATTTTAACTTAGCATTTAGCATAATAATAGCTGTTATTATTTTCATTAAGCATATCATTATGTGGCAGCTTTTTGGGGATAATCATCATGAACTGTACCTATATTTATAGGGAACGGGGATCTTCCTGATTTTAGGATTCCTGGCATTAGCTTTCTAAACAGTTGGTACTATATTCTAATTAATCAATAAATAAAAAACATACATTACTACTTATACACCAGTGACTGCAATATAATATTTGAAAAAAAAAATTTTAATGTATCTAAAATATTATTATTTTAATTATTTTAATCGTTAATTTTAATTAATATATATTATATATTTTTTATAATTAAAATTTACAAATAAAATTATTAAAATATTGATATTATATTTAAAATTTTTTCATAATTTGAGCTGTGTCAATAACTTCATCTATTTTCTATATTTAACTATTAAATGAAATATTAGACATAAGAGTATATTGATAAACGGGATGTGAATCAATAGATACAAAATCTCACACTCATTATATATATGAAGCATTTTTCTTAATTAAGAAAGATAATAAAAAAACTTTGTATCCGTACGTTGCAATGTCAAATTAAGTATTAATCAAACACCGGATGTCAATATAATATATATTATTATAAACTTTGTATAGATAAACCTTTCATAGTAGATACACGGGACTGAGAAAACAAAGTGACATATATAAATCAAACATTTATGCTTTGTTTTTCTTAGTAATTTGTTGAATATTCTTGTTCCTCTTAATGTTTTTAAGAAACTTCTATTCCTTCACAAGATTTTATTATTATTTTGGACATAATATTTGTCTTTCTCCAATTTGATTCCTTATATCAAATACATTAAATATTTTCTGCAGAATCAAAGCATAAATTCAAGATAGAATGCTTATCTGAGTTATCTTCAAACTAAAAATAGTTAATTTTATGAGTGATATTTGTTTTATTCTCTCCCTTCCGTTATGATCATATTCTGCATAGGGAAATGTTACAAATTTAGTTTATAAGATCAACTGTATTAAAATAATTTTAGATTTTAAATTTTATTAGCCATATATAACACAAAGAAATTAAATATCGCAAATTTTTATTTGTATGTTAGTACTTAGTACTCTCCATTGACTGATGGTTGATATTTACATAAAAAGAAGGGAATTTTTTTTTTTTTTTGGGTTTTAATTTGAAAGAAAGATGTAGGATGTATTAGTCTTTTTAAGTGGGCCATGGAGGTACATGATCGAATTCAGGAAAGCCATGTACCATATTTTTGCTCTAAAGAAAGCCCATTTATTATTATTTGTGCTCCAAAGAAAGCCCATGTACCTAACTCATGTTTCTACTATGGGTTTAAACCCGTTTTGTTCTTTTAGTGGATACATATATTATTGCATAATTTACCATGAACACTAGATTCAGGACTAAAATAAAATAATCAAACCCAGTCTTTTGAAGCTTAAGCCTCGAGCTTCTTTTGGTAAACAAATAGTACTCCAACTGATAAGGTGAGTCTTTTTTTGTTGGTTATTCAATATCTAGATAAAGTTTTGCTGAAATTTTTATTTATTTTGTTGCAAATATCCTTTAGAATTTTGCTATGTTACATCATAAACAGGGTTTTTACAATGACTGACAAAACAAACATAAAATGGTACCCACTATCAAAAGACTGGATTAAAATTAACATTGATAGTGCTGTTAAAAAGAACCTTGGAAAGGCAGGGTGTGAGAGACTGCTGAGAAATAGCCAAAATCAGTAGATTATAGGGTTCACCAAGAATTTGGGTGAATGCTCCGCGTTTATTATGCATCGGACTAGAAACTACTTGAATTTTGGGGTTTAAGAATGTCTACTTGGAGTGTGACTTCAAATTTGTTACAGACAGCATAAAGAAAGGATAAGATAGCACAAAATCAGGTTCAGTCTTGTATAGCGGAATACAAAACATTCTGTCTAGAGATTGGCGAGTCCTTATCAATCATACCCACTGGTTGGCTAACTCTTGTGCAGACTGGTTAGCAAATTATAGTCTTGAACAGGACTAAACTATTAAATACTAGAACTCTCCGTCTATGAGTCTCGGTCATTATTTGTTTGGTGATTCTGTTGGGATCTTTTAGCTCCGAAGAACCACTAGAATGTAGTTTCCTTTGTTTTGGGTCTTTGGCCCCTTTGTAAACCGAAAAAAAATAAACAAATATAAAATTCATGTACACTAAATAAGACTTGTTCACATCTAATTTCTCTAAAAATATTTTCTATCACATGCAGAAAAGTTGCATCAAATTTAGAAAAAAAATAATAAAATTGGACCTTTTTGTTTTCAAAAATATTATTTTTACACCAAAAATAGTCACTAAAATCAATAGTGATACATATTTTGATATACATAAAAACAAAATAAATAACACTCACATAATCATCTTAGTATGAACGTTCTATATTTTATGATGAACGTTCTGTATCTTATGCAAAGTGTTATACAAAAAATAGGGTCCCTTGTAATGAATTTCCTACTATTTTATGATCAGTGTCCGCCACCAACGACCATAGAAGCTTTGGCCGCATCAGATTTCTTTATGGACGGAAGCATGACAATTGCCATTGCACCACTCACAGCCGCCGCTATCGCACCCATCACGAAAGCAGGCAAGTTCCCACCGCCGAACCAGGCATCTACTTGTCCACTCACTGTTGACACTATCATCTACATACACATTTTATATAATATAAATTTGAGTTAATACATACCTTATTAAATTAATTCCATATCCCCAATTAATTAAATTAAAATAATATATATACAAACCTGTGGGATCACAATGGCAAGATTGAGAACCCCAAGAGACAAGCCTTGGCCTGCTCCACTGGTGGCTGAGTAGACTGATGCTAGAGCAAACGGAACGCTGAAATTTATCTGAAAACAAAAATAGACCACTGCATAAGCTAAAAGGAAGTTGCGAAATTAATAAAAGGAGAAAATAGGATCGATGATTACCGCAAGTGGAATACCGATGATGGCGAAGAAAGTCATGGCACCAACCCTTACGCCGGTAGCTGGAGGAACATAATGGCCGGCACGATGGCGGTCAAACTCAGCGACCTTGGTGATGTAAATAGTAGAAAGCAATCCACCGGAAAGGATGAAGTTAACAATACCCCAAAGGTTCTTTGCTCCACCCATGATATTGCTAGCTGGTTCAACCCCCAATGACATAACTGCCAAAACGATGGCGTTTATCATCAAACCCAACGATCCAGCGCGGACACCCTTGTCGTAGGCCTCGTCACCCACATTACCACCGTACACCTCCTTCCCCATCCAGTCGGTGTTGAACAAGAAGAATGGGAACCAACCGATCCAGTTGATAGCTGTTACAAGCATTAAGATCCACATTGGCTTCTTCAGCTCCTTCAACGCCCCAACGATTTCTCCAAAGCATCCTGCCGAACGAGAAGAGTCCTCAGTGCCTTCAATGTCCTCATTTTTCTTGGCCTCTGAGAGGGGAACATCTTCAACGAAGAACATGGCAAGGCCGGCCAGGGTAAGGAGGAGAAGGATGGAGATGAAGAAGCAGCTCTTGAGGTTAGCGCAGAACTTGTCACAAGCCTCCGTGTTCGAGAATGGAAACGCTTTGTGTAGGTTTTCATATGAACCTGCCGCGTAGCCGAGGATGTTACCTATCGCCATGAAGAAGGAGAAGAAGGCATTGGCCATTCGGATCTTGCCTTCGTCTCCGGCAGACAGGTCGCCCAAGAAGGCGCGGCAAGGCCCTTGGAGCATATTGTTGGCCACGTCTAGAACCCAAAAGCCGATGACGAATATGGCAACAGCTCGAGGGCGGGTTTTCTTCGTAATGTCGTCGCCGAAGGAGTGACCGAGGTCAGCAGCGTATCCGATGAGAAAGACGGCGATGATGACAGAAAGGGCTCCAGTGATAATAAAAGGTTTACGACGGCCAAGTCTTGAGTTGCAACGATCACTGTAGTATCCCACAATGGGCTGGACTACCATCCCGGAGATGGGACCACACAGCCAAATGAAGGAGGCCCACACATGTGGGACCCCCAACAGTTGGACGTATGGTGTGAGCAGGGACAGTTGTAGGGCCCACCCAAACTGAATGCCAGCTGCAACGGATGCAACTGAAATAATCTTCAAAATGGGTGTGATATTCGTCGTTGTAGCCGTCTCCAGCTGAAGTGAGCTCTTCGTTGGGGACTCCATTTTAGAAACACGTCCCTTCCGTTTCCTTCGGTTCTTGGTTTTCTTTTGAAGCAAAAAATGGATTAATTAGTCTGGAATTAAATCAAAGGAGGATTCAGAGATGTTGCTTAGCTTATTGAGAACGAATGAAAAGTGCTTTAATTTATAGTTTATGCATGCATGGATAACTCCAAGCACACCTCAAAGTCATGATTGTTAACCGCTTATCCAGGATGGCGTAATGATTATCTTAATTCTTAATATGGTAACACTTATGCCACGTTTTTCAATGCCTAGCGTTGAACCAGTCTGGCCATGTCTTTCTCATCAATCATATATGACCCGAAACCTGAGCAATACTGAATTGTTCATATTCCATATTTAGATAATAAAGAAACTTTGTATCCGTATGTTGCAACGTCAAATTAATTATTAATCAAACACGGGGTACCAATATAATATATTGCAAGCATTGTAGAGATAAACATTCCGCTAGATACACGGGGATGAAGAAACAAAGTGACATACATAAATCAAACTTTTAAGCTTTCTTTGTCTTAGTAGTTTCTTCACTTTGTTGAATATTCTTGTTTCTTTTAATGTTTTTAAGAAACTTCTATTCCTTTCCAAGATTTTATTATTTTAAATATCATATTTGTCTTATTCCGACTTTATTCCTTTTATCAAATACGTCATTTGTCTTATCAAATTCTTTTCTATAAAATTAAAGCATAAATCAAGATAGATCATTTAGTGAAACTATCTTCAAATTGAAAATAGTTAATTTCGTGAGTAATATTTGTTTTATTTTCTCTTTTTTATTATGATCATATTCCGTATAACAAAATGTTATGGCCACGGATTCCTTACTCCTACTTTTATGTGAGAATAAAGTTAACCAACATAAAAATATTTATAAATTAAACCCCACTTTTTTGTTTTTGAAAAAATTAATAATTAAAATTTGCCTCTCTATTTCTTAATTTTTGCCCATTCTCTTTCTCTTTTAATCAAAATTTCAAAGAAATGAATCAGTTGCCTCTACTAGGATTTTTTCAACTAATGTTCATGTTTTTTTTTTCGATCCCTGCAGCTACTACCGTCATGTCGCTGCCTGCACTTAGCACCACCACCACCACTCCTTCTACCGCCTTCGCACCACACTTTTCAGTCCCTCTGTGTTATTGTTCTGCTTCGTTTCTGTCCCTACGTACTACTTAGGTTCCATTTTACTTTTAGTTTTATTGCTTTTTTTATGGCAATTTTTGAGAATTTAGAGGTTTTTCTCCTTTCTTCGCACCACAATTTTTATTTTATTTTATTTTATTATATCCCTCCCCTACTTTTTTTCTTTTTTGAAAAAAATTGCTGAAAGTCGTTGAAGCAATCTTAATACATTATGTGAGACATGAGCCTAAGAGATACGTCGTGCAAAATTGGTCTTCCTTTATCAATTGGAAATTAAATTTTATTGTCTATAGGATTGTTAGGCCTAATAATTGATTAATTATTATTTTGTAATGGGTAATATGTTGGCATAAAAAATCAATTGATCAAATATGTTTCATGATAATTGAAAATCTTAATCTCTTCTAACAAAAAAAAAAAAACTATCTTAATTAATTTTGGATTCTTTTCGTATCATTTTCTTTTAGTTATACACAATCAATAAACTTCCGGTCATCCTAATGTGGTAGTGTTGTATCCAATATTCACTGTTAGTAAGGAAGAAAACAGGCTTCAATTGTGAGCTTGGAAAATAGGCATTGTTCAACCTCTACATTCTTAATCCACTAGTTTGTTATTTAAATTGACTACTTTGTTGGAACGGCATATATCCAAGATTCCGAGGTATATTTTGAATTTTGTTAGTCATACTCCTGGACTTTCTATGTTTAATCCCCATTTCTTTGGTGTATTTATTAATTACAATCCATTAATGTTTGTATGTGACAGGAAAAAGATTTGAAATGACATCTTATGAGCTTATACGACTTTTTGTGTTTGTCAAGTTTATATCGACTAGGTTTATGATGTAACCACATGTATTTCTGTTGCATGTTTGGAATGGTGGTCTGATGCAAGTTTTGTGATTTTGGAGAAAATCCATAAAAAATGCAAAGAACAAGTCATAAGAGAATAGCGCCTCCAATTCGGAGTTTTGATAATAGATGTCAATATTTGAATTTTTTGCTAGATTATTTTAATGGCTGATTCTGGTTTTGGACTTTAATTTTCTATAAATATCTGCTATCAAACTCATTTAATCATGTAACCTGTTCAACTATATCTGTTATCATTTGATCCTGGAGTATCATGATTGGTTTACTTTTATATACACACTCAATCAGGATTCTAGTATTGAAAATATAGGATGGACCTCTTTTTCTATTTATTCATTTTTTTTACATCCCTAAAGATGCAGTTCTAGAGAAAATAAAGAAAGATTACATGCTACAACATGACAGGGAGGACATTGCCAAAATAATGTTGCCTATTAAATGTCGATATAAATGCCAAAAAAATTTTATATGCTGTTAAGCTTATGTATGGTGCATTAGAACCATTACTGCCTTTGTAATTTTATTTTTTTTTTGAAATTTTTATTAAGTTAGAACAAGAATAAAAAATTAGGTTGATATAATAGTCACTATTTTATACTTTCTAACTTTGATTTGTAAATAATATAAATTTCTTAAGAATAATCTTTCGTTTTGCTCATCTTATCTTATTAAAATAATTATTTTTTTATCTCTTGATTCTTATGTTATTTCAAGGCTTAATAAATTAGACCCGAATATGATTTATTAAAAAATTATCACCTATGATAGAAATTTTTAAAACTTAGTTGCACACTGATTTAAAAGTGAATCATCATACATATAAATATATTTTGTCTTTTTTTTTTAGTAACTGATTATATATTAAAAATTATTTAATATATTTGTCCTAAGCTACATCCTTATTTTCTCAAAATTTGTCACTCTCAAAGTTTTGGATAAACTTTATGGATCTTAATTTAAAAAAAAAAAAAGTCTTATATTACATCTCTAGAATAATGAACTATTTTAATATAGTTATTTTTTTTTCTTTTTAGACAATACAATCAAAGTTCAATACATGTAATCCTATAAAGCTACAAAGTATAACATCAATTATAAAATAAAGTCAAACAATTATTACATCAGAATATTATCCCAATTTTTGAAAACTAATATGCACCTTCTCCTACTATTTCAGTGTCTAGAGCATTTTCTAGTCACTTCCAATTTAGGCAACCAATATAGTAAAAGTCATCATGTGCCGATCAGCTTCAAGTTCATAAAGTAATTATGAATAAACTTATTTTCTAATACCATTTTACTTGAATGGTCTAGAGCTTTATATTTAGAATATAATTATTTGTTTATGGTTCAATAATCACTTTTGCTTTTACCATGCACTTGTAAAAATGCAAAACTTTTTTCCTGCAAACAAAAGAACAAACAAATGAGATAAGATGAAGTCCAATGAAATAAAGTAATATTTAACTCATTCATCAGATAAATGGATTCAAAATGAAAAAATACTAACGGATAAATAAATGTTATTATATAATTCAAATTGTGAGACTATTCTTATTACATCGGAGAATCACTTTTTTACTTTAGTACTTTAAAACTAAAAAATTCTAAAAATCACAGCATGTCACAAATTAAGCACACAAAAAAATAATAATGGAATAAAATAGAGGTACAAGTTCCAAAATGCAAACAAAAAACAAAGTGCTACTTGATACTTTCCTACAATTAGAAAATATAGGAACTGCAACCTAACTTCTTCACGCACTTCATCATAATAGACACAAGTTTATACCAGGAGACACCATCTTAAAGGTAAAATATTAACATCATCTTCGTTTTACTATCATCTAAATTTTGACAAAATTTACAAGCAACTTAGATCTCTTACTACAATTCACACCTTGTTTTTAAGATTTTTTTCAAACCTGTATTCTTAGAACATTTGTATTATAGATACTACCAAACATTATCGAAACTTTAAACGCCAGTTAAAATATTGCATGATAAATTTCATGTTCCGAATATAAGGGTGGATGTTTCATGAAATGCATTTATCATAAATGCTTACTATCTTATGCCATTGTTAACTAAAGAGAAACAATTTTAAACAGATCATCAATCTTCACTAGTCAGAAACATTTATTTATGGATACTAAAAAATTATTACAAAATCCATTGAAAGATTTCGCTTTTGCTACAATTGACTGCACAAGTATTGTCTATTTACATAGATCATTACATAAATAGAAATACTGAGTTATGTACTAGTTATACTTGCATCGAGTCTTAAATTTATTGTGGAATCCTACTAGAACAAAAGCATCCAAATTCACATAATTTTCATAGAAAAGACAATAAAATAAAAATAAAACCTTACAAGAGTAGTTCGCACGGCAGACGCGTGGGAGAAGGATTGAGATCGGAGTTAGTAATGAGAAAGAAGAACAAAGCGACAAAATATAAAAAGAGAAGGGAGAAGGAGGAATGCGAAATAGGATTGTCTCATCTAGAGGAAGGGTGGAGAATGAATGATAAACCCTAGCAGAGACAACTGATTCATCTCATTGAATTTTGATAAAGAGAAGGAGAATGTGTAAAAGAAGTAAGAAATAGAGAAGCAAATTTTAATTATTAGTTTTTTTAAAAACAAAAAAATGGAGTTCTATTTGTAAATATTTTTACGGTGGTTAGGGATACTTCTACATAAAAGTGAGAGTAACGAATCCGTGGCCAAATGTTACAATTTAGTTACAGTTTAATTACTCTGTTGATCTTTATAGTTTTGCAAAATTTTCAATTAGGTCCCTATACTTTTTTTTCTTTTAATTGGATCCTTGCACCACCTTTTTTCTCAATTAGGTTCCTCTTGGTAGTAATTGACATAATTTTATAGGAACTCAATTAAAAAAAACAATGCAGTGATCTAAATAAAAGAAAAAAAGTACAAAGGCCTAATTAAAAATTTCGTAAAACTATAAGGATCAACAAAATAATTAAACCATTAGTTAATAAGATTAACTGTACTAAAATGATTTTAGATTTTAAATTTTATTACTGATGATATAACACAAAAAAATTAAATATCACAAAAAAAATTTAGTTGTCCACTATATTTCCTTGTATGTTTGTACTCTCTATTGAGGGTTGCTTGATATTTACAAAAACCATAAGGAAAAATGTTTTTGAAAAAAATTGATGCAGAAGATTTTAGCCTTTTTTTTTAATGGGCCATGGAGTTAGAAGATTATATGCAGGAAAGTCATGCACCTTGTTTTTTCTCTAAAGAATGCCCATTTATTATTATTCGCTCTCAAAAGAAAGCCGATGTACCTAACTCATGTTTCCACTGTGGGCTTATTATACCCTGTTTGTTCTTTTAGTGGATACATATATAATTGCATAATTTACGATGAACACCGGATGCAGGACCAAAATAAAATAAACAAAAATAAAATTCATGTACACTAAATAAGACTTGTTCACATCTAATTTCCCTCTCAAACGCCCGTGCCCCTAATTTGGATTAAAAAGAAAAAGAAAAAGATGAGGACGAGAACATCCTAAAAATATTTACTATCACATGCAGAAAAGTTGCTGAGCTTAATGACCACAAGTCTGCAGGCTGCAGCATCAAACTTCAATACATCTACATGAAAAAAAATTGAAGGTTCTTCTTACAAGATATGGAATTATCTTAAAACAAAAATGTAAATTTACTAGCTGCATTTAGGAAAACTAACATGTGATTCTACAGTGGTTACATATATATAAAGATAAGATTATGATTTATGACTACCCTTCCTGTGTTAAGTGTTAACTCACGTAAATGCGGATTTTCAATCATATAAAATACGTACTATGTATTTTTTTGTAGGAACAATAATGAAAGCAAAAGTAAGGGGTCAGCATGGAACAAGATACTCATGATTCTCTTTAATATGTACTTGTGTTGTATGACTAAGGTTCAACCATATGTACAAAAAGTCACAGATATATATATATATATACACAATAGTAGATCAGAGACAAAGAACTCGCACAACATGTGAATGGTAATAAAATTAGATGGATTAATGCTATATGTGCTATCTTTGTATATATTTCCTTTTTATATTTTTATTTTTAATATTAAAAGTAATTAATAAGAAGTGATTTTTTTTTTTTAAATATACTTTGAAGATATACTGTACAAAGAAGGTATATATATACAAAGAATAATACAAATACTATTTCTCAGTTAAATGGGCTTCAATCCGTGAAATAATTGATAATCACTTTTGAAACATGATTATGGATAAAAATGAAATCCAGAAAATTAAATAATAAAAGCAGGGAGAATAAAATTCCGAAACGTTAGACATACAAAAGAGAGTCAAACTAGCATATATTAGTCAGTCAAACATGGCACTAAAATGCATGTAAAAGGGAAAAAAAAAGCATGGTAGTGTTGAAACATGAAAATAATTATTATTAATATACTATTTTTGTAATTATTGATAGAGTCATGAAACCACTCATTCTAAAAATTTAAGATAATTTTGAGATTTACCAAAAATCGAACTCTTGATCTTTCGGATTTAGAGTTCTGATACTATGTCATGATACTACTCATCCCAAAAGCTTCAGCTGATGAGAAAAGATAACACTAATGATTATATCTCTAATATTGAATCGAACATCCTTAAACCTCTATTATACACATTGTACAAATATTATATTGAGTTCCTATACTTCCTCTGTCTATATAGCG
This sequence comes from Arachis ipaensis, assembly GCF_059453495.1. Classification (NCBI taxonomy): domain Eukaryota; kingdom Viridiplantae; phylum Streptophyta; class Magnoliopsida; order Fabales; family Fabaceae; genus Arachis; species Arachis ipaensis. The sequence goes on along the minus strand of NC_142444.1, from coordinate 484,511 downwards.
ATAGTGTCATAACTGCCCTTGTAAATTGTAATTGAATTACTATTGTAGACCTCAGTAATTACGTGACAGGACTCCAAAAATTTTAATATAAATTGATTGACTGGCATGCGCTTTAATCTACTATTCACATATATAGTAACTTATTACTTGTTAGCTAATAAAGAAAACGCGTTAACCTTTAAAGCTTTTATTATTTTACTTCGTAACCTCATCAGTCATCTAACCCCGTTTCTCACTCCTGGTTATAAAAGGAAATTTATGCCATTTTTGTCAAAATATATTTATATTAATACGGAAAATCTCGTAAAACAAAAATTTTAAAATTACCAAAACTTAAATACTTTGATTTTAGTCAAATGTTAATCCTATCAAAATATTTCACACATAAACAGATTGGGATGAATTTAATTGCCTTTCCCTTTCCCTATTTTAGGCATAAAAAAGTTGTCAACTACTCTTTGAATTTTGCGTGGCCAAATAGTCAAATGTTAAAATAGGGAAAATGATGAAACGTGAATTTTGTAATTGAATTGTCATTAATTTTTTCGCAACTGAATTAATAAAAGGGAGCGTAAAACGTCTTTTTGTAAAGATATTTACGTGTCGAATTATTATTAGACGTATTAATGAATTGGTTATTTTTGAATTTTTTAATAAATTAGAATAAAATCGATTTTTTTTATAACAATAACAGTAAGCCTATTTTTATTAGGGATTTAATTGTATTTTTAAATTTTTAGGGATTTAAATGTCCGAAAAACAAAAAGTCAGGAATATAATTGTCTTTTTATAAAAAAATTTAAAAATATTCGATTTAAATGGTATAATTCGATCGAATCAAATCGAGTCTAATAATTATAATGCTGACAATTGGATTTATTATTGTTGTTATAATAAACAGATTTTATTCTGGTTTATTTTTATTAACCGGTTCAATAATAATGTCCAATAATAACATGACATGTGTAAACGTCTTAAAAAAAAAAAGACATTTTTAGTGTCTTTATTAAAATGGTCTCCTTAATAAAAATTATTGTTAAGACCTGAAAAGGAGAATTGAATTACTGAAAAATCTTGAAAATTGAAACTTGTTCATAAATAGATATCAAATTTATTTAATCATAAATGTACACAAAAAAAGAGGATTACCAAGAAGAGGATAGAAGAACATGGTAATAAGGTGCATTATTAGTTGATAGCTGATAGAAGAACCGAAAAAAGACCAAAAACAAGCGATGAACATAACACAACTCTTGCAAGAACAGCGTTATCTACATTACAACAAGCACAATCCCTAATTAATCAATTAAAGCACCAAAGACAATCTAAAATTACAGTAAAAAGATTTTTGTTCTCTATGGCTTCCACCCCCAAAAAAGGAAAAACAAAAGGGAACCTTGAAAATTAAATGCTCCCTTCTGATCTTCACAAAAATATTGCAACCTAATGGAAACCGCCCATGGGAAGTGCAGCTTTAGCCGCTTCTGATTGCTTCGTAGACGGCAACATAAAAAATGCCATTATGCTACTCACGGCAGCCGCCACCGCACCTGCTACAAACGCCGGCAAATTACCACCTCCAAATAATTTGTCCCATGGTCCGCTGATTGCTGCCACTATCATCTGCATATATAGTACAATGGTACATTTTGTTAGCTAATTTAATTATTTCAAATAAAAAAATTAACTTTTATGAGTATTAAAAATATCTTGAAATAGACAACATATATGATACACTTGCTCCAATTATATCATAAATATATTCTGACCTGTGGAATTACAATTGCAAGATTGAGAACTCCCAGAGATAAACCTGAACATTTTTAACACAAAGGGTCAATTCTTTTTCTCTGCAATTTCCCATATGAATCAGGTGGTTTTGACTAAAAAATAATTGATTTCTAATTAATTTTATTTTATTTTAAAAAAGTGTAGTGTATGTCATCTTAGTATTTGTAGTGTGATACCTTGTCCTGCACCCGTTTCACTTGAGTAGATGGATGCTAGTGCAAATGGGATGCTAAATGTTATCTGAAATTCAAACAAAAATATCATTAATTAATATAGATTAAAGTAAGAAATGAAATAAAATAAATAATCGTTTTTAAGACAAGAATATATCCTAATAAATATGGCATGCAATTTGTATTATTCTCAATAATAAATTATAATTACCGCAAGCCAATGAGCTATAGCTCAAATGGCATAATCTCCCCCTACTCAATTAAGAGATTGCGAATTCGAGTCTCATATCTTTGGTAAAAAAAAACAATTTATAATTACCGCAAGGGGAATGCCAAGAATGGCAAAGAAGGACAAGGCTCCAGCCTGAACGGCGGTGGAGGGATGACCAATATAGCGCGGGTTAAGATGGCGCTCATGCATAGCTGCCTTACTGATATAAACAGTCATGGCCAAACCAGCGGCAAGGATTAAATTGACAATTCCCCAGAGATTCTTGGCACCACCAACCGCACGTCCAATGGGCTCCACACCCAAAGACATAACACCCAAAACCACTGAGTTTATCAAAAGACCCAAAGCACCCTTCTGGACACCCTCTTTATACGCTTGATCCCCAACTTCCCCACCGTACACCTCTTTACCCATCCAATCAGTATTGTACAGAAAGTATGAGAACCACGCCGACCAGTTTATTGCCGTAACTGCCATCAATAATAACATTGGCTTCTTCAGCCCCTTCAGTGCCCCTAACATTTCTCCGAAGCATGCAACCACTGCGGACCTCTCATCTTCCTCTTCTCCCACGCGTGATTTCTCACGTAATACGGGCTTGTCCTGCACGTAGAACAGAGCCACACCGGTTAACACCAGTAGCAAGAGGATTGAGAAGAAGAAGCAGCTTTTCAAGTCTGCGCAGAACACATCACACGCTTTTGTTTGCGTGAATGGGAACACTTTGTGGAGGCTGTTAATGGAACCCGCGCCGTAACCCAATACGCTTCCTACTGCCATAAAGAATGAAAAAAACGCATTTGCCAATCTCGTTTTCCGTTCGTCTCCCGCGGCAAGGTCACCAAGAAACGCTCGACAGGGGCCTTGGAGCATGTTGTTCGCCACGTCCAAGATCCAGAATCCGATCACAAAAATGGCTACGGCGCGTGGACGGGTTTTCTTGGTCAGGTTGTCCCCAAAGGCGTGGCCGATGTCGGCGGCAAAGCCAATGAGAAAAACAGCTATGGCAACGGCAGCGGCGCCTGCAAGGATAAAAGGTCTACGGCGGCCGAGTTTGGATGTACATCTGTCACTACAATAACCGACTATGGGCTGGACAATCATGCCAGAAATGGGGCCACAAAGCCAGATGAAAGAAGACCATTGGTGAGGTACTCCAAGAAGCTGGCTATAAGGTGTTAAGAGGGAAAGCTGTAGAGCCCAGCCAAACTGGATTCCAGCGGCGATGGAGGCCACCGCCACCAGCTTCCAGATTGGACTTGGCTGTTCTCGTGACCCCGATTCCAGTTGAAGGGAGTTATGGGTGTCACCATTCTTAATAGTGCTCTTGTTTGAGGAGCTCATGGCGAGAAATGTAAAACAGTAAAAGAAAAAGAAAGAAAGGAGAATGATGTGTGCAGTATTTGAATGGAGAGAGAGCAGGGTCAGTGTTGGTGAATTTATAAGCGGATGAGGGGTTATGTTATGTTGCATGGAAACGTCACAGGGTGGTGAAGGAAAACAAAAAAGGAAAATAAAAAGAAAAGTAAAATTGAATTCCAATTAAAGTCGTCCTTATCCACTTATTCAAAGCTGAGTAATCCTCTTCATAAACTTTTTGCCAATTGTCTACTGCCGCTCCTCCATTATTTTCACACTACACTCTCCACTGTAAATTTTATCCCATCTTTTAATTACGAGGAATGTCAGGACTAGTAATTTTTGTGATTTGTAACTATTAAATAGTCATCAATAATGATTTTAATGGTGTAAGATTGGTGGGAGATTTTATCTAATAACTCACTTTTTTTTGTTGGTTATATACTGGTCAGAATTTAACAAAGTTGCTTTGCCCTAGACTTTTTCTTTAATTAATAACGTAGCTACACATCTCTATACCATATTTGGTTCAAAATATTTTTATCAACTTGTTTTTGTAAGCGTGTAAATCTATATCATTAAGAATTCATTTTTTAAAACTATCAACCAATTTTTAAAATAGGGAATAAACAACAGTTTAGGATTATTATTATTAGTTAAATAACTTATGTTTTTAAGACATATTTTAAGAGAATAATAATATTTTTTAATTTCTTGATGTATTTAATATATAAAAATATAAAAAAAATTATCTTTTAATAAATTTTAGTAAAATTTTTTATACTACTCATAAAATATATTCTTACTTTATATAGTAGCAAATTAGTCAAAGTCAGTCTAAAATTTTCTTATTATATATTTAGTAATTACTTCTGAAATAGATATATAGTATTAGATATAATAAATATGGGTTTTAAATGTTATATGAATGAAATTATAGATAGTAAGTTAAATAATTAAGGTAATTTAAGATTATTATCGGTTTAATATTACTGCTACAAAAATATTTGAGAAACAATAAAAATCAATCCAAATAAATCTAAAATTATTTTATTTTATATTTATTAATTTACTATAAAATAAATATATAATATTAGATGTAATAAAAATATAATTTTAAATAATAGTAAAAATAATACATATATAATTTTAAATATTATATATATAAATTTATAGAGATAAATTAAAAAAATAATTTTAAATTATTGTTGTCCTCCTTACAATACTATTCCAACTATGCCCCCTTCTTTATTATTCTCGCATATCCAAAATAAATGGTCAACTATCATTATTAGGGGTGGCAATATGTATCCTATCCGTGGATACCCAATCCGATCCCACCCGATCGGGTAGGGTTGCCAACCCGATCCGCAGTGGGTAGGGTAGGGTGCGGGTAGGGTTCTCGTGCGGGTCGGATAGGGTGTAGGTTGAACCTCAACCCTACCCGACCAACCCGCACTCTATATATCTTTATGTTATATACTTATATAAAAATATGTTTTAAGTGGATGTTGAATTAAAGACCTCTCAATAAATACAAAAGATCCTTAACCACTAAAAGAAAATCATTAATTGATAATTTAATTTTTTTTACATAAAAATCAGTTCTATTTTAAATTATCATCAAGTTATATAATAATGTTGTATATTTTTTGTAACCCGCGGGTCGGATCGGGTATCCGCGGGTTAAGAGTGGATAGGGTTAGGGTTGGGATATTTTCAACCCGCGGGTAGGGTTAGGGTTGGATCCAAACCCTACCTACCCCCATCCATTGCCACCCCTAATCATTATACACATATATTTGAAAGGGCTATGCTAAACATCTAAATATTTTTTCATCCAAGTTTTATTTAAGTAGGTCCAACATCAACAAAAATCACTCTCATTAAAAAAGCGTGCGCTTTATCTTCTTCTCCTCCTCCGTAATGCTTCTTCTTCTTTTAAATAATACACGCATATGTCATCTTCTTTTTCTTTTAAATTCACTTATACCTCCCCTTCTTCCTCCTCCTCCTCCTTCTTCTTCTTCTTCGCACACACAGATTCTTCTTCTACTTCTCCCCCTCCTCCTTTTCTTCTTCTTCTTCTTCTTCTTCTTCTTCTCCTCTTTCGTTATCGTCATTACCAACAATACCAACATTTTGCTAATGAATTATTTTTTCAATCGAATTAAATGGAATGCAATTGCTAAATTGAATTAAATTGAATTGAATGGACGCATGTGTTCTGGATCTAAATTGAATTGAATTGAATTGATAATCTATCTCTAAATTGTAGACAGAGGTGTTTCGAATTTGATTTTATATAATGGATTATGTTTCGTTCATTCAATACTATATAATTGTTTCACCATGAGTACGTGTTCTGTTCATTATGCAGAAAGCTGTTTGAAATTGATTTTATATAATAGATTATGTTTTGCCCAGTTAGTACTATACAATTGTTTCACCATGAGTATGTGTGTTTGAATTTGATTTTATATAATGGATTATGTTTCGTTCAGTCAGTACTATACAATTGTTTCACCATGAGTACATGTTTCGGTTCATTATGTAGAAAGCTGTTCAAATTTGAATTTATATAATGGATAATGTTCTATTCATTTACTATTATACAATTGTTTCACCATAGTAACATGTTTGGTTCATTTCTGTTATGCACAATTCAAAACTCTTCCTCCTCACGTTCTACTGCTTCTTCACCAAGGAGAGAAAGAGGAAAAAACAAAAAAATACAGCAGCAACAACAACAAAAGAATGACGATAAGGAAAAAATACGTGAAGAAAAAAGGAACGCGAAAAAGAAGGAGGAGAATGAGGAGGAAGAGGAACGCAAAGAAGAAAGCAAAGAAGAAGACGTTCCATGCGTAAGCGCGTGACCTAAAATTACTCGGATGAACTTGGATGTCAAAATTATTTGGATGTAGAGAATATCTCTATTTGAAAAGTGCTTTAAAATACCTTAATTTTTGAATAAATTTAATTGAGTGTTTACAAATCATTCTTATCAGTAATTATTCAACTTATAATTTGGTAAGTTATATACTGATATACCTATTATTGATCAGCTACACGCCATAATTCGAATTCAAATATTACAAATCAACGATTAATATTGATATTACACAAACCATTCTTAACGTCTTTATTTTTTATTATTAGCGTGATCATAACCGATAATAACTAGTGATATGCTACACATATAAAAAAAGTCAGCCTAAGGAAAAAGAAAAAGACAGTCATATGATATTATTTTTTTTCCAAAAAAGTTCATTAATTATATATTAACTTAAGCGTCAAAATATTTTTACAGTTATCCACCTTTTTTTTATTTTTGACAATCGAAATATAACTTATTCTGCGTAAAGTACTACAAAAAAAACACTCATTCAGGTACACTTGAAAAGTGTAGTCAAAAGTAAAAAAAAAAAAATGATGCCTTAAGCTAAGGTTACGCTTTTTGGGCTACGGAGACGCTTTAGTGGGGGATACCTATTCAGCCGTTGCCTATTCTCAAAGGCTACGCTTTTCTGCATTAAGGGCTACGTTTTTGGTGTTTGGGAATAGGGTGCGTTTTTCAAGTGATGCTATCCAGAACTAAAAGCTACGCTTTTTAGCTTCCATTTTTATTAGAATAGGCTACGCTTTTCAACGCTACTACATCACCTGTAAAGCGTAACCACATTGTTGTATACCATGGCTACTATTTATAAGTGTAGCCTTAGGTCCCTCAATTTTTTACTATATATATATATATATATATATATATATATATATATATATTCTAATAATTTTTTGTACAACTTAATATTTAGTAATATAATTACATATATAATTTTGCATTTTTTAATTAAATTAGTTAAATATTATAGAATGAAAAAAAATACATAATAATACTAAATAATTTCTTTAAATAATAAAAATATCTTGAAACAAAATATATTTATAATGAACCAAAAGTATTAGAATGAACATAATTTTGAATATTCATACACCTCACACTAAATTAAACATACCTATATCAAAATATACATGAGACCACTTAGAGTTTACTACTACCACTACAACATTTTCAGGTTGAGGTAACATTTAAAAAGTGTTGTCTAAAGGCTGATAAAAGGTTGCTTTTGATCTATGGCAACACTTTTGGACCTAAGGCAACATTTTTAGGCGGCGTTGCATATGCAGCCGTTGCCTTAGATCAAGGCAACACTTTTTTGTTTCAAACGCAACGCTTTTAAAAGCAACACTTGGTAAATGTTGCCTTTGGTTGAAAAACAACAACACTTCAAAGGTGTGTTTGAGACAACACTTTTGCAGTGTTGTCTTTTCTTATATTTTGACCACTACTAAAAAATATTGCCTATTTACAATAAAATTCAACGCTTTTATGTGTTGCTTCTAAGTTTGAATTTGCAATACTTTAAAGTGTTGCTTATTAGTTTTGAATATGCAACCTTTTAAAGTATTGCCTTTTCTTTTGAATATGCAACCTATACGAGTGTTGCCTTTTCTTTTGGATATGCAACCTATACAAGTGTTGCTTTTTCTTTTGAATATGCAACCATACAAATGTTGTTTAATATTCAAAATATGCAACTAATAAAAGGGTTGCCTTTTTGATAAAAATAAAAATTACTTTTGTATTAAAAATACAAAAAAATAAAATTTACAATAAAACTTTTTGTTCATACATATATAATTATTTTAATTAATAAATAAATTTGTGCACAATAAAAAAATTTATAAAAGAGACAATAATTAATAATAAAATTTTAATTAAAATAGACATTAAAAAATTCAATTAGTATTTCAAATACATATTCATCAATAATCCTCAACAAAACAATAAAATTCTTGTCTAACAATAATTGTCATAACAAAATAGTAATTAATATTTGTCAAAAAATGTCAATCTACTTGCATATTTTATATCTATGCTTGACTTGTTCCATATGCTAAATCTGCAAATAATATATATAAAAAAAATAAGCAACTTATCATTAAAACTGAAAAATTATAATAATAGAAATTTCTTGATGATATTAAATTGAGTTAGCTTCATATGTGCATTACATTGGTTAAAAGGTAGCTGCTCATGAATCATGATGCAGAGACAGTAACATCCCTAACCAACTAACACGCTAAGACTCTAACTAACTAAACAGTTATACACTAAGTCCTTGCACAACTTCTTTCTTCTTGTCTTCTATCTTTTTTCTTCTCTTAATATTTTTGCTAGAAAATTACTTCTAGTTTATAACATAAATCATTTAAAAGTATTAAAAGTTGAAACTTACATAGAGATCAGGCAAGTGTAAAAAATAGATTATTATCCTACTAAGCCGAAGATCGAATCTGAATCTAATTCAATTCAATATATTTGATAAATTCATTTTAAGTTTTTGAGCTAAAAATAGTTGGATCTGAATAATTTTTCAAAATTGTGTTAATAAACCATGAACAATTTCTGCCAGGATATAAATGAATTAATACCTGTGTTATAATTATCATTGTCACTGTGGTCAACCTGAGATTATAGCACACCATTGTCAGACCAGTAGAATAAATATGCAAGATCACATGAATGTTAAGTACCAGATCTATGTCTCAATAATCATATGATTTACTAAAAGCAGGAAAGGAAAAAAAAAACATAAAAGCAAAAACATGTGGTCTTGATTGAAGAGATTGACGAAGATTCCTATTATCATCTGAAAGTCTAGATATTTCATTATCCTTCTCCTCAATCATTTTATCAGCAATATCATGAAATGAAGCATGTTCAACCTATGAAGGGGAAAAATAAAGAAGGGGAAAAAACAATCAGAGGAACTAAAGTCCATCAGGCACATGTTTAAGAACTTTAATATCACCTTCAATTTTTTATATTGCAGTTTGAACTCTTGCAACTCCTTTTTCATATCTTGTGCAACAGTTGCTTCGTTTTCAGCCTTCATTGAGTCACATTTGACTGCAAAGTTAAGTTGAGGTTAAACCTTCTAAAATCAAATTCATACAAGTATAAGCTACAATTTCATCAGGCAGCCAAGGTTTGTTACTTCGCCACGTTTCTTCTACATTTTTAAGGCTTAGTCCCCATTCTTCTTTCTCCTTAAGGTGCTGAGCATTAGCTGAGTCAAGCTTTGTTTCTAAGTTCCTTACTAGTTGCTTGGAATTTTCAAGGGCCGTCTCTCTGAAATTTATAAATAAGTTGTTGAGATTGCTCTAAATTAAACAGCGAAAAATAGTCTATCCTCTAGTTGTAGATAAATCATAGCACAAATCAATGAGTCTACTCTACTCGATCTACGGAGGAGGGTTGATTGATTCAGGCTTTGGGAAATTGAAAGACTTTGGAATTAGGATGCTCTCACAAATCATAGCACAATTGTATTTTAAACAGTTACTTTAATAGAGATGCTCTCACAAAACTCGCACTCTGTTTTCTGCTTCAATTCAGGCAACACACTCTAAAGGAACTTAATCACAACGAAACTACTTATTTGTACTTGGAGAAAAACAAAAAGTAGAAAAAAGAGTAACCAATGACTGAGACAATATAACAAGATGCATATCAGAATTTGCAAAACTTTGGACTACTCTAGCAAAGTCACTTCATCTGCAAGGACAATCAATTAACAAGATGCATCAAAATCATTGTTGAAGAGATTTCTAGTCACCAAAATAAGATTTTAGATTCATACTAAAATATAATTCATATTATATACTAACCAGATAGGTCTAAGACAGTCTCTAGACTGTGATTCATGGATTGCACAGAAAACATATCCACTAGTCCTTCAAGTTCCCTTCCCAAGTTGAATTCAGCATCTTCTAGAATTAGCTTTCCTGATTCCACCTATATTCTATGAATCTTTAGAAAGTTTTTCCAAACAAGTGCATATTTTTTTCAAGGAACTTATAATTGAATGTTCTTGAGCAAAATAATTAAATATGTCACCTTGCTGAGATCCAGGATGTTATTAAGAAGCCGGAACAGCACCGTCAAGCATTTTCTTATATGAGTAACCGTTGCACACTGTTCGTTGGTTAGACAGTCGTCAGACATAAGAATGTCAAGTAGCCCAATTATTGCAGCCATATGTGTCCTCAATTCATGGCTGCAATGCACCAAAAAGAAGGATCCTAATTACATGTTTGATAAAACAAAAGTAGATACCAAAATTTAGACACAAGTTAAGAAATTGGCTATTGCTTGATGCCTCTGCCTTTCTTCCAGCATCAATTTTCATTCTTTTATAATGTTTCTAAATGTATATGGCAATGTCGTCTCTTACATGAAAATCAGACCAGACAAGTAAGTGCTTTTGTTTGCGGAGGAGATGGACAGAGTCGGTCATTGGCTTCAGAGTTCGATTGCTGCTATAGTCCAACACAAAATTTCAATAACCATAACAACGTGCACAATCTTTCATATTTTGACACAATGTGAAAAAAATACATAAATAAATGAAATAAGAATACATTTTGATTCAACTAACAAAAAAGGTTTTCATCAGCTTAGTAAAATGCCATAAATGAATGTGCATTGTGAAGAACAGAGGGAAATCGATTCTCCCATAAAAATTAATTCATGTGAATTAGTTATATATAATTAGTGCACTATCAATATTTCCAAACTTTTTATTGATAAATAAACTGAACATGACTCAAACCACTGATTGTGTAGAGGAGTAAGACAATGTTCCTAAAAATAAACAGAACAGAGCAAGTACAGCACCTTGTAATCTTTTTTTTTCATCATTCATCTTTTTTTGAAGCTCACCATTAGTAACACTTCTTTGATAATCTTCAGAGGAAAACACAGAGACATAAGATGCCTGTGTTCAAAGATTGGCAACTAAGCACTCCCAAACACAAAACAGAACAACAAAATACAAACCTAAGAATGCAATACTATTTTATAAAAATTATGAAACAATTAAACTATAATCACATTGCTAAATTGTGATTACTCAAAAAAGAAACAACAATTTAAATCAAACCTAAGAGGTATTTGAAGGTGAGCGACAAATCGGTAAAGTCTTTGTCCTTCGACATGATCGAACTCGAAACTACAAAAACAATGAAAAGAAGAAAAGGATTATATGAGCTTCTTCAATCGATTAAACTGAAAGAGATGTGCGTGGAGAGAGAGAGAGATGTATACTGGAACTATTGTTATTAATTCAACAATTCAATTATATTAATCAAGTAGTATGTAAAATCAATCTACAAGCCTTCAACGACGACGATGGGGGAAGAGACGTTGAGGACCGAGGCTGAGGCGAGAGGCTTGAGTGAAAGAGGTGAACGGCGGAGAGTTGTCGATTTGCCTGAGAGGATAGAGCACGGCACCACGGCAGAGCAGAGCAAAGGTTTCAGAACGCGGAGCAGAGCACAGGTTTCAGAACGGCGCGAGCAGAAAAACACGACGGAGCAGAGCAGAATAAGGCGTGAGCTCGAGCAATGAGAAACACGACGGCGGCGAGCAGAGAAGAGGGATTACAGTAGTGGCAGATCTGGCAGCGCAAGGTAGAAACAACAACAACAGCGCAAGGCAGAGACGGTGAGAAAGTGGCGGTGGCAACTTCTCTTTCCGTCGTCTTCTTCTCCTTCTTTCTCTTCTTCCTCCTTTGATGGCAGTTCTCCCTTTCTTTTCTTCTCTTCATCACTCTCTGTCTCTCTCCCCTCACCGTGTATTTTTTTCTTCTGTCTTCTCTTTTTCCCGTGCAATGGAGAACCCTAATCCTCTTCTTGTGGTGTTCTCTGATCTTCTAATCGTAATTCACTTTGTGTTTTATTGTTTTTTGTTATTAAGTTGAATTTGTTTTATTTAAAATTGATAGAAAATGATAATCAAAGTTAAAATATGTATTAAAGATAAAATTTATTTTTTAGAAGAGGCATTTAGACAACACTTACAAAATAAAGTTTAAAATAAATTTAAAGACAACTCTTATAAAAAGTAAGATATTAACTTTATAATAGTTGCTTCTGTATATTTGATGGGGCAACACTTAATAAGTGTTTTCTAATTTATCAAAAACATCACTTATAGTGTGTTGATTTAAAATATGTTATTATAGTTCATTTTTTTTGTCACTAGTATAAAGTGTTGTCTATATATATTTTAGACAATATTTTAAAGTGTTGTTTTAAACATATGTTGCAATAGACAAAAAATGTTGTAGTGTACTAAACTACGAAAAACTAAAATATTATATCCTACATAAGTATCTTCTAATAAAACTCATTAATCAATCATCTTTCAATTTCCAACACTCCATCTTTGCCAATAAACCATCATATGATAAACATCTTAATTTTCATTAACATCTTTAAAATTATCCTGTATAATTATATAAAAAATATTAGGCAAACTAAACATGGCAGTGGCTGCATGCTACAGTTGCTATTTTTATCAAATTGGCAATGTAATCTAACCGTTTTAAAAAATGTTTAACTATTCAAATGGGATTTAAAAAACATGTAACAATTCATGCATTGCAATAATGATGTGCAATTTGATCTAAAATCACAGAAATTAACAGCCTCATGAGTTTTAAACTTTTAATCATCATCAGATATTGTTCTTACGAACATCACCAAGCAGATGCAGGTTCTTGATAAAAGGCATCAGGACTTTTAAAAAATTATTTTACCAACATTTAATTGTATATAAAATACAGTTAAGAATATTCATTAAATATATGAGGATAAAGGACATCCCAAGTAGAGATCCTAGATCAAATTCTATGACAATTATACTACACCAGTTGAAATTTAGCATATCCGCTTCCTATAAAATATCTTATTCTGATATTCATTACCTTAATACCTTTTAATATGGATATTACTACTCTTCTACATCTTATATCCTAAATGCATCTCATGAGGGAAACATATCATACAAACAATAAGAATCCATGACAGTACCTACTACACTTATAAAACATAATCAGAGAACCAATTGCTGGAGAAATAGTTGTCCATGCCCAAAATAACAATAGTAATCTTTTTAATAAGGTCAGGAGCTTCCACAAATGAGATTTTTCAACAAGCCATCTTCATAGAAAAACAAGTAATATATTTGTGCATTAATGCAATATAAATGGAACTAGTTATTTTGTAAGTTCAAAATGTAATATATGAGCATTTGAAAAATTACCTTGTGTGCCACAAGATGTGGTGGAACATTCTCCTTTTGCAATTGTTCCAGAGTTTGCAAGAAGATGATTAATTATAAGCCTCAAATTAACCCAAACAAATGCATGCAAACATAGAGTATGTCAGTGACATGATTGACACTAAATATCTGCTGTTGAATTCTGTTTTATAGAGGGGTGGACTAAGATAATAAGTGAGAGATTATGAATGTACCTTCTCATAGGCAAGGGCATCTGGATGTGCAAAAAAAAAATTGACATTAGCTCATCATGATTGCTCCCTGCTACCTCACCTGCACGAAGCAAATCAATTATAAATTGTGGTTAGACCACAAGATCGTAACTAAAAAATAGAGTTTAAATTCTATGCACCATTCAACATAAAACACTTTTACATTAAAATCTAATCTGGTGCTACCACGTAAATATCTAGTTAACATATATAGTTGTAACACTTTCATGAAAATTTTTATGAGTTTTTGTCCTCATCAACCATAATAATCAATTAAAACTACATATTAGTGTTCAAAAAAACACAAACTAACATTCAAATACAAATTATAGCAAAATATCTCTATCTATGTTGTTTGTTCCTAGTTTACCAAAATCAATCTCACCAGCTTCAAATGGTAGAGGTACCCCATCAATCAAAACTCCCTTTCCATTACTTTCCATGTTGACCTAATTTCAAACAAGCAGGAAAATATAAGAACAGAGAAAATAACAATAAAGTGCCTGAGGCTTTAAATCACAAGGCTATAACAAACAAACCTGTTGAATGTGTGGGGGAAGCTTCTCCAAGGCTTGAGAATAAATATGCATTGTGTGCCGAGTAGCTATGTAGTGTTCATACAAACTCAAGCAATATGTGGACTAATAAGAGGAAACAAAATCAGACACTCAGAAAAATCTTAATAGATTCACAGCTACAAGAACCCACTTTTAAAAAAATAAAATTAAAAGAAAAAAATTTGCAAACAAAGTTTAATAATATTATCCCACTAGGTGTAGATAGCTTACAAAGATTAGACAATACACAAAACAACAAAGACAATAACAATAACTAGAGTTAGATACATGAAACAACCGATGCTATTGTGCCCTGTCATAAGTCATCTTTGTGTTTATCCCATTCATTTTCAAATATCTTCTAATAATTTATGCTAAAGTTTTCTTTGTTCTTCCTCTCCTCTAAAATACACCATTTATAACTAACTCAAGCAATCTCCCCTAACCTCTCTGAAGCTCAGGAAGCTGTAAGACAATTAACAGACGGAAAAGAATCAAGAAATGTAACAGCAATGTAAGTAGTACATCAAAAAACAATAGAAATCAACAATTTTAGGAAATCAGAGTAGTCTATAAACCAACAACCCCTTAACACAGCAGCCACAGTACCTGAAAACCTGAAAATAATTGGGAAATATTAAAACCAAAAACAAATTTAAAATAAAATATGATGCTTCTTAATTAAAAACAAATAATTGCAGAACCTCCCCTAATCAGAACAATAATCAAAACCCCTAATCAAAAGTTCCAATCATCAAAATCCCTAATCAGAATAATAATTATTTACCTGAGCTTGAGCAGAGGTCAAAGAAGAGAAGAAGAAGAAGACTAGCGGCAGAGAAGAAGAGGACGACCGGGGACAACACCGTCGTGACCAAGACAGGAAAACCAATCGTCGTCGTTGAGGATCAAAGAAGCGTCGTCGCACTTCGCGTTCGTTGTCGCTGAGAGTCGTCAACTCGTCATCATCGAGAGGCGAGAAGTAGTGCAGCACCTGAAGGATTACATATGTTCATAACACGCAACGGAAGAAAAGAAAGTAATCCTAAAGATCTATTTTGTGCTTAAATTTTATTTCAATAATTTAATATATAGATCAGATCTAAATACCTGTGTACGCTAGTAAAAATCATTTTCTCCTTCGATTGTACGAAGGCGCTATGTGTATCCACACCGAGACCAACCTTTGCTGTCAACTCCTTGACCAATGGATATCTGATCTAAATTGAGAAATCTCTTGCAACTCTTTGCACACCATAAAATTCTTCTCCAAGAATTAGGCTCACATACGTTTATGTTTGTAGAGGTAAAAGAATAAAACTCTTGTTATTCTCTCCTCCGTCACCTTCCTCTACTCTTGGCATACATATATATAGTATGAGATTTGTTACTGATTTTAAATTTGAATCTCAATTCAAATTTAAATCATATCTTAAAATTCCAAATCTGAATCCTTCAAATTTAGGAATCATATCATAACTCAATTTGAAACATAATCAGTTAGGATCTCATTCAAATTTAGAAATAGAATAACTAATTCTTCTCAAATCTCATTTAATATTCTCAATTATCATATTATTATTATATCCTTGGTACTAGCAAAGAATATAATAATATTCCATTTGAATTAATATAATTATCTATTTGATTAAATCAAAATAATAATTAAATAATTTTATAGCAAAGATTAGAATACTTGTTAGTGTGTGACTCCATAGGTTCAATACTAAGCGGGTAGTAAATTAGTCATACTAAATTTACTAATCAAGGTTAGCGTCTAGCAATACTCCTCAACGATCCGATAGTATGAAGTAATATATTTTTACTAAGAACCTTAGAAGAATAAAGTATAATTCCTTCCATCTTTCCGACTCTTGGTTAACCCTTAGAGTATGGTTTAATTGTCAAACTTTAACTTGTTACCATTATTATAATGAACTGTGAGTGACTTAAGAAACTCATTTCTTCATTCATTCAATCCCCTTGGCCAAGGTTTTATTCATCTCAGTCATTATAATCATAGAGCTCAAACTCTTTACCGAGAGTTGACGGATTCCTTATTAACTAATCATTAATTCTACAAGTATTTAAATTATACCCAATATCCATTCAACTAGCACCCTAAGGTTTTAGGTGTCCGGAATCAAAGTATAATAAATACATTGTTAATTACTATGACAGTCGCAGGTCAAAGGAAACTCTTACTATGTTCATCTTGAGAATATCCTATTGACAAACATGCGGTAATTATAACCATTAGGAATTCTCAAAGTGAGTCAGTTCAATGGTCATATCTCTATATACATCATCTATATATATAATTTAATAAATGAGATCTATTAATCTTTATCCAATGAAGACCATTATATATATATTGATCTTTCTGGATTATTAATGTCCTTTTTAATAATCCTATGACCAAGAACAATTTAGATTAAATTATAAAAGATTTATCTCTCAATATTATGATCACTATCACAATGATAAATCCCTAAATTTAATCATGGACCTTATTATATTAACATTTTAATATAATAACAATAACAAATTATTTGACACATGATTGATTGAATTGTGGTCATACTCCTTATTCCCAACAGCACCGTCGTGACTCTAAGGCTGGTGAGTGGTGACGGAAGCCGTGACGGTAGCTGGTGAGAGACAAAGAGAGGGTTGAGAGGAAAAGGGTGATATGGCAGATGGTGAGAGGCAGAGAGAGGGCTGAGAGAGGAAAGGTGGCGACACCGTTCGTGAGCCATGAGGGGGACCGAGGGTGCATGATTGCGTCTTGTGGTGCTTAGAGAAGAGGGCTGTTTGCAGACCCTAGAGTGTATGGTAGTATGTGATTTGGTAAAAAGGAAACAAAAAATTACTAAGTGTTTGTATATTTGGCTCTAGATACATTAGGCATCACTTTTAAAGCGCACCCAAAACATAACAAATAGGTTACTTCTTAAAAGCGCTTCCTTTGGTATGAAAAGTGTACCTATAAATATCAATATAAGGCTACACTTTTTAAATGATGTCACAATTGTGTTTCCTATTCCCTTATAAAAAGGGAACACAGAAAAAAGTGTAGCCTATTCTATGAATAGGCTACGCTTTTCAAATGTAGCTTAAAAAAGTGTGGCTGAATAAGTGTTTTTCTTGTAGTGAAAACCAAGAATTGATAGTTTAAAGACGAGCTATATCAAAATTAAGTAAACAAAGACTCATACTAAAATAAAAAAGATTACTAAAAACTCCATTTGTTATTAAATTATTGTCAATAATTTAATAGTGGATTATATTTGGTGTTAAAAAAAAACCTTAGATGATAAATCGGAATTCTAAATTTAATACTAGTTTCTATATGACAGATCTATCACTTAAAAAGTATATTAGTAAATAGAATTTCTATCCTATTCTTGTGGATTAGTATCTTTCCTTTGCAAAGTATTGTTATGAATAATATTCAAGTTTCATCAGTAGATAATATTTTTAACATTTTTATTTTAGTTCCAATATTTTTAACTAATTGTTCTAGAAAAAGAGAAAAATATAAAATAAAGTTCGAAGAATAATCTTTAAGATTGACGGGCTTATAGTTTTTTTTTTTTTTTTTCAGTATCCAACTCTTTATTGCTAGAGCATTACTACTCTTTTAGTGGCTTTGGAAAGCAAAATTATTGATGAATTGGAATATATGAGCACAATTATAATAATAAAAAATGGGCCAAGAGCTATTAAAATCTAAAAATTTTCCTATGCGCATATGTGATAGATAAACAACAAATGTTTGCTGCGAAGTTAAAGTTGAAGAAGTAAAGTAAATAAATAAATGCATAAAAGACCAACCAAACTTAACACACGAGAGATAAATTTTGGGGCAAAGCATTTGAGTATATTCAATCCATCTCACAAGTACACTTGGTAGTCTTTTTTAGACTTGGAATATGAATTACGTAAGAACTTATTATATCATCTCAATTTAGAGAAATAATAGGAACAGTAAGATCGGACCTTTTGTCTTAGTGATACATACTTTAATGTACATAAAAAAAACTAGATAGCACTCACATAATCATCTTAATATGAACATTCTGAATTTTATGATGAATGTTCTGTATCTTATGCGAGGTGTTATTCAAAAGGGTTCCTTGTAGTGAATTTCCTACTATTTTACGATCAGTGTCCGCCACCAACGACCATAGAAGCTTTGGTTGCATCCGATTTCTTTATGGACGGAAGCATGACAATTGCCATTGCACCACTCACAGCCGCCGCTATCGCACCCATCACAAATGCAGGCAAGTTCCCTCCGCCGAACCAAGCATCCACTTGTCCACTCACTGTTGACACTATCATCTACATACACATTTTATATAATATAAATTTGAGTCAATACAAACCTTATTAAATTAACTCCATAATTCCAATAAATTAAATTAAAATAATATATATACAAACCTGTGGGATCACAATGGCAAGATTGAGAACCCCAAGAGACAAGCCTTGGCCTGCTCCACTGGTGGCTGAGTAGACTGATGCTAGAGCGAATGGAACGCTGAAATTGATCTGAAAACAAAAACAAACCACCGCATAAGCTAAAACGAAGTTGATAAATTAATGAAAGGAGAAAGTAGGATCGATGATTACCGCAAGTGGAATACCGATGACGGCGAAAAAAGTCATGGCACCAACCCTTACGCCGGTAGCTGGAGGAACATAATGGCCGGCACGATGGCGGTCAAACTCGGCAACCTTGGTGATGTAAATTGTAGAAAGCAATCCACCGGAAAGGATGAAGTTAACAATACCCCAAAGGTTCTTTGCTCCACCCATGATATTGCTAGCCGGTTCAACTCCCAATGACATAACTGCCAAAACGATAGCGTTTATCATCAAACCCAACGATCCAGCGCGGACACCCTTGTCGTAGGCCTCGTCACCCACGTTACCACCGTACACCTCCTTCCCCATCCAGTCGGTGTTGAACAAGAAGAATGGGAACCAACCGATCCAGTTGATGGCTGTTACAAGCATCAAGATCCACATTGGCTTCTTTAGCTCCTTCAACGCCCCAATGATTTCTCCAAAGCATCCTGCCGAACGAGAAGAGTCCTCAGTGCCTTCAATGTCCTCATTTTTCTTTGCCTCTGAGAGGGGAACATCTTCAACGAAGAACATGGCAAGGCCAGCCAGGGTAAGGAGGAGAAGGATGGAGATGAAGAAGCAGCTCTTGAGGTTAGCACAGAACTTGTCGCATGCCTCCGTGTTCGAGAACGGAAATGCTTTGTGTAGATTTTCATATGAACCTGCCGCGTAGCCGAGGATGTTACCTATTGCCATGAAGAAAGAGAAGAAGGCATTGGCCATTCGGATCTTGCCTTCGTCTCCGGCAGACAGGTCGCCCAAGAAGGCGCGGCAAGGCCCTTGGAGCATATTGTTGGCCACGTCTAGAACCCAAAAGCCGATGACGAATATGGCAACAGCTCGAGGGCGGGTTTTCTTCGTAATGTCATCGCCGAAGGAGTGACCGAGGTCAGCAGCGTATCCGATGAGAAAGACGGCGATGATGACAGAAAGGGCTCCAGTGATGATAAAAGGTTTACGGCGGCCGAGTCTTGAGTTGCAACGATCACTGTAGTATCCCACAATGGGCTGGACTACCATCCCGGAGATGGGACCACACAGCCAAATGAAGGAGGCCCACACGTGTGGGACCCCCAACAGTTGGACGTATGGTGTGAGGAGGGAGAGTTGTAGGGCCCACCCAAACTGGATGCCAGCAGCAACGGATGCAACTGAAATAATCTTCAAAATGGGTGTAATATTCGTGGTTGTAGCCGTCTCCAGCTGAAGTGAGCTCTTCGTTGGGGACTCCATTTTAAAAACACGTCCCTTATGTTCCCTTCAGTTCTTGGTTTTCCTTTGAAGCGAAAAATGGATTAATTGCTTCGGAATTGAATCAAAGAAGGACTTAGAGTTGTTGCTTATGGAGAACGAATGAGAAGTGCTTTAATTTATAGTTTATGCATGCATGGACAACTCCAAGCTCACCTCAAAGTAATGGTTGTTAACCGATAATCCAGGATAGCTTAATGATTATCTTAATTCTTAATATGGTAACACATATATCACGTTTTTCAATGCTTAGCTTTGAACCAGTCTGGCCATGTCTTCCTCAATCATATATGACCCGAAACCGGAGCAATAGTGAATTGTTCATATTCTATTTTTGGATAAGTCTCCAGTGTAAGTAACTAATTCCATCTCTACAAAATGTTTTTTCACTTACAACAACGAGAGAAAAAAAACAGACGTAACTATATACCCATTATTTATTTATTATTGAATTATATAAATTATAAAAATAATTAAATATATTTACTGATGATATATCAATAAATACTTTAGAGATCGACATAAATTATACTTGTAAATTTAATACTTTCATTGTCATATCAATTGAAAAATGAATCTACCAACAAATTAAATAAATAAATATTAGAGTACTCTTTTTTATATTTATCTTTTTTTATTTAATATTTTTTGTACCTGGAGATTCAGATAAAATCTAGATTAATAATTAACATTTGAAGTTTATAAGTATATATGGTACGTATAAAAAATATCATTAAATAAAGATATACTTCATTTCATTTTCTCTCATATCTGATCATATTGGCCATCTTCGGAGAATACCAAATAATGAGGAGTGTTAGAGGCCAGCAATTTTTGTGTTTTATAATCATTAATTGACCATCAATAGTATTTTTAATGGTGTGAGATTACATCCAATAGTGGGAGATCACTCACTTTTCTTTTGATGGTTAAGTGTTGCCACAAAATACAAAAGTTGCTAGCCTCCTAGACTTTCTCTCAAAAATAATTATAACTTGATAGAGAGAAAGCTACTCAAAATTTCAAGATTCATTAAGAATCTGTTAATAAAATTAAACATAATCAGTTACTTG
Organism: Arachis ipaensis; assembly: GCF_059453495.1. Classification (NCBI taxonomy): domain Eukaryota; kingdom Viridiplantae; phylum Streptophyta; class Magnoliopsida; order Fabales; family Fabaceae; genus Arachis; species Arachis ipaensis. Next base: position 463,036 of record NC_142444.1, on the reverse strand, counting down.
ATAGGCAATTCTATTTGTTAGTTACTTGAGAGTGAAGTTAACCTCATGTATTAATAAATAAAATATAAATAATAATTATTGTTGCAACTTACCGCACCAAGGTATAATTTAATTTGTCCGTTGCTTAGTCTTCGAGACATTGTTTTATTTGGCGGGAATAAATACCTGTAAAAGATATTTCTATATACAAATCAATGTTTATATATATTGAAATCACTACCAGAAACACCAAGAGTTTGTCATGACAAAATGTCCACAGATGCATTAAAGTGACAAAATTATATTACCGTGCTTGAAATTTGCTACGAAAAAGGATTCTGTAGTAGAATTGCGCTTTGGACTTTTCGATTTGCCACCCTAATATCATCACCGTGACTAATTATTTGGGCAGCGAAACAAATTACATTATTTCCTCCATTCTTTTTTATTTTTGTTGGATTATTCTCTCTCTATTTTAATTTTTGTTCTTAGAATTTTTCAAATCAAATTTCTAATTTTTTTGCTTCAGTTTTGTGAGTGTCGTCTAATCTGCTAAGTGTGTCTTGCTATCGATCTCGTTTTCTCCCTCAAATCCAACCCCCAATCTCTCGTTGTCCTTGCTATCGCTATTTTCTTAGATTTTCAAGGCTTGTCATTGCTATTGTCTACTGGTTGCTTCTCCTTCCTACAGTCTTAACTTTGCTCACGTGCAAGAAAAACGAAAGTGTTGCTATTGGTGGAAGATGGGAATCAACAAAAGTAGCGAATGCTGGAACCGTGAAGTTCCTGAAGCACAAGGAAACTAGAAATGTTAGGTTCCTCGTCAGGCAATCCGATACACTCAAGATCTCATGAGTGTGCAGGAGAACTCTGGATACACAAAATCATGTGTTTGGCATCCCAGAGACACTACTGATAGTAAATTAAAAGACGTGTCTTTTTGCTTTTAGTTTCCATCGATTGAAAGTAAGTATGTCTTTTTTGGGTGTTGTTCCTTGCGAGATAAAGCTTTCGAAGTATGCTCGGCTACAAGCTTCGTCAGGGGCTCGGAAGTATTCTCCTTGGAACTGAAGACCTCGGCGTGGGACCTGCAAAAAGGACTCCGACGCTCAAGTTAGTGCTCGGTAATATAAACTTCAACAAGCAAAAATAAAGGTAAGGAATTTGTAGGGTTTTGTGCTACGGAGTTGTTTTCCTAGTAGCTTATGATCACTGCTTTCTGCCTGCTTTATACGAGGTTTGCTCGTCTGTTTAAATAGACCGCGTAGTAGAGGAATGTGGACGTTTGAGTAGTGTTTGGCTTTTTAGGGTTTGTTACTGGGAATCAATGTGCGAGTTTGGTTAAGTGCGAGATTCTTGGCACTTGTGGCGTGTTTGACCTGTTCTCAGTTGTGGGGTTTGTTAGCCGAGGATATCGGTAAGATACACAGCCCCCAAGCTCGGCATGGGAAACATGTTGAGCTTTTCTATATCCCCGGCTTGTGTAATTGGATTATTTGGGTGGATTTAGTGCCTGGGTAGCCCCCAAGCTCAACGTGTTTCTCTGGCTGGGCTTGCGTTGTATGGGCTTTGGATGTTGGGCCTGCCCCAATGTTTGTTGTTCAGTGTGTTGTTTGTTTCTCTTGCTTTTTTTTTTTGAAAGTGGGGTTGCATGAGTGGTGTAGTTAATGGGGACTGGGGAGTGGGGGGGGGGTTCGTGGGGTAGTGTGTCATAGTAACTCGCTGTCCCCTGTCTGTTAGGCTTCTTGGGAGTTTGGCTTTTGTGTGGCAGAATGTGCAAAAAAGGTAAATACTTTTAGTCTTTTGTACTTTTTCTGTTTGTCTTCGTCTCTCTATGGGAAAGAAAGGAGTTGTTGTTGATGTAAACGACCCTTACGGTTGGGTTGATAGTGATGTTAAGTCGCGGGTGTCTGTGTTTGATACTGTGGAAATGTTGTCTCAACTGAATGATGCTAGGTGGGTCAGGGGTAGTGATAATCTGAAAGTGAGGTTTTTGCCTTGTGGTAAAAATGATAGGGTGTGTGAGAAGAGGGATGATTGGTCTTACTTTTATATTTATACATGCATTTTGACTGAGCTTGGGGTTCGTTTCCCCTTTACTGATTTCGAATGTGGTGTACTGTCGTTGTTGAACTGTGCCCCTACGTAGCTGCATCCTAATTCATGGGCCTTCGTTTGTGCCTTTGAATGTCTGATGGAGTATTTGGGGTGTTATCCCTCGTTAAGGGTGTTTTTTTCATTGTTCCAGGCGAAGGGGGTGTGGAAAGGGGGTTGGGTTAATTTAAGTAGTCATCCGGGGTGGGCCATCTTTAGCTTGTACAAGTCCTCATTCAATGATTTTAAGGAAATGTATGTTAAGGTTCAGGTGTGTGAGGATTGTTACCCATTCTATCTTGATTCCCTGATGGAGGAGAGGTTTCCTGTGTTTTGGTCGGCTGAACCTAGGCAGGTGTTAGAATGTGAGGAGAGGGTAAGGAGTGAGGATTATATTATTGGGTTCTTGATTTCGGCGATGTCTTCTGCTGAGTTGCTTTCTATTCCTGCTTTGTTGAGACTTGAAGGGGATAGGGAGGCTTTAGATGAGTATTTAGGTATAGCTTATGTTTTTGTGTTTTTCTGACTTCTTGCTGTACAAAGTTCTTGACTGAGATTTGTTATGGTTTTAGGTGAGAAGGCGTCGACTTTGACGACTGCTAATCTCAAGGCTTATGTGAATAAGGCTAAGAAGAAAGAGAAAGAGGGTTCCTCGACTAACGTGGTTAAGGAAAAAGGTGGGTCGGTTGAGCAGGAGATTCCCTTGAAGAGGAAAAGGGGTGGGGGTCCTTCAAAAATTGTGGATTTAACTGATCAACGGGAGGATGAAGTTGTGTTTTCAGCCGAGGAGATTAAGTCGGCGCATGATACTCAACTTGTTTTTGCACAGATATAAGGATGGGCCGAGGAATTCCATATGGTCAGCTTCGTATCCTTTCACGGCGGTGGCTGACGAGGTGGCTCAAGTTGATGCTGATGTAAAAACGATTCATGAGGCTGGGAAAATAGGGGTTGCTCGCTATCTGCAAGTTAGTTTGTAGTTGTATTTGTTTGTAGTTTGTTTTGTATTCTAAATGTGTTTTGTTATTTTGTTGTTGTTTTTTTTTTTTGATAATGCATCTGCTCGGGTGTTTTGTTCCCGAGCTATATGTGTGATTTGTACTGAATAGAATTGGGGGATGAGGTCTCTTACCAGTGTATGATATCTTTCTAATAATTGATCTTTTACCTGAAAATGTCCTGTTACCTATTGGACGATGAGCTGTGAGTCACAATAGACTTGGAGATGTGTTATATTTAGGGATTGTGCTAGTCGTAGCCCGGCAAGCAATTCCTCGTACTCGGCTTGATTATTGCTTGTTTGGAATGAGAATCTGATTAACTGCTCGGTTTGGAGATCATGTTTGTTGGTGAGGTATACACCCGCTCCTGATCCTTCTGCATTTGAGGCGCCGTCTACATATAGCTCCCAGGTATAGTCTTGGTTCGGCTGGTCTGTCAATTCTGCTAGGAAATTTGCTAAGAACTGAGCTTTGATAGCTGACCTTGGTTCGTAGACGATGTCAAATTCGGAAAGTTCTATGGACCATTTGGTGAGTCTTCCTGAGACCTCGGGTCTTGTGAGGATTTTTCGCAGGGGTTGATTTGTCTTGACGATGATTTGGTTGCTTTGAAAATAATGCCTTAACCTTCTTGCTCTGAGTATTAATGCATATGCTAGTTTTTTCGTCGGTGGATATCTCAGTTCCGCGTTTTGCAGTAATTTGCTGACAAAGTAGACTGGCTCTTGTTTGTCTTTGACTTCTGTCACAAGTACCGAGCTAACAGCATTAGAAGTTACTGATAAATATAATAGTAGGGGTTTACCGGAGTTTGGTTTCTGTAGGATTGGGGGAGAGGATAATATCGTTTTTAACTTTTGAAAAGATGCTTCACAATCCTTGTTCCAGTTAAAGCGTGTTTGCTTCTTGAGTGCATTGAAGAAGTGCTGGGAGTGTGTAGATATTTCTGGTATGAATCGGGATAGCGCAGCTAGTCTCCCGTTTAGTTGTTGTATTTCTTTTATTGTCCGAGGACTCCTCATGTTGATTATCGCTTCACATTTCTCGGGGTTTGCCTCGATTCCTCTTGCTGTCAGCATGAAGCTGAGGAATTTCCCACCTTTGACCCCAAAAGCACATTTCTTTGGGTTGAGTCTCATGTTGTGTTTTCTTACCTGTTTGAATACCTCCTCTAAGTCGGTGTCGTGAATGTGGTCTTGTTGAGACTTGACGACCATGTCGTCGACATATACCTCCAAGTTTCTTCCTATTTGTTTGCTAAAAACCTTGTCCATCAGTCGTTGATAAGTAGCACCTGCATTCTTAAGTCCAAAAGGCATAACTTTATAATAATAGTTCCCTAGTTCGGTTATGAAAGTTGTTTTGTCCTTATCTTTTGGGTGCATTAGAATATGGTTGTATCCAAAGTATGCGCATAGGAAACTCAAAATATTGTATCCTGATGCATTATCTACCAGTTTATCTATGCATGGGAGTGGATAAGCGTCCTTAGGACATGCTTTGTTTAGGTTAGTGAAGTCTACACACATTCGCCATTTACCTGATGTTTTTCTTACCATGACCATGTTCGAGAGCCATGTTGTAAATCGCAGCTCCTCTATGAAACCTGCTCGCAAGAGTTTCTGGGTTTTTTCCAAACAAGCGGCTCTTTTTTCATCACCCATGTTTCGCTTCTTTTGTGATATTGGCCGAGCTTTCGGATCAATTTGTAACTTGTGGCATATGAGGTCGGGGTCGATTCTGGGCATATCCATGGGCGTCCAAGCGAACAGGTTGGCATTGGCCCGGAGTAAGTTGATGATTCGTTGTTTAACTCCTGAAAGAAGAGAACAACTTATATAAGTAAAATGGTCGTCATTGTTATCCAGTTGTACCTTTTCGAGATTGTCTGTTGGTGCCGGCCTGTCTCGGAGATATTCTCTGGGATCGAAGTCGGTGGGGTCGACGATGTTGGCGACGTCATATATTTCCTTGTTGGTATTGACTTTCTGATTGTTTTCCGATCTTATCTTCAGGCTTTCGTTGTAGCACTGCCGAGATTCGATGTGATCGGAGTGAATAGTGGCTATTTGGTCCCCCTGCACCTGAAATTTAACACAGAGATGGATGGTTGAAACAATAGCCCCAAAAGAATTCAAAAAGGGCCTGCCTAAGATGATGTTGTAAGGGCTGCTGTAGTTAACAACTAAGAATTGTATATCCTTGGTTTTGCTCAGTGGATGGTCTCCAATGGTTATTTGTAACCATACGCTGCCGAGTATGGATACACGTTCTCCTGAGAATCCGACTAGTTCCCCAGAGGATGGTAGCATGGTCTGTTCGCTGAGCTTCATTTTTTTGAAGGTGGAATAGAAAATTATGTCTGCACTACTGCCAAGGTCGAGTAAGACTTTCTTCACGAGAAGATCTCCTGCTTGGACTGAGATTACCACTGGATCGTCTAAGTTATCCGACCTTGCTTGGTAGTCGGATTGTTTGAAAGATATGTTCGGTGTTCGTGGTTTGTGTGAGGTCGCCTCGTTTGTTTGTTGCATTGTTAGCATTTCTCGGAATCGGCGTTTGCGTGCTGAGTTGGTTTGACCACCGCTTGCAAATCCTCCTGAGATGCAATTTATAACTCCCTTTGGCGGCGGAGGTTGCGTTCTGAGCTTGTTTGGTGTGTTTGGTGTCCGCTCTGGGCGTCGGTCATTGTGACCTTTTGAAGCTAGTCGGGCCTTGCTTATGTATTTGTCCAGGTGTCCTTGCCTCGCTAGTCTCTCCAGGAGGTCCTTGGCAATGACGCATTCGTCGGTTGTATGTCCGAACTTCTGGTGGAAGGCACAGTGCTTCGATTTGTCGACGAACCTCTGGTCTTGATATGAGCCGGCCCTGCTTGGTGGCTTAATGAGCTTGTTATGCAGTATTTCTTTCAGGATGTCCTCCCTTCTTGTGTTAAATCTTGTGTATGAGTCGAATTTTGGGGTTAACTTGAAAGGCCTCTTGGAGTCCCTTGTTTGAGATTTGTTCTCCTCTTTTTGGGGTGGTTCGTTCCTCCAAGTTTCACGCAGCTCCTCAATTTCGATCTGCCCTGTTGCTTTGTCTCGGAATTCTTCCAACATTTTTGGCTTTGCGATGGCTATGGCCTCCTGGAACTTTCCTGGTCAGAGGCCGCTCTTCAGGGCGTGGAGCTGTACTTCGGGATTGAGGTCGGGGATTTCCATTGCGGCTGTTGTGAAGCATGTCATGTAATCTTTCAGACTTTCATATTGTCCTTGTCTGATCGTGCTAAGGTAGTCCGAGTCCCTTACATAGATCTTTGAGGCTGCAAACTGATTGATGAACAGCTTAGAGAAGTCGTCAAAACTGGTAATTGATCCTGCAGGTAAATTAGAGAACCATAATAACGCGGCACCATCTAAAAAAGTGGAAAAAGATCGGCACAGAATGGGATCGGAGTCGCTGTTCAGGAACATCATAGATTCAAATTTTGTGACATTAACTTTAGAATTTCCAATCCCTTTGTACGGTGCCAAAGTCAATGGGAGTGTGAAATTCTGAGGCATTTTAAAACTCATAATTTCTTTAGAAAAAGGGTTAGCTTGTCGTCTCCCTGTTTTCAGGGGTGTTTTCCCTGTTTTTGCATTGGATTCCGACTGATGCTCCTCGTGTTGTTCGGTATTTGCCTCTTTGTTGACATTCTTCCTTTCGCCACCATTTTGTAGCGTAGCTAACAGTTCGGCCATGCGTTGATTCTCTGCGAGCAAAACGGCGTTGGCCGCCATAAGATCGGCATTGGTCCGAGAATGCGGTTGGGTATCCGACTGATCTGTCATGCTTCAGTTTCTGAAAAGAAAAGCAGAGCACGAGGTGTGTGAAACAGTGTTATTACTGGGAAAGGAAATAAAAAGAAGGGGGTTTATTAAACCCGGTCCCACGGTGGGCACCAAATGTTCCTTGCAAGATAAAGCTTCCGAAGTATGCTCGGCTACAAGCTTCGTCAGGGGCTCGGAAGTATTCTCCTTGGAACTGAAGACCTCGGCGTGGGACCTGCAAAAAGGACTCCGACGCTCAAGTTAGTGTTCGGTAATATAAACTTCAACAAGCAAAAATAAAGGTAAGGAATTTGTAGGGTTTTGTGCTATGGAGTTGTTTTCCTAGTAGCTTATGATCACTGCTTTTTGTCTGCTTTATACGAGGTTTGCTCGTTTGTTTAAATAGACCGCGTAGCAGAGGAATGTGGACGTTTGAGTAGTGTTCGGCTTTTTAGGGTTTGTTACCGAGAATCAATGTGCGAGTTTGGTTAAGTGCAAGATTCTTAGCACTTGTGGCGTGTTTGACCTGTTCTCGATTATAGGGTTTGTTAGCCGAAGATATCAGTAAAGTACAGGTGTAATTTATGAACCTAATTTGTAGGGTTTATTCAACAGAGTTATAAGGAGTATGAATCTTCAAAGAGGGATATTACTGATTTATGTAACAATAACGGATTACATAGTGCTACTAATCTTAATTCATGATTTATACTTTTCGAAGCTTTAATTAAGCTTCACTTTTAATTTATCTGCAAATTGATTTTTCACTATATTCTTAAAGTAATCATGTATGAATTATTAGAATAATTGAATTAACATATTTATTGATTATCTTGGTGTTTGGCTATGAATTCCCGGCACTGCCCGTTTCATTACAGTGTAGTCCAAAGGTTCTGTTAGCTTTTTCCTTGAAACCAAGATAGTATTTAGTTCAAGGATAAAAGTAAAAAGAATAGATGTTAGATTGCAAATGCAACCAATAATATTGCTAGTGATATAAGTTGTTAATTTTTTATTATTAGCTACTTTTTTGTATTTATGAAATGTGTGATTTTGTGGTTCTCAATTGATTGGAAATTAATTTGTCTATATTTGATCTCTAAATATTCTTACTATTGCTACACTAATATTTTATATATATATTGAAGATAGGAGACTCGAACTCGCAACCTCTTAATTGAGTATGGGAAGACTATGCCATTTGAACTATTACTCATTTAATTTGACATGTATTTTTTTGTGTGACTATTTGACATGTGTTTTAAGAAAGGAAACAACTTAAAAGTGTGTTTTAATATTTAAATTATAAAATTAATGATAAGAACATAATATGTATATAAAGTTGGATAGCTTTTATCCATTTAGTTAATCAAAAATATTGAAAGTCAGAGGATGGAATATTCTCGCAACCTTTTACATGGTACTTTTACTCTTATACATGGATTCCCCATATAAGAACTTGGGATTTTCATTGTACTCTTCAAGTCCTATCACCAGAGATAATGTATTCGCAAATGAATCAAACTAATTAACGAATTCTGTATGTAAAATAAAGTAAAAATTTACGTATAATTATTTAATCTTTTATTGAATGTTAATGAGACGGTTTTTTTTTTTTTTCAAGCAGTTTCTCCTATCTCTTAACCTCATCCATGCCTCCAATTTCTTTGGATAAGCCTTGTTTAATTTCCTCGGCAAATAAATCTATATTCTTGAGAATAACATTACATAATCAAATTCAAGGGTATACTATATGTATTAAAGGAGCCATTTAAAAAGATGCTTAAAACGTCTTTTTTTAAAGATATGTTTAAATAATTAAAATTCAATACATATAATTCATTAAATTATGTTATTTTTATTAAAATTAGATTAGATAAATTGATTTGACAAAAAATCAATAAATTACAACTTGAACCGGTCTAAATTAATATAACTTTTATAAAAAATAATTATAATATTTCTATTATAAAAAATGACTAAAATATTTCTATTATATATATATATATTGAGAACCCTAAATTTTAATCCTTTTTTTTTCTGTGTTGTTATAGGGTTAGAATTTAGGATTTTTAAAATTAAAAAATTATATATAATAAGAATATTTTAGTTATTTTTTATAATAAGGTTATTGTAATCATTTTTTATAAAAAAGAATATTAATTTAGATCGATTTAAGATTTAATTTACCAATTTTTTGGCCAAATTAATTTGTCTGATCTAATTTTAATAAAAATAATATAATTTAAACATCTTTATTAAAATGGTTCCATGTCTTAATTGTTCAATTTCACATGACGTACAACTAAGCTAGCGAGGCTAACTTCTGGGTTTGAATTTCGGTGACAAACTGACAATATTAAACAACGTTATGTATATGTAACACAAAAGTCAAACAATAATGCGGAATATATGCTGACTACTCCTTAAATTTTAATTAATATATATACAGACCAACAAAATAATGAAGCTAAAAACGTGGAGTAAGAATGCTCCCTTCTTTCCTTAATTTTGAACTTTTGTGGCAATCTTTCGGTGGAGATGACGATGAGTCAGTGTTGACGAGGAAATCCAACATTTGCTTACATCAGTTTGTTGTTGTAGATAAGATACTGAGCTTCCTCTTAAATACATGTTTGGCACTTTAGTGAATTAATTAATCGTCATCTGATCCAGTTTTTTAATAAAGTTTTTGAGCAACGTTTGTTTTTTTTTTGTTTGTTTTTGATATATATGTCCATCGAAATAGAGATATCAGAGTACATAGGAGTACATATATGATATATTTTTTTTAATTGGAGTTGAAATTAAAATTTTTCTTAATTTTATATTTGTTGAATTTAATTTGAATTTGTGTAAAAATAGAAATGAATATTTCTAAATCACTCCAAATACCACGTTGCTATGAATTTAGTTTTATTATTATACATATTGGATTTTAATTTGAGTTAGAGTTTCTTAGTTTTTGAATTTGGTTTAAAGGTAGTGGTAGTTCTCGATGATTCTAAAAGAAAAATGAAAAAGCTTGCTGATGCTAAAATAATAAGAAAAAAAATTAAAATTAGAATATTTAATAGTGGTAATTTTCATATATATGCTACATATTTGTATGTTCTATCTTGTCTAACTACAGTCAACAAAATTACTTCATAAAATGATCAATTTCAAAAGGCTTTATTAAAATTGGAATATTTAAAAATGTATTTAATTGCATTACTAAAAAAATTATTTTTTATGGCTAAATTTAACAAGCCAAGTATTCTTGAAACATTTTTTAAATAAATTTTTAATTAATTCAGGTAAATTAAATGATGAATAACAATAATATACATTCTAGTATTTCATCAACCTAAATGGATTGCCCTTAAGTATGATTAAGAAGTTCATGCTTGGTGGAGGGGTATTATGTTGCTATAAAACCGTGGGATATAGATTTTCGGTCATGTAAGCAATCCTTCGGTCTATGCTTGTATGAGTTTGGATTTCGAGACTCTCAATCTGGTGCTATCAAGAACAAGCTAATATGAATATATTGCTTCTGCAATAGGAGTCCCTATCAAAATGGACCTAGCCACTAAGTTGGCTACAAGAGAACGATATGCCCGAGCATGTGTTCAAATAAATTTAGGACTGCCAGTGATCAAGCATATCATTGTGGAAGGCGTAACTCATGTAGTGGAGTATGAAAGTTTAAATTTAATTTGTAATTCATGTGCACGTTATGGTCACGATATGGCACAGTGCTTGGGTAGAGACTCCAGGAAAGGAAAGAGTGCTGATTCCGATGCCACCAAGCCCCGGACGGTACAAGGGCAGTGCCACATCCTGAGCTGAAAATTCACAATTCAAATGAAGTAGAACCTGATATGGTAGGTGGCGTTACTGGCGAGAATCCTGCACCGAGTTTGCAAGAGGATTTGGAGGCTAATAATTTGGAAGGAAATAACGTTGAGGAGGCTTGCATGCATGATGAACCAGGCTGGGAGCAAGTTGTGAGAATAGGTAAAACCAAGCTGGGTCAGAAGCAATCTAATAAGGTCCAAAGAGGCACTTAATCCAGAACCGATTCGGGTAGAGTAATCAGGCCCACCATCCACTTCTCTCACACAGATGGATCCAGCTCTTATCGCGCCAGGGTCGGGTCACGAGTCAAGGTCGGACACAACGCTTTCTGTGTTAGTGAGACGTCGATCTCCTCAACCCGACACATCCCAGTGCCTTGCGGCCCCTCTCTCCGGAAACGATCAAGGCCGGCGTCCCTACAGAGCTCGCCAGTTGAGAAGAATGGAGGCACGGCGGTGGAAGCATCGTTATGTCTTCTTGCAGCCGTGAAGGAGAGTATTACCATGGTGGTTCCGTTGGAGAAGAAAGGCGCGCTGCCGGCTGTTGCTGCATCGGTAGGCGGAAATAAGGAGATATTCCATGGAGATTCGGCAAACATGAAGGTCACGGGAGTCACTTCCGCTGAGCAAGCCTCGGTTTGAGGTTGGTGAAGCACTTTGATTTTCTTGTTTTATATTTTTATATTTTATATCATGGATAGTTTAAATATAATAGCTTGGAATATTAGGGGTGCTTCTAATAAGTTAGCCCAGGTGAATTGTAAAGAGCTGGTTAGGAAATTTAAACTTGTAATTTTTATTGTGGTTGAAACTCACTGTCCTTTTCAACACTTGAAACTGTTCTGGAAAAGACTTGGTTATCACCCTATTGGTATAGTGGAGGCGTCAGGATATAAAGGGGGTATCTGGTTCCTTTCTGCAATGCAGGGTGTTCACTGCAAATGGGTTGATGCTTTCGATCAGTGTGTTACAGTTGAGGTTCAGGTAAATAATGTGATTTGGAGGTGCAGTGGTATCTATGGTAGTCCTCAGTTTAATACCAGAGTTCTACTATGGGATTATCTTGTTACTCAGTCTTCGTCTTTCTGCGGGCCATGGATTGTTCTTGGTAATTTTAATGAAGTACTATTCTCTCATGAATCTAAGGGTTGCCTCTTCTCAAGTCACCATGCAGATCGGCTTGCTGCCTCTCTAGGGGATAGTGATCTGTTTGACTTGAAGACTATTGGAAGACGGTTTTCTTGGTACAGAAGGGTTAAAAATGGTGTTGATGTGGCGAAAAAACTTGACCGGGTTTGTATCAACAGTGGATGGTTATCTCTGTTTCCAGAGCCTTACGCAGAAATTTTAAATAGGCTTCAGTCTGATTATTATCCTATCCTAGTGCGTTGTACAGGTCGTCCCCAACCATAAAAGAATAGACCTTTTCGGTTTATTGCGGCTTGGGCAACTCATCCGGAGTACAGAGATATTGTGAACCAATCATGGTAGGCTGGCTACAGAGAGATGCATGGCAAGCTTTCAGAAGTGCAGAAGAACTCTTTGGAGTTTAATTCTAAAGTGTTCGGCAACATTTTTGTTAGAAAATGCGAATTGGAGAGACAAATTAATTTTCTTCAGAAGCGACTATAAGTAATGGAAGATTTGTCTATGCGGTAAAAAGAATAACAGTTGATTGAGGAATTTAATAACACGCTTGTGCAGGAGGAACTTCTATGGTTTCAGAAATCCAGAGAGCAGTGGGTAAAATTTGGGGATAAAAATACCAAGTACTTTCATGTCCAGACTCTTGTGCGGAGAAAGCATAATAAGATTCATGGTCTCTTTCTTCAAGATGGGGTGTGGAAAACGGACCCGGATGTCCTTAGAAGGGAAGCTGAATCCTTTTATAAACACATATTCTGCCAGTCGGAGGATGTAGACTTAGGTTGTCTTGGTGATGTGCCGCTGCCTTCCCTGAATGATGAAGCCTGTTGCAGCCTCACAGCGTCAGTTACTTTGGAAGAAGTTAAGTTGACTGTTTTTAGTATGCATTCTTTTAAGGCGCCGGGCCCTGATGGGTTTCAGGCTTTCTTCTTTAAAGAATACTGGGAGATTGTTGGTTTTGATGTTTGGACTATGGTTCGTCATGCGTTCTCTGGTTTGGATATGGATCCAAGGATGATGGAAACTCTTGTGGTTCTTATTCCGAAGGTAGAAAACCCGGTTTTCAAGAAGGATTTTCGACCTATTAGTCTCTGTAATGTGGTTTACAAAGTTATAATGAAGGTCCTGGTTAATAGACTTTGTTCCCATCTCAAAGAGATTGTTGGGCCCCTTCAAGGAGGGTTTATCCCGGGGAGAGGAACCCCAGACAACATCATTATATTGTAGCATAAGAGGTTCTCCATTTCATGAAGAAGACAAAGTCAAAGAAAGGCACCATGGCCTTTGAGATTAATCTGGAGAAAGTGTACGATAGAGTGGATTAGGGATTTTTGAAACTAACCCTTGTTTGTTTTGGCTTTCCTCCTCAGACAGTCAATCTGATTATGCGTTGTGTCACTGCTTCCTCACTGTCTATCCTCTAGAATGGGGATAGATTAAATGGCTTCACTCCGAGCAGGGGTCTTAGGCAAGGAGATCCTATATCACCGTATCTGTTTGTGTTGTGTATGGAAAGATTGTCCTGTTCCATTAATCAACAAGTTGATAGGGGCTTGTGGAAGCTGGTTGCGGTTTCTAAAGGGGGTCCAAGAATTTCTCATTTGATGTTTGCTGATGATTTGCTTCATTTCTGTAAAGCCGAAAAATAGCAAGTTCAAACTGTAATGGTAGCTTTAGAAAATTTCTGCAGAGCCTCTGGGATGAAGATTAATGTGGAGAAATCTAAAGCGCTATGCTCCATAAATGTTTCAGCGACAAGAAAAGATATTTTCACAGGAGTGTCCTCCATCAGATTTGTCCAGAACTTGGGCAAGTATTTAGGGGTGAATCTTAATCACTCTCGGGTGACACGCGCAACTTTCAACAATGTTCTGGACAAGATTCGGGGAAGGCTAGCCAGCTAGAAAGGGAGATTGCTTAATAAGGCGGGCAGACTCTGTTTGCTCAACTCGGTAGTGACTGCAATTCCTACTTACCGCATGCAAGTATCTCTCTTCCCTAAAGGGGTAACTAATAAGATAGAATCCATGATGTGAAAGTTTCTATGGAAGGGTCAAGCTGATGGTAGAGGCCTGAATCTAGTTAACTGGAAAGTGTTGGTCACCCCTAAAAAATTTGGAGGTATGGGAATTAGAGATCCTTTTTGTGCTAATATTGCTCTTTTTGGAAATCTAGTTTGACAACCTTTTCACCATCCTAACAAGCTATGGGTTCAACTGTTGACGGAGAAATATCATTCATCTAAGGATGATTGTTTTAGTCAGTCTCGAGGAAGGGGGTCTTATGTTTGGAAGAGTATATGTTGAGCTTGAGATATCCTAAAGGAAGGTTTTATTTGGTGCATTGGGGATTTGAAACAGAACTTTTGGTTTTCTAAATAGATAAGAGAGGGGCGACTCTGTCAGAAGATGGATTATGTTCACATTTCTGATTCGGATCTCAGGATCTTAGACCTTTGGTCATCTGGACAGTGGAACCTTGAGAATATCTATTCTCCTCTGAATCACTCTGCAGAGCAACATTAACTCTTACAACCCAGATGTTCAAGTTGGTTCAGAGGTCAATTGGTGTTGGACTGCCGCAGCCTCAAAGGTTTATGATGCTCGTAGTGGTTATTTGTGGCTCAGTAAGAAGATGTTTAGTTGGGAGGATAGGGGTAATTGACTTTGGGTTTGGCGTCAACATGTTTCGGAAAAGCACAAATTTTTTGTCTGGCTATATCTTCGGGAGGCTCTTCCTACTGATGCATTTCATTTTAGGAGGGGCATTTCGCACATAGATAGTTGTCCACGATGTTTCTCAGGTCAGGAATCGGTTTTACATTGTATTCGGGATTGTCCAAAAGTCCAACTAGTTTGGCAAGCTTTAGGGATTTCCGATCAACCAGTGGATTTAATGAGTTGGTTCTTACATAATAGCAAACAGCGTCCCTTTAGCTTCTTTTCTGGTCTCTGGTGGATTTGGTGTTCGAGGAATAACGAGATCTTTCATCCTCACGAGCATTGGACCACAGACAAGGTGATTGGTATGGCTTTGTCCTTGAAAAATGAGCTCTGAAATATTTTTGAGTTGCAACGACTGTCTATTCCCTCCACCATTAGTGGCTCTTGGATTATCCCCCTCAGTGGGTACTTTTAAGATTAATTGTGATGCTAGCTATCTTGGCAATGGTGCTCGAGTTGGTTTTACTTGTGTTAGTAGAGATTGGAAGGGAAGGTGGCAAGGAGGCTGTCTGGGAACAACTGAGAGTCGTAACAATACATTTTGCAAGGAGAATTGTTTGCTATTTGGAGAGGCTTTTTTTTAGCATGTGACTCGGAATAAAGAGACATTATATGTGAGACAGACTGTGTGGAGGCTTTTACTATTGTTAATAATTTACAGGATTGCTCTGGGTTTATTGATTCTTTGGTGTTAAAAATCCGAGATATCATGTCTTGGAAATGGCGTGCTGATTTTCGGTTGATCTTGAGAGATGCAAATACAGTAGCAGATATCATGACAAAGACTGCAATGAGGACCATTTCTCCCCAAGTGGAGCTTCCGTTGCCTTAGAAGAAGTTTGAGAGTAGTATTCAGTGAGACTGCCTTTTTTAAGCAGTTTTTTGTTTATTTTTTCTTTCTTAGTTGTTGTTTATTTTTTTTTAAGTCACAAAAAAATTAATGAATAATGACATGATATATAACAGTACATGTCTAAGAGATTAATTCTTCGCCCTTGAACCATCTCAAATTCTGTTATTATCGTATATATTGCAAATCAAAATACTATATTATGTATAAATATATATTATTTTATACGATTTTAATATATAAATAATTAATTTAATAAATAATTTTTTAATATACACATAAAATAATATTTTAAATAAATAAAAAATAAGGTGCTTGTGTATATAAATAAACTAAATAAAATTACAAGGAGGAAAAGTATACATTGCTATACTACTCACTAATAATACCGACGGACAAAAGTTCTTCAGCCCCTCAACAAATCGCAGTGCCAAAATAATAGATATTGGACTCACTGGGCAATATATACAGGTCAAGAAATTTGAGTGTTGTTGATTGATGATGGTGGAGGATTTTGTCTGTTTATGACATTGCTGAAACATTATTGGAGAGAAAATGTTGTGGAATGGGTATCAAAGATTCTTAGATATAAAAACCTAGCATACGAATTCTCCTCATGTAACATGGATAATACTATGTGAAGTTGATATCTGAGAGCCGTTAGATGAAAATTCAGTTAAATTACTCAAATCATCTAACTCTTAGTATCAACTTCACGTGAAGTCGACTTTACTTGAGTTTTAATTTCACCTTTAAACTTTGCTACGCTGCTGTTGTAGCGCGTTTAGTGGATTATCGTAACGTCATCGACTATTGTTTATAGTATATATGTTTATACTTATGCAAGTAGCTACAACTTGTTTTACGTGGTTGTTCATGAAACATTTAAAAAAAAAAAAACTTTAAGAATGACCAATACATATTCATTTATAGTTTTATCTTTGGTGAGGAAAGTATATTTAGATTTTTGGTGATTTAAAAAAACTATAAAATAAAATAGTAATTACATAAATATCCTCATCTTCTTCCTCTTCTCACATCTTCTTTCTCTTTTCACATTTTTTTGACAGAAACTGGCGGACTCCATGAGCGGTGGCTCTGACCACTGTCACCCAACAGTGGTGGCAGCGACCACTGCGACGGCTCCTGCTCCCCTTCCTTGTCGCATTTCTTCCTCCCCCACTGAACAGAGTCGACGGGGACAGATCTCTCTCCCTTGCGCTCGTTCTTGACTTGGCGACAACATTAAAAGTGGCGAACGGCGACTCCACAGACGGCAACGGCAAGACGCGTATGAACGACGGCGAGGACGGCGCACGCAGAGGCAGCCCACGAAGATGACGACGACGGCGGCTCCTCGTGGCGGTCGTGCTCCACAGACAGCGAGGACGGCGCACGCAGATGTAGCCCGTGAAGATGACGACGACAGTGACGGCAAGACGCGGATGAACGATGGCGAGGACGGCGCACGCAGAAGCAGCCCGAGAAGATGACGACGACGGCGGCTCCTCGTGGCGGTCGTACTCTTCCTTTCAGCGACGTGGGCGGGGAGAGGGGGTGATGGAGAAAAGATGAAAAGAGGAGACAAAGGATAAAAATGTAATTTTAAAATAGAAGTATTTGTAAAAATATTTAAACATATATATAATTAGTATATTATTAATAAAAGTTTTAAATTTGAGTCATTGATTCAAAAATTCAATGGCTATGATTTATTGAGAATCTTAGGCCAAAAAGATTTTAAAAATACTTTTCCCCTTGAAAATAGCGCCTTCATTTATGTGGGAATAAAGTCTCAAACAAGATTCCATGTTAAAAAGACGTTCAGATTGTTACTATTAATTAAAATTATCAATACGATTAAAACATAAAAATATAATATCATGACTAAATAAATCATAAATTAAATAATCTTAATAAAGAAGTAATAAATTTTATAAAGCTTATACATTTTTATTAGAGTAAAGTATCGTTTTTGTCCTCAACGTTTGTGGTAAATTCTATTTGTGTCCCTAACGTTTAAATCGTCCTATTTGTATCCCTAACGTTTGTAAAAGTGATTCAATGTTATCCTGCCGTCAATTACACATCATGAGTGCTTTAGTTTGAGTTTTAAAAATCTCTTCTTGAAGTTAGAATACAGATGTCTGTGATAGAATCTGTTAGAATATAATTAGGATCAATTAGTATATCTGAATATTTATTATAGAATATTACGTCTTTATTATTACGATTCTCTTAGTATCTATAAATACCCTTTGATATTATTTCATTCTACACAACTTAAGTACACACAAATCCTTCCTCCAATTTAATTTCTTATTTCTAACATGGTATCAGAGTCATGGTATCCTCCTTGAAGAGAATAGGTTGTTTTCCTTGAGATGAAATCATCGTAGTTTTTGCACTTTATTTTTTATGCCATTTTTTCTTACCTTTTGTCACTCTATTGATACTTTTTCACCTCAACGACTAGCCTATTTTCTCTATCTTGTGTTTTTTCGAGTCAAATTATCAAACACCATTGTCATCCGCTGCTTACCTATTCTCATGAAGAAATCATATAGTTTTCGTTCTCTCATGGCAGTTCCGTCTGCGTTCTCTCGTGGCAGTTTCATCTGCATTCTCTCGTGGCAGTTCCGTCTGTGTTCTCTCGTGGCCGTTTCATCTGCGTTCTCTCGTGGCAGTTCCGTTTGTGTTCTCTTGTGGCAGTTCCGTCTGCGTTTTCTCGTGGCAGTTTCGTCTGCATTTCGTCTATGTTTCCTTGTGGCAGTTCCGTCTACGTTTCTTTTTGGCAGTTCCGTCTGCACTTCCTTCAGACAAGCGGCAGTTTCGTCTGCGCTTCCTTCAGACAAGCGGCAGTTCCGTCTGCGCTTCCTTCAGACTAGCGGCAGTTCCATCTGCGCTTCCTTCCGGCAGTTCCGTCTGCTCCCATTTTATCAATTTATGTAGTTTTTTTTCTATTTATTTCGTTGTTTTAAATATGTTTCAAACTCAAGTTGTCACTTGTCACTTGAGTTTGAGGGGGAATGTTAGAATATAATTAGGATCAATTAGGATCAATTAGTATATCTGAATATTTATTATAGAATATTACGTCTTTATTATTACGATTCTCTTAGCCCCTATAAATACCTTTCTATATTGTATCATTCCAGATAACTTGAATAGACAACACACTCAATAATATACAAATCATTTCTCTAGTTTAGTCTCTTATTTCTAACAGAATCGATGATCTACTCCGAAAAATAGCTCATCAAATGTTGAAACTAATTCCTACAACATTTACATAATTCACTTTTCTAGGGACATAATTGAATCTAAACACAAATAGTGTGTATAATATTAAAATCGAACACATCCAAGTGAGACCTAATTGAGAATGAATATAACCAAGAGAGAATAATTGAAAAATATAATCATTTGTTAGTATAATTGATAGTAGGATAACATTGAATCACTTTTATAAACATTAAGGATACAAATAGGACGATTTAAACGTTAGGGACACAAATAGGACTTACCCCAAATGTTTGGAGACAAAAACGATACTTTATTTTTTTTTTTATTATGTAATTGAAACATTTGAAAATGTTTGGGAATTTGATAAATAAAGTTTTTACTAGCTAAAGTCCTTCTTATATATATGGATCTGAGCCAAAAGAAGGGGTGGCATTAGCTAGTAGTTAATTCAATAATTGAAATTAAAACACTTTGGTCATCGTAATAAAGTGCTAAATATAAGTAAGAGTGCAGCACAGTTGTGCGTGGAAGGGAAAATAAACAATGGTGAGGGCTCGTTGGGATTTGACGAAATGAAATGCACGTAATAGTTTTCCTAATGGCTCCAACCTCGTCCAAGAATAATGATACATGACATAATATAATTAAGATAGTAGTAGGCAATTGCATGTGCCTATGATATATATAAAGTTGGCAACAAAGATATGACATGTTGCTCCGATCCATTACGTGCATTGCTCTCAAATTGAAATACAAATATATGTAATCAATTAATTAAGTACCTAGCTACTTGCCTTACCATTTGCCACAATGATCAATCAACGATCAAATTGCTACACATATGCGACAGGCATATAAATCGCACAATTTGCATGTATCTGATACTTAAACTTGGAGACAACTTTAATAAAGACACTAAAAATGTCTTTTTTTTTAAATGTTTATATGTGTCATGTTATTATTGGACATCTTTTTTAAATCGGTTAATAATTTATTTTTTAATAAACTAAAATAAAATTGATTTATTATAGTAACAATAATAAACTCAATTGTCTGCATTATAATTATTAGACCCAATTTGATCCGATCGAATTACACAATCTAAATCGAATATCTTTAAATTTTTCGATAAAAAGATAAATATATCTCTAACTTTTTGTTTTGCAGACATTTGAATCTCTAAAAATTTAAAAATACAATTAGATTCCTAAAAAAATTGGGTTTATTGTTATTGTTAAACAAAATCGATTTTATTGTAAATAAAAAACTTAAAAATAACTGATTCATTAATACGTCCAATAATAATGTGACATGTAAGCGTCTTTATAAAAAGACGTTTTTCACGTCTTTACGGAAGCATCCCCACTTAACTTATTAATTAAGATAACAACAGCAAGCATTATACAAATCAGCATATTAAGTTGCACCAATAAATTTTTAATTTATGTTACGATATTCTGACCTAAATTTTTCTTTTTATGGACATGGACCTAAAGTTCGTATAATCAATATGATTATACATGATTGGTTCAAGTATGGCCTCCTCAATGAAGGTTGTTCCAAATTTGCAGCTATAATATGGTCAATTTGGCAAGATAGAAATATGGGTAATTTTTAGGGAATTTTTGGATCTGCTGGATCAATTGCATACAAGGCTCGCAGGTGCATGGTGGATTTTGAATATACAACTCAGAATCGAGTGTGTTGCATCCAGGGATTAAAATCTCTGTCTTGGTCTCCGCCAGAACCTGGTGCTTGGAAGTTAAATTGTGATGGGAGTGTGAACTTGGGAGATGATTGTGCTGGTTTTGGATGGGTAATTCGCGGTAGCTCCGGTCAATGGGTAATGGGATGCTCAGAAAATTCCTTTGGATCTAGTGTCATCAAGATGGAGTTGTGGAGTATATGGAAAGGTTTGGCTTGGGCTTGGGAGGCGGGTCTTAAGCTTGTTGTCTGTGAGACAGATTGCGCATCAGCTTTTGAGCTAGTGACTAGTTGGCAAGTTTCACTCTGGCATCTTGAAAAAGAAGTAATACAACTGATCTTTGACTTGAAGTTAAGAAGGGATTGGGATATTCGTTTTGAGCTTATCCCGAGAGAAACTAATGTCGTGGCAGATCGGTTGGCAAAGATGGGATCTGGAGGTAGCGGAGCTGATGAGGTTCACCTTTGGCACCAGCCGCCAGAAGTGGTTTGTCCTCTCTTGTTGTTAAGAACCTGATTTCTTTTCTTTTTCTTTTCTGCTCTTTTGTTTTTTCTCTTGGTTGTTCGCAAAAAAAAATATGATTATACATGGGTCCGTAGTCCTTACCCATAACATGAAGAGCCCCAAAACACTAAGCCATAAAGCCTGCACACTAAAGAAAATACACCTCAATAACAGTGTGCATGTATTAATTCTATGGAGAGGTTTTTATGATTTTGATATGTCCCCATGGAACAGAAAAGCCCAATGTCTGAAGCCCCCCAGCCCTATGGTCCTAACTCACATAGAAGAGGTTTTTTTTATCGATATAATGGCCCATTTATTTCGGCTTATGTTTGTTAATTTTGTCTCACGAACTCTACTTTGTAAGCCCAAGAAAACCAAAACTCTGTCGTCAGTTTTTCTATTCTGGTCAACACTTCTTAGTTTTGCGCTTTTGACCCCCCAATGTAGGGTTCTTGAACCACACACTGATACTGAAAGTGCTATCCATCTATGATGTATTGATGTTACAAAATTTCTAATCTCTCACTCTGACACAAAAAAAAAAAAAAAGATGGCACATTGGTAGCACCAATTTCCCTGCTTTTCATAACGTATACTAAGCAATATAAATCCCAACGGCATTTTCAAAACTATAGTATTAAATTAAGAAAGGAAAGCTTTTTTCTTGTGCTAAAAACCTTTCGTCCGCGTTGAAACTTGACGCAAAACACAGCAGTATTAAGCTCATGAATGTGTAATGACAAGTCACTATGAGCTGGTGCTGCTGCATCTTCATCATTTTGCCTCTTATGATAATACAATGAATGACTAATAAATAAACAAACAAATTAAACATACAATAGACGCATTTGTTTCTTCTTCTAGATTAAGAAACTGCCTCATTTCTTCTTCTAATAATATTAAAAATCGAATACTAGTGAAGAAACCCATAAATTTAGCAAGTGATCTGGATGGATTTGTTATTGGCAAGAATAGCAAAATAATATCGGAAATTAATTAAGGAAATTTTGTTTACCATTTTAAAATATTAGATTATAGAAATAGATGGATACTCAGGTGCAGTCGATTTCACGTGAAGTTGATAGTTGAGAGCCGTTAAATAGTTTGACTGATTTGACTAAATTTTCATGTAACGACTCTCAACTATCAATTTCACGTGAAGTGGACTGCACCTGAGTTTCCACCATAGAAATAACGTAACGGGAAGAGAGAGAGAGAGAGAGGACCCAAAACGCACGAAATACAAATAGTGAATTGGCCCGCTCAGTGGTGTAGTGTGTCGTTTTCAATTTGATTCTCTCTCATTCGTTTGTTTTGCGCACAGACACAGTCTCCCATGGTGACGACGCTTCTCTCTCTGCTTCTGCTGCTTCCATGCCTCTCTTCCGCTGCCGATCCTACCGTTAACGCTGACCTTCGCTTCTCATACAAAACTCTTTCCCCCCTCGGTCTTCCTCAACGGGTTCGAACATACATTCACTTCATTTCTCATGCTTTTCTGTGTTTCTACCTCTTCAATTTCACTAAGTCTTAATTAATAATGCGTTTCCAACTAGTATTTCGAATTCAGCTCGTAGAACAAGGAAAAAAAAATCACAAGCTACATCTCCGTATATTTCGCTTTTATGTCTAAAGATTTGCATATGCTCAGTTCTTCACTTGTTCTGCTATATATATTTCTTTGTTTTCCATGCGAAACTGAAGCTGTCTTGGCCTTCTAGATTTGGTGGATATTGTTTCGTGAGCTTTCATGGGAGATTTTTCGTTTTATTTTATTTTATTTTTTGTTAATTTTCTATGTTTATTTTTGTACTTTTAGTTGATTTTGTCCCTAAAATTTAATATATCATGTTTGAAGAAAATTGGATTAGAATTTGGCTCACTTGAGTGATAAAATCTCTCTGCAGGTCATAGCTGTCAATGGTGATTTTCCAGGGCCCTTCATCAACGTTACGACTAATAACAATGTTAATGTGAACGTCCACAATGATTTGGATGAAGATCTTCTCGTTACATGGTTGCTTCCACTGTTACAATCTGTAATATTCACTGTGTTGATATATTCATGAGTTTAACAAGCTTGCTACAAATGATGTTGACAGGTCTGGCATTCAAATGCGCCGCGATGCATGGGAAGATGGTGTTATTGGAACAAATTGTCCAATTCCTCCCAAGTGGAATTGGACATACCAGTTCCAAGTCAAGGATCAAATTGGGAGTTTCTTTTACTTCCCTTCCCTAAATTTCCAAAGAGCCTCTGGTGGTTTTGGTCCCATTGTTGTCAATAATAGGAATATTATCCCTATTCCTTTTGCACAGCCAGATGGGGATATTTTCATCATAATTGGTGATTGGTATACCCAGACTCACACGGTTTGTATATCTCTTATGTTAATCTTTCATTTGTAAGAATTCGTTTTGAAGTGTGTTGTGATTTACTTGTATTGTTTATGCATATATGAAACTGTAGGCTCTGAGAACGACACTTGATGGTGGAAAAGACCTTGGAATTCCAGATGGTGTTCTTATCAATGGAAAGGGACCTTACCAATACAACACCACTCTTGTACCTGCTGGCATTGACTATGAAACAATTAGGGTTGATCCAGGTATTACTGTCGCACTATTCTCCTTGTTTATCTTGCATTTTACTGTAGAAGTGGATGTAGCTGTTCGAATATTGACTGGAAGTACAAATATATTTGGCAGGCAAGACATACCGACTTCGAGTCCACAATGTGGGGATTTCAACTAGTTTGAACTTCCGGATTCAAAATCACAATCTATTGCTTGCAGAAACAGAGGGCCATTACACAATTCAAACAAATTTCACTGACTTTGATATTCATGCTGGCCAGTCATACTCTTTTCTACTTTCAACTGATCAGAATGCAAGTACAGACTACTATATTGTTGCAAGTGCAAGGTTTGTAAATGGTTCAGCATGGGATAGGGTTACGGGTGTTGCAATTTTACACTACTCAAATTCTCAGGGAAAAGCAAGTGGTCCACTTCCACCCCCACCAGATGATATTTATAACCCGGGTTATTCAATGAACCAAGCCAAAAGTGTCAGGTTTGCTACTGAGAAGCTATATTGCATCGTGCTTTAACCTTTGACTGACTTTAATTGTTTTATGTACCATATAAATAGAAAACATTTCATGTCGTTAAAATCTACAATAACAGCTTGTTCAGGAATGTGCTAAGTCAACTATGATTGTCTCTGTTTCATCTATTGGTTATGCATAGCCTGAATAGTAGCATCTTACTATAATCTTTTATGTAGGCTTATATAAATCAGAACTCAATAGCTTATGTTTTAAGTTCTTTACACTTGGTGACTTCATTCACTTGTTGACTTTTATGGTTTGAATTCTCATACCTTGTTGTGCAGGCAAAACACATCTGCTAGTGGAGCTCGCCCTAATCCCCAAGGATCCTTTCATTATGGATCTATCAATATCACTGATACATATTTGTTACAAGTTGTGCCACCAGTGACCATAAAAGGCAACGTTCGAGCTACTATCAATGGGGTCTCATTTAATAAGCCTTCTGTTCCATTTCGGCTTGCTGATCTGCATAAATTAAGAGGAATTTACAAGCTTGATTTCCCCAGTAAACCGATGAACAAAGCACCAGTAATCGACACCTCTCTCATAAATGCTACTTATAAGGGGTTCATTGAGATTGTACTGCAAAACAATGACACAACAGTGCAGAATTTTCACTTGGATGGCTACTCCTTTTTTGTAGTTGGGTAATAATTGTCTTTCTTTATTGTTTCTTTTTTTTCCTAAAGTACGATTTTATTCTTATCACTATTCATAATTGATTTTTTTGTTCAGGATGGACTTTGGTAATTGGTCAGAGAATTCTAGAGGTTCTTATAACAAGTGGGATGCGATTTCTCGCTGCACAACTCAGGTGCGTCATTGTTACAAGCATTCTTTGACAGTTCCATTTTGGTGTGCTTTTGTTGGATATTCAACTCTTGTTTCACCACTGAACAGGTTTACCCTGGAGGATGGACAGCAATCCTTATATCTCTAGACAATGTTGGAACTTGGAACCTGAGATCAGAAAACCTTGACAGGTGGTTCCTAGGCCAAGAAACATATCTGAGGATCGTCAATCCTGAAGAAAATGGTGAAACTGAGATGCCTCCACCAGATCATGTTCTCTACTGTGGCCCCCTCAAAAACTTGCAGAAGTACCTTCTTCAAACCCATTAGCCTTATATCTCATGCTTTCAAGTTGCAAGGACCATGCTCAATTTCATTTAGACTTGTCTTTTAGACTTTTACTAATTTTACTTAATTTATTATGCCTGCAGGCAGCAGAACCATTCTTCTTCTGCAGTCTCTGCTTTTGGAGGGAACCTCCTTTTATCATTACTACTGGCACTTTTTGCTGCGATTTTCATGTGTAACTAAGGATTCTATTTGCTTTTGTTTTCTTTCTTACATTACTCAATTGTAGTTAATAGGCCATTTAGTGGAGTTTGATTACTAACTTCTTGGTATAAAAAAGTAAAAATACACTTTGATTTCCCCCCCAAAGTTGAACAAGTATATATCTACTCTAATTTTAATTTGTTATTTAATCACACACTGTTTGAACAAAACGTATCTCTAGCACACACTGAGATGATTTTTTGTTTTGCGTGGAATGGTTTTTGGCTTGCGAGAAAAGTCACTATTAAAAATTTAAAATGGAGTAGCATGAGATAGTTAAGACTTTTATTTTTCTAACACTGGAATTGTTGGAGACCCAAATATTAAAAAAGAACCACATGTATGTTCAAGCAAGTATTGTCCATTTTTAATGATATTAGGTTAGAGTGGATTTGATTTGATAGATTTGTTAGGTGAACCTCTCTAATAACCTCAAAATTTAGTAATGAATTATGCAATTAGGTAATGGTTGCTGACATAGATGACATTTCCGCCTATTTAGGGTCAAATAATGGAGTGAAAATGGCACAAATATTCACGATTAACCAACGTATTTTCTTATTCCGGTTGACTAATGCCACTTATAACTTGAAATGCAACTATACAAGGATCTATGCACGCGCACATGGGTCTCTAGTCTCCGGTACAATGAATGTTAATATCGCAATCAAGCAATTGTATTCTAATCTACTCCATAAAATTAGTCGTTAGTTTTGGCTTTCCACGCACACTATCTCTCTATTTGTTTTTTTGTTTCTGGGATTGTTTTTGGTCAACTTCTCTTTTGGATTGAAGTTTTCGTTATTGAAAGCAACGATGTAGCTTTAAAAATAATGAAAGCCCAATGTACCAAACAATAGAATAGTCCATTATAAACTGGCCTGCGTAACTGTGCTTATGAAATCAAGATTTTTTTGAACGCATCACATTGTTTAATTATTGTTTGACCAAAAGATGACACATTGGTACTTGGTAGCACCAATTTCTCTTTGTCATAACGTATAACGGTATAAGCACTATCACACGTAAGGCTGGAAGTGAGTCAAGCCAACTCATGAGTCAATTCGAGTTCGACTCGTTAACAGTTCGATAAGCTAAGCTCGTGAGCTGGTGAGTCAAATTTGAGCCTGAAATTTAGCTCATAAATTAAATGAGTCGAGTTTGAGCTTAGATAAGCTCAGCTCATTAGTTCGTGAGCTGGCTCGATTATATATATATATAGGACATAAATAAAAAATTTATAATTTATTGATAGATAAACAATATATAAAATTGATCTTTTTAAATATTTTTAAAAATATATAAGTTATAATTTATTGATATAAAATTATAAATTATGTATATATGTTTCTCTTATTTGAGCCAGCTCGTGAGCTTTTGGTGAGTCGAGCTTGATCTTAAGAAATAAGCTCGATTGTTAATGAGCCGAGCCGTGAGCCAAACTCAATTTTCATGAGTCGAGCTTGAGCTTGGTCTAGCTCGGCTTAGCTCAGCTCACTTCCAACCCTATAATCACACATTGTAATTATCCCAATGGCATTTGCAAAATTATACTATTAAAAATCAAAAGCTTTTTCTTATACCAAATTAAAAAAGCTTTTGTTCACGTTGACACAAAACATAGCAGCAGACTGTTATGGGTTTGAGTTCCTTTTAGACTATTAAGTCTTCAATTGTTAGCTAGGTAACTCAGTACCATACCAAAAAAAAAAAAAAAAGAGCTAGGTATGTAACTCTGTAAAAATGTATCAATTAAAAGTAATTGGTGAATTCTTTAATTGGTTTTAAACTGACCCAATTCAGAAAAATAAGAATTCCCTTTGCATGCACAATAATACCTCCAAATCCAACATTAGGTGTAGATTTGCAGCACTTTATATATGTGATTGTTATTACATAGTGCTATTCTATCTATGCAACACAAACTTAGACATAGCTATGTATTGTCATGATCTTAAAGAAACTGTTGTAAAAGTCTTTGAAGTTACGCATACATATATATATGAAGGACGCCTTTGTGGCTCTATAATAAGTGGCTATGACTTGATGACACATCAAATAACTATATATATTCAATGTTTTGCTTGCCTTGTAAACCTGTGAGAGATTGTTAAGGCATAATGTATGTATTGCGAGACTTGGCAGCAAAGCATGCGTGCTATATATCATAATTTGTTGCCATTTGTAATTGGGACCGGATCTCAGTGGTTAAGAAAAAACCTCTCCTTAATATACAAAATTAAGTTCCCTAAACTCTTTATCGTATTAGCATATATAGCCTTGATGCTCCACCAAGGACCATAACCAATCATTACAGTGTACCTACTTTTAATCTCTTGTTTCCTTTAATTCATTTGTACATGAAAAAGTATAGGGTACCAACATATATTAAGACACTTTCATTAGACACAACTATAAAAAATATATTTTTATTAGACACATCCACAAAGACACTTCCATTAAACACAGTTATAAACAAGAGTTGGCAGAAGTTGACAAAAATGTTGTTGGTAACGTAGCGGGATTGTACATACATATATGCCAGGGTGAATAAAGGAAAAGATAACAATATAAGTCTACTGAAGAATTATTAATATAAGCTATATATTAACTGTTTAATTTGTTTGAAATGCAAGATACATAGAGAATAGAGATATATATGAACAGATGTTTGAACATGGACTACTAAATAGAGCCCATGATTCATGGCAAACAATAATTAATAATACAACTTTAAACCCTAAAAGAAATGTGTAAATCCTGCATGGTTTTACCTCTTTAGGGAAATATATGAATTTCTACTGATTGGACTATATATGACTGACTATTTGAATAAACTTTTAACTTAATTAATCCATGCTAATGTAAAGTTACAGTCATTTCGTTTATTATGTACAGGAATTTGAACAACCAACACTTGGATCCGTCTTGGTTAATCAATAATAATAACCCTGTTAATTATATTATTTTGTATATATGTATGTACCCATGTATCCAAAACGAATTGGAGCAGAAGCAGAGAATTGAAGAGGCACTATTTCCACACGTCCATTATTGGACAGCTTGAGTTTGATGTTGAGGCACCATTATCATTATTATTATTATTAGTATTTTCTGGCATCATCAATTCTTGTTTGGAGACATGATGATCTTCTCTAAGCTGTGATGAAACAAACTTGTCAACAAGTCTCCAATCAGCAGCAGCAGCAGCAGCTGAAGAAGAAGCTTGCTCTTCATTTAAATTTCCATAGAGTAGTGCCTGATGATGAATTAAGCTTTTCCCTTGTTCTTGAAAAGCAGTAGTTTCATTATTATTAATAGCAGCAAATGGTGGTGCCATGATTGGATTATTGTTATTTTGATGAAGAAGTGGAAGATGATGAAGAGGCAAGTTGTTGTTGTTGTGTTGTTGGTAGAAGACATCACAGTTATTATTAGGGATTAGTTGGTGCTTTGATGAAGAAGAACAAGAGTTGTCAAAGTGATGATCTGGTTGTTGGTGCATGAAAGAGGAGTCATCATACCAAGTGCAAGAAGGGGAATCATGATCACTCATCTTACGCATAATGGAAGTCACTCTCTTCTTGAACACTCTACACACAACCCATCCTTCTTCCTGAGGAGTAGCAGCCGCAGTTTGATCCGTTTCAAGACGATATTCGTGCATAATCCAATCAGATTTGAGGCCATTAGGGGCTCGACCTTTGTAGAAGACGAGAGTCTTTCTCATCCCAATCAAATCATGCTTGGAATATATAGCTTTGTCCCTCCCTGTTGCTTTCCAAAACCCTGCTGCAGTTGCTCTATTTGTGCGAGTTCCTGTTGGATATTTTTTATCTTTATGGCTAAAGAAGTACCACTCATTTTGCTCTTCTGTTCCTAGTCTGCATAGCTCTATATATTCATCAAATTAATAAGCATCTTTTGTTAAATAATTAAATCTAAGTAGTACAATATGTATGTTACCTTGAAGATCCCAGGGTTCGATTTTGTAGAGATCAACATCTTTGATGACATCAAGGTCAATCCTAGTTGAATTAACTTTTTTTCTAAGGTAGTAATCAACGAGCTCTTCATCAGTCGGATGGAACCTAAAACCCGGTGGAACATGACAAAATGTATTCATCTTCTCTCTATCTGATTCTGATCAATGGTTAATCTGCAATTCAATAATTCATTTTAAGATCAATAAAACTCATCGTCATGATTACATTATGCGGCGTTATATATTAGACACATGCACAACACAATATAGATCACAGTATATATTATTTATTTGTATATTACTGCACATGAATACTAAAGTAATTAATGCCACTCATTGCTGTTCCCACTAGTTCATGACCCATGCTTCCAAATGATACAAAGTAACATGCTCAATCACAAAACCAGACACAAATGGGAAATGGCAAATCAAGAACATGTTTGGGAAGAGTAGAAAAAAATAGATTATTAACCAATAATTTCAGCTACCATACAACTTATAAATAAAAGCAACGCTCTAAAACTTATTAGTATAAGTAAAAGTTTATTTTTTTCAATTTTAATGATTTTATTAATTTGTTATCAACTATTAAATATTAAATAATATTATTTCATATCCATTTTTTGTAATTGTCCACTTAAAAATAACCTTTTTTCATACATTCAAAACATAGTAAATTATCTTAAAATTACTTTTCAGTTAAAATATTTAAACAAAAATTGATTGTCGCTATCTTTTTTAATTTCTAAGTGTTCCAAACATAAATTAAGAATTGGGACATAGATATGAGACAATATTATTATATTGACTAATTAGCTTAAGTAATTTCTTCGAAAGGAAAGCATGAATGGTGACTGATGAGTATTATATATATGCAACTAAATATGAATATTCTCAAAATATATAGTTTAAGCTAATTAATTAAGAAGCAAGAGACAGCACAGAAATGCCAATGAGTAATAACTCAAATGGCATAATCTCCCCATACTTAATTAAGAGGTTGCGGGTTCGAGTCTTATAATTTTTTATAAAAAAAAAAAAAAAAAAAGAGACAGCACAGAAATTAAAGTACGATGAGAGAGCTCACAGAGATGAAGCAAGGTAATAAGAGATGAGGGTGGTGCAGTCACAAATCTGCCTCCCAAGATCATGAAGCTCCTAACTCAGACAAATGTCCTCAATGATTTGTTGGTCTACTTTGATTCTTGTGCAACCTATGATGTTGTTGGATCAAGTATAGAGAATGAAGTAGCTAGCCCTAACCCTAAACAAATAATTGTGTGTGTTTGGTTTTGTAGCAATGAAACTAAATAAAGGATATGATCTTAGGTGATTCTATAAATGGATGTATTGTATTTGTGTCATGATCCATGTCTCACTGTCAGGACTGAATTGGTGGAAAAGCTTTTAGAAGCGAAAGCGGGCAAAAAAATGTGGCAGAAAATATGGCATAAGGGATCACAAAGTGTTTGTTTCTACCCGCCACCAAACAAAGAGTGCTTAACAAGAGAACATGCTAGCTAAGGCCTAAGGGTCTTTTTCTATCTCTATATACTAATCTTTGCTATTAAGCGCTGAATGAATGAAAGAGGAACTAACGTAACGGCTCAGACCAATCACCAAATCTTAAAAGAAAGAAACAAACACAAAAAGGGATAAGTTGACGTAATGGAGCAGCCAGCTTCCACGCCCACACTCCTTCATAATAATCATCATCTTCATCTCTTCATCTACCTAATATAAGTGTAATTTGTACCATTATTATTGGTTTTTCATATTTTACAACATTTATATATATATATATGATGGACAAATGAAAGAGCTATAGTGAGTTGCTGAAAAGTGTGATGGTTAATTAGTTGTTGTTGGCCTTATAATAATTAGACTAATAATATATAATTCACCTTTTGCACAACATCCTTTATAAAAGTGGCAATCATCATTTCATTCATTTGTCTTAACTCATACAAAAGATAGAATACATCGAGTAGGTTATAATTGAAATAATAATTTAATTTAATTTAATTTAATTTAATTTCGATCAAAGACACACAAATAATAATTTCTCTCGCTTGCTCAAATGTACAAAAGAATGAACGCTGAAAACAAACTACACGAGAATCAGAGGCCAGAGCTGAAGGGAACAGATGTGGTAGGCAACCAGGTGCGACCAGCAAGAAGAGAAGTCACAGTGAATTGTGACGCTTCTTTTGGGTTTGATATCACATGAAAACCGGGCCATTTCACTCTTTTGCTTGTATCGGAAGCAGGCCCAGAATTCTCGTACTCTCCGAAATACAAAGTATCCTTGGCAAAGTCAGATCCATTCCATTCATCCCAGCCCAATGGGCTTATAAGAGAGTCCAAATAAGTCCTCATGACAACAACCCTAGCGTTCTGCTGCCAGGGCCGGCCCAAGAAGGTCTGAACCTTGTCCAAAACAGGAACGAGATCCGGTGCGGCTTTGATAACTGATTTGTGGATGGAGATGCCGGTGTTCTGGAAGGGATCCCCTCGGCCCTGTGCGGTGATGGTGTTGGCCTGCCCATCCAGGGGCTTTCTTGCAAATATGTGACAGTTTTGGAAGACCACGGCGGCGTTGCCGAAGATGAAGTCAACGGTGCCGTAGATGTAGCACTGTCTGTAGAACTGGCGCTGCGCGTGGGCCATGAGCGTGTCTTGGTAGCCCACAATGCCGCACTTGTAGAACACAGAGAGGTCGGAGGCGGATCTCAGGGCCACAGCTTGGCCCTTGCGTGGGCCCGCGGTGTTTTGGAAAGTGATGTCTCTTGCGATGAAGTGAAGCCCATCTATGCCGGCGGTTGCGGAGCTGTATGTTGTGTAACCGTCTTGAGAGCTTCTGCTGCCGGTAATGATGGTGTTTCTCATGCCGTCACCAAACAGCATCACGTTATCGTTGTTTTTCTCCACCTCTATGTTTTCTTTGTATACTCCTTTTGTCACGTATATTACAAATCTGCTTGTCTTCACGGTTCTCTTCGCCGCCGCGTTCAGCGCTTCTTGCACCGTCTTGAAATTCCCCGATCCGTCTTTCGCCACCACAACGTGAGCCTTTATCGCGCTAGAGCCAGATTGAAGAAGCTTCCTTTCGTGA
Source organism: Arachis ipaensis (assembly GCF_059453495.1). Taxonomy (NCBI): domain Eukaryota; kingdom Viridiplantae; phylum Streptophyta; class Magnoliopsida; order Fabales; family Fabaceae; genus Arachis; species Arachis ipaensis. The sequence goes on along the minus strand of NC_142444.1, from coordinate 430,592 downwards.
CCGGAAAACCAGCTTGGAAAATCTTCTTCTGTTTCTTGTTCCTCTGCTTCTGGTAATGTGCGATTTGCATGTGGTTGTTGTTTCATCATCTTGACGAAATCCAAGTTGATGGCTAAGCTATTCCTCACCATCTCAGTGACATTGGTGTTCTTAGATGGAACCTTGAAATCTTGAACGCTGAGTTCTTGTGCACCCGTTTGACACGTTTGGATGTTTGTGAGAGCAGTGCTGAGCCATGTTTGTGCATCAACTGCTGAACAGTTGTTGTTGTTAAGGCATTCCAGGGTACGCTTGAGATGGAAGATGGTGTCGTCGTAGAGCTTCAAGCAATCGCCATGCACAGCTTCATGGTTCTTTGTCTTGATCAAGTTTTGGTCCAAACCATGTGCTTCCTTTTGCATCATGGTTGCTTCCTCTAATGCAGATTTCACAAGCATCCTCCTCAACTCGGTTTTGTGCTTCATTATTGTTGTGTGCTGTTGGTTGCTTTGACCTAAGTAGTACTTGCATGTTCCAGGGTGTGGCGTTAGGTTGCACCACCAATCAATGTTACCAGAAGAATGAGAAGAAGAAGAAGAAGAAGAAGGAACTCTTCTTGATGCCGATAAGACAAGTGAAGATACCAGCAATAACAGCCTGACGATGACCATTGTTCTTCTCATGATTGCCTTTAGTTTTCCAGTGAATGAATGAATGAATGATACTGAATGTATGAAAGCTAAGAAACAATAATAATTAGGTCGAGTTCGATTGGTTGATGATTGCTCCAACAATGTGTTTTTGTTTTTGTTTTGAGTTGATTGGTTTTGGAATTTGGAGGGTGCTGACAAGTTTATATATGTATGTTTTTGGGTGTGGAGTGTGAATGTCAAAGACGCGTGTGTTTAATCCAATAATAATAAGATAATAGTGGCAGATAGAGTTCCATTACAATGCAAACTGTGATTATTGAGATTTCAAGTAAAGAATAAAAAAAGGAATAAAAGCTTAGCAGGTGCAAGAATGTCGTAGCTAGCTAGAACTAGAAGTCGCTAATTGCAAGTGCAAGAAAAACACAAACAAGTGTCTGTCGCTGAGAGCAAAATCTGAAACGAATCTTGGTTACCAAGTTATTATCTGCGACGGCTATGATGAGGATGAGGAAAAAAGGTTACGTTGAGTTGGTCCCAAGTTGTATGCTAGTTTTAATTTCAAAAAATGCATGCATAATGCTGATCAACAAAAATACTATATATTATCCATTAGTGAGCAGAATTCTTCAAGCACAGGTGAAGGAGCAGTTGCTTTGAACGTAGTAACCATTTTCACTTGCATTCAGTTGCATTCTTCTGCGTCTAATTCAAGCATGCATATCTCAATTCTGCCGTAACCCATGTGCTCTTGGTTGCACATTAAGCAATTCATAATTTCAAACATTTTGACTTTGCATTATATATATATAATTATCTTCACCAGGAAATAACTCCTTGATGTATCACCTTATATATCAGGTCTTCATCATATGTATATATACTTTTCCTAATATTAAAGTCGTCAGTTGTAAGTTCAAAATGAATGTACAATTAAACCAAAATATAACTCATGAGCAGTCATTATGAAAAGGAAAAGGAAAAGTACACGTACACAATGAAAATATTAATCAACATGAACAATAGATATTTCGGATATTTATTTCATTAAGTGTATGGATGGTTATTTTAATATTAAAATTTAGGTGTATAATTTAAAAGTGTAGTGTATTTTTATTTGATTGGTAATTATTCGTATTGTTCAAAAAAGTTATTGTTTACCTAGCACTTCTCGAAAAAAATAAAAAAAACAAATAGCAAATAAAATGCAAAATTAATTAACTCAAGTTATATCTGATATTGAGTAATGAAGCAGCATATATAGTATGTATTATTATAAAAATTGTTCTATATTAAAATACAATAAAATGCTTTTTTCATATATATACATTATACATTATACACACACAACTGGAAGAAAAAATCTACTTTATATTGATAAGCCATTTTAGTTTTTCTAAATTATTTATAAATTAACATAATTAAATGAAATTTGTACCCAGATATTTGATGAATTTATGAATATAGTAATAAAGTATAAATGATTTATCAATATAAATTAGAAAATGAAAAAAAGTAGAATTTTTTATTTTTGTAAAATAAATAAATTAAAAAATAAAAATAATTTACCTAACGAAAAAATGCTGCATTGCCAGTAATTTTAGTAAAACAGTAGAAAATTAATTAGTACTAACTCAAATACAAAACAAATATAAAAAAATATTATTCACGTAACATTTTTGTTATCTAAAATATTTTTTAAAAGTTAAAATAAATAAAGAATCAATACAGGTAAGGCTGATGATATATACTCTATAAAAATTATATATATAATATATATTATATAAAGTTATATACATATAAGTTATGTATGTAATAAAGAAAGTGAATATTAAACCCACTCATCACTTTAAGTTATGTATTAAGATATGATTTATCAACTTTTTAATTAAATTAATTTATCAAATTTATTTTAATAAAATAATATAATTTAATTAATTATATATATTAAATTTTAATTATTAAAAAATATATTAAAAAAAAATTTAAATGTCTTTATTTTATTACCAATAATTATATTCATTCACAAATTCAGGCGTAAAGTCGCAATCTATGCGTTACGAACAAAAAGTAGATCTCTATTCAATTTACATCACTTAACGGTGGCCAAAGATTCAAAATTGGATTCTCAACTAAAAAACTGTGAGTTTTGATGTTGAGATCACACACATAATATTATTGAATATTTCCCGGTAGATCACCACGTAATATTGAATATTTGTACCTCTATTAGGCATGGTTCCATAAAAGGTTTTTTCATTTTCAAGGCTTACAGTGAAAGCTCTTCCAACACCAAATTCCTTAATATTATTTAGGTATGATGACCACTATAGATTATATGAGTATTTTCTCTTTATTAAACAATACTCTTGTCATTCTATTTTTTTTTCAGATTAAATTTTATTTTATTTTTGCTAGCAATAATAGTACTACACATGGGCAATGCTAGATAACCAATGACTTTTTTGAACAATATGAACAACTATCAATAAAATAAAAACACATTACACATCCAAATTATTCATCTAAATTTTAATATTAGAATAATTATCCATATACTTAGTGAAATGAACATTCGATATATCTATTGTTCACATTGTTCACCAATGTTATTGGTTACCTATACTTTTCCATATAATTATAATTCACATCTTTTCATCTTTTATTTTTAATTGATAGTCTTTGGGGTTGTTTTATTTCTTTCCTTTTACATGCATATTGTCTTCGGAACATTGATACCAGAAATCCCATTAATTCATCTTGGACTACTTTAAAGATTATTCACGTAGTTTCGGATAAGTTGGTGATTACTGAGATAAAAGTACAGAGCTATTACTGCTTATAATGATTATTTTGGTTGTTTGAAAATTTCGTGTATGGGCCAAAATTCAACCATGGTAAAGGTAATTTAGATCTCATTAACCAAATAACTAATCCCCTGGCTTAGCAATAATGAGATAACTTTGCATAGCGCTCAAAAATAAAAATTATTGCGGTGAGAAATTTCCTTGTTTGTGCATGAGGCAATGAGACTGTGATCTAATTAAATTATATCAACATGATAGTTTCTTAGTGATTTAATTTCTAGGCAATCTTCTTGAAGTTTATATATATAGCGAGTAGTTTTTTTTATAAAAAAAAAATTATTATTAGAACTTTTGTTTTTCTAATCGTGAGTATCATTTTCCTTCTTGTGCTGAATACTTCAATCCTGTATAATAATAACAAAGAAAATAATTAGTACTACTTTTGTTAATTATCTTGTTGGCTCTCTCTTATTAAATTCATTCCGTAGTTGGTATGTTATCTTTTTTTTTTTCCTCGAATTTTCACACAATAATGTCGCATGCCACCACAAGGCACCAAAATATGTACTTTCAATATGCCATCTTTGTAGGTAAGTAATTAAAGAACAAATTCAGACCGTAATGCTGGAGAATGATGGCTTCACATATACGTGGCAGGATTTTGAGGTGCATATTAATAATTTGATTTGATATGTGTTCATATCCTGACCCAACAATTAAGGCCCAGGGTCCAAGTAAAAAAGGCCCAACCCAAAGGGTTGACCTCACCTTTCACCAGATCAGCCACTACGAAGTCGGTACTCGTCACGATTTGCTCTAAAGAAGTCGGGAACGAGGGTTAGCTGGCAGATAAGCACTCATTTGAATGAGTAACTACCCCTAGAATCTCTCTAACCACTTCCACGGGCCATATCTTAACTTCCCTAAGATAAAGGGACGGTTAACACCCTAGAAAAGTGGCACTACTCCAATGGTGGTTATTGGTTCACCACTATAAATACACTGACACCCCTCAGGTATCTCTAAGTCCCAATACTCTCTAGACCTGCTAACACTCTTGCTGACTTAGGCATCGGAGTGTCCTTGCAGGTACCACCCCCCATTCATTCGTACTCACAAGTCGGATGGAGGCCCCCAAGGCGCAGACCCTCTCAAAGGCTTCCTCCCTCAGACGATTGGGCCAACCAACGCTATCCAGCCCATTAATCTCCGGTTACCTACCGTAACATTGGCGTCGTTGCCGGGGACCCGAGAGATCAACCAGTGATGGCGGACAGATCCCCTGAGGAGGGTCATGTGGAAACAGATTCTGAACAAGAGAATCTGGATACCGGAAATAATGACGCGGACCTAACCCTCCATCAGGAAACCAACGATCAACACAAAGAAGGAACCTCCGGAGTCAAAACCCCGAAGGTGAATTCCTTAGAAGGCCGTGAGTCAGAGAAGGACGGACAGTCCCACGCAACTGAGCTTATGGGATTAGTCCATGTCCACCAAAGTCGTTTGGAACAATTAGAACAGGAACGAGAGCGACAAAGGGAGATAGAAAAGCACCTAAAAGAGGAGATGGATCGACGAAAAGAATTAGAGGAAAAACTCTTAAAGTTAGAATCCTCCCTCAAAGGTCGGACCGACCGTGACAGTAGAGAAGAGTCGCCCCTAGGAGGGGAAGATCCTTTTAGTGAGGACATAATGAGGGCAAAAGTTCTGAGAAACTTTAGAAGCCCCGATATGGACCTCTACGACGGAACCACTGATCCAAAACATCATTTGAGCAATTTTAAAAGTCGGATGTATCTGGCTGACGCTTCTGATGCTACGCGATGCAAAGCTTTTCCGACAACCTTGTCAAAAGCGGCGATGAAGTGGTTCGACAGCCTCCCCCCGAGGTCGGTTACCAGTTTTGAAGACCTCTCAAGGAAATTCTTGATGAGGTTCTCTATCCAGAAAGACAAAGTAAAACATGCACCAAGCCTCCTGGGAATAAAACAGGAGGTCGGAGAATCCTTATGAGCCTATATGGAAAGGTTCAACAAAGCATGTTTAGAGATTCAAGACCTGCCTACTGAGGCAGTCATAATGGGGTTAGTCAATGGGCTCAGAGAAGGTCCCTTCTCACAGTCCATATCCAAAAGACACCCCATCTCTCTAAGTGATGTACAGGAAAGAGCTGAAAAGTACATCAACATGGAGGAAAATGCTAAGTTGAGAGACCTGAGCTGGCGACCTGGGCACCCTCCCTCAACAAAAGAGAGGGAGAGGGAAACCAAGAAGAAGGAAGAACTCGGTCTCGATAGACCAAGAAAATATCACTCTTATACTCCTCTGAAAGTTTCTATAGTGGATGTATACAGAGAGATTTGTAACACCGAAAGGCTGCCACCCCCCAGACCCATTAAAAATAAAAAAGGGGGAGCCGCAGCGACTACTGTGAGTACCATAAAATATATGGTCACTCCACAAATGGCTGTTACGACCTCAAAAATGTGATAGAAAAGCTGGCTAGAGAAGGTCGGCTTGACAGATATCTCATAGAAAGGTCGGACGGCCATGGGAAGAGAAAGCGAGATGATGTGGATAGAAGAGACCCACCACCACAAACCCCGGAGAGACATATCCATATGATCTCAGGAGGGTTCGCGGGAGGGGGACTCACCAAATCCTCTCGCAAAAGGCATCTCAAGAGAATCTACCAGGTCGGAGGAGAGTCATCCGACCTCCCCACCATTTCATTTACAAAAGAAGATGGGCAAAAAATAATCCCTGGACACGATGATCCAGTGGTAATAACTATGATCCTAGCAAATGCTCATCTCCACAGAACCCTAGTAGACCAAGGAAGCTCAGCGGACATTCTTTTTAAGCCCGCTTTCGACAAACTAGGGTTGGATGAAAAAGAGTTAAGAGCCTACCCCGACACCTTGTACGGATTAGGTGACACGCCAATAAAGCCACTGGAATTTTTGCCCCTCCACACCACTTTTGGAAAAGGGGAAAAATCAAAAACTCTAAGTATAGACTTCATAGTCATCGATGTAGGGTCAGCATACAATGCTTTAATCGGCAGAGCTACCCTTAATCGACTCGGAGCGGTGGTATCCACTCCTCACCTTTGTATGAAATTCCCGACCTCAGCGGGGATAGCAACGGTAAGGGGAGATCAGAAATTGGCAAGGAAATGCTACAATGAAAGCCTAAACCTGAGAGGAAAAGGTAGAGAAGTTCATACAATAGAGCTCGGAGGCGCAAGGGCTAAAGAGGAGCTGCGTCCACAACCGGGAGGAAGAACAGAGGAGATACAGGTCGGCGAAGAGGAGGGAAAAAATACTCACATAGGGGCCAACCTAGGGGAAACCCTAAAACAAGGGTTGACTAAGCTCCTAAGAGATAACTCCGATCTCTTCGCCTGGAAAGCCTCCGACATGCCTGGGATAGACCCCGAGCTCATGTCTCATAAGCTCTCGGTTTACCCGGGGTCCCGACCTGTACAACAAAGAAGACGCAAGCTCGGCCCAGAACGAGCCCTAATAGTAGAAGAGCAAGTACAAGCGCTCCTAGAAGCCGGCTTCATCAGAGAAGTCAAGTACCCAACATGGCTAGCCAATGTAGTGCTAGTCAAAAAACAAAATGGTAAATGGAGAATGTGTGTCGACTATACCGAGTTAAATAAGGCCTGTCCCAAGGACCCTTATCCACTGCCAAGTATTGACACCCTGGTAGACTCCAGCTCGGGGTATCAATACTTGTCATTCATGGACGCCTACTCGGGGTATAACCAAATCCCGATGTATGAGCCAGATCAGGAGAAAACATCATTCATCACGCCCAGAGCTAATTTTTGCTACGTGGTCATGCCGTTTGGATTAAAGAATGCAGGGGCCACATACCAGAGGCTGATGGATAAGGTGTTTGCCTCTCACCTTGGAAGTCTAATGGAAGTATACATCGACGACATGCTGGTAAAGACCAAGAAAGAAGTCAATCTCTTGGCAGACCTCTCACAAGTCTTCGACACCATAAGGTTACACGGGATGAGACTAAATCCCTCAAAGTGTGCCTTCGCGGTAGAGGCAGGAAAATTCCTAGGGTTTATGCTAACACAAAGAGGGATTGAAGCTAATCCCGACAAGTGTAGAGCTATCCTGGAGATGAAAAGCCCGACCTGTTTAAGAGAGGTCCAGCAGCTGAATGGCCGACTTGCAGCCCTCTCCAGATTCTTGGCAGGATCAGCACTAAAATCCCTTCCACTGTTCTCCTTATTGAGAAAGGGATGTCAGTTCGAATGGACTCCGGAATGCGAGGAGGCGTTCCAAGAGTTCAAAAGATTCTTGAGCCAACCTCCTATTCTGACCCGACCTATAGCTGGGGAAGACCTCGTCCTATACTTATCTGTAGCAGACAAGACCGTCTCGTCGGCCCTGATAAGAGAAGACGAGGTCGGATAGCACCCAGTATATTTCATTAGTAAAGTTCTACAAGGCCCTGAGCTAAGGTACCACAAACTAGAGAAGTTTTCCTACTCCTTAGTAGTAGCCTCACGAAGGCTACGACCTTACTTTCAAGCTCACACAATAAGAGTTCGCACGAACCAACCCATGAATCAAATCCTCCAAAAGACGGATGTTGCAGGGAGAATGGTTCAGTGGGCAATAGAACTCTCCGAGTTCGACTTGAAGTATGAAACTCGGACGGCGATTAAAGCCCAGTGCCTCACCGACTTCATTGCAGAATACGCGGGAGACCAAGAGGAAAAACCAACTACATGGGAACTCTATGTAGATGGATCCTCAAACAAAATAGGAAGCGGTGCAGGCATAATATTGGTGGACGAAAGAGGGACCCAAATAGAGGTTTCCCTCAAATTTGAATTCTCAGCTTCAAATAATCAGGCAGAGTATGAAGCCTTGATTGCTGGACTGAAGCTGGCGGAAGAAGTCGGTGCTACAAAAGTGATGATATACAGCGACTCGCAAGTGGTGACCTCCCAGATAAGTGGAGAGTATCAGGCAAAGGACCCAAATATGAAAAGGTACTTGGAAAAAACTCTGGAACATCTTGGGCACTTTGCAGAAACCGAGGTCAAACACATAACTCAGGATCTAAATAGCAGAGCAGACGCCCTATCCAAGTTAGCAAGTACCAAGCCAGGAGGGAATAACAGAAGCTTGATCCAAGAAACTCTCCAGGAACCCTCCGTGGTAAAAGTAAAAGACAAACAAGAGGTCCTTGAGATAGTCGGACTAAACCTCGGATGGATGAACCCCTTGGTCGAATACATGAAATTCGACATCCTCCCCAAGGAGGAGAAAGAGGCTAAGAAAATCCGTAGGGAAGCACAATACTACACCTTGGTGAAAAATATTCTCTACAGGAGGGGATATCAACACCATTGTTAAAGTGCGTACCGACCTCAAAAACCACCAAGGTGTTAGAAGAAGTCCATAGTGGGATCTGCGGAAATCATCTCGGGGCAAAGTCATTAGCCAGGAAAGTGATCTGAGCTGGATTCTACTGGCCGACCTTGCAGAAAGATGCCACAAAATTCGTGAAAAAATGCCAGCCATGTCAGATGCATGCAAATTTCCACGTGGCTCCCCCGGAGGAACTCATCAGTATCACCTCTCCATGGCCCTTTGCAAAATGGGGAATGGATTTGTTAGGTCCTTTTCCCCAGGCGCCAGGACAAGTCAGATACCTGATCGTGGGAATAGATTATTTCACAAAGTGGATAGAAGCAGAACCATTGGCCACCATCACCGCACAAAGAAGTCGGAGGTTCCTCTACAAAAATATCATCACAAGGCATGGGATACCCTATTCCATTACTACAGATAATGGAACCCAGTTCACCGACTCTACCTTTAGAAGCCTAGTAGCCAGTATGAAAATTAAGCACCAGTTCACCTCGGTGGAACACCCGCAAGCCAATGGGCAAGCCGAGGCAGCCAACAAAGTCATACTGGCAGGGCTAAAGAAAAGGCTACAAGATGCAAAAGGAGCCTGGGCTGAAGAGCTCCCATAAGTGCTATGGGCCTACAGGACGACCCCCCAATCCGCCACTGGAGAAACACCCTTCCGACTAGTTTATGGGGTAGAAGCCATGATCCCAATAGAAGTCAACGAGCAAAGCCCAAGAGTGATTCTCCATGACGAGATCGGAAATATACAGGGGCACAAAGAGGAGCTCGACTTGCTCCCCGAAGTCCGAGAAGAAGCCCAAATAAGAGAAGCAGCGTTGAAGCAAAGGATGACCACAAGATACAACAAAAAAGTCATTCGAAGAGCATTCACCCTAAGTGACTTGGTCTTGATCAGAAATGACATTGGAGTCAACAAATCAGGAGAAGGAAAGCTCGCTGCAAATTGGAAAGGACCATACAAAATCAATGAGGTCTTAGGAAAAGGCTATTATAAAGTGACCGACTTGGACGGCACCGAGTTACCAAGGTCGTGGCATGCTTGTAATATGAAAAGGTACTATAGCTAAAAGCGAACTCTACTCACTGATGTACTCTTTTCCCAACTTCATGATTTTTTCCCAAAACCAAAGGGTTTTTTCTGGAGAAGGGTTTTTAACGAGGCATCATAGTAGGGGCTAAGGGAAATAGACTGTCACAAATCCTTAGCAGCAATAAAGTACCTCCCCAATTAATAAAGATCTTTTTTACAAATATCTCTTAAATTCCTTTGTTGTTTTCTCTTTCTACGAAACGCGCCGACTTAAGCTCGACAAAACGTGAAAATCCCATGAACCGACCTAGATGGTCGTCAGGATAAAACGACGAGGTACAAGTCGGTGTAAAGAGGTTATAAAAGGTGATCATAAGAAACTCAGAAACATTCCGACTCATAAGTCGAAATGAAAAGACCGAGTAGAAATAAAAAATGAATCGCAAAAATAATCTAAGTCATGAAAACTCAGTAAAACAAAATTGAGTACTAGGAATAACGAAAGAGATAGGAAAGACAACCCAAGAAAAATTAAAAGGCTGTCCTAAAGATCCTTGAAACTAAAAGGTTCAGAAAGACAGACAAGCCAAAGAAAAGGTTTTCCAGAAAAGATCAAGGGGAATTCGAAAAAATCGCAATCAGAAAAGCATGCACGCATAAGGTAACTTAGACCCTTATCCAAAAAGGGTATTTATTTTTTAACTTAAACCCTTATTAAAAAAGGGTATTTTAAATGTTTTGTTTACGGCCTTATAAGGCCAAAAGCAAAATTGTTCAGAACATCATCACCAACACAAATAAAGAAGTTTAAAAAAGGGGGGACCCACAGGCCGGGCCCCAAAATAGCCAACAAATTACTTTTTAGGAAGAAGAGTAGACCGATCACCACCACCAGAGTCAGGAAGAACACCGCCAGGACCAGGAAGAGAGGCATCCATAGGAGACAAAGAGGAAGTCGGAGGAACTGTAGAAGAACTCGGAGCGTCCTTAGGGCGAGGAGGGGACTCTATAATTCTCTGCCCCCGAGTCTTCAATTCTGACTCGGAAATAATCTCGGGGGATCCACAATAGCACCATCAATGACAACTTTATCAGGATCTAAAGGGGAAAGGTCCAGGCCAGGAGCAATGACTCCGACCTGCTCCCTAAAGATCCTCCAAGCCTCCTCAGCCCCATCAGCAATAGAGTCCTCCAACTCGGTATAGGCCCTCTGAGAATTCAGTAGCTCGTTTTTCACAGACACAAGATCGTTAAATAAACTTTGGTAGCTGTCCTGTGCTGTCTTCCTCAAGCCCACCTCCATGTTGCACTGGGCTTGCAATTTCCTCTCCTTCTCCCGGAGGCTATCCCTCTCCTCCTTCAACTTGGCGACTTCCTCCTTCAACTCCCTCTCCTGCTCTTGATATAAAAGAAGCCTTCCTTCCAGCTCCTCGACCCTCGAGGTCATCCCTAAAGAGCTGAGAGGAGCCTTTTCAAAAATATCTAAGAGCTTGCCACAAACCCCCGCCGCCTTGAGGCTCTCCTCAACCAGAGTGGTAAGGTGGCGCCGAACAGAAACATCATCCATGCTTATACGAGCATGGGGATAGATGTTCTTTCGGACGAATGCAAGAGCATCCGCCTTAACCTCACCAGAAGAGCCAGACTCTAAAGTCTTGCGCTTCTTCTTCTCTGGCTCAGGAGAAGATCGAGCGGAGGGGGGCGGCTGAGAGAAAGCTGAAGAAGAAATCACAATGGACTGAGAGGGAGTCCCAACGTTTCGAGGAGGAGGAGGAGGAGAAATAACCGCCCTGGCGCCACCAGTCCTGGCGCGAGACCTTGCTTTAGCCTCCTGGACTCTTTGGTAAGACTCCTGAGCGTTTGCCTTCGCCATCTCTGAAAAAACAATAGATAATAGATTAAGACAAGTCGGGGAGGTCAATCAGACAAGTCGGTAATCTAACAAATTCAAATAAAAGCTACCTAGCTGTGCCTGAACAAAGGTCGGAGACCCCTGGGGAAACTTTTTTGTGTCCAAGTATGGGGCCCTCCCCCACACTTCTCGGAGGAACCCCACAATGGCTGCTTCTACCTCATCCAGGTCATCCAGACCATATTTCTCACAGGGGGAGGCCTCCAGCCAGTACAAAGGAAAGCAGAGAGAAGAATTATCATCCAGAAAAAAGGGGTGGTGACCCTCTACAGCTTGAACTTTGAAAAAATAATTTTTAAAGTCATGGAAGGATTCGTCAAAAAGGGTAAAAACTCTCCGACCCTGTATGGCTCGGAAAGACACCCACTGTTGCTTATTGTTTAGCCCACTGAAGGGTTTGGTCATATGGAAGAGATAGAAAAAAAATCTTCAAAGAAGTCGGAAACTCCAAAGCTTGGCTAATAAATTGATAAATTTTCAAAAAAACCCCAAGAGTTGGGGTGAAGCTGGGTAGGAGCAACTCGGCAGTGATGCAAAACAGATATCTCAAAGTTTGAAAAAGGAAGAAAAATACCCAAACGGGTGATCATACACTCATACATAAAGAAAAAATGAGGGGCCGCCTCATTGACCCTCCCAAAGCAAACCCGGTCTTCAGGACCCGGGACTACCAATTCATACTTCGGCTCGTCCTCCTCGGAAGTACAAATTCTGTGGTGAGTACGAAGGTTGGTGATAAACTCAGTATCGACCGAGGGTTCCTCCCCTAGGACCGTGACATCAACCCACTGAGAAAGAATATCTACGGAAGCCATTTCTTTTTCTTAAAAAGGTAACAAAAAACCTACAAGGGAAAAAGAAAAGGAAAATAAAAAACACGGTCTCTAAAGGAGGAAATACGGAACTGAAGTCTATAAACCAACCTATCTACAAAATAAAGGCATGCAAATAGAAAAGCATGTTACAAAAAGAACTAACCTTTATCCGAAAATGAGGGTTGGAGAAAACGAAAGCCTTCGAAGATGCAAAAATGCAGCACGAACGAATGAAGGGGAAATTTGAAAATCGCAGAAACGAAACAATGAAAGAGAGGGAAAGTATTTATAAGTACGTTAGGGGCACAATGGTAAAAGCGGGGCAGTCATTAATGAAAATGCACCGTTACCAAGACCATCAATCCCTACGCACATCCCTAACGGACACGACGCTTGATTAGACGTAACTGTCAGAACCAAAAGGTCACGAAAAGTCACGTCGGTTTCAGAACATCACGTCGGTCCTCCAACAAGTCGGTTACAACCCCGAGTAGTATACTCGAACCCAAATCTTAAAGAGAAATTGGGCTCGAGTAGGGGCACTGTTCATATCCTGGCCCAACGATTAAGGCCCAGGGTCCAAGTAAAAAAGGCCCAACCCAAAGGGTTGACCTCACCTTTCACCAGATCAGCCACTACGAAGTCGGTACTCGTCACGACTTGCTCTAAAGAAGTCGGGAACGAGGGTTAGCTGGCAGATAAGCACTCATTTGAATGAGTAACTGCCCCTAGAATCTCTCTAACCACTTCCACGAGCCATATCTTAACTTCCCTAAGATAAAGGGACGGTTAACACCCTAGAAAAGTGGCACTACTCCAACGGTGGTTATTGGTTCGCCACTATAAATACACTGACACCCCTCAGGTATCTCTAAGTCCCAATACTCTCTAGACCTGCTAACACTTGCTGACTTAGGCATCGGAGTGTCCTTGCAGGTACCACCCCCCATTCATTCATACTCACAAGTCGGACGGAGGCCCCCAAGGCGCAGACCCTCTCAAAGGCTTCCTCCCTCAGACGATTGGGCCAACCAACGCCATCCAGCCCATTAATCTCCGGTTACCTACCGTAACAATATGATTGGTTGAAAGGTTGTCCTTTTAAACTAGTTAGTTAAATACTCATTAAGATAATTACCTTTTTGTACCAATAATTTTGATTCTATAGTGAAGTAGATAGCTAGTGCTTCTTAAATTTTTCGTTTGGTAGTGTGACTTTTTTTTAAATGTTGGGAAGTTCTTACTTCTTATTCTTAATTTTTAGGAGTTTTAAACTAGTTAGTTAAATACTCATTAAGATAATTACCTTTTTGTACCAATAATTTTGATTCTATAGTGAAGTAGATAGCTAGTGCTTCTTAAATTTTTCGTTTGGTAGTGTGACTTTTTTTTAAATGTTGGGAAGTTCTTACTTCTTATTCTTAATTTTTAGGAGTTTAAGATTCTTTTAGAGTTAAATTGTGTATTTTATAAGTTGAAATAATACATTTTCTAAGAGAACTACGAATGATCTGCCACAGCAACATAGCATTATAAATATGAAAAGACTAGTTCAGAAGATTCCTTTGGCTTTCAATCTTGGCTTAAATTTATGGATATGGAAGGCTTGAGTGTGATCTGCCTAGATATGGAGTTATGGCGTACAAGACAAAAATGTGGGACAACTTTTTCTGAGCCAAAGGGAGAACAATTCGGACCATGCGAGTTCTTTGGTCATGAAATTTTGCTTCACAAATAGCATGGTTCGATTTGCAGTTGATGGAATTTGAAATCTGAAACGTGAAATTCGGACTCTTCGTTTTTTTTTGCTCGGGGGTAATTTTTTTTAACGTTTTGAGGGACACAACTCGCAAGGTCCGAGTTCTGCTTCCTCTGATCTCACAACAAGGTGAAGCACCTCTCCTCTCTATACGGGAGTCCAACACTTCCTTTGCTTGCATATTCAAATTAAAAAGCGTTCAATGTCATGTTAATTAAGAAGTAAAATTGCTTGTTTATGTGCTAGCTAGCTAGGTAGGTAGGTATAAATGAAATATAATAGGTTTTATTTAGGTAATTAACTTTCCCTTTATTATTTCATTGTTAATTCGATCATTGCTCGCTCGTGAGCTCTCTATATGATTAAGCAAAGAACCTTTTTGGTTGGGTTGGCGAGACGAAATCTTTGCAACTACGTTGTTGAAAATATAACCGAGCGAGTATAGGAGGCGATGCATTTCACAAACACATTTTAATTCCCTTTCTCACAACTGTCATCTCATGATGTTGATCATCATGTATACATACATAACACAGCTAAGTAAGCATGCATTCAATACCATTTATATACAAGAGTATTGTTTAATAAAGAGAAAATACTGATATAATCTATAGTGGTCATCATACCTAAATAATATTAAGGAATTTGGTGTTGGAAGAGCTTTCACTGTAAGCTTTGAAAATGAAAAAACCATTTATGGAACCATGCCTAATAGAGGTACAAAGATTCAATATTACGTGGTGATCTACCGGGAAATTTGGAAGTATTCAATATTACGTGTGTGATCTCAACATCAAAATTCACAGTTTTTAGTTGAGAATCCAATTTTGAATATTTGGCCACCGTTAAGTGATGTAAATTGGATGGAGATCTACTTTTTGTTCGTAACGCATAGATTGCGACTTTACGCCTGAATTTGTGGATGAACATAATTATTGGTAGTAAAATAACGACGTTTAAAATGTTTTTTTTTTTTTAAATATTTTTTAATAATTAAAATTTAATATATAATTAATTAAATTATATTATTTTATTAAAATTAAATTAGATAAATTGATTTAGTTAAAAAATCGATAAATTATATTTTAAATTAATCTAAATTAATGTTTTTTATAAAAAATAAATATAATATTTTTATTATAAAAAATAACCGAAATATCCTTAGCTATGTATCTATTATTTGATATCACTCACTATCATAGTAGTTAGAATCTCCATTTAACTCTTAAAATATTTTGATATTATAATTTTAAATGAATTTATCGATTTTACGAAATTTGTACTAAATCTGACGATTTTACGATTTAAATCTTATTAAGATTTTACGTTTTACGTTTTTTATTTATTTTTTGATTTCGCGTAAAATCTCGATTTTCTCTACCTTACTCACTATGTCTAAATATGGTCCATTATTATTATTATTATTATTATTATTAAATCTTACCTCAATCCCAAATCCTATGTCCCACGACCAGGAAAAGGACCAGAAGCACACAATAATTATGGAACCACTATTAGTCTGTAATTTCGGCACATGCCTTCAAACTTATCCAACTACTCACATATCACAATTTATATATCAATGAATTCCTTTTACTGCGATATTGAATATTCTACTCCCCCTGTATTTAGGGTTGACAATGGGTAGAGTAGAATAGAGTTTAGATTTTATTCTAATTTTATTTATGAGTTAAAGTTTTTCTAAAATTTTATTCTATTTTATTCGCAGATTGAGATTTTTTTAATTTTAACTCTATTTACACTCTAAAATTTTAAATTTTACCTTATTTGATCCTACTTACAGAAAAATAAAAAATTTTAAACAAATATAAAATTTAACCATTCCAAATTTTATATATATTAATAAAATAGAAAATAAAAAATTAAGTTTAAATTAAAATTAAAAATAATAAAATTAAAAAAAATTAACATAAAATTACAAATAATATGATCATCAACTAGTTTAATAGTTATTTTAAATTTTTATAAGAGGAATATTGTGAGTTCAACGCTCACTTTCTTTATTACATATCTAACATTTACATATATATTATATAATATATTAAAAATACGGTAGAATATACCTAAACCCGTATCCTATTCTATACCCGCAGATAAACTCGCACCACATCCTACCCTACTAACAGTGAATCGTATAGACAACCTATTTAAATGTGTTGATCCGAATTAGATACCCACAGATAAATATATATTGCCAGCCTGTATTGATACTTTATTTATTTTAACTTTTAAAAAATATTTTAGATAACAGAAATGTTAAGTGAATAATACTTTTTTATATTTGTTTTGTATTTGAGTTAGTACTAATTAATTTTCTACTGTTTTACTAAAATTACTGGCAATGCAGCATTTTTCGTTAGGTAAATTATTTTTATTTTTTAATTTATTTATTTTGCAAAAATAAAAAATGTTACTTTTTTTCATTTTCTAATTTATATTGATAAGTCATTTATACTTTATTAATATATTCGTAAATTCATCAAATATCTGGGTAAAATTTCATCTAATTATGTTAATTTATAAATAATTTAGAAAAACTAAAATGGCTTATCAATATAAAGTAGATTTTTTCTTCCAGTTGTGTGTGTATAATGTATAATGTATATATATGAAAAAAGCATTTTATTGTATTTTAATATAGAACAAATTTTATAATAATACATGCTATATATGCTGCTTCATTACTCAATATCAGATATAACTTGAGTTAATTAATTTTGCATTTTATGTGCTATTCGTTTTTCATAATGACTGCTCATGAGTTATATTTTGGTTTAATTGTACATCATTTTGAACTTATAACTGACGACTTTAATATTATTATTACTTACTTGATGAATAAACATTTATGACATTATTAATATCAATTGAGTTATAACTTATAGTCATTAGTCATTACTTCATTGAATTCATTTCAAATTTGTAACCTATGACATGTTAAAATAGTTTTTAGTACTGATTTAATGATTAAACGTTGATAACATCAATGCCAATAGAATTATAATTAGTCACCACTTTATTTTTACTGTAAATTTTATGAGAAAGACTTCAAATTTTCAAAACACGCAATTATCTGTATTCTTTTTGGTTAAAATATTTTTTCCTTTAAAATAATAGACTCCTTCATATATATATATAAAAGTTAATATATCTACCCAAAAATGTATTTAAATAGAATAAAGTGCTATTTTATAGTTCTCAATAATATTTGAATTCAATTTTTATTTAGTTAATAACATTTCAAACGTCATTTTTCAAAAAATTTTAAATAAATTTAATATTTTTTTACCATTAAATTTGACAAGTATAGTTAACGAAATAAGTGACATGAGTATTAATAATATTATTAGTTAAGTTATATTATACATTTGTACTCCTTCTTCTCATTTTTTTATTGTACAAAACCCTAAGATTTTAGTAATCAATCATTTAAGAACCAAAGAAAAAATATTTTACACTGATAAATATTATTGAGTGAATTTTATTTATCTACTGAATTTGAATATTATTGATGATTTAATATGCGAATTGTTTATGTTAAATCTAACAATATGACAATATTAAAGTTGTTTAAATTTAAATACGTAAAAAATTAATTCAAGAGAGGGTGTTATGGCCTTGCACATCAAATACGTGGTTTAAATGTGAACATATTACAAGACTCGGACTCTCTTTGAAGCTTGACATAGGTTTCTACACTAATATGATCTAAAAACTTTTCTATAAACACTAATATTTTACACGCTTATTCAACACACATTCTTATTCTATTGTTTTACACGATGCAATTTCTATTTTTGGGTTGAAAACCGTAAAACAATAAATAGAATAAGAATTTAGCGCGTGTTTGGGCTTAGTGCACTTTTAACGAAACCTCTGACTCTAAGTACACGGTTTATAAAGCAAGTAAATACACTAAATTAAGAAAGGGGAAGTTGTGGCATTCTAAGTTAATAACATAAATTATCTATTTAATTGTACCTATAATAATAACGATAAATAAAGGGTAAGAAGAAAAGTAGGTAAGCAAGTAGATGGAACTATTAATTTCTTAGTTGAATTTTTTTTAGTTTAGGGGAAAAGGGTGTATAATGAATGTATACCAAATCAACAATAGTAGCATGTGAGGTGAGGTCCCATCCCATTCATTCAACTTTCGTTTCACACTTCACTTTGTTTATGCTTTGCTTTTTTCTTTTGAGTTTTTTTTTTAAAATATTTTATTAATTTGAATTCATTTTTTCTTGCACGGTTTCCAATTGGTCGCCTTTTCGGACTTCGATTCCGTATTTTGCTCCACCATTCCCGATTATTTAATTTGATTATCACATTATGATGGTACTTAATTGGGGCCTTCAAGTTAGGCAAATTTAGGATCTATCTCTAACACCATGTCAATTTCTCAATTCTTGTAACCATAAACAACTACTAATCAAATAAAAATACACTTCATCATAATTTAATATTATTAATTAAATTTAAGATTAATTTACTCTTTTAATTCTATTAATTCACATTTTTCACATATTATTTAAAACAGAAATGTTTGGTAATAAAAAAAAAATTAACCAAAAACAGTCATAACTTACCTTATTTAGTATTTATTAATTATTGTAACAATTAATGAATGCTAAATAAGACAAGTTCTGTCTCCCTAGTATTACTCGGTAAAAAATATTGTTGATTACATGTATTTTTCTTAATTAATTAATCAATTAGTAATGCTTCAGAGACCAAATTGATTTGATCTAATAGTTAGTTTATTAGTCCGTGATTTTGTATCAATGGCAAATTCTTAAATTGATCTTATGACAGCAAATTAGTCCTTAGATTGAAAGTTAGAAAATACCTTAGAAAAAAAAAAAAACTAGTAATGCTTCAGCATATATGATACACAATTGACAGTAAGAATACTAGAGATTACAAAACCATGATAATCTATAAGGATTTAGATTTGATTATATATGTGACATAAAAGACAAGATTGAGATGATCCTTGAAAGCAAAAATAGAAGAAGAAACAAGACTAGTACTGTGAAGCATAGTGGGTGATGAGTGACAAGGCATTGCTAGTGACCTGAGCAAGATTTACCATTCTAGCCCTGATGGAATCCTTCATCTTGCCATTGAGAGCGTTGCCAGCAAAGCCATCACCGCAGGTGCTGTCATCAGTCAAAGCAGAAGAGACCCAGGTCTCAACATTGCTGATGTGCCATCTGAAATCGTCACCCTTCACCTTGCACAGCTTCAGCTCCTTCAGCGACTTGCTCAGCCTGTCACAGCTGTCGCTGATCTCCTCTGCGCAGTCCTTGAGGGCCGCGTACTCTCTGGGCTTCAGGCCTCTGAACTTGTTGCACTTTGTCACAAATGCCCTTGTGGACTGGCTCCTGTTCAGGCTGAGTGTGAGGGCAGTTTGGACCAGCTCGTGAGGGTCTTGCTGGATCGTGTTTGCATACACGGACAGAGACTCCACACACACGTTTGGAAACGTCGTCGTACTGCAAGACGATTTTATGAAATTCGAAGGGCTTGCGCTCACATTCTCCGCTCTGAATGTGACTGAAATGACAGAGACAAGAACAAGCCAGAGAGAAAGATGCAAACCCTTTGCCATATTTTTTTATGTGGAGAAGATAAGGATTTGTAGTGTGGATTCTAAGACTGAGAAACCAAAGCGAATAAAGCCTTCATTATATAGAGGATCACAACTCACAAGCCCAACTTAACTTAATGTCTTAACCCAAAGTCTCCTTAACCATATCTTGTGTCTACACCTCTATGGGGCCCACTTGACAAAAATATACCCAAATTATTGGCTTCCTACTCTGTCCTTTTAGAAGAAGAAAAAAAAAATTGTTATACAAAGTTTTCTCCTATTATTTATTTTTGAGAAAAGGACAATAGGTCCCTAATCTTTTGTCTCGCGGACATTTTTGTCCATGACTAATGAAAAATATTTTTAAGTTCTTGACCTTCACAAAATTTAGACGGATTAGTCCCTGACGGAGATATTTGGACGGATCAATCCCAGATAGAGGCATTTGAACGGAGGGATTGATCCGTTCAAGTTTTGTGAAGGTCAAGGACTTAAAAGTATTTTTCAATGGTCAAGAACGAAAATGTCTGCGAGACAAAAGTTCAGTGACCTATTTATCCTTTTTTCTTTATTTGTTGGGATTGAAAGAGATGTGAAACCTAAATAAATTGAATTATTGTACAACAATAAAAGAACATTTCTGAAGAAGATGTATGGGAATGCAATTAGGGCACGGGGCAATCATTCATGAGATAAGGGTTGATATAACATGTAGTCATGTACAATACAATACAACTTTGTCTGAACTGGCACATGTGCCTCTGTTCCTTTCTCGCCAATTTTTTAAATATAAGTTCCTTTTCTCTGATGTACAAAATGGAAAATATCCTTCTTTGCATTATTTTATTCAAGTGGGAATCTCTACTATTGCCGACCGACGTAGCCTACAATTAGATTTTGCTAATTTAATCATTATAGTTGATTACTTGATTACATGTTACTTTTTTCGTCATCAAATTTCAAATTGGACCCATATAGCAGACAATATATACATGCTGCTTTCATCCATGATTCTATAGAGTCTGCAGCCACGTGATTTGGAACCTCATTTCCCATCAGTCATCACTATTCACTACAACTTGGACTAATAATCCAGAAGAGCGATGGATTATAGTTATTTTTGCATTAAACTTGCGAATAAATTTAGTTTCTTGATAAAATGAAATAAAAAAAATAATATTATGATCTTTTAAAAATTTATTTTTGACACCTTTTATAAGTGAAAAATAATTTATATATTTAATTCAACCTTTTGGAAAATGATAATCCATTTCCATACTCTTGGAATGGAATTGAAACCAAGGTTATGAAAACCGAACTGGTCATCGAACCGTTTTAGCTACTGATTCATTAGTTTATAGATTTAATCGATTCGACCGTAATTGAACTAAAAAAATCGTTTTATAATAAAATAATAAATAAAATATAAATAAGCACATGAAAATATAATTATAGTCTAATCTAAACTTTAAAATATCATTCAAGTAGGATCAGTTTTCCCCTGAACATTAGAAGTTTGTGACTGACTTTCGTTAGTCACGGGAGGAAGAGAACGTTCATTCGAAGCAGAATTAGTTTCAGCATTATTATTCTTAGGTAGTTCTTGGTTGATACTTTCGTCCATACCTAAACATTACCAACAATCCAACCCAATAATCTCAACTCTCAAGTGCACAACAAATAACATCCAAAATTATTCAAAATTATTCACAATTATCCAACAAACAACAAAATCCAGTTTAGTAAACAAACCAAAATCAGTTCAACTTCAGTAATCAGTTAATCACTAATCAATAAACAACAATTATTAACCAAATTTCACAGTTTTGGTGTTCATCATGTTGAATCACATATCAGTTTCAGTAATCACAGTTCATTTTAGTAGGATCAGAATCAGTTCACAGTTTCACACTACACAGTTCAAAGAAAAATAAAACAGGGAGACAAATTTCAAAGTTCACAGTTTTGATGTTCATCATGTTGAATCACAGTTCAGTTTCAGTAATCACTAATCAATAATCACAGTACAGTTTAGCTCCCTCCAATCAGTTGAGTCTTGAATCAATTCACAGTTTCACAATACACAGTTCAAAGAAAAATAAAATAGAAAAATAAAACAGGGAGAGTGGGAGACAGCGAAGGCACCTTCAAGGCTTCAACAGAACATGTAACAGGGAGAGTGAGAGTGAGGCGGTTGAAGACAGCGAAGGCACCTTCTTAGTTCGCGACGGCTGCTGCGGTGGCTCGACGGCGGTGGCTCGACCCGTGTGACGGTGTGACAGTGACTGAGTGAGGCGTTGGAAGTAGCTCAGTGAAGCCTGCTCGATGAGTGAGAACTGAGAAGCACAAGCACTGAAGCAGAGAAGGGAAGGCAATTAGGGATCTTAGGATTTTGGACATTTAGGGATTCAGAGAGAAAAAACGGCAGCGTTTTGTTGCCATCCAAAAAATCGGCCGAATCACGATTCGGTTCGACCGACCAATTACTTACCGGTTTGTCGGTTCAATTCCGATTTTTAGATTTTGCAGTTTGATAATTGACCGATTTGTCTTTTCGTCCGGTTCACAGTTTGATCGGTTCGAACTGATTTTCAGAACATTAATCGAAACTTTAAACTTGTGAGTGTAAATTAAAGTGTTAGGTAACTATTGAGGATTATTTATCATTTTTTTCAAATAATTAAATAAAAGACAAGATATGTATACTCATATAGTTTTGATATTTTTAATTTATTGTGTAGCTATATTTTAATTATAAGATATTAGGGATTGTGAATTTCATACAAACAATGTAATTTATCATGATATCAAATAATATTTATGATTATATTGATCTCCCGTATAAAGTACCCAAAAATAAAACTAGTATTTAAAAATTAAAACAAAGCAAGCAAATTTCCACAGTTTTTGTTTTCTATTTTTGGTGAAGACAATAGATTGAGTTTTTGTTTTTGTCAAAAGACAATATATAATGTTAAATCAGAAAAGTGTAAAATGCCTTGCAGCCCAATTTATAAACAAAAAAAAGAGGTAAAGCTAACCCAGTGTTTTTCATGAAGCCCATTATATAATACATTTTAAAAAACCCATTGAGACATGAATTGGGGCAATATATTGGCGCAAAAGAACTGGTCTCCACTCTCCGCTTGGGTGATCAGTCGCTTTGTTTGGATTTGTCAGTTTTATTTTTCTGTTTCGACAGTTAAGTCTTTATATTTAATGAGGTGCACTAAATAATAGAACCCACCAAATAGCCCTGAAGCCCAATTTCAAGTTGACGTTGATGCAAAAAATAATAAAAACACTATATGATATTTGAAGGTAGGATGGTATGTTACTGATTGCACTATATGAGAGTGGGGTACAAAGCAATTTATCATTATTAGTTTGTTCAGCTTATTTTTCAGCATAGAGTAGTGAACTGAAGAAAAGAGTAAACATATATTATGCTGAAATTCAATTTAGAGTTATGTAACCATTCTCGATCATCCACTTAAGGCTCCATTGATCATATTGACATTTGTAGGACCAATATGCCCATCCAAAGGTTGCACGTGAATACACATCCAATTGTGCTTTTGCATAGTTCTGATAATCTTCCTTTGATGCACCTTGCACGCTCCATGCACCAGTCCATTCCCCTACCAATATCATAATAATGTAACTATCATGATTGTATGTTCAATAATATTATTGGTTAGAGTTTAGTTTGTATCTTACCAACAAAACTAAGAGCATTAGTTGAAGAGACACCGCTGAGATCCGAGGCTCTTTGATTTCTTATGAAGTCAATGTTTTGTTGTGCGTTCAGGCTATTGAAGTAATCGGAATAAAGATTGTAGTAATGCACATCAATAACTACATTATTAAAACCTTGGACAAATGAGAGAAGTACTTTAGAATCATGATCCAATGGGTTTGACATGATGACATAAGCACTCTGGCTATATCTCCTCACAGCATCATAAGCTTGCTTGTAATAGTTTTTGAGGCTATCTAGATTGACACCCGACGGCTCATTCATCAATTCTATTCCTCCTAGGCTTGGATTGCCACCGTATCTGTTAATAAAAAAAAAATCAATTCTTCAAACCATAACACAACATTGAACATATGTATGGTACAATTCTGTTTAAGTAAAATAATACCTTCGTGCTAAGAAGTCAATGACTGAGACTGTGTTTGGTATGTATGAATCTCCCCATTCTATATATCCATCTCTTGCCCCACTGTGATCATTGCCGTTCTGAGAACCTTGAACTGCATGCAAGTCCACTATCACCTTCATCCCATGCTTTCTGCGAGTAACAAATAGTCAGGTGATGGACACATATAGAGGAAGATGAATTAATGGATACTCACTGCGCCCATGTAAAAGCATTGTCCAAAGCTGCCAAAGATCCCCCTACAAAAGGCTTAGGTGGATTCGGGTCTTGTGCTATCCACCATCCAACGGGTATTCTAACTGCAGTTAATCCATTTTCAGACATGAATCTGAAATCATCTTCGGTTATATATGCATCCCAGTGATTCTGCAGGGAAGGCATGAATAAAATGAGTTCAACAAGTCTCGTAGTTTGTAAGAAAAATTGTAAATTAGATTTCTTACATGCATGACTTGAGGAGCTCTAGCAGGGCCATAACCATTGGTAAGTTGATACTCTCCTTGTAACTGATTTGCAACTTTATCATTTAAACGAAAGACAGAGGGGTCATTCTCATCCCAATTAGTGCCTGCATAATCTGCTGTCACTGATGTCTCCGATTGAACCTTCACACACAAGATTTTAGAGATATTTTCAAAGTAAATGTACTTATCCAATATGAATAGCTTGATGATGGAGTAAGTAGTATATTACCTGCAAGAACAGACCGTTAGATGCTTTGATTCTAATTTTGTTGGGGTCGTTGCTATTTCTTACAATCTGAAATGTTTCCGGGTTGCTAGGCGAGTTGGAAACTGCAACGATTTTGTTTCCACTGCCTTGATTTTCTAGCCCAAGAAATTGCTTGTTAAACACTCTAAAATTGAAAGATGTGTCACTGACCCTCCATAGCTGCAAAAAAGCACAGGACAGACTGAAATTCCAAAAACATAAAAAATGGATCTAAATGGAATTCTTTCAGATAAAGCAACATACCTTGAATGTTTCCCAACCTGAAGCTGAAGCACGGTTGGCAACAAGATCAGCTCCTCCTCCATTTTCTGCTGCGAGATATTTCTGGAACTTAGTGGACATTAGCTGCACTTGAGTTCCATCCTGAAATCAACAAAAATCATAAGCAGTTCTGTTAAATTTGCAAATGAAGTGGACCCTAATAAAGAAAGAGTCATACCAAGAGATCTTTGTTGACAATTCCATCAAAGAGAGAAGGTTTCATCCATCCCTCAGCAAGCAACCAGTTTCCTAGATTCACAGCTTTGTATGGCAAATTCTGTGCAACAAGAACAGAATGAGGAGGGTGTGAGAGGCATAAAGCCAACAAGAAGGCAAACAAGTATCTATATGCCATTCTAAATTGTTTTGTGAATAAGATTGTAAGAATCACATAGTATTTATAGCCATGGTTTGTAAATCAACATCATACAATAAAGCACATTATGTTAGTATTAAAAGAGAAAAGACAAATTGTAATGACTTGACCCAAGTGTGAACCAAATTCAGATATTCATATTATTAATTACTAAGTAGGCACCCCTGTCATAGGCACTAATAGAGCCACTGGCCAATGGCCATGGTCAAATGTGGATATAATCACATCGAAACGCATAATGAATGAGAGAGAGTATCAGGAAGAATGAACCCATTTACAAGCCTTTTTTGCCCAAGTCGTCACGAAACTAAAATGGTTAATAAGAAATCGTTAGTCATCTTTCTTTCATTAAAGAAACAACAACTATCTTTGGATAATCTAACTAAGAATTCAGCCTCAACAGTTACAGGGTGGAAGTTTCTCAATGAGCGTAATCTACACGGTCAATGGACTAGTGGGCAGTGCCAGCAGGAAGTGGGCACCACACTTTACAACTCCATTACTCCAACACAAGTTGACGCAAAAGAACAAAAAATATCAATGCAATAGTGGCATTGAATTGAACAATTATTAAAGCATGTATTGCACAAATCTGGGCTGAAGATAATTATTAAAGCATGTTTGGCACAAATCAGGGCTGAAGATACTATACTAGCGAGATTTAGGAATCCATAATTTCATGTCTCCAAATTAAAATTTAATAGACTCACAAATCACTAATCACACACTAATCAGCACACATAATCTCAGCCTCTCTCAAACTATTTGCCTAATGATAGTGCTAGGCCTTACATGGCTGCAAAGGAGGACCACACAAACAATCATTTCCGGCAAAGGCACTGGCTGGGAACTGAGTCTTTGGAATCTGACCACAAAGATGGTTATAACTGACGTTCAGCTTCTGAAGCCCAACCACACCCTTAGGAATCTTTCCAAACACCGAATTTCTAGACAAATCCAAGTACTTGAGCTTCTCCACGATCCTCAAACCTCCCATGTCGAACTTCAATTTGTTCCCCGAAGCCCAGAACCCTACCAAATAGTCTGTTCTGTTCAGCAATCCAATGGCGCTCCCTGAGATATCGTTTCCGGAGAGATCGATGTAGTCGTAGAAGTAAGTCTCCGAAGGCTTCCAATCATCCAGCTTCATCCTTATTCCACACTTGGCCAGCTTCAACGAGTAGATAATCGGAGACGAAGTCACCCACTTGGGGATTGTTCCCAGGTGCAAGTTGTTGTTCGACAAATCCAGAGATTCAATTCCTTTCACGTTCATCTCGGGGAACGGGTCTACCAGCAAGTTGTTGGAGAGGTCCAGGTTGAAGATCTTCGTCAAGTTCTTGAAGCTCTGCGGCACGCTTCCCGTGAATCGGTTCGAGGAGAGATCGAGTGTGTCGAGAGCCTTCATTTTCCCTAGAAAATCAGGGATTTTCCCGGAAAGCGAGTTGTGTCCCAGTTCCAGGTATCCCAGTGTTGGTGCCAGCGTGGCAATCGACGCCGGAATCGTGCCGGAAAATTTGTTCCGAGAAAGTTCTAGAATCCTGAGGTTCTTTAACGAAGTGAAAAAATCGGGAATGTTACCACTGAGCTGGTTGCCTTGCAAACTCAGATATGTGAGGTTCTTGAGGTTCCGAATCCCGTCTGGGATAGCACCGGTGAGGAGGTTGTCGCCGAGTTTGAGCTGAGTGAGCTGAGTCAACAGGGATAGTGAACTCGGCACTGTTCCGGTTAAGCGGTTGCCTTGGAAGCTGAAGGCGCCAAATTTTCGAGTGGAGTTTCCAAAAGAATCGGGTATGCGACCCGAGATCTGGCTGTTCTCGATGTAGATGTATTCGAGGTTGGGCATATTGAGGAGGAAACCCGGGAAGGGACCCGATATGTTTCGGAGATTAGTGAAATAGATACCGTCGAGAAATTGGAGCTTTGAGAGGGAGGACGATATGGTACCCGATAAGAAGCTATTGGGTTGGTCGGGTTGACCCGCAATAGAAATGCTTGTGACCCGTTTGTTTTCAAATAGGCAGTTGAGGCCAGGCCACGTGCAACAATCGGTCCCGCGTATCCATTTGCTGAGCATCCCAGATGGGTCTGATTTGATACCCGATTTGAAGCCCAATAGGCCTGCTTCGTCATCCGGGTGGCATTTTGCTGCATCGGCCTTGAGGTGTAGCGGTGTGAAGATGGTGAAGAGGATCAAGAGTGTTGTTGTTGCAGTGAGGATGCTCATTTTTATTTCTGAGTTCTACTTAGTTTTGCAAGCTTATGTTAATATGTTATATAAGAAAAGAAAAGAAAAGAAAAGGTAGTTGCAATTATTGACTATGAATATAAATGCATGATTATCCAGATCTGGGGTTCTGTCTTGGAAGCATTGGTCAGTGGATATCTACCATCTAGCTGGAGGGAGCCTCCAGAATTGACGCATTTATACTTTTCTTTTGTGTAGTGCAAGTGCTGCAACGTGGTTATGGTTCCACTTTCCACACACTACTTCTTGCTTTGCATTGTCCCAGTTTGCAGTACACTGTGGCACGTAGCCTTCTTGAACACTTCAAAATTTTGTCAGCTCTTATCTTAAGATATTGTTTTGAAAATCCTCCTACAAATCTTTTGTTTCGACATCTCTTTCCTCTTGCACTCAGTTTTATATTAAGCATTGACAATTAACCACTTTTTTTTAGTATATTACCGACATCTAAACTTTGTACATTGCTATACGTTATGTTTTAGCTATTAAATTTAACCTATGAGATATCCTCTGTTCACATTATTTAGTATTTTTATTGTCTATCTATATTTTTTCTATGTTTTAATACCTTTGTAAATTGTTATATAGCACTTCTAAAAATAAACTTAGTTGTACCCCATGACGTTTGCAATCCTGTGCATGCATTGCTTGAATATTGGAAGAATCCAATATCTTCTTTTCGTGGTAGCCAAACTAATTATCCTATTTTTTTTTTAATTTTAGAATTTGTCAGCAGCGATTAAACTAAAATATTAGTTAAATAACTTCACTTGCGTATTTGTTTGGACATATGAGTATCAACTCTCAAGGTTAGTTCTTAGTTTACTTTGTGGCTTTGTGCTAAGCCTCAAGCACAATAAAGCCCAAGGTTCTGAAAATCAAACCAGTTCAACCGAAATAATCATTTTATAATAAAATAATAAATAAAATAACTAACAATTTTATAATAAAATAATAAATAAAATAACTAACAGGTAACAGCAAGGTTCTCAGAGTAACTAACAACAATTATTCAAAATTTGTTACAATAAAGAATAAAACCATAAAAAGATGTACTATCTTCTACATTCCAATCAAAGAAAATATCTAATATGTTATTTTCCAGAGGAAAATATAAAAAATAAATTACAGAAAGAGCAAGTGATTATTCCATGCCACTGTTTCACAGTAACTTCACAACTGTTTTATTTGCAAAACAAAATCATTCACAAATCACAACATGAACTAATACTAGAAAGAAAAAGAAAACTTTCATGGCCAATTAGATAGAATTGCTTGCATATTTAGAAAAGAGTAATCACCCAAATTTTGGTTTAAAAGAAACAATTTGGTTTTCAAAAGTATATACATTGTTCTATTCCACATATCTCTAATAGAAAAGAAAAGAATAAACTACTCTACTTACTAGTTACTACCAAAATTTGATACCTTTTATCTACCAATATGCAACAATACAAAGGCCATGAGATCAAAGGCATACAGATCACTACGACTTAGTGAGGAATATGAAAGAATATATTCACACATTAATAAACAAAATTTCGATATCCAATTTAAAAAAGAAACTAAAAAGTTAATTCCTAAAGTGGGTCACAAGATTTACATCCTTAATTATCACATGGCTAACCTCAGAGAGAAGGTCCAAGCATGGTGGTAGAATCTCTTTGGAAGCAGGGATTGAGCCATACTAAACCAATAGGAGGGATTGAGCCATACTAAACCAATAGGAGCAATTTTAACATGGCAGGTTTAACATGACAGGAGCAGTTTTAACATGGCAGGTTTTCATCTTCGACTCAATGAACAATTTATTAAATCAACAACAGCAAAAACACAATATAACAATCAAAAGGTAAAGAACAACACCAAAACAATAATTTATCAAATTAAAAAGTTAATAAGATCAATTAAAACTGAAAATCAAAATAACAAGAACAATTAAAATTTTAAACTACAGCAAACCAACAACAAAATAAGAACTAGAAAACATACTAATCATGAAAACAACAATCAAATAAAACAATATCTGAATAATTAATACAAGAAAGAACAAGAAGAAGGAGAAAAAATCACCCTACGATAGAGCAGTTCTGAAATTCAAACAGTACAGGGAGAGGGAGAAGCTTTAAAACGCGACGGAAATGGCTGAGCGGAGGCTGAACAATGGCTGAACGGTGGCTAAAAGGCAGCGGAACAGAGGCTCGAACACGCGGCGTAGAGAACTGAACAGAGAGCTAAGCAGCTCGAACAAGGGTTGGCCACAAAACAGAGGCAGAACCACAGAAGCTTGGCCAAAAAGGAGGCGGACGCGCGGCGAACAAGGGCGACGTTGCGCCGAAGCTGTAGCAATGCGGATGGCGGCGGTGGCTGGACGTTGAGGAACGGCGGCGAGAGAGGGCTGCTATGGTGCTTCCTCCAAGCTGCGTTCGAGTTCTCTTCGATTCCAAGAGGGTGCTGCGGGTTAATGGTTAGGGTTCCTCTAACCAACGGCGCCGTTTTGAGCAAATTTCAGAAAACCGGTTGGGCGGGTTTGTTGCTCTGTACGGTGCGGGTCGGTTTCCCGGCCCAACCCAAGTCCAAAAAATATGTTTAGTGGCTTAAACCCTTTAAACCCTAATCCCTGTTTTGTATTGGATTTCAATTGCTAGCTTTAATATTTTTCCCTCTTTTCGTCACGAGATTTATGACCTGAAGCTCGATTCCTTGACTGCTTTTCAGTTTCATAAACTTGGGGGATTCTTCCCTCTTATGGAACTTGAGTTCTGAAACTAAAGTGAAGATCTATTTGTTGACAGTGAATAGGATGGATCACTTTGCGGGAGCTGAAGAGCATCTTGCTCAACAAAGACTGAGGCAGAAGCTTGATGAAGTCAATGTAGCTGCTCAAAATAACCTTGCCCCTATCCAAGACCATGTCAATTTCACTCTCCAGGTTTCTTCTTTATTGACTGCTTCAATACAATGACAAATTTTGCACTTGCAAGCTTCCTATTCTATATAGTTCATTGT
This sequence comes from Arachis ipaensis, assembly GCF_059453495.1. Lineage (NCBI taxonomy): Eukaryota > Viridiplantae > Streptophyta > Magnoliopsida > Fabales > Fabaceae > Arachis > Arachis ipaensis. Next base: position 399,808 of record NC_142444.1, on the reverse strand, counting down.
TTCATTGGATTTGACCTTTCCAGAAAGCATATTTCAAATGTGCGTATGAGTGCTTTGATAGGAGCAGAAGGCAGGAAGAGATAACTAATTGTGTCGAAAATTGCAGTATTCCTCTTGCTAATGTTCAACAGACTTTTGATACTGAGATGCAAAAGTTTCAGGTAAGTCTCTCTTTCCTTTCTCAACTGTTGTTGCTTCTTTAATTGCAAAAGTATTGTGAATTTATTTAATAGACAAGTCTCAATAGTACAATCAACGATTAATTGTCTTTATTCTAGGTAATCTGTTTCTATCCACTATTGATTATAGGGTTTACAAACATAAAAATTGGATCCAATTCACACTTTAACTTTTTCAACACTATTTGATGAAAATTAATGGTTTGTTGTAAGAAATAGAGCAGATATGTATGCATGCATCTTCGAAAATTTTGCATTGGAAGATCTTTGGACCTCCAAACCATTTAGTTTGATTTCCTATTGAAGATATGGTATTCATAGATCCATGTAACTTACCTCACCCTGTAGTAAAACGCTTAGTAGTTTTTGTTGTTGATTTCTCATTATTTGGACAATAAATACCTTGTTTTGAACATGGTGCAGGAGAAATTGAATAGATCTCTGATGGTATGTCAAGATAGGTATGAGTCTGCAAAGCTCCAGCAGAAAGGTGGGGCCATGAATGATATGGTTTCCTGTGCTGATGAGGCGATCCAAGACAGCATCAAGATGCTACCACTTCTTGCTAATAAGTTGAAATCCTCCTTTGGCATTAAGGACAATGACTCCTTCTAGCTCCATTTTTTTGTATCCAAAGATTTAGTTATTATTGTAGATGGTGCAAATTTGCAAGATATTATTTTGTAACTCTATCTAGAGTACACAAGATTTTGCTGGATTTCTGTAGTTAGAATGCTGGGAAAGCTTGATTTATCAATGACTTGAAGCAATAATTATGTGCATTTCGTTAGGTTTTATTTCGCTACCTTCAAATGTAACATTGTATACGATGTGATCATTTTAAATTTAATCGCAAACAACTTCACCCGTGCAATCTAGCCACCTGTTCTTTAAGCGGAATGCAAGCTCAACAATGCTGCATGAGTTTCTCCATTGTTTTGTTCTTCAGTGGTATGGTACACTAACGTGAAAAGATTATTATAAACTGATCATAGGTGGTGATTTTTATTGTGGGGAACAACTTAATGTTTCGTTTTATCGTTTGACTTTAGGAACTTTATATTTTAGTAGAAGTTGAAACTGTGAAAGATATATCAATGATTGTATTAATATGAGGCCCAATCATTTTCTTTTTTCCCCCTCGACAAACGATTTTTTTTCTCCCCAAAAAGAAAAGAGCTTCTCTTAATATTAAGTGCTTGTTCCAGTGCTATTAACATGATAAAAAATATTTTTTATTTTTAGTATATTTGATAAATTTTTAATATAAAATAAAATATTAAAAAATAATTTTTTTAAAAAGTTTTTTTTTAAAATAATATTTTTATATTATAAATAAACAAATAATATTTTTATATTGTATCCAAATATAATTAATAGATAATTTTTTTTGCATAAAATATCTAAATATAAAATTATTTTTATTTTTTTAAAAATTTTTTAAAAATAAATAATTAAAAAAAAATCTCAAAAACTTACCCTACCAAGCCCTAATATAATTTTTAAAGTGGTTAAAATTTTCTTTTTAAAAACTTTTCCAAATACAATGAAAAATAACCATATAAACAGACTTTGAATCATAGAGTTTTCTTGACCGGACATAAATATATGATTGCAATCGATATATTTTCGTGTAATTAATTTAGGTGTAAGTGAAGATAAGCAGAAGTGAACAGAACTAGAAGTAGCTAGAAGAAGAGGAGGCAGCAGCAGAGTTTGGTGAAGTAGTATCTAAGCCTGAATTACCAGATATGTACTTCCTCAGTCCTCATTTCTTCTAATTTGGGCGAATTTTCTTGCTCAGCGTATATTTCCGGTGACAATTGTAACACACAAACAATGCAAGCAGCATCTCTATCTCAAACCTTCATCGTAAATCCAACTCCACAGGTTTGTTCCTCTTCTTCTATTCCGAGAGAAGACAGTAATCGTAGTTTGTTTATTTTTAAAATACATATTTTGTGGCAGCTGCAGGTGGCCAGATGCAAGCAGAGAGTAGATGAGTTCATAATCCCCACCATGAATTTTACACATGTGCCTCCTTCATGGAAGCTTAGACATGCTGCAACAAAAAGGTACTGCTGCTTTCTTTATTTCAAATTGCGTCATTGTTTGTGCGAGTTCAAACTGCTTAAATTCATTCATATTAAATTTGAAATGTCCAGGGAACACGTTAGATGTCTTCCTAATGCTGCCGTTTTATCAGGTGCTAGTTTTTCTTAGGTCAAAGCATGCTCATTTTAATTGAAACTCGTGATTTTTATGTGAACAATTTCTCTTGGACTTCGGTTTTTCTTGTTGTAGATGCTGAAATTACTTGTGCACAGTTCGAGGAGTTCTCTGTCTCTGTTGGTGACATCAGTGATTCTAAAGAACTAAAGGTACATGCAGGCACAAACTCTAATCGAAATAAGTTTAAATGATTAGAGAAGGAATATGCAGGGCCAGCAGGGCAGAATCATGACATAATTGTTTAGATATATGTACAATATGATAATTACATTATTCAATAATAAGCATATGCAAGCTCATGATTTTGCTCAAAAGCATAGTGTGTGTTTGGATAAGTAATGTGCAATTGGCTGTTAAATTGTCCCACACAATACATGTAATTTCTAGGGTTGCATAGTCATGGTTTCCTTATGCCTGTAAATTTTAAATGGTGAATGCTTTGTTTAAATGCTTCTGTTCAGATAAGCATAAAGGTATCTGGAAGCAAAACTCAACAGATCTTTGATGATGTCTTTGGGAAAATGGTTGCAGCAGCACAGCCGATTCCGGGATTCCGAAGAGTAAAAGGAGGTGAAGTATCTGTCGACTTATATATGAAGAACACTCTATCAAGTTTTAATTGTGTGGATTTATAGCTAAATTGAAGTGTAATGAATTTCCATGGATTCCCGAGCTAATAGCAAAAAAAAAAAAAAAAGAAAAGAGAGAGAGAGAAAAGGATAGCCAATGAAAAAGATTGACTGAATCTATAACTGCTCTGGAACATAATTTTAGTTTCCTTTGTCACTCAACTTGAATTTTTCTTTTGTTCTCATGGCGAATTGCTGCTCCAACAATTTGGGGACTGCCAGGAAAAACACCAAATGTAAGTATCCATAGTCATCAATTCTCTGTTTTAGTCTTCATTGGCTATGTTGTTGTTGGCATTTGGCACTGGTTTGTCATGAAATTTTGAATCAGATAGATAATCTTTTCTCCATTTTCTCTTCCTTCTTAATGTGAACAATATGTGTGGTATGTTTAGATAGAATTGAGGGACCAGTTATGCTCTGTTGTTGATTCAGCTGTATAGGTCTTTGATACAAAGGAGATTAATTCAATTTTATGTTTTTGCCATATGTTGTGTTAAACAGATACCAAAAGAAATTTTATTAGAGGTGCTTGGGCCATCAAGAGTGTACAAGGAAGTTATCAAGAAAATTATCAACTCAACTGTAGCTGAGTATGTGGAGAAGGTATTTTGCCATATGCTATATTTGGATTAGGTTGCTTCTGTGAAAAGTATTTAACATTAATATCAATATGTAATGATTGCAGGAGCAGTTGATGGTTAGCACTAACCTGAGAGTTGAGCAAAGCTTTGAAGATCTTAAAAGTACCTTTGAAGAGGGACAACAATTCAGCTTTGATGCTGTGGTTCAGCTTCAAAAGTAGAAGCGAATTGCATCTGTTTATTCACACTCCATCTGTATCTCCTTCAATGTGATAGTTTCCATCGTTACAAAAGATTGTTATTGTCATAACTACAATTCCATCTACAAACATTACAATCTAATGGATGAAACTAAAACCATAAAGAAGAACCCGGTGAAGTGTGAACTAACACAAAGCGAATGAGAGATTGCTATGAGATAATGTACCTTGCACTATTTTTAATTCTTGGAACAATAATGTAATGAACAGAGCAACACTATTAACACTATAACACAAGCTTACTATTTCATGTAGATGTATAATAAAGCTTATTATGAAATGATTAAACACTTGTTTTTCTTTTATATAGCATAGTGGGTAAACATGGTTCAACCGTTTAAATCCTGACCATTGAAAAATACTTTTAAGTCTCTGACCTTCATAAAATTTGGACGGATCAGTCCCTGACGGAGGTATTTGGATGGAGGGATTGATCTGTCCAAATTTTGTGAAGGTCAGGGACTTAAAAGTATTTTTCAATGGTCAAGGACAAAAATGCCTGCAGAATAAAAGATCAGGACCTATTTGTCATTTTTTCATATATATATATATATATATATATATAAGAAGCAGCAGCGCGAGGGAGGAAGCACAGTCATGACGATGGTGGGGAAGCTTTTGAGCAGAACGTTGAATGTGTTCGGTGAGAGGCGAAGAAGCTTCTCTTCGTCGTCGGGTCTGTATGGGTTCCCTCATTTGAAGACCCCCAAAGGCTTCGAATCTTTCGTCGATGAAGCCATTCAAAGGTTCCCTTTCTACCTCTCTTCTTCTTCTTCTTCTTCTTCTTCTTCTTCTTACTTTGTGACTCTCAGGTCTGCGGAACTCATCGCTTACATTTCCACCGCTCCTCCAGCTGCAGATATCATGCGTACAATGGACGAGATTTCTGACACAGTACGCTCTTCTTGCTTGCTTGATTTTCCCTTGTACCTTACTGATTGATGCATCTCTGCGTGTTCCTGATCAGGTGTGTTGTGTTGTGGACTCTGCTGAACTGTGTAGGCACACTCATCCAAACAGGGAATTTCTTCAAGAGGCCAACAAGGCTTCCTTCAGAATCAATGAATATCTACATGTGAGCTGACGGGTGATCCTCACTCCTCCTCCTTAATGCATCTCACAATATTAACAAGAAAATATCTCATCTTGTAGCATCCACTTATGCTTTCTTTCTTGTACAGTATCTCAATACAAACCATGATCTCTACAATGCCGTCAAGAAAGCCGAGCAGGAGTGTCATATGCTCTCTGAAGAAGCTCAAAGGGGAGTTCGAAACTTGCGTGCTGATTTTGAAAGGGGTGGAATTCATCTTTCCCCTGGTAACCCATATTGCTCTTGATTTCATGGTTATGTTCTCGGAAATTGTTGCGGCACATTTCATGCGTTAAAAAATCTTTCTTTAAATGACGTGCTTTCTTTTGCAGAAAAATTACATCGCGTAAACTCACTAAATGTTGAAATTTCTCAACTATCCAGACAGTAAGTGTGTTTGTAAATGATACTTTCTTAACTTGACATCTCTATGCTTGTGGTGAACAACCAATACTTTGTCTCAGTGACACTATTTCTGTAAATTGTGATTGATTGGAGTTGGTAATTTATTTTAAAAATTTATCTTGTCTGATCTCGGCCCTGTAAAAAGGATCTAATGTACTCTATATTTTTGTGTACTTTGTCATTCTTTTTCTTTGTCTAACAAAAAATATGTGAATTTTCGACTCACTTAATGCTTCGCTACTTGTACTCCATAAGAGTAAATTTTAACGTGTCTGAATCATGTCCTATTTTGTGCTTTTGATCTGTTTGCATTTTGTTATGTTTTATTTGGGTAGGTACAATGAAAATATTGTCATGGATCCAGGAAATGTGGATATATATCCTTCATCACGCATACCCAAAAGTTTGCATTATCTTGTTAAGCCTATCTATCGGTCAGGTTCTTCAATAGTTACAGGGTCCAACACTGTCCTTAAAGAGAAAGGATATCAAATTACAACAGACCCACAAACTGTTGCCGCCATCCTACAGCACTCATCAGATGATGAGGTAATTTTCTATTTGATGATCTCAAAGTTTACCGTGGTATGTTAATACCCAGAGTGATAATTATCAAGTATCCAGTAAGTTTAGCCAAAGTAGAAAAAAGCGTTTAGAACCTCACTAAATCTTATGAGAAACTTAAACTTACTACCCATAAAACTAAAGCACCGATGAATTCTTTTGGTGTTCTTAATGAGCCTAAATAATGAACTAAGACTTCATCATTTGTTTTTTTGTTTTGTTTTGTTTTGTTATGTTTTTAAACATAAATCCTCACTGTATTTTAAGGTAAGGAAAATGGTATATATACAAGGAAATTCTGTTCCACATGCAAATGTTGAAGTTCTGAGAAGGCTTATATCTGCTCGACATGAAATAGCTCAGGTTTGTATCTTCGTTTGGCACTCTCACTCCCTTTAAGCCTTTACTTTGGCACCACAGCCTAAGTTTCTATGTTATCTATATTATTCATTGAATGTGAATATTTGGAGCACATGATTCATATGCATGTGAATATCACACATATCTAATTATCTATGCTGCTATAGGCATGGATGTGCATTGACTCTTTCCATTTTATGAATTACAATTAAGGTAGTCTGACTTCTTGCAGGTTGAAGTTTTATAATCATTGAAAAAGTGGATAGAATTTCATCATATTGACTTAGCTTAATAGTTTTCACAAGTATTTCCCACAAAGCTTAATGTTTATTCTGTTTTGACTATTACTCAATGATTTGACCATCTAGTCATTTGATCTAGATGATGGGGTGTAAATCTTATGCTGAATTTGCCGTTAAGCCTAACATGGCTACGACACCAGATGTTGTTAGGTCATTTTTACTTGAGATGAGCAAGATGGTGCAGGCAAAGTCTAAAGAGGTATGGCTTCCTTTTTGGCATACTTTCTAGATTTGAAAGGCGTTTTATCCTAGTGGTTTGTGCTTGTACCTGAAAGGAGGATTTTCTCTTTTCCTTATAATCTTAGGAGTTTGAGTTACTTACAAAATTCAAAAGAGAAACGTTCGGTCGAAGTGATGGAAATTTGAGGGCATGGGATGAGGCATACTACATGACTATGATGAAGTCCTCTACTTATAAGTTGGACAATTCGGTAAATGCAATACACCTGCATGATATGGTTGTCATTTATGCCTACCTAGAATTTTTTGTTCTTTTCCTTAATGGAAACATCATGTGTACAGGTTGTAGCATCATATTTTTCTTTATCAAACTGTATTGAGGGTTTGAAGGTGCTGGTGCAGTCATTGTTTGGTGCAACCTTTCATAACATCCCTCTGGAACCTGGTGAATCATGGGATCCCCAAGTGCTTAAACTGTCTCTTCATCATCCTGAAGAGGTACATGTGTAGAAACATAAATCAAACATTAATGTTTCCATAATTTTAACTTTTTGTTTAAAGTTCCTATCTATCACTCTGAATGGTTTTTGGTTGAAATTTAAGTAAATATAGCAATATATCTACATTTTATGTTATCTGAGCTTATTATATATGTTACTCTGTCTCCATTGGAGAATGCAAAATAAAATAAAAGATAATAAAATAAACTTTCATTTGGTCTACTGACTGCCAAATGTCCAATTACTCCAGGTAATTTATATTGTCAATGATGATGAATATCAAAACCTACTTATGTGTAACTTTTCATGCAATCAGTTTGAAATCCACTGAAGCTCAACCTCATTTCAGGGTGATTTAGGATATCTGTACCTTGATTTGTACTCGAGAAAAGGAAAGTATCCTGGTTGTGCTCATTTTGCAATTAAAGGGGGTCGCAAGATTTCTCAAACGGAATACCAACTTCCAGTACGTGAAAATTTATTTATTCTCAATCAGATTTGGACATTTAGCTAGCAATTATTGTTTTCTCTTTATGTCACTCAAATATGTGGTTCCTTTTTATGTCCAACTCTTTTATATGAAGAATTCACCTTAGAGAATTCAGAAGAGATCATAGAGAGAAGATATACATCCTTCTGTGGTAAAAGCAGGAGGCTTTTACAAAGAGAAAGGGAAAGTGAAATAAACAAGAGACTATGAGAACATTATTTCACCAATTGATCAAAATAGTTTAGCATTTCATTGTCTTGTATTTTACTAATACAGAAACTACACAAGGAGATACTACAAGTAACTAATTAATAACCCATAAGAGTTTACTTAATATTCCTTGGTGCTCCCTGTTAAGTTGAAAGCTCGTTATATTTTTCTTTACAAACTGCTGATTATTCTGGTTGCTGTCTGATTATGAAAAAATTGCAGGTTGTAGCTCTTGTTTGCAATTTTCCACGTTCACGAAGCCCATCAGCTGTGAGGCTTAATCATTGGGAAGTGGAAACTCTATTTCATGAGTTTGGTCATGCTCTTCATTCATTGCTTTCAAGAACGGTATTTTCTTGAATTTCTCGTGAGTTTGAATATACAGACTTTGCTTTCACTCCAAAGTTTTCCCTCTTGTTTTGTTTTTGCTGTGGATTTCTTATGCTCAGCCATTTTCAATTCAATCTTTTTCGTTACCTAATAAAAATAAAAATAAGAAATCAATAACACGTTGAATAAACACCAGAGACTATTACAAAATAAAGTAGGATTCATGAGTAGGGAGATTGAAGCATAGCCCAGGAGCTAGTAATTATTCCCCACAGATTTATATGGACAACATGTTAAACATTTTCAATTATCTGTAGTGTTTAATTTATAGCACTTAGATATCTTTTTCGTTAGATATTCTGAAGGCATAAATTCAAACATGACTGGAGCAAATTGAGATAATCTATAATGATATTGTTTAAATTATCTTTAGAATTTCAAATTTGAACTGTATTGATGTGTTGTACAATGAACTAACAAGACTGAGGTTACTTGAAAATAGAAAAGTTTGCATCTAAGATTGCTCTCATTGCAGTATGCTTTCTTGTTGTTCTTATTGCAGGATTACCAACATTTTTCTGGCACCAGAGTGGTCCTTGATTTTGCAGAAATACCATCCAACCTCTTTGAGTGAGTAGAATGGCTGCAATAACCTTTGTTTTCTTTTGAAGTTGTAATTCGTAGAAGAAGAGCGATTCAGACAAACTGTTTGGTGGGAATCAGGATATAATAATTAAAGGAAATTATGGATGTCTGATTTAATAGATAAGCCTCTATTGCATTGTTTAATGATTTAAAATAGGGAGAAATTGTTGCTGTTGCTAAATAAATTAGGTAACCACTTATCTGCTCACGTCATGGCTTTTGATTGACTTCATGGTATTTTTGGCGGATAGATACTATGCATGGGACTATCGAGTTCTGAAAAGATTTGCTAGACACTATTCAACGGGTGAAGAAATCCCTCGTAAGCTGGTGGAGTCAATGAAGGGTGCCAAAGATATGTTTGCTACCACTGATCTGCAGCGTCAGGTGTTTTTTCCTTTCGCTCTTTTATTTTAAATACCTATATTGCGCACTGGCTGGTGTCTTAAGTCAGTAAAGCATGACATATTTTTTAATATGTGAGAAGACATAACATAATTAACATAGTTTGTGTTTTCTGTCAGATATTCTATGCCTTGGTTGATCAGACACTTTTTGGAGAGCAGCCACTCCCTTATGGAGACACTAGTTCTGTTGTTGCTGAACTGAAAAGACAGCATACTTGTTGGGAACATGTGGAAGGAACACACTGGGAGGCCCGATTTAGTCATCTCCTTAATTATGGTGCAGGTTGGTAGGCCTGAGGCTCTGATAAATGTTGGCCTGCCACTTCAAATTATTTTTCCATTTAAGTTGAAGGTTCTGTTATACTTATTTTCTTTTTTGGAGCAGGGTATTATAGCTATTTGTATGCCAAATGTTTTGCTGCTACCATATGGAAGAAGTTGTGCCAGGAGGATCCACTATCACTAACTACCGGATTCGCTTTAAGAACGAAATTCCTACAGCATGGTGGAGCCAGAGATCCAGCTTCTTTGTTAAATGATCTCGTAGGTGATGGGATATATAGGCATTGTAATGGAGGGATAATCCCTGATATTTCAAGTCTTTCTGATGAAATGAAACTGGTTGAAGAATATCAGCAGCAGGTTCATTTGTTATGAGGCTTTCTTATAGTTTGGAGTGTACCTAACTAGCACCCTGAAAAGTTATCAAGACAAATGAGGCAGCACTATCGGGCGACTAAGTTCTGCAGTTCTACTTTTTAGACCAACCTGAGGAGGTTTTATCTTTAGGGCGTCGAACTATTCTATAAAAAGAAATGGAGCTTGTTTATGGTCTTTGTTTACATATACTCTTTTTGTATGAAGTTTCATTCATTCATTTGATTAAGCCTGAAGAAGCTAAAAAGTATATTGTCCTCCAGAGTGGGGGAAAATTGATTCTTTTTCAGAGTACAATTAAAGCATATTCAATGTCCACTGTATCTTTATTATTTTTTCTATTGCATTCTCAAACTTATTTTAACAAATAACAATGGGAAAATCAAATGGAAGGGTTACGTTGGAGATAAAAGTGCATCGAAAACAACTTCAATAACGTAAGATGCATGCAAGAGATAACTGTTGCTTTAATTATCAAATAAAGTCCGTAATGCAGTAACGCTCATCAAGCTGTAACCCAATGGACAAACTCCCTCAATTTTTCTCAATGTATACTAAATACTAATATTAATCAAAGACACACAAGCATCGGAAATAAATCCTTACATGTATAGGAACGGTTGGGTGTCAGGTTCATAGCCTAGTTACCCCAAGGTAGAAGACCATTGAACCAAAAGTAATAGTAAAAATGAAAGAAATAAGAAACATGATGCGCCACAAATCGTGCTTGATTATATATACCTTCATGCTGTAGTGGAAACTTGAGAATACAAAGGATTCTATAATATACAGTTTTTCTCACGTTCGGAAACGGGTCTGTAACTTTGCCGCCCAAATGAAGTGTAAGATGATATATTTTGATTATTTTCCCCACTACGATGTTATACTGTGTTTTGAAGTATGCCTCGTATACAAATGCAGGCACTGGACCAATTTCTTATCTCTCCTTTAATTTCTAAGAAAGCATAGATGGAATATATAACATTTCTCCATTACTTCAGCCAAAATAAGATTCCTATTGAACTTCATCCACTTATTGAAGAGGAAACTCCTTCTGAAGAAGGTCCAGATTACGACTATCACAAGCTTCCAACATGTCATTCCTCGAAGCACAACTGCAATATAGGATATACAAGTTAAGTCACCAGAAACATTTTAAACTAGAAGCTAATTTGAATTATCATTCTCCTATTCTCCACACTCGAACTCTGCTCTAATTTTCTCTTCCAACACATACTACGAAATCATACCTCAATGAGATTCTCAAATATTGCCATGCATTATCTGCCTTTGGATTCATGGCAAGTGCTCGAACATAATATCGAATGGACTCATCGTACATGCCCTGTAGGAAACCGGAAAGGTAAAGTTATTAGTTAGTGCAAAGTAAAGCTTAAAAACCAATGCACTAGTTCCTACTTTAAACCATTTAATCATTTATGATAGAAGATTTAAAAACCAAATTACTGACCTGGTTTGCATAACTGATGCCCATATTTGCCCAAGCACGAACGTAATTTGGCTTCAAATCAAGTGCCTGTTTGTGTCAATAGAAAAAGTAAAATTCCATTAGAGAGACAATATATTACATGGAGAAAATAGATGGCATATAGGTACATGTCAATTTCTGCAAATGCATAAAGATAAAACATTGGTGGATAAATGACCATCAAATGGTCACAAAATTTTATTTCCCAAAAGATTTGATAAATTAAGTTGCATTTATATGTCATAAAATTACAAAATGAACAAACTTCCCACTTAAAATGATAATTACATTAAAGCTTCAGCCTACAGCCATATACCAGGATTGAGATTGAAACACCATACCTGTTGATAAGCCGTTATTGCATCCGCACTTTGCACACTGTTTGCTTGTGTCGCACCGAGTTTATTCCAAAGAGAGTAATCATGTGGCTTAAGTTTCAGTGCTCTTTGGAAAGATGCAATGGCTTTGTCATATTCTCTGGATAAGTTGTACATGACCCCAAGAACTATGTGAACATCTGCATCATCGGGTGACATTTCAGCAGCTTCATTGAATAATCTAGCAACCTGCAGGAAGGAAAATAAATCTTTCCAATTTAAGCAGAAGATACATAGGGAAACACATTGCTAGATAAGTGACTCGGGACAATTTTTGTTCCTTAGCCACTTTTTAGTTTTTACCAAATCAGTAATCTGAGAGCTAAAGCAACAGACCATGGAAAGACACTATTGGATGAAAATTAACTCAGATTATAATGTTGGCAGAAAATTCTAAAAATCTTGTTTCTTTTGGGTATATCTTTTTTTGAAAAAAGAATGGAAAAAGAAAAAGATTTCAGATATATTTAGCAAGGCTAAGATCAACCGCAAAAAGGGCAAGTTCAACAAGGCTTTTTGAAATGGACTATATCTTAATAATGAGTAATGCATAAGGATTTCCAAGTTCACATAACAAATAAATAGTTCTTTAGCAAAAACAATAGTCAATAAAATTAAACTCCACTTACATCAGCATAGTACAAAGAGTCAGCCAACTCTGGCGGGGCAAGTGATCCATACTTCGGGTGATTGCGTAGCCATCCATATAGATACTTCAGGGCAGCCGTTTGCTCCAGTTCTGCATACATGAGAAGATGAATTCATTTTTTTCCCTCATTTACCAGGAAAAAAATGCAAAGCATACACTAGAATTTATTCGAATTGATGCTTTCAGTTAGGATTTAGGAATTCACTAAAATAGACTTTAAGTATACACCAGACCGTTCTAACTAAGTAGGCACAATACAAAGTCAAGCAAATAAAAAAGCATATTACAAAGTGTTTGGTTGGTTTTTTTGGTTTCCATTTGCAGGTGGTAAGTTTTCATTAATAATTACAATAGTGCTATATTCATTTTCGTTTTGTTTCTTTTCAAAGTTTGATGAAAGAAATGGAGAAAACACAAAATTGTTGTTTCTACAATGTCCTTTAAAAATCTTCAAATCAAGAAAGAAGCAATAAATTTGAATGTGCTATTATGCTTTGTATCATCCATCCAACCAATGAATCTGAAGCAGTCTACTAACCATTTGTATGACTGACACCAAGAGCAAGAAGCACTTCAAGGTTCGTTGGATCAGCCTCCTGTGCTCGCATCATAGCTGCAATGGCCTGATAAGGTGAAAGAGAAATTAAAAATATTAAGTTACCATTTGAAGTAAAATTTCCCAATATCAGAAATCATACGTGATGAATCAATCTTAAGAAACACAATAAAATTGAGGTATAAGTAACATTCAAGAAGGATGTAACCTAACCTGTTGATCATCATCATTTTCTGCATGTGCTATTCCAAGTAATCTCCAACCTTCGGCGTTTTCAGGATTTTTCAAGACTTCAGCTTCCAAGGCAAGAACTGCTTCACTTAGAAGTCCTTTCCTGAATAGATCTTGTCCTTCTTTTAAAGGATTTGGATGGCCAACATATGGATTTAAATCTGAAAAGACATACACACCCCTAGAAGAATCTGACTGCTGCTTGGCAGCCACTTGTTCGTTTAGGTACCTTCACATAACCCCAAAGATATTCTGATTAATTCAGAGAATAACTTCAACGCTTCAATGTAATAATAAAAGAAAGCACAAAGACAGCAAATAGTAGTCCCTAGTGCGTAATGATGTAATTTTATAAAAGGTACCAAGTACTAACCCAGTAGTCCTAATCATGCTAATATAAGGTTCCTAATCTAAATAAATATGGGAACAAATATTCAAGAATGAAGAAAGTAATCTCTAGCACAAATGAAATGAAGAAAGGCATAAGGCATACACTCAGAAGAAGAAAAATAAAAAAAGACTAAACACTAATCTGAAATCCCATATAGATATCAAAAAAGCATTCCTCTCCCCCCCCCCCCCCCTTCTCTCTCTCTCTCTCTCCTTTTTCCAAAGAAAGCATGAGTACACATTAAGACATAGCCCACACAAGCTAATTTTGATAGTTCTTTAATATACGATTAAAAACACTGCCATTTGAAGGAAGTTGGACACATACTCATCATATGCATGTGCCCAGTTATCAGAAGAGCTCTCCCCAAAAGCTCCTTCAGCAACCTGCTGACCAAATTCATCTGCCCAGTCACCAACATGCAACTTTGAAAATTCATTGACCCACTGATCATCAATTGGTCCATGCTGCTGATCATTAAACTCATTCACCCATTGATCAGGTCCATGAGAAACCTGAAACCCGCAAAGTTAGAATTAAAAGTTGTGAGCAAAAGGCTCATTAATTAAGAACTCTCTGATTATAATTTAATCCAAAATATCTTCGGATTCACTTTTCATAATTTCCTGTCTCACCTTTATCTTACTATACTGTCTAGGATAGTTAACAGTACCTAAAACCTTTCTTTTAACTGAATTTATGGCAGACAAACCTTTATAAATCATGGTCTCTTTACCTGAATTTATGACAATCAATAATATAAAACGCTTGCAAAGGAATATGGTTTCAAGCTCATCAGAATTATACATACCTTATCATTTAAAAATTCACCCGCCCATGAATGACCAGGATTATATTGCTGCTGGTATTCTGTGGCCCAATCTCCAGGAGCAGTCTCTTTAACCTGATTGTCATCAATAATCAACTCACCACGGCTCATCTTTGATACGAACTGAAGAAACTTTGAGTTCTGTGTATCAAAAAAATGTTATTGACATTTTCCCTCTTGAGAAACAAAAGAAAGAATTCTACAAGTGGAGATATCAAAGTCATGACAGAAGATAAACCTGAAATTTAGGGTCATTATTTTGGGCCAATGTATTTGCAAGCATACGAGTCTGCTCCATTGCAGCTAAGTTTGGCATGTTCATAGCTTGCATTTGGTCCATAGATGACAACTGGGACTGCAGATTGAACAGCATACAAAGAAAAAAATTTAATACATAAGGGGAAACAAAAGGTAATAATATATCCAGAGATAACATTTACAAATTGATTAATGCAATATCTACAGAAACTATGTAATTCAAGCCTATGGCTATGAAAACTAAGATTCAGAATAATGAAGAAGGGAAGTCAATCAAAGGACATTCACATTCTATGGAAGAATAGAATATGCCATCTCCAATTTCGGCATATTTTTTTATATGACTTGTTCACTTTGTTCGACACTATTACCCATCTCAATGTTTTGAATGTTGTAATAACCCCTAAAGTAAAAACAGCAAAGAAATCAAACTGAGATATATATGGATAACATCCCTCAAACAGTACATTGTTTCAAAGCAAACCGATGGTTGAAGAATGAAAAGTATTGTGAGTCATTAAGAAATGGGTATTGCACATCAGACAATTTCAAATTCACAATTTAGGTAGCTTTGATCAAGAGATAAGCTAAGTTTGAGAGTAATCCTAAAATGTTCTAACCAGCAATAAATTAAGCATAACAAGTTTCCAATAAATCTCAAGGATATGAATACATGTCAAAAGAATCAAAACTGTGTATTTCTAAGTTACTAATTAAAAAGAGTGAGAAACTTCAAATGATAGCTAGAAATAGATTAGCATAAGTGAAAAATTCTTACATTCTCAAACTCAGAGACCCAACCGTTTGCACCATGTTGTTGCTCAAATGAATTAGCCCAAGAATCAGGATTATCCAGATTTGCCCTATTTTGACTATATTCAGCAATCCATCCATCTGCAGGGTGAGGACCAGGTCTCAGGTTGCCTTGAGACTCATTCCAGTAATCCTCAAGCTCCCGAAATCTCTCAGGCATAGGTCCCTTACCACGGACATTACTGTCAATATCTAGAGAGCTTAGAAGGGCATTTACCTGGAAAGTAATTACTCTGATGAGTCCATATTCAAGCATTAATTTGCCCCAAAAAAAAGGCACATCCAATAGAACCTAGAAATCATATATTGGCAACATTGTTCTACAAAGACCATAACCCTTAAACAGGTTTATCCCCTTATCTTTCTTTCGGTCAACAAGGAGCTAGGGTAATATGCTCATATGAATGTAATAAAATAAATAAGAAAAAAGTAATATAAAGCAAAGCACATGGAGGAATCCATGAATCCCCTTACTTGGGCATCAATGAATTCTTCACTTTTGTCTGCAAAAAGATGTCTGGCCATTATGCTGGACCGGTCACGTATGCATTGTTTATCACCTTCAGATAAACCCAACATTGGTAGAGGAGCTGGATGGAAAGGGACTCCTCCACGGCTGCTGTCGAGAAATGAGTGCAAAAAGTTGGACAGAACTCTTTGAGGCGGCCCTTACATATGGCAAAGAAAATCAAGATAACATTATCAATTTTCTATGTCTTCCTTCATGGAATGTCTAAGCATCTAAATACACATATGTAAGTCCAGTAGACAAATTCCGAGAATCACATCCCCTTGAGTAAATCCCAAGAAAGAGACAATACACTATTAAATGACAACGAGCATGTTAAGTGCTGAAAAAAATAAATATCCATCGAATTTGGAAAACAAAGAAGCCCTGTTACAGCATAAGAGCCTTTAGAGAATCTAGCTAGGATCCAATTCTATCACCGAGTTCAAAGAATTCTTTATCCACCAAAGCAATGAAGAATAACAAGTGTATCTTCAGTTCAACTTAGTTTTTCTTTTCACTTATCAGCTAAAGATTCTCCTGTCTTCCTCTCTCGCTGAGCCTAAACCATTCTAATACCACAAAATAGAAAGCTCAAACCAAGACACACAGTGAAATTCAGTTGGAAACACCATATAATAAACGATAAAAGTGAGATGTGCTTGGATGAAATAAACAATACCATCCAAGGTGGGTTGATGAAGGTGAGGAGGAGGTGCAGCCCTATCATAGAGTCCACCGTCCAATTGAGGAGCAGCTCTGCCATCACGCTGTATCTCATCCCAAGTTTCCTCCAGGGCCCCGCCGCCGGAAGCAGCTGCGGAGCGGAAGCCGTTGAGGAACTGGGAGCCCTGGGAGCTTGGATCGAAGAAAGGCTTGTCGAATTCGGAGCCGGGAAGAAACTGGGAAGGAGGAGGTTGGGAGTAGAGGTGGGAGGAAGGGTCAGTGGGAATGGATGTTGGAATCTCCTTGAGCCTCTCATTGGTCTTGGAGGATGAGCCAATTAGAGCGTTGGCGAGAGCGCCGAGAGGGTTGGCGGAGGAGGAAGAGGAGGCGGCGGGGTCGGGACAGGAGGTGGCGCCGGTGATAAGGTCGCGCATCGCCATAACTGAATGATGATGTCAGCTGAGTCACTCTTCTGAATGAATGACTTGTTTTGCTTCGTAATCGTAATCGTAATCGTAATCGTGTGTTGTGTTCTGCACTCTCTCTATGGTGTGGTTTCCACCAAGTCTAGTCCACCACCCTCTCCTCTCTTCTTCTCTTGCGCTATTTTCTGTTCTCTCTACCAATATCCCCTATATATCCAGCAATATTCAATAGTGAAAATAATTATTGTTTTCTTACAAAATTCTGAAAATAATAAAGATAAAAATAACATTAAAATATAAACAAATAAAAACGCCTACAAAATGTTTTCTATTCTTTTGAATTATTTATTCATTTTTAATTTCTTATTTTTTTCTCTCATGCTTTTGGATTTAATATTGAGATAATTTTATAGAATAAAAATTTATTATTCCATGAAATATATAAAAATGCCTTCTATATGAATACTCGAGTTTTTTTCATGGATTGTAAATTTTAATATTGCCATGTTCATTTATTTATCAAATATAAGTAAATTAACAACTTAAGGTAGAGACTAATAGCATATGAAAAATAAAGAATAAAGAAGAAAAACAAAAATAGCGGTACATGGGAGTGTGTGCCATATACAAACAACACGAAACAAAACACTGCGTAGTAGTAGCACGTGCCAAATTTTACCAAACTTACCAAGACACATTAATTAAGCTTTTTAAACCATGAATCACTAACACTTCGTTGAGTTATCGTGTCTACGTTAGATATATTTTGGACACGATATTCATCGACACTCGTTCGATACGTGTGTCAGCTATATCCAACCATATCTTAATAAAAAATAAAAAATTAATAAAAAGTAAAAAATTATTCTCTGGACACATTTAGACACACCTAAATACCATCACGTATCAGCGTATCCAATCTTATTCTTAACATATATTCTTGAAATAACTTTAAATATAGTATATATTATTATTTACTAAAACAAAAAATATTTTAAATACTTGATATAATTAAAATAAGATAAATAATTATAAAAATTAATTTATATTTTATATGTATACGTGTCCTCGTGTCTTATAAGATTTTAAAATTTACGTGTCGACGTATTCTGTGTCGTGTGTATCTCGTGTCCATGTCAATATATCATAGCTTTTAAACCTTAGAAAAAGGTGATTCAGACTTACAATGTCAAACCATGTCTAAATTTCCTCTTTAATGTAGCTAGAAAAAAAAAAGAAATTATTATATGAAGTGATATATTAATATAGGTCAGTCACCAAAAAAAATATTAATATAGGTCAAGGAGTTTTTTTTTTAATGTAGGTGAAGGAGTTCATTTATACGTTCGTTTCTCAGGTTATCAAATAAAGCATGAGTTGTTTAAGAAATTGACACTGAAACGTTTAAATAATTGAAAGAAAAAACATGCATTTTTATATTTGAAGTCAAATTAAGATTTCACATGAATTAAACAAGACAATCTTCATGATTTCTTCAATGCACTTAAATTTGTTTATTTGCATAAATTGTTATTGACTTATTGACTAAGTATAGACATTATTATATGAAGAGTTAGACACTTCATAACATATATTGATCATTCTCAAATGTAAATAGGGTATATATGCTTAATTTGAGGAATGTATTACTCATAATATGTAAAAAGTTGTTTATGAGAAAATGAAAATGAGCATCGAAGTTTGAATTATCTTCTTTGGATGACATATTAATCAAACGGGCTCTAAAAACTTCATTCATTTTTCTATGTATTTAATTATTATTATTTAGCTAAACCCTTATTATATGATTCGTTTAATATGAATAAATAATTTTGATTTTTTATTTTTGCCGATTTTTAATGGAAAATCGTGTAATCAAAGACTTCGAGGTTGGAAAGGTCCATTCCATAGAGTAGATATTGACAAGGTTTAGCCCAAAAAAAGATTTTTCATTAAACTAACCGATGATTGAGTGAAATAATAAACACTTATTCTTTCTAATTGGTGATTTTAACTTTAAATCATGAATATAAATTTTTTTTATAGTATCTTTAAATGAGAACAACTAAAAAACCAAAAGCATATCAGCAAAAAATCAGTCAAAATATGTTTGGCCTCCATGAAAAATTGGGTTTTGGTTTGTGCTCTGTGATCTCAGGAGCAGTTTTCAAACATATTATTCAAAAAGTGATTCTAATTAAACGATTTTGTTTACTTTTTGGCTGATCACCTTTTGGTTCCATATACTTTTCCTCTTTAAATTTGATAGATTAATCTGTCTGAATCTTATATGTTACACGTTTTTAAGATCTCGTTTTTAAGATATGCAAAGTAATGTATTATACAAGGTAAAAACTCAGGTGAAGTCGACTTCACATGAAGTTGATATCTGATAACCGTTAGATGAAAATTTAGTCAAATCAGTCAAATTATCTAACAGCTCTCAGATATCAACTTTACGTCAAGTTGATTCCACCTGAATTTCTACCATTATACAATTATTATTTGTTACACGTAAATGTAATTTCTTTATTTTATTGTTATTATCAAAAGACAAGTTATTATTGTTATTGAAAAGAGGAGCTTCGCTGGAAGAAAATGGAGGAAACAGTGTTGGCAGCAAAGTGAGCCATTCATTTGAGAAGATGACGATGAAGATTGTGGGCCCCACTCTCTTTGTCCACACACGCCATTCTCTATCCATCCATCGCTCCCTATTTTCCATTTCATTTTCCACTTCCAATCTCCAAATACAATTAACTTAAACAATAAACATGTAAGAAAATTTCTAAGTGTTCCGTCGTACTGGTGTTTCAGTTATTTTTAACCGTTGATCTTAATTATAAAAAATATATATAATATATATAATTAAGATCAATGGTTAAAAATGATTTATACACCGGTACATGATCCACTTGAAAATCTTCCAAACATATATTCATATTTATTTACTACCAACTACTTATTTATTTATTTTATTTTATTTTCCATTGAAACACAGTTAGTACCTTATCTCCCTGCTTGTACTCAGGTTTCAACTCTCAACCTCTTCAATTTCAATACTCTCTCTCTCTTTCTCTCTCTCACAGGTTCATCTTCGATTATCTAAATATCTCTTTGCCTTTTGTGTCAGCTAAATTATGGCTTCGAACCCTGAAAAGGATATTCCTGCTGGTATGTTTATCCCTCCCTCCGCTCTTTTTTCTGCCTCCAATTACAAGTGGATTTATAGTTCTTTCATACACAAGGGATTTGAAGTTTTAAACTATGCTCTTGAATCTTGATAGATGATGCATAAGTCATATTAAGTTATATATTTTTCTGTTTAGATGTGTGAACTTGGAATTGGAATCTTAGAATTGTTGTACATGAATTACCAGATGTGTTTGCATTTGTATGTAGGTTTCACAAAGATATTGGAGTTGCAGTCATTTATCAATACAAAATACTTGCTTGATAAAATTTTGACTTTTGGTTGATGAATCTTTACCAAAAAATTAACATGTTGAGATTTTCTTAGATGACAAAGCTGGCACAGCAGAGAACACAAATCCCAAGGATGAAACATCCTCTGCAGATTCACAGGCTGGACGAACTTCTGGACCCGCAACTGGGTTTCCAGCCAACCCTTTCGATTTCTCTGCCATGTCTGGTCTTCTCAATGTATATCACTGTCTCCTTTCTTTTTGTATTTTGTCATATGCTTATATCTATCATACCTTTTGTATTTATTGATATTATGGCTATTTTATACGATGAGTATGATTTTTGGATGCACATTTGAGCATGTCACTGCTTATTCTGAGTTTGCTGTTTTCATCAATTTGTGTCTTTCCAAGCCTATGGTTGGAGTGCCATGATTTATAAGGGAAAGAAAATCTGAACTTTTTCAGTGATCTTACTGTTGGCACTGAAACTTAAGTAGTTATTCCAAATTCATATATTCTATGTGCACTCCAAAATCTATCACCAAATTCAAATACAAAACACACATTGAAAGTATGTTGAAATCAAATCATTTTACAATTCCGTTGTGTTCCAAACACACCCTTAAGGTTTGTCTGTAATTGAAATCCATTCATGAATCTCAAAGAATTTGTATTCCATAATTGCTATTTCTTGATAAGCGCTTACTAATACTAAAATGCGGAATTCATAGGATCCAAGCATCAAAGAATTGGCTGAACAGATAGCAAAAGATCCATCATTCAATCAGATGGCTGAGCAGCTTCAGAAGAGCTTTCAAGGTGCACCACAGGAGGGTATCCCCAACTTTGATAATCAGCAATATTATCAAACCATGCAACAAGTTATGCAGAATCCTAATTTTATGACCATGGCTGAACGTTTGGGTAATGCATTGATGCAGGTATTTGTTATTTATTAAACTTCTCCATTGTATTCTTTGTTCCATGGCAGTATTTCCAGTTATAAAATGTATATATGCCGTTTCATGTCTATTTTGCAGGATCCATCAATGTCTGCCATGCTTGAAAGTTTTACAAATCCAACAAACAAAGAACAGCTTGAAGAGAGAATGGCACGCATCAAGGACGATCCATCTTTGAAACATATCTTAGACGAGATAGAGAACGGCGGTCCTGCTGCTATGATGAAGTTTAGACACTAACATATCTTTCTGTTATCTTCTAGTGTTTTTAAAATTTCGATATGTTTTGAAGTGATAAATTTCATGCAGATACTGGAATAACGAGGAGGCTTTACGGAAGTTGGGGCAAGCAATGGGCCTTCCAACTTCTGCAGATGCAGCTGCTTCTGCTGAAAATCCAGGGGCAGATGAGACTGAAGATGTGGGAAATGAAGATGAATCACTTGTTCATCACACTGCTAGTATTGGTGATGTGGAGGTACTATGTCAATACAACACTTTCTGTATATGTACACATGCTTTGAACCTTTTTGCCTTCTTTTAAAGAATCATGAATATTTATGTTTTGGTTGTATTATCCTCAAAATTCCTTCCACTTTCATTTCTTATGTTATTTGAAAAGAATTCCTCTTGTAAGGTTGTGGAGGGAACAAAGAAATAGTCTAAGTAGGAACTTGGATATTATTTCATTTTCTGAATCCTGTAGGTTAAAACCTTCTAATTTTCTATACACCAACCCCGTGTTAAATTAATGGAAATCAGGTGTGTATTAAGTTTGTATTTTGCATATCATTCTGTAGCAATGGGTTGTTTGCTTAATTTCTTTTGTTAACTTTGAAGGAACATAAACTAAACAGAACTAAAATTGTCTGTATTATTGAGTGTTTATTTGATTGTTAACCTTCATGCAGCTGATCTTATATTGTCCAATTCAGCCATTGTTGTATCTGGGCATAATTTGAAAAAAAAAAATTTGACAGCTAACATTTTATTTAATCAAATAGGGCTTGAAAAATGCACTAGCCTCTGGTGGCGACAAGGATGAAGAAGATGCCGAGGGAAGAACTGCTTTACATTTTGCATGTGGATATGGCGAGGTATACTAGTATTAAAGTTCCTCCTTGGTTCTCTCCTACAAAGCTGCACACACAAAATAAAAGAGAATCAGGAATGTAAATTTTATGACTATCATTAGGCTCTTGCTTTCTATGGCTTAACGGACACTGTTGATATGATTCCAGGTGAAGTGTGCACAAGTTCTGATTGAGGCTGGAGCAAAAGTGGATGCTTTGGATAAGAATAAGAACACAGCTCTTCATTATGCAGCTGGCTATGGCAGGAAGGAGTGTGTTGCCCTACTCCTTGAAAATGGTGCTGCAGTGTAAGTATCAAGTATAATTAGTCTTTTCAGATTGTGCTTAATTAGTATAATTTGTTTGTCCTTAATTACCTCTTTCAATTTGCAGTACTCTCCAGAACATGGACGGTAAAACTCCTATAGATGTTGCGAAGCTAAACAATCAAAGTGATGTCTTAGAGCTGCTTGAAAAAGATGCTTTCCTGTAGTTGTAAGCCATAATGAATGCCATGTTGTAAGCAACAAAGAAAAAAGTGGGAAAAAAAAAAGAAGGGAAATGAGAGGAAAAGTTGCCATGTGAGTGATATGATATCTTTTGGTTTTATCCAAGTTTAATTTGTTGTGTGTAAAAACTATATTGATTCCTTTGCAAGTGTTGGATGTCAGTCCATCATAAAATTTGATCTCTCTGTAACTTGTTATGCATGGATTGTGTTACACTGCATGCTTTTGTAGTATTTTGTAGTATTCATCCTTGATACCTAATGCGTTCATGAATAAATTAGCTCGAGATTTATAAGAGTAATTTTATAGTTTTTTAATAAAAGAAAATAGTAGTTACTACAACAAATATGTTTATGATAACAATAATAGTTTGGATATAATTCAAAGCTTCAAAACTAATGTTAAACAACATTGAAGAGAACTTTTAGAGTAAGGCTTGGTTTGGTAAAGTTTTTTGAAGAGGTGTTTATGTTTTCTGTTACGATGGGTAACTGGAGATTATTGGGTTGAATTAGTTTGGCTGGCCCAATCGTCTGAATGAGGAAGTATCCAAGCGGATTGATGATCCAAGGTCCCGTCCGACTTCGGTATGAGAGAATGGGGGGTGATACCTGCAAAGACACTCCGATGCCAAAGTCAGCAAAGGGAGCAAAACAAATCTAGAGAGTATTGGGCTTCTGAGATACCTGAGAAATGTCAGTGTATTTATAGTGGTGAACCCATAACCACCGTTGGTCTAGTTCCGTTATTTATGGGGAGTAACCGTCCCTTTATCTTAGGGAGGTTGAGATATGGCTCCAGGAAGTGGGTAGAGAGATTTTAGGGGCAGTTACTCATTTGAATGGGTGTTTATCTGCCAGCTAATCTTCGTCCCGACTTCTTTAGAGCAAGTCGTGGTAGGGACCGACTTCGTGGGGTGAAGGTCGATGTAGGGTGAGGCTCAATCCTTTGGATTGGGCCTTTCGTTTGGACCTGGGTCTTATCATTGGGTCAGGGTATGAACACTTTCTAAAAGCTGTTATTTTGTATTTGGTAAATAAAAAAGATGGCAAATGATTCGATGGTCCCAAAACGTTTGGACCATTAAATGATCCTATAACAAAACATGTTTTTTAAGTTTTTTTAATAATTGTTAAATAGTCCTTTTCTAATTTTAATTACAAATTAATCCCATATATTTTATTTAATTATAAAAACTATTTTTATTTTATAAATTTTTATTTTATCATTAATCTATTATGTTTATTAACAATAAAAAAGAAAAACAATAACGAATTAGATATTCTATTGATCGTAATAAACTTTTTGGCTATTTCAATCGATTAAAAGATTATATTTGATCCGTGACGTTCGTACAGGGCTCTGAAATCATGTTTCTTTGAAAATCAATCAATTGGATTATCAAAACAATCGATTGAATTTCAGATTTCCATAACTCAATCGATTGGACTACAGGTTGTTATCACAAAACAATCGATTGAAAATTGCAAGACAACATGGTTTTCGCTCGCAAAAATCAATCGATTGGTTATATTAAACGCCTGGGTTTTTAATAATTCAATGAGGTCTCACAATTCAATCGATTGGTTGTGTTACCCAATCTATTGAAGTCATCAAAACAACCAATCGATTGAATTGTGAGACCTCAGGTTGTTTTGAAACATTTAATTGATTGGGTAGTATAAGCAATCGATTGAATTAAAAACCCACATTTTAGTCGTTGTTCAATGGATTGGTAATATGACCAATCGATTGATTTTTGCAAAAACCATGCTCCCTTGTAATTTTTAATCGATTGTTTTGTGATAACAATCCAATCGATTGAGTTATGGAAACCTGAAATTCAATCGATTGTTTTGATAATCCAATCGATTGGTTTTCAAATAAACACGATTTTACAGCCCTGGATGAACGTCACGGATCAAATATAATCTTTTAATCGATTGGAATAGCCAACAAATTTATTACGATCAATGGAAGATCTAATTCGTTATTGTTTTTGTTTTTTATTGTTAATAAATATAATAGATTAATGATAAAATAAAAATTTATAAAATAAAAAATAGTTTTTATGATTAAATAAAATATATGGGATTAATTTGTAATTAAAATTAGATAAGAACTATTTATCAGTTATTAAAAAACTTAAAAAACATGTTTTATTATGGGACTATTTAATGGTCTAAACGTTCTGGGACCATCGAATCCGGTGCCATTATGTTAACTAATTTTAAATTTAACGTTTACATTTGTCTATTATAATATTTTTAAATTTTAAAAGCTATTTTATCAAACGTAATTGTTATTATTTGTATTTATTGAAAACTATTTTTAATTTAATTTACCAAATATAAATGTTATAACTTTTAAAAAATCATCTTTTAAAAATTAGTTTTATAAACTACTTTTAAAAAATAAAAGTTTTATCAAACTAAACCTAAATACATTATTATTGGTAAGGGTAACTTACCATACAATAAAACTTGAGAATATATTCTTTAGTGATAAAAGTTGACAAAAATCATAATAGTGTGATATATAAATTTTCCACACTAATTTGAAAGATGATACTTAATAAAATACATAACAGAAAAAATGAATAGATTAAAATTATGAGAGTTTGTTCTATACAAATACTAACAATGTAAAAAGTTAATTTCTTTTTTGTAATTAAATTTTACTGTAGGATTATAGTAACAATGAGAGGAATTAGGTCAAGAAGTAATAGTTCAAATGGCATAGTCTTCCCATACTCAATTAAGAGGTTGCGAGTTTGAGTCTCCATATCTTTGATAAAAAAAAAAAACAATGAGAGGAATTAGAATTAGAATTAAATAGAAATTACAATATTTAATATTTATCACTGTTAAAATTAGAAATTAATTTTGACGTGAGAGGATGTGGGTAACAGAGAATCACATGATATAGAGTTGGCCATTCATATGACAGAAAAGTTGAATTTTGAGGGCCCAATCCATATCATTATCATATTCACCTCTCTCTCTCTCTCTGTTTCAGCTGTTCAGCTCAGTAAAACAACTTAACAACAGTAATTAATAATTAATAAATAATATACTCGTCGCTTTAGTCTGAAACCTTCAAACCCTCAAAACTTAGGGGTTTGGTTTTGTTTCGCTTCCATTGTGTCTCACTCACTCTTCGCTTTCAATTCATCCATTCCCAATTAGAATCAGAATCAGAATCAGAATCAGGTCTCAGCTTCGAACCCTCTTTCCTTACTTATAATTTGATCTTCATTCTAATCGTACCCTAATATCTCCTTCTCTTTGTTTCAGCTGCTTCTTCCGCTATGGCTTCCACTTCCCAAAAGGAAATTATTTCTGGTTATACATCTATTCCTATTCCTATTTCATTTCTGTGTTGTTCGCGGCGCACCGCGGTTTCTAGATTTGTAGCTGTAATTACATCTGTATCAGTTTCTAATTTCACACTTTGTTATTGGATTCGTTTCTTTCTTCCCCCAATTCCGTGATATTTTTTTTTTTTAATATATTCCAAGTCGAACTTTGCTCCATGGTTTTTCCATTCTTTGTTTCTCTGTAGATTGTGAAAATCAATTCATTATGCTTGTTGTGCATCGAATTTAGGATATGGCTTTGGTAAAAATTTTCCTGCATTATTAGGATACGATCATACGAAGACTGGCAATTTTGGCATTTACTTTGGTAATTGAAAGTCTCTATATATATACGCACATAAGTTTATGAAATCAAAACTAGAGAGGAAATTAGTATTACCTCTTGGTTCTTCTGGCTCCCTTCTCGTTTCTTTCATGATTTTATAATACCTGCTCTTATTACTTAGGATCTGTTTTTGTCTACCGTTTCCTTTTAGTGGAAACCACCATGTGAACGTTCTATTCCATTTTGTTAATTTTTTTGTTATTTTGTATGTGTATGTGTGTCTGGTGTGTGTTTCTCGTTTGTATATTTCCTAGATTGTTATCGTTAATCTCTCCTCACCATTCAATTGTTTTTGTACTTACAATGTTAAATAACTGTCTTAGGTTTTGGATCTTAAATTGCGTTAGTTTAACACGGGTGAATATTTTATTAGATGGCAAGGCTGCTGCAGCAGAGAAGAAAAATTCCAAGGATGAAACATCTTCGAAAGATTCACAGGGAGGACAAAAAGCTGCTTCTGAATCTTTTGTTTGTTTAGATGACAAGGCTGCTGCAGCAGAGAATAAAAACTCCAAGGATGAAACATCTTCGAAAGATTCACAGGGAGGACAAAGAGCTACTTCTGGATCTGCACCTGGGTTTCCACCCAATCCTTTTGATTTCTCCGCAATGTCTGGTTTGCTCAATGTATGTCATTGTCTCTTTTATTTTGATATTGTACTATATATGTTATGTCTGCTGGAATTAGGAAAAGATTGGCCATGTTATTGTTAATGAGCATTTTCATTTCACTTTCTGGGTATGTTCCATCTTATAGAAAATCTTATTTTTGTACATGCCAGTTTTTTGGATCTTAGTGTGCATTGTTTTGAAGCCAATAGTGAGACAACAATATAAACCATGCATTTCAAGTCCATATTACTAATGCTAAAATCCGGAATGCATAGGATCCAAGTATCAAGGAACTGGCTGAGCAGATAGCAAAAGACCCATCGTTCAATCAAATGGCTGAGCAGCTTCAGAAAACTTTTCATGGTGCAACACAGGATAGTATCCCTAGCTTCGATAATCAGCAATATTATTCTACCATGCAGCAGGTGATGCAGAATCCTAACTTCATGACCATGGCTGAGCGCCTGGGTAATGCATTGATGCAGGTATTTATAAACTCCCTGTACTCTGTTATATAAAATATCTATTGGTTGATAACATATCTATACTGGCTATCTCAGGATCCATCTATGTCTTCCATGCTTGAAAGTCTTACTAGTCCTTCAAATAAAGATCAGCTTGAGGAGAGAATGGCACGCATAAAAGAAGATCCATCTTTGAAGCATATTTTAGATGAGATAGAGACTGGTGGTCCTGCTGCTATGATGAGGTTTAGATGGCAAAATTTCTTATCTTTTTGGCCATTTCCAAATTTCTATCAGTTCACTGTTTTCTGAATTTTAAATAGTTTCTGAAGTGTTTCTCTTTTGTGCAGATATTGGAATGATGAGGACGTTTTGCGGAAGTTGGGACAGGCCATGGTGCCAAATTCTGGAGAAGCAGCTGCTTCTGCTGAAAATGCTGTGCCAGATGAGACAGAAGATGTGGGTGAAGATGAATCAATTGTTCATCAAACTGCTAGTGTCGGTGATGTGGAGGTACTGCAACCCCCCCCCCCCCCTCCTTTCTCTGTGTGTGTGTGTGTTTGTGTATAGAATCAATTTTGCCATTTGGAGGAAATCATATATATATATATATATATATATATTAAGTTCATGCATTTTTTTTATTATTCTGGGTATGATTTAGCAAGCTATATGAGAACTAAAACTTTACACATTTCAATTAGGGCTTGAAAAATGCTCTAGCCTCTGGCGCTGACAAGGACGAAGAAGATTCAGAGGGAAGAACTGCTTTACATTTTTCCTGTGGATATGGAGAGGTATGCTAATATGCAGTAAAATACTCTCTCATCTTTTACATCTTATTTTCTTGTTTCTTGTAAATTTGTAATTTTGGTAGCAATGGAGGATTTAAAGCATTGGTGGTTGTGGTTTGTGGTAAAGGGGGTAGCTAGTGGCAATAATAGCCGTGGAGTGTGGATGGTGCTATATGGTACTGACATTCTCTGAGCTTCCTGTTTCTTCTAAGTTGTGTGAGAAGCAAAGGAAACCTCATCGGAAACTAGAAGTTTAGGGTTATAGCTAAGCTCTTCTATGACTGAAATCTGAAATGATGCTCTTGATATTACTCCAGGTGAAGTGTGCACAAATTCTCCTTGAGGCAGGCGCAAAAGTAGATGCTTTGGATAAGAATAAGAACACGGCTCTACATTATGCAGCTGGTTATGGCAGGAAGGAATGTGTTGCCCTTCTCCTTGAAAATGGTGCTGCAGTGTAAGTAATGTCAGATTATCGCTTTTGATAATTTCCAACTCTTCATGCCAATTTAATAAACTATGTGCACAAATGGATACAATCTTTAAATTGTTCATCCTACTTTGTTTCTTATCTCGTCCAATATGCAGTACTCTCCAGAACATGGACGGGAAAACTCCTATTGATGTTGCGAAGCTAAACAATCAAAATGATGTTCTAAAGCTGCTCGAAAAAGATGCTTTCCTGTAATGGCAAGGCACAGTGGCATGCGATCACCAAGTAGGAAAAAGAAACCGAGAGTAAAAGAGAGGCATCATCATGACTTTTACTTTTGGCAAATATTTCGGTGTGTTAAAACTAAATTCCTTTTAGACGATGGGATTACACCGCGAATTTTTTTTTATTTAAATATATCTATGTAAACTTGTAATGCATGGGTTGTTGCACTGCATTATTTTTACGTAGTGGCATGAAGAAATTATTTTTGTGGTTAGTTCATATCGACTACTTGTTTTCATTTGCAAAGTTCTAGTGAGACTGTCTCCCATTCAATCAACAATGAGAAAGAAAAGGGATTAGGAAAAAAGTTTTTTAAAGTTTGGAATATTTCGATCTACTGCGTGTTTTGAACCTAAAATGTTAATCTTTTTAAGAATTCCCAGCTAATATAAAGTTATTCAAAAATGTTACATGAATACAAAAAATTAATTGTTAAAATAGTTAGTATGTATTTGTATATAAATATATATAATTTATTTTTAACGTGTATTTTATATTTTAATATGTATTTTATTTGATTAAGTTATTGGCTAAATTTTTATGGGAATCACGCGGATAAAGATATTTAAAACGTTTTTTTCTAAAGATATTTTTTTAGTAATTAAAATTCAATATATATAATTGATTAAATTGTGTTATTTTTGGTAAAATTAGATCAAACAAATTAATTTGGCCAAAAAATCGATGAACTAAATTTTGAACCGATTTAAATTAATATTTTTTATAAAAAATAATTATAATATCTTTATTATAGAAAATGACAAAATACTCATTATTATTATTTTATATATATATATATATATATATAATTTTAGCCATTTGCTATAATAGGAGTATTATAGTTATTTCTCAAAAAAAATATTAATTTAGATTGGTTTAAAAATTGGTTCTCGATTTTTTGGCCAAATCAGTTTGTTCGATCTAATTATGACAGAAATAATACGATTTATTCGATTATATATATTAAATTTTAATTGGTAAAAGTTATCTTTTAAAAAAGACGTTTTAGACGTCTTTATCTGAATGACCCCAATTTTTATATACATGTAATATAATTATACAACAATGCATACAAAAATCTACCATCCTAAATTCCTTATCATCTCATCATACATGTCAATTTTTTTTTTTTTTAACCAAAGATATGAGACTCGAACCCGCAACCTCTTAATTGAGTATGGGGAGACTATACCATGTGAGCTATTACTCATTGGCATCATACATGTCAATTTATACTAATACATAATGTCATATATATCTTGTATTTTGTATATAGTTTGTATTGTTTAAATTTATTTGTTCAAATTTATTCGTATCTTAATTTCAGTTATTTCAAATTTAATATAATTTTAATTTATCAAGCACGCACACTTTGTTGAGTTATCGAGTCTGCATATTGGACACATTTCGGACACGACACTCATCGACATTCATCTGACATACATGTCTGTCGTGTCCAACTGTATCTTAATAAAAAATAAAAAATTCTTCTTCAGATATACTTGGACACACTTAAATACTATCACGTGTCAACATGTCTAATTTTATTCTTAACATGTATTCTTAAAATGAATTTAAAAATAATATATATTATTATTTATTAAAACAAAAAATATTTTAAATACTTTTATATATTTAAAAGAAGATATTAAAAATAATTTTTTAATACCAATAAAATATCAAAAATTCATTATAATTTATTTAAAAATACTTTATATTTTATATACATGTCATGTCCCGTATCTTATAAAATTTTAAAATTCGTGTATCCGCGTATCCATGTCCATGCATCATAGATTTTAATTAAAATGACCGTTAATATTAACTTTATACTTTCTAAAAATTGTATATCTATAGTTTTTATTTTTAAACCATATTATAATATTTGCTCTCTTAAATATATTCAATTTTATTGTACAGGATAAGTTACAAAAGTAATATAAAGTATATCATTTTTAGTCATTTTGTATTCCATGATCATCCAAACAATTCTCTTTTTTCTCAAAATCAAGATTGACAAAAATGTATCCAAACACAAATTACATTAACATCAATTCAATTTTAATCAAAATTAATTCCGTAAAAGCACATTTATACCATCCCTTTGCAAACATTAATCCAAATACGTATTTAGTAAACCACTTTTACAGGAACCCAGAAACAAAATACTATTTTCCTCTTCCGCTACAGGGCACCAGTACATGTAACTTCCTACTTTCCTTACCTCTGTTCCCTTAGAATCTGAGCAATTACTAAAACACTGATAATTCATGTTTAAGCAGCAGATAGAGGGGGGAACACTACATCTACAGACTTTGAAAAAGACGACCAGATATGAGCAACCAAGTAGCTTTCACATAAAAGCAGTTCGTCCACCCCTTCTGCTATGCCTGTCGTATGCAGTATTGAATTTGTCCACCAATTCATTCATTGTACTGCAGGAATGACAAGGAAGTTATATCAAAATGAAAAAGCTATTATTGATACAAGGTTATACTTAACTGAAAATTATTTAGGAGCAATTTAGGAATTAGGGAAGGAGAGAAAAGGGGGGGGGGGGGGGGGGACATCAACCACAATTACAAAAGCTGAAAGAAAAATGAAGACAGTTGCAATTACGTCATACCTTGAGCAGTTGGTCAACATTGCAAGGTAGCTAATCAATAAAGTGTCGTTGTATTCCTAAAAGGGAAAGAAGATAACATAAGCATCAGAATTTTACATAAGTAATTAATTATGCTACCTTAATCATGATATTGATATTGAGCCCACAACCATATGAAACCTTACCCCTATCCTTACTTATAAACAACTTTAACATCAGTATATGGCAATATTCTAAAATTTCCATGTCCTCCAAGACCAAGAGTCCTCATGTAATTGCAATGGTGCCTTAACTCTACCTCTTTCAACAAATAAATTGGCACAACTAGCATGAAAGAATTGATTAATCATCATAATATAAACCCAACTTCCTTTCTCTTATGGCAGACCAAAGCACATGCATATTTTAGTGACGCTCTCAGGCAAAAAATATATCCGGCAAAATTGGGTCTATCACTGCTTATTACTATTCTATACATAATGCATGCTCCCTAGTCCAAATTTGATAAAGTAATCTACTCACCATTAAGAAATCATCTTGAAATTTCCCAGATTCAATAGCAGGCAATCTTCTCAGGAGACTTGACACTTGTCTTAACAGTGAATTTTCACAAGGAACATCACCTGCATTTTAAACAAAGGTTGAAACAATAGTTACTACTGGAAGTTTCAACATATGTGGATCATGTATGATAATATTGTTCAAGCCAGAAACAGAAATACTTCCCATGGAAACACTGTGCACCTATTAACTTGAACGTGGCTTAGCAAACTAGTTGAGTGTTGAATTCGCTTAA
Organism: Arachis ipaensis; assembly: GCF_059453495.1. Taxonomy (NCBI): domain Eukaryota; kingdom Viridiplantae; phylum Streptophyta; class Magnoliopsida; order Fabales; family Fabaceae; genus Arachis; species Arachis ipaensis. Next base: position 366,924 of record NC_142444.1, on the reverse strand, counting down.
ATATGTGATAAATAAAAACTTCAAAATTAGATTTTTCTTAGCAGAGATTAAGCTACATAAATGGCAGAATGCAGATAGACCAATAGAAAATCCTACTAGTAAATAAGTACCCCCCCCCCTTTTTTTTTTCCCAAAGAAAATGATTACTTTATGAATTGATGACTTTGATCCTAAATCTTATCCAGCTAATTGTTGCATGTCAAAGATTTTATTTATGCCACATCTCTTTACCAGAATAGATAAATAACTACATGAAAATTAAAAACTTTGTTATTTATTATGACTGAATAATTTAAAAATATGATATTTTTATATAAGTGGGAAAGTTTTCCAATAATATTACTGAATATCTCATCATTAAATTCCAGTTTTTCACTAAAGAGTGCCCACATACCTTTTTGCATTGCGAGCAAATAGTGATGCAGCACCTTAATTCTGCTATGAAGCATTTTGATGGCACTGTGTATACCAGTAAGGTGAGCAGCCACTGTAAAAGGGACACAACATGGCATTAATTAGATGCAACTGTAAAAAAGCCAAGCTTTATCCCACTTGGAAGAGTCAGCCACATCTAAATTATAGTAAAGTTGGGCCTTCCTCTAGAGACATTAATTTGATTATCATCAAATTTGTTATGAAATATAACAATAACAGAAGCCAAACTTGTTTGTCTTAAAAATAGGCTTGCTGAGCAAATTAAAAACCATATTGGAAATTAAGGGTCAATGAGGAACCCTCACATTGTGTGGCCGCAGAACCACCATCCGACGGCTTAAGATGAGCAACATGGTCCACTGAGATCCGTTCAGCTTCGACAGTCTTCAACAGAACGAGAACAAGGGAAGAAGAAGGAGTAAATCTATGAACTTATTAAGGAGCATCAATCTAAAACATGAAAAACGAAAGGTAGCAAAACAGTCATGAAAACCGAACCTCAATAGTATAGCTGGAGCGAACAAAAATAAGTTGGGGAATTCCGTCTATAACATGCAGTTCTGCAAGCATCATTCAACAATAACACAGAAATCCATTCCTCAGTACATAAAAGACAATGAAAAAGCAAACGAATGACAACATACATACCGCTTTCAAAAATAGTGACAGGGAGGTCCCTCTGAGAATGATTGATGGAAGGGTTCAGGAGAACATAAACGGGACTCTCATTGATATCCATCAACTGTTAGGATTAAGGGGACAGTATAAAATCATGAACATATATTGAATTGAATTGAATTGAATTGGATTGGATTAGGGTAGGGCTTACAGCTTTGTGAATGTGCATGTCGGATTCGTGGGCGTCGGTGCCGGTGGAGTACCAACCGAGGATATAGAAGTGAGGGAAGACCTTCTTGTAGAGCTCCTGCTTCTTCTCGAGGAAGGCGCGGTCGAGGGAGTGGGTGGAAGAGTCGTAGAGGAGCTCGAAGCTGTTGAAGATCTCGACGGTGCGACCCTTCTGGACCCCTATGACGCCACCGTAGACCCGCGGAGCAGAGGAATTGGAAGAAGCATTGGAATTGGGAGGGTTGAGCTGCGACTTGACGCGAGTGTAGTGGTCGGAGATGTTCACGATCACCAATGGATGCACCTTGAACGTCAATCCGCTACTGGACGAAGACGCCATTGCTTCAATTAGGATTAGGGTTTCGAAAGAATGAATTAATTGGGGGTTTTAGGGTTCCTGTTGTATCATATTCAACTCACTAGTCACTACTCACTTGTACTGCTATCTTCTGTTACCCTCACCACACCACCCTTCCTAGTTCCTTCTTTCTACACGCTGCTTGTGTTTGCCTCGCCTCTAAAACAAAAAATTGATAATTCATAAGTAATAATTTAATTTCAAAAACAAATTATATCTTATTATGTATAAAATTGCCAGCTAGATTACTACAACAAATTGAATTATTCAGTATATGATAACAGTTCTTTTCTTTTTTTTTTTTGGACTTGAAATAACAGTTACACATTAGGGTTTTGCTAAAAAAAAAAGAATAAGAAGAGGAAAATAAAAAATGTACCTTTTTTTTGGGTACGGGAAGGGGGGAGTGAAACAAGAGAGACTGAAAAAACAAAACCAAGAAGAAATAACCAAAAAGCCCATTGGTCATTGACCTTTTAGGATATTGTATTTAGGCCGAAAAAGGGTGGAGACATTGTCATTGTCATTGTCATTGTCAACTAAAAAGACTAGAACAAAGGAAAGCCCAAAGAAGACTTGGGTTTCTTACAAAAAAAGTTTCCTAATGAATAGTCTTAGGAAAAAATACCAAAAAAAGTTTTCTAACATTCTCTTTTTTTTTTTTTTCAAAGATAAGGATATTCGAATTCGCAACCTTTTATATGAGTACGAAGAGACAATGCCATTTGAGCTATAATTCATTGACCTAACGATGCTCTTCTTAGAAAAGAAAAAAGAGTGAATACTCCACCCGACCCCGGACAATTATTTCAAAAGGACAACGAGACCCCAAGAAAAAAAACATCCAATCCAGCTTCTGATATATTTTTTTGGGCTGATTAGTCCCTGTGTAAAAAAAAATAACATTGACTTTTTTTTTTGCACAGGGACCTCGTTGTCCTTTCGAGGTAATTGTCAAAGACCGGATTAAATTTTTTTTTGTCAAAAACCTCGTTGTCTTTCGAGGGGTTATTTTGAGTTTTTCTCGATAAAAAACAAACATCACGATTCTCTTAATTTAAGATCTAGCTCACGACAAAAAAAAAAAAAAAAGAAAGTGCTAGCTCAAAATAAACTAAATTGTAATGTATAAAATTAAAATATTTAAAACCTTATCAAATATATGTAAACTGCAATTGCTTGGATTAACTTATTTCCATGTTTTAAACCTGGAAACAAAAATCCATATATGCCTTTGTGTAAAGTTAGAATGTAGCAAATACGCATAGTGAGCATAGACAAGATGTTGTCACATACATTACTTTCGTTTGTCGAATTAGCTTGGTATTAAACACCCGTAATATTTTTACTTCATTCAGATATCTTTCCTTTCAGGTTGGATTCACTTTCAGTAGGCAGATTCATTATTGAAGAATACGATATTACAATACAAGCACACGTATTTGTTTCTTAAATCTGTAGTCTTTTATCCGTATTTTCCCTTCTAATTCTAGTCAATATTTTTAAAAGGTAAATTTATTTGAAACTTATAATTCATTTAATTACCGAATTGAAACCTATTATTGGTAATAAAAGTTGAGTAATAAACAAAAATGATTTCTTCTGTACTTAAATTTAAGCAGAATTCGTTCATAGTGAAAGAATTGGGTTAGAAAGGGGATAATGTTCCCTAATATAATTGAAATTTGAAAACAAAAAAAAGAAAAGTCCACAAGAGATTTTTGGAGCGATGCGATTTCCTTAATAAAGTGGAAATCTAACACATAGATTTACTAATAATTAAAAATGATTGAGAGTAGTGGCAAGTGGAAGAAGATAAATCCAAATGTGAAGTTTGACTGAAGCAACAAGCTTTCATTGAGAACTGAAAATCTTGAGACGTGGGAGCGCCACCCCCAATCTTTCCCTAATTCCCGTAACTTGCCTTCTGCCTTCCTCTCTCTCTCTTTTCAAAAACAAATACTACTATAGTTATTAGTGAAAACCAGGTTTTACTTTTTTTTTCTTGATTCATTATTAATAGAGAATAATATAAAGCACTAATCATATTTTACTCTTACTTTAGTAGTGGTACTATGGCCGGTTTGGGTAACCAACTTAATTAAGCTCCTTTTGATAAAATAATTTAAACAATAAATGACTCTATTAAAAGTAACTTATAAATAAATTATTTTGTGTTTGAATTTTTAACTCGAAAAGTACTTATTTTATAAAAATGTGATGAAAAGTAGAAGTATTATGAGAGAAGTCATTTTTTTTAACTTCTCTATAAGCTCCTAAATAGCTTTTTAGAAAGTTGTAATTTGGTTTTGAAAATTACACCAGACATTAATACTACTACTTTTTATAAGTCAAAAGTTAAAAAAAGTTACTTCTAGAATTTTTCAAACGGGCCCTATATTAGCCAATAGTTTTGGAAAGTTTTAAAAGTAATTTTTTTGAATTTATGATTTATGAAAAGTAGTAATATTAATGTCTGATGCAATTTTCAAAATCAAATTGCAACTTTTAAAGAAGTTATTTAGGAGTTTATAGAAAAGTTAAAAAATTGACTTCTCTTATAACACAACTACTTTTTATCACATTTTTATAAAATAAAATACAAACACAAAATAATTTATTTATAAGTTATTTTTAATATAATTATTTATTGTTTAAATTATTTTGTCAAAAAGAGTTTAATTAAGTTGTTTATCCAAATTGGACCTAAATACTCATACTCATACTATATATTTTGATTACAATTCGAACGGTTCTCTGTTATTCTTCAAAATCAGAGATTGCAAGCAAGTGTGTTGTTTGTTTGTGTATGAGTAACAAATGGTGCCAAAAATAGCGTGATATTCATTTTACTGTTTTTGCTGATGCCCCACCATCAATATCTGTCTTGCATGAAACAACCCCGAAAATCTAGCAATTGTTTTTATTTAGCACAGTCCACACTTTAGACAATCTGAACATCGTACCTGCCATGCCATCACCACTGTCAAATTACCAAAAGGTATTTCGGCCTGTATCTGTATGACTGTATGAGTTGCAATTTTTTATTAAATTAAAATTAAATATTATTAGTGAAAAAAATGTTCCTTCTACGGCCCTTTGCGTGAAGAAGCAAGCTGCTGTTTGTACTTTGCGCTACACATGGTCTGCTCCACGTGTGTCTTACTCTTATCCTTCCTTACATATATTTTGTTATAAATATACTATACAGTATACAGTTATACACTATATTAAATATGAAATTTATTGAGAGGATTAGGAAAGATATATATATATCCACACTCAACATAAAACAATGATATAATATGTGATTGCCCCTGTATTGAAGGCACCAATGAGTTGGCCTTTTTGAAATTGCGCATGTTGTTGTGCACATTTTCAAAAACGCAAAATTACGTGTTTGAGAGAGGTGGACCACTTTTCTTGAAATAATAATAACATAAGATATGAATATGAATATGATTGATTCCTTTCTCCCCCACGTAATTTCAGCTTGGCTCATAAGTCAGTGGTACTCACTAGTCTCCTTTTTGTTCCAAAAGATGCCCCAAAATCAAAGCTAGCAGCTGAGATTAGGTATGTATTTAGAGCCACCCACACAAGAAACCAAAACACGGCAGTCATAATGTCTCAGCAACTCAGATAATCAATCAATCATTATTTTTGTTTGATGAGGAAAACAACAGAAACAGAAAGGAACTACCTCCATGAACATGTCACTTCTTCTTCTTATTGCGACACTCTTGATGGCTACAGTTAAAGTTGCAGTTACATCTTCTTCTGATGCTGTTACGCTGCTTATGAGATTCAAGGACTCCCATGTCTCCTCTGATTCAAACAACTTCCTGGCTGACTGGTCCTCCTCCTCCAAGCCCTGCACGTGGAGGGGCATCACGTGCTCCTCCCAAGGTGAAGTCACATCCATCAACCTCACCGGAGCAGGCCTTGCTGGCACCCTTGACCTCCCAACTCTCACGGCTTTGCCTTCTCTGCACCACCTTGTGTTGCGTGGCAACTACTTCTCCTTAGGGAATCTCTCTGTCTCTTCCTTCTGTGCTCTGCAGACGCTTGATCTTTCCTCCAACAACTTCTCTGGAAACTTCCCCTTCCACCAACTTCTTCCATGTCGAGCTCTCACCTATCTCAACTTGTCAAGGAATCTGATTACTGGCGCCACGGCCACCCCTTTTGGCTTCGCTGCTTCTCTGCTTCAGCTTGACTTGTCCAGGAACCAGGTTTCCCAGCCTGAGATTTTGGCTTACACTCTCTCCAATTGTCAGGCTTTGACTCTGCTTAATTTGTCTGACAACCGAATCTCTGCTCAACTCAGTGAAACTAGTCTTGCTGCTTCTTGTGCCAACCTCACTACTCTGGACCTCTCCCATAATCAGCTCTCCGGGGAGTTGCCGCAGAGTTTCGTGGGGGATTCTTTGGAGCTTTTGGATCTCTCTGGCAACAACTTTTCAGGGATGTTCTCCAGGTTTGGGTTTGGGAGCTGCAGGAACCTTGTTAGGTTGAGTTTATCTCACAATGTGGTCTCTGGTGGAGAGTTTCCAAGCAGCCTGAGGAATTGCCAGGCTCTGGAGACTCTGGATCTTTCTCACAATGACCTTGGACCAAACATTCCTGGGGCTCTTCTTGCAGGTCTCAAGAGCTTGAAGGAACTCTTTTTGGGGAGAAATAACTTGAGAGGGGAGATTCCTGCTGAGCTTGGAATGGCTTGTGATTCTCTTGTGGTTCTTGATCTCTCTGATAATAAGCTTTCCGGTGAGTTGCCTTTGACTTTTGGGGACTGTTCTTCTCTGCAGAGTCTTAACCTTGCTAAGAATTATCTCCATGGAGATTTCCTCACTTCAGTTGTAAGCAAACTTTCAAGTCTTAGGTACCTTTATGTGGCATTCAATAACATCACAGGGCCTGTTCCTCTCTCTCTTGCCAATTGCACACAGCTTCAGGTTCTTGACCTCAGTTCCAATGGCTTCACCGGCACCATCCCCTCTGGCTTTTGCTCTTCTTCCTCGCCTCTCGAAAAGATGCTTCTTGCTGACAATTACCTGGAAGGGGTGGTGCCTGCGGAGCTTGGTGGCTGCAAGAGTTTGAGGACAATTGATTTCAGCTTCAACAATTTGAATGGCCCTATACCCTCTCGAGTTTGGTCCCTTCCCAATCTTTCAGACTTGATTATGTGGGCTAACAACCTTACAGGAGAGATTCATGAAGGCATATGCAGCAATGGAGGAAACCTTGAGACCTTGATTCTTAACAACAATTTGATATCAGGCTCCATTCCAAGCTCAATTTCCAATTGCACCAACATGGTTTGGGTCTCACTGGCAAGCAACCGCATTACCGGTGAAATACCTGCCGGAATTGGGAATCTAAAGAAACTTGCCATCCTCCAATTAGGCAACAATTCACTTGCTGGAGGGATCCCACCGGAGCTTGGGAAATGTGAAAGCCTCATATGGTTAGATTTGAATAGTAACAACCTCACTGGTACTATCCCCTCTGATCTTGCCAATCAAGCTGGCTTGGTTATGCCAGGAACTGTTTCTGGGAAGCAGTTTGCATTTGTGAGAAATGAAGGTGGGACAAGCTGCAGGGGAGCCGGAGGTTTGGTCGAATTCGAAGATATCAAGGCTGCAAGGCTTGAGAGTTTTCCTATGGTGCATTCCTGTCCATTAACTCGAATATACTCCGGCGTCACGGTTTATACATTTTCCAAGAATGGCAGCATGATCTACCTTGATCTTTCCTACAATTTCTTGTCTGGAAGCATTCCTGCAAGCTTAGGCGCAATGTCCTATTTACAGGTCCTGAATCTGGGACACAATAAGCTGATTGGGAACATTCCAGAGAGCTTTGGTGGTCTAAAAGCAATAGGAGTGCTTGATCTCTCCCATAATAACCTTCAAGGACTCATCCCTGCTTCATTAGGAGCTCTATCTTTTCTGAGTGATCTTGATGTCTCCAATAATAACCTCACAGGCACCATTCCCACCGGTGGTCAGCTAACAACTTTCCCTTCTTCTAGATACGAAAACAACTCTAATCTTTGTGGTGTTCCTTTGCCACCTTGCCACGGAGCTTTGAATCGGAATCATGCAGCAGGTTTCCATGCTTGGAAGAAGAAGCAACCTATTGTGACCGGGATTGTGATTGGCCTTGTTTTCTTTGTGTTGTTTTTTGTTGCCTTTGTTCTTGCTTTGTATCAAGTGAAGAAGTACCATTGGAAGGAGGAACAGAGAGAAAAGTACATAGAAAGTCTTCCAACTTCAGGTAGCAGCAGTTGGAAACTATCAAGCATTCCTGAGCCTCTCAGCATCAATGTTGCCACCTTTGAGAAACCACTGCGAAAGTTGACATTCGCGCATCTTCTCGAGGCTACTAACGGTTTCAGTGCCGAAACCTTGATAGGGTCTGGTGGTTTTGGTGAAGTCTACAAGGCTAAGCTGAAAGATGGTTGTGTTGTTGCTATCAAGAAGCTTATTCATGTAACAGGCCAGGGAGACAGAGAGTTCATGGCTGAAATGGAAACCATTGGAAAGATTAAGCACAGAAACCTTGTTCCACTGCTGGGTTACTGTAAAATTGGAGAGGAGAGGCTTCTTGTGTATGAGTACATGAAATGGGGAAGTCTAGAGGCTGTTCTTCATGATCGTGCCAGATCGAAGCTTGATTGGGGAGCAAGAAAGAAGATTGCCATAGGGTCAGCAAGAGGACTTGCATTTCTACACCATAGTTGTATTCCTCATATTATACACCGGGACATGAAGTCCAGCAACATTCTTCTTGATGAAAATTTTGAGGCTAGAGTTTCAGATTTTGGCATGGCAAGATTGGTTAATGCCCTGGACACTCATCTCAGTGTGAGCACACTTGCTGGAACACCAGGTTATGTACCTCCTGAGTACTATCAGAGTTTTAGGTGCACAACAAAGGGTGATGTCTATAGTTATGGTGTCATACTTCTAGAGCTTTTATCCGGGAAGAGGCCGATCGACTCGTCGGAGTTTGGCGATGACAACAATCTGGTTGGATGGTGTAAGCAACTTCACAAAGAGAAAAGAAGTAGTGAAATTCTAGATCCTCACTTAATCAAGCAAGCATCCAGTGAAGGTGAACTCTACCAGTGTTTGAGAATTGCCTTTGAGTGTTTAGATGAGAGACCGTATAGGAGACCAACTATGATTCAAGTCATGGCAATGTTTAAGGAGATTCAAGCTGATACAGATAATGATGTCCTTGATGCCTTCTCTATGAAATGCAATGTCATTAAGGAATCATAACAAGAATTACTACAAGACTCAAAGCCCTTTGAAAAATGAAAGCAATTCTGTTCTCATCTATCCTTTTGAAATTGGAAAAAAGGTTCTTTCACCTTTTGATCAATGTATATATAAGACAAAGGCTATGGTGGATTGAATTGAATGAAAGGTTGAATGCTGAGGTTATAAAACAGAGTTCTATGTTCTCTTTTTTTCTGCTGATTGTGTTTTCAGTCACATAAAATTGGTAGATACATTATTTTTTTTCCTATTAATTTCTGTGATCTCATTAGGGGTGGCAACACTACCCGAACCCGCGGGTACCCACCCCGCCCCTACCCGCTCCCCGCCCCCGCACCGGGGCGGGTTTTAACGGGGCGGGTTCTTCTGCAGGGCGAGGCGGGGTCGGGTTTAGGTTAAACCCGTCCCTACCCGTCCCGGTACATATAATATATATAAATATATATATTTTTAATATATAATATATGTAACATATATAAAATAATTAGTAAAATGATTAATAATATTATATCATATATAAATTTTTACTTTAATTTATGTTATGTATGTAAATGGTGGTTATATAATTTTTAAAATTTTATTTTATTTGTTGGATTTAATAATTATAGGGGCGGGTAGGAGCGGGACGGGTACCTGCAGGGACGGGTTAGGGTTTAACATTTTACTACCCGCGGATAGAGCAGGACGGGTTTCATGCGGGTTTTATGTCAGGCGGGGCGGGGTCGGGTAGAGCAAAAACCCGCCCCTACCCGCCCCGTTGCCACCCCTAGATCTCATGGTCAACCTCAATTTTGCTAATGCTTTCAATGCCATGTTTTTCTTTTTCATTCTTTTCTGTCATTACTAGCACAGTTTTGCTACCTTGTGTCATTCATATGATGCAACTTAAAAATGCTAGAATCTTATGTATGTATATAAAAATGAAGGCAATGAAAACTACTTTTGTTATATCTTGTTTTTGGTTCTGCATTATGAAATTATATTGGAGTCACCTAGTCAAACTCCATATGTTACTTTCCTCCTTTTTCTCATCAATTATTGAAATTTTATGATATTCTGAAAAGAAAAAGGAAAATTAAAAAAAAAAAAAAGAAATTAAGACCTTTTCATGCACTGTCCTTTGAATACTTTTTCCAATTTTTTACCCCTCACTCTCAGGAATAATTATTATTGCATACTGTAACGAGTCCAATGACATTACATAGGTGAACCAAATTCAGATCTTAACTTTTTACTTTTTCAATCCTGCATTAATGGACAGTTGCGAATTTTGACTGAAAGTTACATAGAAAACTAGCATGTCACCATAGAAAACTAGCATGATCTTAACAGGTCATAGTACACTACTAATAAAAAAGAATTTGTAACTTTTTATTTTGAGGAGTTCTAATCCTACGTTTTTTAATTTCAATATGGAGACAAAGGTTGGGTTGGACGTGGTTATGGAGAAGAGAGGTGCTTGACCTGTGTGTGGTGTCAGAACACCACAAATCGGACCATGCGAGTTCTTCATAGCTTGTCGGACGGTCTGAGTTGTAGCTAAGAATACGGATTCATATAAAAATTCATATATATATACAAAACGCACCGTCCGATTTGCATGCTGTGAAATTCAAATTTCAGCCTCTGCCAAATCGGACCCTCCGATTTGTTAAGCAATTTTTGCCAACAGAACTCGCAGGGTCCGAGTTTTAACTCCTGCCACTCACATAAAGCTGTCCCACAATTTGGTCTAGCACGCCTTATTTCCATATACAGGCACATCACATTCATAGGTTCCATAACGAAAAAATTGAGCCTCTAATCCTATGCTATAGAAACCAACAAAATAAGTCATATATATTAAGAATAGAATTTTCTTGTGGAGATAAAACATCACTGCAATAAGGATCATAAAAACGTGAACATCACATATATGTGTTCCAAGTTCCCAAGCTTTAATCTGCAACTTTGCCTTGCCTTGCAGCTGGTGCTAGTTTCCAAAAATATTGGATTGTGACAAAGTGATAGCTTACATGTGTATAGAACTATGGAGAGAAGCTTGTTTCGGACTGATGCTAATTTTATCAGAGATTCCTATAATATCCTCCAAAGGAAGAACTTTTTATTCAAAAGGATATCTACCCTTGATTTCTTCTTCTTCTTTTTAAATTCACTTTTTCTTTTCTTATTAACCATTGACCAAGATACTGAATACAGTTCCTCCAAGAGTACCAAGCCTCACTTTACCTTTACAATAAAATATCACAATTATATATAGAATGTCCATAGAATAGTACCCTTTTCTATTAATATTATTGTTCACCTATAAAGTCATTATTGATGAAATTTTTTATAGCAACTGATTTACTGACTTTCTCTAATTTTTTTTCCCATTTAAGTCTTTGTATAAAATCATATCTTACAAGATCAAAAGAGAAAAAATAGATAATACTCAATTTGCCTCCTGAATTTGCATACGATCCTCAATTTAGTCCCTAAAGTTTTAATTGCCTTTATTTAATTCCCAAACTTTGCGAACATGATTCATGTTAGTCCTTGAAACAATTTTCACTGTATACACTTTAATAAAACGCTATCATGGACAGGCGGATGCCACACTAGACTATGTAAAATGATGTGGTCTTGATTTTGACATTCAAATAACCAAAAAACAACATCATAAGTGATGTTTATTGAAACTTTACCTAACAAAACAAGTGATACAACATCAGTTTTGAGCTATTTAAATGCCAAAACCAAAACTACATCATTTTACATGTTTCAGTGTGGCATTTGATTGTCTATTTCAACACTCCATTAATATTTTTTAAGTAAAAATCGTCTCAGGAATTAATATGAGGCACGTTTATAAAATTTGGGGATTAAATAGAGGTAATTAAAACTTCAGAGATTAAATTAAGACTCGCGTGCAAGTTCAGGGACCAAATTGAGTATTAACTCAGAAGAAAAATTAAAAAAAAGAAAATTGGATACAGATATCTCCTGTATACAAGTGGTAATAATAAACTAATAATCCAAGAAAGACAAAAAATGGGATCGAAGCTTTGCTAATCAATACTAATAAAATATTAGTGAGAGTTAACAAACTCCGCTTAATTCTCTGAAAAGGGTTCATGTGTTTGTCCTTTTTTTAATTATCGTTTATACATCTAGGCCATAGACTGCAATTTCGTGACGCATCTCATGAATAGATACGCATGTACATTTAATTTTCTCCTCCTTATCATTTTCTAAGGCTAATTAATTGGAAATTAGATTTTTCTTGTTCATGGTTTATTCTTCGAGAGCACCGTATATTAATTTTACTTCGTTAATTCGTCTCTATCACGACGTCCTCGTCATGTTCACCTACACCAACATAACGTTTAAAATGCAAATATTATCAATCTATTTAATGGTTACATATTATATATTCGATTTTCTTAAATAGATATTTCAAAATATAAATAATATCAAATCGCAAGTGTAGAAAGAATAATTGAGCATGGCCTATCATGTGTCCTTAACTTAATGGCTACACGGCTTTACTTAATTTTCCTTTGGGATTTTTCAAAAGCAAAATGTTTAGGATCTTACAAGTAAAGATAATTCCCCTAAGTGCAATAAACTTTAGTCTATGTTATTCGATTTAAACAAACTAATAGTCGCTGGAACACACTAGATTTATATAATTTTTTTTTTTTTTTTGCTTCCTTGAAGTACAAGACATACATGCTATAAAGTATAAACCAAAATTGTCGCTAACAAACATTACCGCATCAAAGACTAAACATGCGTTAGAATCAAGTTGAAGCAGATATATTTTGTCTTAATTTCAGTTATGATGCAAACCTAAAAATGGTAAGTGTGTGATTTAAGAAGAGAGGAGAACCACAGGGTGTAAAACTAACTATAATTAGGGGTGGCAATGAGTAGGATAACCCTACCTGCTCTTAACCTGCGGGTACCCGATCCTACCCGCGGGTTACAAAAAATATACAACATTATTATATAACTTGATGATAATTTAAAATAGAACTGATTTTTATGTAAAAAAAATATTAAATTATCAATTAATGATTTTCTTTTAGTGATTAAGGATCTTTTGCATTTAGTGAGAGGTCTTTGATTCAACATCTACTTAAAACATATTTTTATATAAGTATATAACATAAATATATATAAAGTGCGGATTGGTCGAGTAGAGTTGAGACTCAACCCGCACCCTACCCGACCTGCACGAGAACCCTACCCGCACCCTACCTTACCCGCTGCGGATCAGGTTGGCAACCCTACTCGATCGAGTGGGTCGGGTTGGATACCCGCGATAGGGTACATATTGCCACCCCTAACTATAATGTGCGATCGAGCTGTATGTATGTATGGTAGTTGGTTACAAAGTTGCAATTGCATTTCATGGTTCCAACTTCCAAGTGTTTGGCAGCCATGCATTTTCTCTCCTTTCACCTCAATTAACTTAGCATGCATCTCACACTCAAAAGTTCAATTACATTTTTGACTTTGTTTTTCACTTGTACCAAATTTTGAATCATTCATATTTGTTCAACATTTTGTCTTCTCTTGAAATATACTGAAAGTTCTGTATCTTCGCATACATCACATTGAAATCAACGTGAATATTGATATGCTTTATGTCACTTTCACATGAGCAAAATGAATGAATAGTTGGGTGATGTTAATTACACTATTATTTTTTTCTTTTAATCTTGCATAATGATAAAAAAGAAGGGTGACATTACTTGTGCCAATGGCATGTAAAATTAAGAGGACTACTACAAGAAGTGTAATTAATTAACCAAATAAAAATGATGAGATCCTCAAATGCAAAGCAACCACACGTTTTCTCATTTCACACAACTAATGACTACAAGGCCAGCTGGGTTTGTTCTACTGAAAGTGACAAAAATGGTACCAACCTCCCTAAATTTGGAGTAAAAACAAACAGTTTAAATAGTCTTTCTTGATTTACATGGTAAAAAAAATAATAGTCGATCCTATTATTGCAGCATAATATCCTAAAAAAGACGAATTAAAAACTTAGTGATGCTATTATTTAAAACATGCCAAAAAAATAAAAAATAAAAAGAGAGAAAGAAAATGAAAATAAGGTTGTGTTTGGAAAAAGATTTAAAGATAGGAGGTGAGGTATGTGTCAAAGATTCCATTGATTTTAGAGGTCCACCACCATTTCACAATTATCTCTCTTTTCTCATCCACCTTCCCCACAAAGTCCTTCTTTACTTTTGCTTTAATAATGATATTAATAAACTAATAGCTTATTTAAAAAAAGCTGTAATTACATTTTTTTTAATTTAGTAAATTTAAAGAAGAAAAAATAAAATATGGTTCTCTTTTTGGAACTATTCTCCAGTCAGGCTGCTTTATTCATCATTCAATAGCACAATCATTTCATTGCAAAGAAAAAGAAAAACACAAAAGAGAGGAGAGACATGTTTTACAGACAGAAGAGAACAGCTGATAGATGATAACAACAACATCAACAACAACTGCGTGGTAAGAACACAACACAAAACAACGTTGTTGTTGTTGTTATTGTCTTGTAATATTGCTAGATCAATTTTACTTCTTCTAACACACCGAACCCAAACACCTTCTGGGTCGGGTTCGGGGTTGTCGGATCCGATTCTCTGCTTCAATCGTTGTTGTTCTGGTGCTGCTGGCTGCTTCTCCTTCTCCTTCTCCTTTTATGATTCTGTTTTGTTGTTTGCTCTCAACAAATCATCACTTTTTAGGTAAAAACTCTCAACATTCTCTTTCCTTCTTTTTTTTTTTTTTTCACCTCATGGTTTTGTTGATTTTGGCGATTCGAAACAATGTTGTTCATTGCATTTCGTGAATTGGGTCAGATTTTCATGTTCTGTTTTTAGCTCTTTTGTGTCCCATTTCCAAGGTGGCTCTTTAATGGTTGAAAGCGTGGACATTGTCATCTGGTTCATTTTCTCGCTTTGGTGTGATTCTCTGTTTTTGGCAGCAGATTAAATAATTATTTACCTCTGTTTATAGTTATACCTACATATTCTTGTTTTTTTGTTGGCATTATAGAATGTATTGAGAAATTTTGGTGATGCAATTTAGGTGTTCCAAAAGGGAGGTGTGAATGGCTGGGATTGATGAAAATGTTGGGGTCCCCGGGGATTGGAGTGGTCCTAGCCCAAGTCCCAGAACCTTTTTCTCTGTAATGTTAGGGGAGGATAATGTAGCAAGATCAATGTCAGACCCTCCTCCAGGTGGTGATGGAGCACAAGATGGTGATCAGAAGTTGGTGTCACGGGGTGGTCTTGTTGAGAGGATGGCAGCTAGAGCAGGGTTCAATGCACCCAGGTTGAACACTGACACCATTAGATCTACTGACCTTTCACTCAATTCTGATGTTCCTTCTCCATACTTGACCATACCACCTGGTCTCAGTCCTACCACCCTTTTAGATTCTCCGGTCTTCCTTACAAATTCACTGGTGAGACAAGTTTATGTTGTAGTGCTTTTCACATTTAACTTGGAAGCTATAACACTTTGTTATATGCCTTGTAATGAGTCTGTATAATTGCAGGCACAGCCATCTCCAACAACTGGAAAGTTTCCATTCATCTCAAACGGCAACATATCATCCAATGCTCCTGAAAGATGCAAAGATAACAGCTTTGATGATATTTATGCATCATCCTTTGCATTTAAGCCTACGACAGATTTCGGCTCCTCTTTTTATCAAGGCGCTGCCAGAAAAGTAAGTACATCCTAGAAGCATTTCTTTGCCACTGGAGGTTAGGATTTAAATTTTAATCCAATATGGCATGCCATATGTACAAAAATTTGACAAGTCATATGGAGTAAAACAGTTAATACATCTGGTTTAATTATCTTCATATGCACATAATATGGGATATTTAGAGAGTTGATAGTTGTGATTTGTATCCATTTGGGTTATTTATTCTATCTCCTGTTTGCAGATGAATCCTACTACAATAGCTCAACAATCTCTTCCTGGTGTTGAGGCCCCTGTTCAGTCGGAACATTTTTTTCAATCGCGAAGTGCTGATGTAGTAAAATCTCAAACTCAGAATAAAAATGGCCTCCATCTTCAGCCAGACTTTATTGAGTCATCTCCTCAACAGGATACTGTCGGTGTTAGCGTTGAGCATTCGCCACAACTTGAAGAGCAAGCAGATGAAGAGGGAGAGCCAAGAGGGAATGGTGACTCAGTGGCTGCTGGTTTTGGTGGTGCACCATCTGAAGATGGATATAATTGGAGAAAATATGGCCAGAAGCAAGTTAAGGGTAGCGAGTACCCACGAAGTTACTACAAGTGTACACATCCAAATTGTCCTGTGAAAAAGAAAGTAGAACGATCTCATGAAGGCCACATAACAGAGATCATCTATAAGGGAGCACACAACCATCCTAAACCTCCTCCGAATCGCCGCTCAGGAATAGCTTCGGCCAATCCTCCAAGTGACATGCAAATGGACAATCCGGAGCATGTTGAACGACAAAGTGGCAGCGACGGAGAGCTGGGCTGGGCTAATTTACAGAAGGGGAATGTAGCTGGAGCTGCTAATTGGAAGAATGACAACCTTGAAGTGACATCATCAACATCTGTTGCCCCCGAGTATTGTAACCAGTCCACCAATTCACAGGCTCAAAATGGTACTCAGTTTGACTCGGGAGATGCGGTGGATGCATCTTCTACTTTTTCTAATGAAGATGATGATGATGATCGAGGTACTCATGGTAGTGTATCATTAGGTTATGATGGGGAAGGAGATGAATCAGAATCTAAAAGAAGGTACTTGGCATTGCTGCTTTTGTTTTTTTCTTTTAAATAAAAATAATTTCAGAAACTATTATTTGCCTAAATGAAATCAACTATTTAATTCTCAGGAAACTGGAATCATATGCAACAGAGTTGAGTGGAGCTACTAGAGCTATTCGCGAACCTAGAGTTGTTGTACAAACTACCAGCGAAGTAGACATCCTTGACGATGGTTATCGGTGGAGGAAATATGGGCAGAAGGTTGTCAAAGGAAATCCCAACCCGAGGTAGCCATTCTCCTCTTAACTATTTTGTTGATCTCTTATTCCCCTTCATCTTCATGCACTTTATGTTGCAACTTGCAAAGCTGAAATGGGGATTGGCCTGTTTCTGTATTGCTGCAGGAGTTACTACAAGTGCACAAATGCAGGCTGCACTGTGAGGAAACACGTTGAGAGAGCATCACATGACCTTAAATCTGTAATCACTACATACGAGGGCAAGCACAACCATGATGTTCCTGCCGCACGCTCTAGCAGTCATGTCAATGCTAATGCTTCTGGCAGTGTTCCCGGGCAAGCAGCACCTGGCGTTCTGCAACCCCATGTTCACAGACCTGAACCAACTCAAGTTCCCGGTGGCATTGGAAGGCTTGAGAGGCCTCCTGCCCTCGGTGCATTCAACCTATCGGGGAGGCAGCAGCTAGGACCTCCACATGGCTTCTCCTTTGGAATGAATCAACCTCTTCTGCCGAACTTGGCGATGCCTGGATTCGGCCCCGGGCAAGCAAAGCTTCCTGTGATGCCGGTTCATCCATTCTTGGCAACGCAACAACAACGTCCTCCTAATGAGATGGGGTTCATGTTGCCCAAGGGTGAACCAAATGTGGAGCCTATTCCTGAGCGTCATAACCTGCCCAGTGGCTCATATCAAGATCTCATGAGTCGCATGCCCCTTGGACCTCACATGTGAAATTTCATTCCTTTATTCTTTCTTTAAAGGAAACCCCAATGTTTTACATTCACAAATATATATACATACATACATATATATGCGTATGTAATGCGCAGGCATACATTTACATAGGTGAACTTTTTCATCAGTTATTCTTATTCAGTCTCTTGTGTAATGTGTTGACATTCTTCATGATATGTCAAAAGGTATATGTAGTTTATTCTGCTCTAATTCAAGAATACCAGTCATATGTACCCAAAAAAATTAACAAAAGAAACTCTGGTAATAGAAGGATTGAACAATTATTCAAAATCATTTGACAAAACATAATATTCAAAAACAATCCATGAAATATTTCAAAAACAATCCATGATAAATCACATGCATAATAATAATAATAATAATAATAATAATAATAATAATAATAATAATAATATCACTACTGCGTCCATGATTGAACCAAGTTGGCAAGTGATGCAGAGGATGAACCCGTTTCTGAAAGTGCAGCTAAAGCCATGTCCTTCATCTTGGAAATGCTGTCCCTTAAATCCTTCCCTTTCCCATCAGACTCCATGACCATCCTCACCACCCTCTCCACCTCTTGGGCACTGACGAGCCCACCGTGTTCTTGAGTCTGATCCACCGCAAGAGCCACCTTCATGTCCTCCACCATGAGGTTCCTGTTGATGTGCTGCTCCGCATAGAGCGGCCAAGCAATCATGGGCACCCCAGCAACCACAGCTTCGAGAACAGAGTTCCAGCCGCAGTGAGTGACGAAGGCCCCCACGGATTGACGACTGAGGATCTCAACCTGGGGGGCCCACGAGGCCACTACCATGCCCCTGTCTTGGGTCCTGTGGGTGAAGCCAGTTGGCAGCACTGAAATGGGGTCAAAGTTGTCTTGATCAGCAAGTAACTGGTTGGTTCCTGGATGCAGTGGGGGGCTCTTGACGACCCACAAGAACCTTTGGGCGCTCCGCTCCAAGGCTTGAGCTATCTCTCTCAGCTGCTCCACTGAGAACGATCCTCTGCTTCCGAAACACAGGTACACCACACTTTTACTTGGTTGTTTCTCCAACCATGACAAGCAATCTTTGCTTTCTCCACCAGGTTGATGCTGTTGATCACTCGGATCGGCGATCAAGGGGCCAATGTAATAAACCGGAGTCCTTTCTTTCTGGTTGGGAAAGCAAAGACCTTCTTCAATGGCCTTAACGGCGTTGACTTCCAGCTCTCTGAAAGTGTTGACCATGATCCCACTCGATCTTGGAAGCTGCCTGCAGAAATACACCATCTCCTCATAACAGGGGTCCTCCCTATCCAGCAACGGCTCCGGCATCTCCCACGCCCTCACCCCCGCCGTCATCCCCGGCACCCTCAGCTCCACCTTCAGATCCTTCAGCGACTTCTCCGTCTGCTCGTGGATCAACGGGAAGTAGATGTAGAGCGCAATCACGGCGGCGCCGGAGGTGAAGAAGTAGTAGACGGGGATTCCCATGGAGGAGGCTGCGTCCATGGCGGAGGTGCAGAAGATGTCGATGACGAAGGCTTTGATGGTGGAGGTCTTGGAGATAAGGGTGAGTGCGGAGGTGACGTTGGGGACGTTGTTGCGAATGAAGTGGAAAGCCCTTGCGGTGAGGCTGAGGGTGCCGGGGGGAGGAGGGTCAGAGTGGGGGAAGCGGTGGAAGGAGATGGAAGGGTGGTCGGTGGAGATGCGGTGGATGTAGGCGTCGGTGGAAGGATGGTCGAGGAAGCCGGTGGTAAGGAGGATGGTGATGTTGTGGCGACGGAGGGAGAGGCGTTTGGCCACTTCAACCATTGAAACTATGTGGCCTATGCTCGGAGCTGCATACAACACTATTCTTTCTTCCATCTTTCTCTCTCTTTCTTTCTTTCTTTCTTTCTCTCTCTCTCACACACAAACTCCTCAACTATGTATATTGTTCATATTTGTTGACTTGACTTTTAGTAGTTGAAACTTGAAAGAAGCCTTATAATCATACATGTTAAATGGTTAGGTGAGTAACAGATTGATTATTAACCGACACAAGAATATGCTTTTCAAACCCCATTGTATTCGATATTCATTTGCTTCTTTCTTATAGTTACTTTACAAGATGCACTTTGCTAAATTATGCAAAAGAATCTCAGCTTAACTTGTCACCATTGGATTGAGGAACTAAAATATACATCAACTTATATAATCAGTCTTCACTCATAACTTGGCTTTCAAAAGGGTAATCAAGGAGATCCATGCTACCTCCTCACTGTTTCTTTGGTGAGGGTAACCAAGCTAATGCCCGTTTGCAGTTTCCACAGCCAAATGGTTTTCTCTCCTATTTCGATTCACTTCCTTCCGATGGTTAATCTCTTTCCTGCAAAATATCAAATGCACCATGAATAACTTCGGCTAAAATAATTCTTATAAATTCGTTCAGTATCACATGAAAAAGGTATCTAAACATTATCCAATTGCAGCAGTGGCTAAGTCTTATATTAACAACATATATCAAATGGCATAACAATTATGTTCAAACCACAGAAAGAAAAATTCGCTTATGATCATCTAGATCTCCTCTTTAGCAAGAAAAAAATTTAAAGAAAGAATATGTATATATTCGGCAACTAAATATGTCTGATAAAACATTCACAAACACACATGGCAATGAAGAAAGAGCTATAAACCTAAACTCAAGTCTTGACATCTACAAAAATATGCTGCAGCAGTTCAACATTTTAACTCTGACTAACATACATAGTTTGCATAACAAAAATTATCTGCGAGTATTTTATGTGCTGAAATGAGAAACCCAGCTTTAGTGTTAGGTAGGGAAACAGAAATTAAAGTATAAACAAGTATTAGATAATAAGTTAACCTGAGACAATGCCATAGTGCATCATAATGAAGAAGACCAACAATTCTCCGCTTTCTCTCTCTATTGCGATCTCCACCGCGTTTAACCACTGGTAATTGCTTAATGCCCTTGGCTTCCATTAACTCCTTGGCCACAGCCAAACTGGTATTGGGATAACAGGTTAGAAGTCCACGCTCTCGTCCACGATAGGTCATACCCCGAGTACAAACAGAGGAAACTAAGCATGTATTTGCCTGTCAAATATTTAATTTGAAATATTATTTGAGACAAGACTAACCAACAGGTATTGTAGACAGTATAACTGGGATTTTTCAAGAATAAATCAATTGACATTTTTATCACAGTAGTATAACAGGAAGATCCAGGCATGAATTTCACTAATGTATTTGTTCATCACTGCATTTAAAACCCATTCATCAAAGCTTTAATATATCATCTTAGCAATTGTATCCCTACCGAACCAAAACATAGAAACCATTTGTGTTATGATTTTATTCTGAAATTGGAACCCTCACATTTTCTATTATCATGTATTGTAAAAGGAAAGAACAGGGGGGAAAAAATACTAATCCCAGAATAATTTGCAGAATGATTTTTAAATATATAAAGAGCAGAAGCACTTTCTACATACATCCACAAATCCTGAATCCCTCATAGAAGTGTCACTAGACTTCTCGGGAAGACACCTTCTGATGTCACCATATGTCAGTATTCCTTCCAGAAAACCTTCTTGATCGACCACCAGCACACAGTTCTGGTGGCCATCATGAATGCATTGGATTGCATCTTTCAGGGTTGCAGATGATGAAACCTTCAGATAGCTGTCAGACATGGCCTGAGAAACCTGAAAAGAGCAATAATGACATTAATGAAGGCATAAAGTTGATGGACAAAAAAAAAGGATCACATGTCAGCATTCTGCTGGAGAGTTAACAAGAGAAGGATTATTTTTATTGATTAATAGCTTTTATCAACCTTAAGATTTTCGAGATGAAGTTCCTCGTCAATTGCTTCATGATCAGCAGCATCACCAACAACAGAGAGTTCTAAACCATCAGCAGCATTTGCCTGTCTCCAGTTACCTTCATTTTCATCAGCAGGTGAAACTGGAGAATATCCTTTAGGCGAGTTTCTTGTATCAGATTTGTTGTCAATTTCCTTCTTCCGGTTTGTCACAGAGGGAACCCATATTGCTAATCCAACAGCCCCCTAGGTACAAAGTTTACAGTAACACAGTACGACAACTGTAATCAATAAGAATTACAATAGGACAGAGTACTCCCTAAAATCAATAAAATATTATGCCATAGAGAAACAATTTTCTTCTGCCTTGCTTTAACATAAGATACAGGGAAACAACCAATGAGAAAATGAGCATGTAAGAATATACCAAACATCTTCTCTTGTTCAGTCGAGGTAAAAGAATGCAGTTTGCAAATTTTTCATTTTGTTAAACATAAGAATAGGAGAACAGCAGAAAACTGCACATGTAACTAAGTGAGCAATTTATTACCACTATCATGTAATTTTGGGTAAGAATTTTATTGAAGAATTACCATGAGAGGAAGCAGTATTCTATAATCTTTGGTCAGTTCAAACAGCAGTAGAACTGAAGTCAACGGGACAGAACAGACAGATGCTAACGTAGCAGCCATTCCAACCTGTGATAGAAATTAAAAATAACTTGTGATTATATGAGCTTACATCAACAAAGCTTGATGTCAACAGTGACATTTATACAATATAGATACTGCACAGTAAAGTCAACTTACAAGAGCATATGCCTGGGGTTGGGCCACAGCAGCATTTCCAGGGATTGCTGAATTGATAACTTCTGCTGCAACGCCTCCAAATACGGCACCAACTGCAGAACCAATCATTAAACTTGGCGCATAGAGACCACCTACTAGCCCAGAGCCCTTGCAAAGAGTTGTTGCAATAACCTTAGCAGCTGCCAATTGCGTCAGGAGCCATATTCCAGGAGCTGAAGCACTAGTTCCAGTATGGAGAATTTCTTCCACATTTGTGAAACCCCAATACAATATTCCAGGATATTTAAGAGCAATGATCCCAGCTCCTAAACCGCCTAAAGCAGGACAGACCACAAAAGGAAGGCCAAACTTTTCCTGGATCAACTCAAACAATTCAGTGAACCAATCAACCAAACGAGTCATGGCCACACTTACAACACCACACAGCATTCCCAATATCAGGTATAAAGGTAGTTCTGCAAGCAACATCATGAAGAAGTATCAGACATGTACTTCATAATTATGACTTCATTCAAGAAAGGCAATGATTTTTGGCAGTGTGCATGCAATGCTGTTGTTTGGTGTTAATGGGTGGGGGGGATGACACAGTTTTGCAGGATAACTTCTTGTGGTTACCTCTTTGGTGGGATAAAGAATAAGAGAGACGTTTTCTTTTTTATCTATGCAAGGATGGTTATCCCCTGTTGTGTACTATCTTCTATTCTAATTCTAATAAACTTTGTTGTCCGTATATATATATGTATGAGACGTTTTCCATCATATCAAAACAAATATGATAGATGCACAAAGAAATATGGTCACAAACATAAACTGTATATAACAAAAACAGCAAGGTAAAGGAGAGTACCAGCAGCAGATTTCAAATCATATGCAGGCACTGTAAAAGCTGAGTGGGTTCCTAGTAAAACGTTTGATACAGTGGAGGAGATAACAGAAGCCAATATAATCATGGCAGTTGTAAATGGGGGAGAGTTTTCTGCACGAAGAGGCCTCAGCACTGTTTCAATGGCGAAGAAACAACCAGCAACTGCAGCATTAAATCCTGAAGAAAGAAAAATTGAAAGCTAAAATAACCAATATATAGAAATCAAAAGAAAAATGTAGATGCTGCCAATCAGTCCTTACTCTTAAACCAAACATAATTAGAAACAAAACACAGGGTTGATTGATCAAATTATCCAGTAAAGTTAGGTGCCCAGATATGGATAAAAGAAAATTGTCCAGGGATTCCATTCTCAATTCAAATTCTTGAGAATTTATTGTCCTTATGTTTATCTTCCCAATCATGAATAACGTGAACACCAATAAGAATTTTGTCCTTTAAACAATTTTTTTGGTTGTTAAATTGTGATTAAAAAGTTCAACAAGGCTCAAACGAGCAGAATATGAAATGTATAGGCATTAAATGAGATTCACAAAGTGATTTTAACAAGATTGCCAGGCTACCTGAAGAAATTCCAGCTGCCGCACCAGCTGCAATAAGTGCTATTCTTCTTTCTCTGTTATTTTCCATCATTAATGAGAATCCGTTGGCACATGACTTTCCAATATCAACACTAGGACCTTCAGGACCCAAAGAACAGCCAGTACCTAAAGTGACTGCAGCTTGGAGAGCCTTTATTGTGGGAAATACTCCAGAGAGCAAATCAAAACCTTGCCTTTGGGAGGAAGTGGACTGATTTATTTGTTCCAGTATTTCCAGTAAACCATGCATCATGCCAACAATGACTCCTCCAAAGACAGGTATCAAAAGAATCCGATGCCATGTATCAGCCAGTCTCTGCAAACGAAGCCAAGCAGCACCCTCATTCGGAGTACCCGCCCAGGCCCATTCGTGTATTAGATGCACCTAAATGAGCACATAGCAGCACATATCAGATCATTTGAATTCCACAATTGGCCGGTAAAGAACCCAGTCTAGAAATAGAATATAGATGGCTAGATACCACAAAACTAAATGATTTCAGAAGGTCAGTATGACAATACTACAACATTACAAAAACAGGCATCAAAGATGGCCTGACAACCATGACAGCAAATTTATTAATGCCCAAATTCCCAAGAGATAATACCTTAAATAATTTCAGAGTCTCACAGTAGTAACACAGAAGATATAAAATGAATACAGCAATAGGAAGACTTAATAAGCCATAGCTGTTGACTAGATTGAAACAATAATAATAAAAAAAAGAGCACTTGTGATTTTGGTCACCTCTACTGTTAATAATTTGTTCAGAGTAGAAAATGGCAAAGCTCTAGCATATCATATTTCTTTTTATGTCAATGATAGTGGGTTGGTGGATACATCGCATGAACCTTAGCCGATGCAGAGGCAGACTGACAAGCATGCAAGAGGAAACAGCCAAGAGTAGCTATATATCAACAAGCTGCGGCACTGAAAGGATACACACCCAACAAGATGCCATTCTCTTTGGTATAAAAATTCATGACTCTTATAACTTCATCTTCAATGCCATACAAGATAACCATAAAACAGACCCCGGTTTATCTAATTCCTAAACCAGCCCACCTTGTAACCATTGAAACAGCACTTCTAATTACTGATATTAGAGAAATACTGAAATATTTTGACAGCACTGCACCCGACCAGTAAAAGCATAGCATACGGCAGACAACATGATTACATACCATCAGATTAAATTCATAATATTATATTTAACAAGTTTAAACATGATCTGGATCTCAGAAGTGTTAATCTTTCTAACTATCTATCCTAAACATCGTAGTTTCTAGCCATTGAGATCAAGATTCTCGCATCCTAAACATGACAAAACCTTGTTGATCTTAGAATCTAGATCAATTATGTGAACCTACTTATTTAAAAAAAAAAATGCGACCAGCCATAAGAACAAGTCCGAATAATCCATCAAAGCAAGCAGCTCGAAATATTACTTATTAGAGAGCAAAACAGAGAGAGAAAGAGAGAGGGGGGGGGGGGGTGCATACTCCTTTATTGAAAGCAGCAACGAAGAGGCCGGTGGCGAGGCCAAGGAGGCAACCAATGAGAAGCAAAGCCCATTCTGGAGGTGCACTGTCGGTAAGGACATCTTCATCACCATGAAGATCCAAATGAGAGTGGTGATTATGAAGATTGTGGTGATCCCTTCTATCTCCATCTCTATCTCTATCTCTATCTACATCTTTCTCAAGACGCTTGAAACTGTGTCGGTGACCCGACAGCCTAAGAATATCCCTGAACCCTCCTCTGCCACCGCTGCCACCACCTCCATTAACGACGACTGAGCGTTCCGATACTTGAGCTTCCACATCGCGCTCCGCATCTTGTGGAAGCCCCAGAAGGCGGTTCTGATCGCTCTCAGACATCGAAAACTTACCCAGATTCCTTCAAAAACCCATCAATGAAAATCGGCTTGAATCCCAAAACCCAACATCCAAATTGAAAACACACCGCTTCAATCAATCCCGAATTTGAAATCCCAATTCTCAAAATTTTTGTAATTTTTTGAAGATACAATCAAGGGGGCTCAATGGATGATGATGATTCCAATGGGCCTTGTGGCGTCGCTATCTCATGAATCAAATGGCGAAAGCGAGCGAGGAAGGTGAAACGTAAGAGAGAGAATAGTGTTAAGAAGGTTGCTCCTAATTCCTAAATGCAAAGTGACTTAGGCTCCAATCGAATCAAATGAAATCAAAGTGGCACTTCTTATTGCTTCTTCTTTACTTCCCACCACCTCCTCCACCCTGCGTTTTTCTCTTTTCACAAATATGAACACCCAAAACGTGTTTTGGTCAAACGAAATTACAAGCACCCATTTCTATTTGTCAAAATTTACAGAAAACCCCTTAAAAAATATGTTTTCCACTTTCCTGTCTATATCAATAATTCAATATGTTTTGAACTTTTGATTGTTTTCCACTCATCCCTTAAAAATATTGCAAATTCAAGTTTTGGACCCTTTTCCTTTATATCCATATACTTTTCCTTAAAAATATTTATTGAGTTCAATTTAATGCTGAGTCTAAAAAATTGTATACAATCGGCTAATTAATTTATGTATTAAAATATTTTTTTTGAATAATATTATATAATCAATATATATTATTATTTTTAATAAATATTTAATCAGTAATAATTTTACACTCATATTTATAAAAAATTTACATACAAAAAATATATAATTTTTATCTATATTTAATAGAATATATACATATAAATTAATATAGTTTATATTTATATTTTTTAAAATTTGTACATATAAATTAATAAAATTTATTTATTAAAAATAGATTAATATTTATACTAATCAAATAATAACTAAAAATACTAAAAATTATTAGCCCAATCATTTTTTATTTTGATAGAGTATAATTCAACTTATTTTGTATTTTAAATATTTGGTTTTAATCATTGTTATTGATTTTTTAATTAAATACTTATGTGACAAATTAACTATATACATATAATTTATTTTGTTATATCAATATTTAATATTTAATCTCTCATATACAAAAGAGTTAATACTCAATTTGGCCTTAAAATTTGAAATCCGATTTAAATTGACTTTTAAAATTATAATTGATTTAATTTAGAATCCAAAATTTATAATAATAATTTGTGTTAGTCTTTGAACTAATTCCTGTGAATGGCGTGTCACTTTTTCACATTAACTTGTTAAGATTTAGACTCTTCATTAAAATTTATTAGACATTGTATAAGTTTGATTAGCTCTCCAACATCCCCACAAAAACGACAATAACAAATTCAATTTAGAAAATTCGGGACTCTAGGAGTAGTAGTCAAGTTTCTAAAAGTTCTAATAGGTATAGATCACATGAAATTTAAGCGAAGAATTCAAATCACAGCAAGTTAATATTTCAAATTAATATATTATTAACGAAAATTAGCTTAAGGATTAATGTAAGTTACAATTACAAAGTGTGAAATCTAATTTGAGTGTATTGAAATTTTAAGGATCAAATTGAATCTGACTTCAAATTTTAGAGACCAAATTAAATATCATCTAGGATGAATAAAAATTACAATCATATTAATCCGCAATGTATATAAAAAATTAATTAATAATATAAAATAAATATTAAAATATAAACACACAATCAACAAGCTATATCTTAAATGGTATAATCTTCCCATATTTAATTAAAGGTCATGAATTTGAATCTCTCTGTCTTTGATAAAAAAAATATAAATACAAAAATAATATATATTTATATAATAATTAATTAATAACTAATTTTTTATTTACATATATTCTTTAAAATAATTTTAGTTAACTTGTTTTTTATTTTTATACATTATCTTCCCCCACCCTCCAAAAAAAAACCCCCCAAAAGTGTAACGATCAAAATGGTGCTTAGCTAATTTTTTAAAGGCGAGTAGAAAATGATTAAAGTGTTAATAACAAGTTAATAGTTAATCCTAACAATTAAACAAGAGAGGGAAAATTTAGGCCAAAAAAAGGAAAAAAGGAAAGAAAAAAATGGCATGATGTGGGTAGTGGAGGTGCAGTGGAAGGAAGCAAAAGTGCAACAACACAAAGCTGTTGCCTGTTTCAGTTAGATGTTTGCTTCTTCTTCTTCCTTCTTCATTCTGGACTCAACTCAGCTCATCGATTCGATTAGATTCGATGTCGCTAACTGAAATCACATCGTAAATTGGCAAGATTCATGAGTCTCTCTCTCTCTCTCTCTCTGCATCTTCCTTCCCCTAAACCTAATTACTAATTACCATAAGAATTATTAGATTAGGCTGATCCCTTTCTCCTTCTTCTACCTTTTCATTACAATCATCTGCTGTCTCCACTTATGTCGCACCAACATATTATTATTATATATTGCATGTTTTGTTTTCATCAACAAATTCAGCTGAGCTGAGAGCTGAGAGCTGAGAGCTGAGCTGAACTGAGTTGACTCACCGATCCACCAACAGAGATGCACCCTCGCCAGCGCAGCCCCCGAGGCTTCTATGCCACCTCCGATTACCGCCATCTCAACCGGGATTCCTCCTTCTCAAGACCCCATCCCAACCCAAAACCCTTCTCTCACCCTCCTCCTCCCGCACCCCCTCCGCCTCCCTCCACCTCCTCCTCCTCCCGCAGAGTTGCCCTCCTCGCCGGCGGAGACATCTTCGTCGAAGCTGGTCGTCTTGCTGCGGAGTATTTGGTCTCTCAGGGCCTGCTGCCCCCCAATGCGCTCTCCTTCAAGTGGCAACAAAATAACAGTTTCAAGAAGCACGGTGGCGGTGCTGGGGGCGGCGAATTTCCGGTCGAGGGAGGTGGCCGGACGTCTGCTCTTGCGCGGCTAGGGAATACGGTGGCAACTGATATTCCATCTGGGAGGAGGAAGATGGGGTTTGATGATTTTGGGCAGAAAGGTAGCAGGAGGAGAGGAAGTTTCAGGGGAAATGGTTTGGATTGGGGCGGTAGAGAATTTAGGAGGAATGGGTCATGGTCTGATAGGTCTAGGTATACCCCTGAACGTAAGGATAATGATGATGCTGATGACAGTTTTAGTAGACACAAAGATGAGGACCTGCATCAGCAACAGCACCGCCCCCAGCAAATTGGTGTTGCTGCTGATGTTGATAAACCGAAATCGGATTCCAATGACACCGTGCCAAGCACCGAGACTGGAGATACTTTGCATGCTGAAGGAGACAATGATATGCTTTCTGGGGAATCCATGGACTTGAAACAAACTTCTTCTGCTGATGGAAAAGATAAAAGCGATGTGGATGTGGAGGTTGCAATGGAGAATGCAAGTGCCGGAGTTATGGATGTCAAGGATGGCACTGTTGACAATGAGGATACCGAGAAATCCGGCGGCTCAAAGAATTTATCTGTTCAGTCCAGTGATCAGGAGAGTAATGAACCTATTACTGATTTGCTCTCACTATTCAAATCTATTAAGGTGCCTACCAAGCCTCGCTCTTTGCGTGGACACAAGAATTTGAAGGGTAATCCGCAACAGAATGTTGGAGATGAAGACACTCATGATGCAGGGGATCTTCAAGGACCTCAAGTATTGGCTGAAAATGTGTCTGTCAAAGTCTCCTCCTCAGGTGATTTACTATCTGACGTGGCTAATGCCTCGGAACATCTTGAATCAAACATGTCCAATGTAGAACCTGATCATGATGATGTTGATGAGGATTTGAAAGAATTAGATACTGCATGTAATGCTGAGGTAGATCAATCTATTGGAACTGATTCTGGACAAGATTTAGGTTATATGCATGATAATAACCGTGAACCTAGTGCAACTCTATTGGACCATGGAAGTTGCGGTTCAATGTCTGAGGAAAGAGGTGAAAAACGTGTTGCTGAAGTTGATGATTTGAAAGAGGAAAGCAAAAGAGTGAAAGAGTGGTTGCCATCACTTCCCCCAAGGACTGAGGGTTACTTTGAAAACATCAACGCAATTGGAATGAAAGAGATCCCTGAGGAAGATGATCTTTCACATCTTGACAAAGTGACTATGACCTCTGATCAGGGAAGCCTGATGAGTACTTCACAGTTCACAGAAGTTGGTGATAGATCGATTCTTCATTGTTCAGAGGAGAAACAATCGTTGCCAAGTTCGTTTAGAACTTGTGATCTTAATCTCATGGAAGCGTCTGAAGTCCATGAAAATCAAGCTAATCATCCAATTCTTATTTACCCCCCTGTTTCTGAAACTAAGAAAGCTGTACCAGTTGATATAGATCTGACTGTGAGTCGCACTAGTATACCTGGCAAATTCAGTACTCAATCAACAACTGGCAAAGAGATTGAAGTAATTGATCTAGAATGTGATTCCACTCAAGAAGAAAAGCCAATCGACAATATGGAGAGAAAGTATGTTTTTGCACCCCCTCCCCAAAATATTTCTTTTTCAAGATTAATGTCTACCTTGTTGGATGTTTCTATTCTATATCCAAGTTATAGCACTTTCAATAAGGACCTAATTGATCTAGTTATCATCATTTCTTCTTGGTGAACATCGGATGGATCATATGGTTTTAAAGATTCTTTATTTACCTTGCAGCTCTTTTACTAATCTGTTGTCATTCAAATACACAGGTCAGAGGCTATGTTTTCAGGCCTTGAGGGTTTCTCTAATCATGCTCCAAGTACTGCTGATATACATGATGTTCAGGATGGTTACGGGCTAATGCTATCAGAATTGCTTGGGGCGGATTTTCCAAACTGTTCTTCAGTATCGACTGACATAAATTCTGTTCACAATGAAATGGGCCTTCATAACGGAACGGTGCCAATGGTAGTCTCAGATTATTATGGACTTAAATACATGCTTTATTTAATATAACTTTTTGTAGACTTGATGATTACATCATGTTTTATTTAATTTTCATTTCAGGGAACACTTGCTGAGGATGATTCCATATATATGTCACTGGGAGAGATACCACTACCACTAGGTATGCCACTTTTTTTTAGTAATAGCTAATAGGTCATTTTCTTTTGTGTTAAAAATTCCTGTAATTTGTGTAAGTTGAATTCCAATGATGCAATTATGGGTGAATAGCTAGTTAATGCTCTACTACTTTCCTTTACTTTTGACATGGCCAAGATCATAACTGTCTATCAAATATCAATTCATTGTATATGCTACGTTCAAGAAACATGGAATGCACATAGCCTTTTCCCTATTGTTAATAACACTGTGATGCACACTGTTAAAACCTTCTGCATATGGGTTCTCCTAGATCCTTTTCTCTCTATATTTTGCTAGGACTTGGGAGATTTCTTTTTTGAAGGGTGTGGGAGAAGGGGAGATTAAACATGTCTTCTTCGCATGTTCAGTGGTCTCCCCCCCCCCCCCCCCTCCCTCCTCCTCTTTCTCTTTAGCCATGCATTGCTACCATGTTTGCTTGGAACCACATCAACCCAAGTGTGGTTCCTTTGATTAACCCTGCCATTCAGATTTCCACCTCTGAACCAACCAAGTCACTCAACTTTTCTGCCACAGATGTCAGCCGTGTTACCCAATATTTGTGTGTGACACTTAAAAATCTATACCCTAACAATTGAATTGGTAATTTAGATTTATTATTGCTTTTTTCTTTTTTAAATTTGGTTAGATTTGAGCTGTTTGGGGCAAATGGTCTTACTGAGACATTACTTTCCTGAGTTGATATAAAAGCTTAGGATGAAGAATAAGACAAGCTAATGGGAAATATTCAATTTAGCACTAGATTTTGGCCAATCCTGGCATTACCTATCTGGCTATGCTACGGAGTGTGTTATTATTCTCTAGCTGCCTGTCTCTTCTTTGTCCTTTATTAGGCATCTTGCTGCTGATTCACTCTCTGACAGGTTTCTGATCAGAGCAAATGTGTAGTTTTACCAATTGTAATGGGAAATTCTTAGATTTTGTAAGATTTAAGTAAGATCAGATAAGTATCTCTGCAGCATGATCTTTGTGAGTGAAGTGGGATAGGGGTGTGGGTGCATTGAAATATAGCTGGATAGAGTGATAGGCGTGTGCATGAACATTTGTATCCGGATTGCGACCTACAAAACCCAGAGCCAATAACCAAGGTTAAAGTAAATGATTTACTGCAACTTTTATGTGATGCGTAACTTGTAGATTTTATAAAACAAGATATAAAGGTTTATTCTGCAGAATCCTCTCCTGCTGTTCCTACCTCCTTGGTACCTAAACTAATTTGCATTTTTGTATAGGATTTTTGCGGCCGTGGGAGCAGCCACCACCACAAGATTATCAGAAACCGTTTTGATCCGATGTGCTCCACAATATTCAACAGGGTCGTCAATGAAGTCAATAGCTTTATGTAAAAGTGAAATGAAGTTTTCATTTTGTAAGCTGAATTCTATTCTGTGTAATTTTCTGTAAACTCTTTCTGATGTCTCTGCATCTGGCCGGAAGATTATTTGACAGTTACTAGAAAAGCTAAATATTCTATTCCATTACGTACTTGGTCATCAGTAGGGAATTGACATTCTAAGAGTATTGTGAATCCAATTACAAATGGTCACTTCGAATATCATATGTAACTTCTTATATCGAGTTTTAATGTTTATAATTTCTCACCTGTGTTGGAGTATCACCACTCTAAGGTCTTGGTGGTATTTTACTTGTAATACAAGTCGTAATTGCTGAAAGCGTTATGAGTTATGAGTTATGACCATAGTTTCCTACAACCTTACATGATATATGATATTCTATAATTGAGTAAATAACTGGATTTCGTTTGTCAAATACAAATTTTTCCAAGTAGTTCCACTTCTTTAATGCGTATCCATAATATTCAGATTGGAATTTATTGAAAAGGAAAGTAATAATAATTGCTTTAGAACAAACGCGAAAAATGGGCAGTCAGTGAGTGCCTTCCAAGTTGCCAAAGAAGTGTTTTCTCCAAAATCAGCTTTATTGGTACTTATATCAAGTTTAGCAGTAGAATAACAAAATTGGAACAGAAGTGCAGCAACATACTAAGATATCTAGTAAAATTCTGATTGGTGTATGACCACCGAAATTACAGTAAGGACATTGACACATGAGAATTGACAAGTCCACTAGAAGTGATTCTTATATCTTGGTCCTCATTCTCACTAATCTTGCCAATGTGTCTTGAGCAGCCAAGGTCTGTGCATGGTTATGGCCGAGCATCACAGTTCTGATGCTGATGCATGTTCTGCATAGCTCCTTGCCACTGTCTAGATGGCCCCCTCTTGCAAGCAACTTTGCTCTTGTCTCCAGCAATGTTGCCTTCAACAACGTCACATCCTGCCACACATATTCATCCACTTTTTGGCTTCTTTGCAGCATCCTCCTCTTCCAACAAATCGAATCATGGGACCAATCTTGGATTTGAGACACAAACGACTTCTCAACCTCCTCCAATGCATTGGTGCACACCTTCAAGAGCTCCAAAGCTGAATTGCACCTTGAGAAAGTGGTAAATGCCTGGATTGCCAGGGGCAGAGCTGTTCTTTTGATATACAGAACCAGGTCAATTGCTTTTAGCTGCACAATCGGCGGCTCCGATTTGAATCCAAACACAAGGAATGCTGATGACCACAGATGACCTGAGTTTACATGGTTACCCATTTTTCTTACTCCTTCAAGTGCAGCCTTGGCATATTGCAAACCGCCTCTGCTTTTGGCGAATGCCTGTGTTATGGGATGGAACTGGAGCCAACAACATCCATCATGTTGGTTAGCCATTCGAGCCAGTCCCATTTTCACTAGAAGCATTGCTGAGTCTTCATCATTTTTCCATGTCCGTGATGATAAACAACCTGATGTTAGGCTCAGAATTTTGGTCCACTTCTGGAGATGCTTTTCAACAGCAGGAATACTCTTTGCTGCATTGACCAAAAGACTTGCTGAAATGGGAGCAGGAGAAAACCAACCGCCAACAAGAAGCATTCTCATTGCTAGCAGCTTCCCTTTTGCTTTTGTTTTCTCCAAGGTTCCTACACAGAAAAGGAGGCTCTTCATGAGGAAAGGATTGCTTTTGCACCATTGCTCTTCTGCAATGCTCATATAGCATGAGTTTGAATCTCCACTTAGTGGCATTTGGTTAATGGCCTCAAACAGTGCAGAGGGGGAAATTGCAAGTTCAGATAACATCGAACCAATCACCCACAAACCAAAGCTCGACCGTCCAAGCTTCTCATTGAATTTTTCAAGGAATTCTACCTCATCTGCTGGATACTCCCTCCTTTTTCTTCCTTTTATCAGAATCATTGCTTCGGATAATGGCAGTGGTGGAAGCTGAATAGTATCGTAGCTGTTAACTTTGGACAGCCTTGTAGTAATGATCACATGAGTCCCTCCTGTGTTTCTTGGTATCAAGTCATATATATCTTTTCCTTCCCACCATTCCTCCTCAGTCTCAAGATTGTCTATTATTAGCAAGTAAGGTGTCTCACCAAACAATTCCCTCTTGATCCTCTTGAATGCTTCTAATTCTTGCTCCTCAAAGCTGCGAATTCGACCCCTTTCCATCTCAGAATCAGCACCAACATCCAAGCCCAAATTGAGGGACAAGTTCAATATGTTCTGCCTGAGATACCGAGCTTCACCACCAACCCACAACACCATTTTGTATCTCTGGTGATATCTGTGAGAATATTCCAGTGCCAACTCAGATTTCCCTATACCAGAAACTCCGGTGATGCAAATCACACTACTACACAAGCTTTTGAAGTTTCCACTCTTTGACTTCTTATGCTTCAACCTCTTCAATGAATTGTTTCCTATGAGTGGTTCAACCCAAGCCTCTAAGGTTGGTTCTTTGCTCTTCCCCATCTCTAGACTAATATATCTCCTACCTTTGCGCATAACCGGTTCACTTTCCTCGTCTGCAAGGCCTTCAGATTGTCCACTTCCACTAGCTTCTCCTTTGATGAATGGCATACAATGATCTTGGACTTGTTCCACACAATTCCCCCGTCCGAAAAAGAGACCTTCAATCTCCATAATCTCCTTCTCCCTGCCAACAAAGTATTGGTTCCTTGGAAAAGGTAGATTCTCAAATCCTTGCATATTGTCTCTCTGGTCACCATTCATCCTACCAAGCCTTGCCCTTAAAATACCTGTAGTTTTTGATATACAGCTTCTCCAATTACCATCATGGGCCCCTAGATTGAATTCGTTGCACCTCATGAGTCCATCGATGGCCTCTCTACATTCTTTGTCAATTGAGTTGCAGTTAAGAAGATCCATGATCTCAGCAGGTCCTGTGTCAAACAAGAGAGGAATCAAGTTCTTCTTTTGAGCAAAGAATCTAACCTCCTCCATGCTCAGATGGTTGAGGAAGCTGCCACTTGAGACGACCACCAACCCGAATGACACTGAGCAAATGACTCTATCAGCAATCTCATGGCTCTGGCTATCGGTGTACTTGGCTCTATCAGCAAGCAAGCAATCGATTCCCTGAAGCTCGAGGTCGGACTTGAGCCACTTGCAGAAGCGCAGGAGTTTGGGATTTTGGCCATGGAAGCCAATGTAAACATCACAGCTTCTGAGTTTGGCATTGGAAGCAGGGGAAACAGAGCCTTTTGCAAAGGAAACTCTAGGGACCGGAAATGAGAATGAGATGCGTGGATCAGCTGCTTCAGGGATGGGAACACATGTCACAAACTTGAGATTCGTGTCAGCATTGTCATCGGAAAACTCATACTGATCAGAAGGGGGAGTGTAGGAACTGCTTGGCACGTCTTCTGGGGTCGAAGGATGGGTGGTGGTGGTAGTTGTTGCTGTTGCTGTTGCTGTTGCTGTTGGTGGTGGTGGTTTTTCCAAGTGAGAATCACCTGGGGTTATGGCCCTTGGAGATATATAGGGGGATTGCAAAGCCGAAACAAATGCTGATGAAGGTGGGGACACAAGAGGAGAACCATAAGGTGATGATTCTGTGGAGTTCTTTATGTTTGGTGATGGTAAATTTGAATTCTCTGAAGTCTCTTCACCTTGCTTCTTGCTGCTGCTGCTGCTTGAAATCTTGATTGTTAGCGTGCTAGAGATTGTTGTGGGATTGGTGGCTGAGTTGTGTTCTTCTCTTTCACTTCCCATGAAAGATGGCTAAGAAAGTGCAGTGCTAGATAGAGATAGATCCCTTGTTCTCTCTATTGCTCTTGAGACTGAGGCATTTGAATTAAGTTCATCTCTTCAAGCAGGGGGGCAATTATTTACTGCAAGCACATAAATACTTAAGCACTGTCTCTCTGAGCATAGACCCTACCAAAAGATGAATGCAATGTGAGGAGAGATAGTAAAGACCTCTGCAATCTTCATGTGCTGCACACAGACTCACACTCACACTCCTCGCTAATAATATGAAGCTACAAGACATGCCCTTGATATGATGGTGCTACACTACTTGTCGAAAACCATTCATATTACCTTCATGGCTTCCCTCTCTCTCTCTCTCTCCTTCATAAGAAATTATCAAGTAGTGGTGCAGGGAATCTAACGTGCAGGTTGATTCTCCAAGGTTTGAAATGAACATAAAATAAATGTGACATATAATATTAAAATCACATGAAAGCAAGTATGGTGTCGCATTTCAATACTAATACTAATAAGTAATAATACTTTGCTATAGTTTATTACACTGTCAAGTGTCAAGTGTATGGTGCAATTTCCATTTTGTCTTATGCGCTTGTCTTTGCATTAAAAACATACATTTAATGGGGCTAAAGACTCCACAGATAGTAATTAAGGATGATATTTGAATAATTTTGTTTCACTTTTATTGTATAGTGAATATCATTTAGTAATAATTTAGTGAGATTTAGACATTTAGTACAGCTTTTTAAGAAGTGTATGCACAGTGATAGTGTTGTGTGGAGCATCTATCTGTGCAATCTTCTGACACAAATTTAAATCACTTTGCACCGAAAATTGTACCAAAGACCAGTCCACCTGAACCACACTGTCCAACGATACATGTCACATTCACCAGTGAACCATCCTCTTACTAACTCATTAAACATAACTTTAAAAATATTATGAAAAGAAATAAAATCTTAAAAAGGAGAATTTACAAATCAATTAAAGAGAGGCAGCCCTTAAAGAGAAGGACCAGATGATTCTACATCTTCACAATACAAGATGAGAGATTTAGAAATTTAATATAAAACTACTACACATCTCGTTCCTTCAAATAAACAAATAATAAAGTACCACCATTTTGTCTTGTTCAAAGATCTTTCTCTCCATAACTGCAGTGTTACTGTTATAGTAGTATACGGCTTCACTTAAAGTACCTTTCAACATGTTAGGGGAAAAAAGTGAATAACCTTTTCTTCATGTACTTGTTAATTGGTTGGACAAAATAGAAAAAAGAAGATGGGCTGGTTGGGCCGAAAAGGAAAACAGACCCATCTCCATGGACTGGATTGGATCCGGAGTCTCGTTTACTCCACCTCCAAAAAAATAAACATATAGCGAAGGCAGAAGCATGAAAAAAAAACTAGGAATTTTTTTTTTTTTTTTTACCAAAGATACGAAAACTCGAAATCACAACCTCTTAGATGAATATGGGGAGTTTGTGCCATTTGAGCTATTACTCATTTGCTAGGAGATTAATAAATTGAAAAAGTAATAGTTTAATCAGATTAAACTCTTCTAAAGTGAGAGGTTTATAAAATGGTGTAAACTCAAGTGTAGTCGACTTCACGTGAAGTTGATAACTAAGAGCTATTAAATAAAAATTTAATTAAATCAGTCAAATCATCTAACAACTTTCAACTATCAACTTCACCTGAAATCAACTGCATCTAAGTTTTTCACCTTATAAAATAGACGGTAAGAGTTGAACTTTTGCACATGACATAAATTACAAAATTACCACGGAATGAAGAGAGATACACATAGAAAGAGACAAAGAGTTGATGAATGAGGTGGTGGAGCAGTGGCACATGATATGATGAGAGAGCGGGTTACAACTCCATGTGGCCCACGTTCCCTATCCAATAGTATCTGTCTTTACTCTTTACAATTTGTATTATTATTATTATTATTAGAGAAAAACTCAAAACGGTGTTGACAATTACCTCAAAAGACAACGAAATTTTTGACAAAAAAAAATTTTAACCCGACTATTGACAATTATTTCGAAAAGATAACAAAATTTTTGTACAAAAAAAATCAATGTTATTTTTTTTAGCACAGGAGTTAATCAGTCCCAAAAATAAAGATCAAAAATCGAATTAAATATTTTTTGTCTTGAGAACCTCGTTATCCTTTCGACATAATTGTCAGGTGGGTATTCACTCTTATTATTATTATTATTATTATTATTATTATTATTATTATTATTGTTGTTGTAGTACTGTATGTATATGTATCATTGTAATTTCCATTCGCGTTCTTGATCCCTTTCTCTGCCTATAAAATTGCAAATCCATCAAAGTCCCAAATTTTAGGGTTTCCATGCCCATTGCCAGGGCATCATTTATGAAGGTAATTACTCTAAATCATAGATCGTATTTTCTTTCTCTCTATTACACTCATTCTACCTTTTCATACTCCTTTTTTTTTTCCTTTTTCATTTCTGTCCCAAAAATAAAATCTACTTTTTCTCTTTTGGATATGTGCACTCCTTTTTCATTTCACTCGTTGTATAGTTCGACATATTAATTTGATTTATAGCTTCAATTGCAATTGCAGTTGCAATTGCAATTAATTCATGGGCCTAAATATGGTTTGATCTTTACGATCAGATTTAGCGAAAGGATTGGAATTGGTTATGGATTTGGGAAGTGAATCTGTGGAA
Source organism: Arachis ipaensis (assembly GCF_059453495.1). Lineage (NCBI taxonomy): Eukaryota > Viridiplantae > Streptophyta > Magnoliopsida > Fabales > Fabaceae > Arachis > Arachis ipaensis. Next base: position 328,368 of record NC_142444.1, on the reverse strand, counting down.
GAAAATGAAGTGACTCATGATGGAATTGAGAACGGGACTAAGGATGAAGGTTCCTCTGGATTCGGTGATGGAAATTCTGATGCTAACACTGAGAAAGCGGATCAACCGGGAACGGTTGTCCAAGTGGCTTGTGAAGAAGCTGTGAGTCCCAAAGTGACGCCAACAAAGGGGTTTGGATTGAGGAAATGGAGGAGAATTAAGAGGAACGTTGTTAAGGATCCGAATGTGAGTGTGGATTCAAGTAAAGTGCTCAAGAGGGGCTTGTCTGGCGGTAACAATTTGATTGAAATGCGTGATGTTAAGGAAAAGAGTGATGGGTCTCCAAATATGTTTGAAAATCCTGGGTTGTCTGATGTCTATTCGATACCTGGTTCTAGTCCTGATTCTAGATATGCAGTTGGCTCTGGTTTTGCTGTTGGGACTGATTCGGAGAATAGCGAGGATCGCAGTAGCAAGTCTTCTACGGCAGCTAGTGAGCCTAAGTTGAAGTATGAAAAGAGCCGAAGCAAGAATGTTAATTCAAAGAATTTAGCCAACTTGACTCAACGGGTTCAACAAGGAAATGCAAGGGTCGAAAGCAATAAGAAACCCGGAGGAGGTGGAAAAGTCAAAATGGAAAAGGAAAATTCTGTTTCTAGTGTGGAATCCGATTCAAGAAGCTCCAACTTTAAGCAAAGCTACTTTACAGTTACTAGTAATGGTTATGGAGAACATAGTGGTAGGCCCACTGGTCAGGATGATGGTAATACTAGCGAAGGCGTTCACGCCAATGAACATTTCTCTGGAGGTGTTCAAAGCAGGTGTGGCAACAAAAACATGGGTGAAGATGAAGATCTTTTACAAGAGAATATAGCTACAAATTCGTCTTGGGATGCTACAGAAGAAAAAAGTGTGAACAACCATTCTTCAACCAGTGAAGATCCCTTAATTGGGTCTATAAGTAGCCTTCAGGCTATCCAGGAAGCACTTGAAGAAGGTTTGTCCTCTTTCTTCTTGATAAGTTGAACTTCTTTTTTGGGTGAATCTCTCATGCAACTAGACTGCTGTATTTATTAGTTTTATAATACTCTTTTTTGGGTGAATCTCTTATGCAACTAGACTGCTGTATTTATTAGTTTTATAATTCTCATGAAAACTATGTGAGATAAGATATCAGCTAATTAGCTGTCTTCTTGTCCATTGAATTCTGCTCCTATATTCAAATTACAAGTAAATATAGCTATTAACATTATCGGTACCAGTCCTTGAAATGAATTATAAAGTTGTTTGGTTTGGTTTGGTTTGATCCTCATAACAATTTAAATCTTATGTTTTTAAGTTTTTTATTGGTATGAATTTTGATGCATTGTTAGTATAGCATTGTGTTTGAAACACCATGAGAATTGAATTCATTTTGGAAATGAATTCATTTTGATAGTTTGGAACACAACAACATGAATTTCAATTCTTGCGAGAATTCTAATTCCCACATTGAAGCCTAAACTAAATCAGACCAAAATAGGTCTGTATTGCAATTCCATTCTCATAAGTTTGGCATTCAAAATTGAAATATCAAACATGCCCCTGTCAAATACTTTAATTTTCGAAATATACCCATACCCCCATATCAACTCTTTCTCTCCCTTCCTTGCTTCTTTACCCAAAAACTTCTTTCAGAATATTTGGTTGAATGTTTGTATAAAATTATTAAACTCTGATCGTGCATTAAAATCAATTTTTTTTATTTTGCCAACCAAGCTAGCTTGTTCGGTCATTTTTATTCAACCAGTTCCCTTTGGTTCCATCAGGTCCCTACTTTTGTAGGGACTCATGGCAGAGAGGATTTTCATTCGTGAAAGAAAATTGTATTTCAACTTATAGCAACTGTTGAAGTTTCTTAACGTTATAAACTTTGAAACACTGATTGCAAATTTTTATGATAGTGTTTACATGCTGCCTCCTAAATTGGGTTTGACATTAATCTTAATTAACAATTTTTTGTTTCCTTAGGTCTCACTCCCGCCCCCTCTTTATTTGAACTCCATTTAAGTTTCATCTCTCCCAAAACATTTTTTTATTAATGTAATAATCCAACCGTATTAGATTTGAGACTGTTGTACGCAGGTGTAGTATCTCTGTGTTGGATGATTGATAGAGTGAACAATAGAAAATTAGTCTCTTAAAAGGTTTCTGCTGCTTTCCCCTAGGTTGAGTTTTTTTTTTTTTTTTTTTTTTTTTTTTTTTTTTTTTGGTGAGTTTGCTTGATAATGCTGAAATAGTTGATTGATTTTTTTTTTTTTTTTTTTTTGTGACTAAATAGTTGATTGATTGATTCACATAAGGAACCTTTTTTGAAAAAAGAGAGAATAAATAAATAAAACAAAAACTATTATACTTAAATTCCTTTGTTTTCTGTAGTAGAGGTTTTCTGTGGAAGAACCAAGTTGAAAGCATTATGGCAGTGCTGATAACCAATATATACTTGTATACTTGCAGAAGTCCTGAAATTGAAAGAGATGGAGATTGAAGTTGTCTCACCAGATGATGACTCAACCAAGTGTAGCAGTGCATCTGCTGGCACCACACTTCTTGATGCGGGACTTCATAAGCCATACTTATCTGGTCAATCTGATGCAGCAGAAGCTAAGCAGACTGCTACAAGTTCCTTGGAACTTGAGGTATTGAGCCTGACTCAAAATGTAAATATTTTGGAAAGCAAGTTGGAGGGATTACAGGGCATGCTTGCACTGAAGGATTCCAGGATTGCTGAGCTTGAAAACGCCCTAAATAGTGCTAGGTCTCCTAAGGAAGAATCTTCTAGCACCATTGGTATTTCAGAGGAAAAACGCAGAGAGGAAGAGTGTGAGCTCGAGGGCCTTTTTCTGCAGAAGATTGAAGCTGAAGTTGAATACCTGGCCATCACAAAGGTGATGCAAAACTTGAAGTCCAAGGCAGATTGTCAACGTACATTACTTGAAGAACAAGAAAAGCTCTCTGAAAATCAAGCACAGGTTCTCAACGAGGTGGTAGAGGCAGAGAACAGGGCTTCAGTGTTAAAGAAGAAAGCAGAAGAGTTGGAAAAGGGTGATAGTTTAGTAGTTGAGGAGTCTTTTGTGCTTCAGAAGAGAGTGTGTAAGGTTACATTTTGTCTTTTCGTACAATTCATGTTGTTAGTGTTGTTCTTTTGGGTTTTTGTGTCACAGTTATCTTTCAGTTCTGAGGTGATTGTACCAACATGAGTCAGCAAAGTTAGGTTCAGTTTGTGCATTCTCAGGTTTCTTGCTGATATTTGAATGTAAAATTTCATTGTTATATAAAAAAATAACCCTTCTTTTGAATCTTTTTCTGGGTAGGGTTTTGCTCACCTTGTATTGGTATTATTTGTTCACGGCCATAATTTTTTCATTGTAATTTTTGGTTGAGACATGCGAAAGTGAAATACAGTTGCTATGTAAGAATTTTCTGAGAGGTTTTATGCATTTTAAAATACTTGGTGGATCTATAATATGGTATACTTGTAAATTATAGTCTTATGACATGCATATGCTTGTTGATGATTGAAAGTTGAAACATCCATTGCTTGGGAAACAGCAATTCAACTTTATATTGGAGGATACATTTATGTGATGGCCCCTAGAACTGGAAATAGTTTTCTATTTAACAATAGAGTCAACACTGAATTTATGTAGATGTGTGTAATCTCTGATCTAAAACAAGGGAGCAAGTTACACGTTCTTTGATCACTTTTTAACTTAAGATCTGAATATTTTCTTAATTACTAAATGGAGAAATAATGCAATTTAGAGTGAGTCATACAGCGTTTACAAATAAGAGTTATGTTGAAGGTTTATTACTACTTTTTTATTTTAGGCTGGAAGGCTTATTACTGCTTTATAGAGTGCGTTAATCATACAAAAATAAGAGTTTGTTAACTGAATTGATTTTTGAAGAACATAGAACAAGAGCAGTTAGTTTCAAAACAGGTGGGAACCTCCTTGTCGGATATGATATGACTGAAACACATGATATTAAAAAGCTTTAATTTTGTTGATCCAAAAAAAATGCATGATATTATTTATACACCCAATTTGGTATTTAATTTAGACAATTTAATTTAAAAACATTTCTTTAAAAGAATGTAAAAAGTGTGTGAAAATTATAATACAGTAATACCAGAAAAACAGTAATTTAAAATGATATTATATTCTTATTATATTTAATATTACTCATTTATTATGCTGATAATTACTGAATACAGAATAAGATAACTTTAAATTAATCTAAACTGATTTTTTTGTCATCCAAATATTTTTGTTATAATTTGATTAATGATTATAAAATAAATATCCAAAAAAAAAAAAAAAAACAGCAATTTGAATATGTAAGTGAGAGTTTCCTTAAAGCAGCTTTAATCCCTTGTATAAGCATCTTTCTTTTTATGTTAAGAACCAAGCATTTCTCATCACATATGACATATACAAATACAGGATATACAAAATCTGTGTGTATCTAGCATTATTGGTTTATATGTGAGGTGTCCTCACCATATTTGGTGATAATAAAATCATAAATAAGATGAATGAGACCCTGCACCTGCTAGCACCGTTAAGTGAGTCTCCCAACTACTATATAAAGGGGTCTCTGCTCTCTCTTATATGCATCACTCATCACTCTTCACTCTTCACTCTTCACTCTTCACTCTTCACTACCTAAGATGGCTTCCTCCTTATCTTTTCTAGTGCTGCTCTTTGGAGCTCTGATCCTAAGCCCACAAGGGTTTGCTAGGGTTCCTGCAGTACCTGCTCATGAGTCACCAAATGACACACCATCACCTATTTTTAAATCTCCAAACAACTCCCCATCACCTGTTTTTGAATCACCAAACAAGACACCATCACCTGTTTTCAAGTCTCCAAGTAACTCACCATTGAACAAGGCACCTATTTTTGAGTCGCCAAACAATTCTCCATCACCTGTTTTTGAGTCTCCAAACAAGACACCATCACCTGTTTTTGAGTCACCAAACAAGACACCATCACCTGTTTTCAAGTCACCAAACAAGACACCATCACCTGTTTTTGAGTCTCCAAACAAGACACCATCACCTGTTTATGAATCACCAAACAATTCACCATCACCTGTTTTTGAATCACCAAACAAGACACCATCACCTGTTTTCAAGTCTCCAAGTAACTCACCATCACCTACTTTCAAGTCTCCAAACAACTCTCCATTGAACAAGGCACCTATTTTTGAGTCGCCAAACAAGACACCATCACCTGTTTTTGAGTCTCCAAACAAGACACCATCACCTGTTTTTGAATCACCAAACAATTCACCATCACCTGTTTTTGAGTCACCAAACAAGACACCATCACCTGTTTTCAAATCTCCAAGCAACTCACCATCACCTACTTTTAAGTCTCCAAACAACTCACCATTGAAAAAGGCACCTGTTTTTGAGTCGCCAGACAAAACACCATCACCTGTTTTCAAATCTCCAAGCAACTCACCATCACCTACTTTCAAGTCTCCAAACAACTCACCATTGAATAAGGCACCTATTTTTGAGTCGCCAAACAACACACCGTCACCTGTTTTTGAGTCACCAAACAAAACACCATCACCTGTTTTCAAATCTCCAAGCAACTCGCCCTCACCTGCTTTCAAGTCTCCAAACAACTCACCATTGAATAAGGCACCTGTTTTTGAGTCGCCAAACAAGACACCATCACCTGTTTTTGAGTCACCAAACAACTCACCATTTAAGGCTCCTTATGGCACTCCGAATTAAAGCGAATTGAATGAACCAAGAAGATAATAATATGCATGCAACAAGCTAGGCATAATAATATGTACATATCTGATAATAAATAAGTGGTCTCTCCAGTTTCGTCCTTATCTATTGCATGCATGCATGCTTAGTTTTCTTCTCGTATGTTAATGCTTAAGCAATCAAAGAGACGAGTATTATTATTCTTGGTTACTTCATTTCAATTCTCTCTACAATTCTGTGGCCAAGAACACATAACCATCTCTCTCTCTCTATAGACGTAAGGTCAGTGAAGTTAAGGAGTAAAATATGGTGCTTTGTGTACTCCTAATTTATTATAAATAAAATGATTATGTTGAGATCTTGTTGGTTGATGTTGTTTAATTTATTAGCTACACTATTTCTAAATTCTAACCCCATAAAAATATGTTTGGCGTATGAAAAATGCTACTTATTCTTTGAAATTCAATTTTTAATCATTCTTTTTAAGAATTTGTAATTATTTAATTAATTTAATCAGTTTCGTTAGAGAACTAATTAGGAGGTAACCAATTAAAATCAACTAGTTAAAAAATAGAAGATTTGTTATAAAAAAAAAAATAACTCTCTACTATTCTATATTTTTAAATTTTAAAATAAAAAATATAAAAAATTGGCTTAAATTGATTTATGTTCTATTCTAGTTGACTCTTTAGATTTTTTTTAATTTAAATAATCACTTTTACGTATGAATTATTTAAAAAATAAAAAAAAAAATTATTTTTTATTTTTTTTCTTCTTTACAAATTGAAGAAAAGACAATATTTAAAAGATATCTAATTATAATAATTTTATTTTATATAGGTTAAGCTAAATATGTAATTTGGATCCCTTATTATTGCGTCCCTGTAGCAAGCAATTAGTTTTTGATAATATTAATTGTAATAATCACACTAAAAATTGAGAGAGACATATTTGGACATAACATAATAATTAGGATGTTTATAGAAATTACGAAAATGTAATATATTAAAATTGATGTTAAAGGAATGCGATATAATTATATAATAAAGAACATGTCAGCATGCAGCATCTTATATATCCAAATTAAAGGATAAGAAAAACAGAAAAGAAAATTGTGTTAAGGAATGTGCTGTGTTTAGATAAAATATTATAAGCTGAAAATTAAGGAAAAAGAAAATTGAAGTAACTAAGCTTGTAGATCGATGTAACAAAAATTAAATTAAAAGGCATTTTGTCATTTATTTTACAGTAACTACGCACAAATATTATTGTACTAAATTGAGTAAATTCTTCTGCAATAACACTAGGTTCTTTTATATAAAGTACTTAATCCAAATGCAATGATTACCTAGATAATTATATCCGGCTTAAGAAATTGTGGCTTATAATGAAGTTTTCAAGATTATAAACTCAGTTGTTAAGAGGAGTACGCGGGCAGCAATTTTTGTGTTTTAATCATTAATTGGCTATTAATAATATTTTTAATGGTGTAAGATTATATTCAATGGTGGGAGATCACTCACTTTTCTTTTGATGGTTAAGTGCTGGCCACAAAACACAAAAGTTGTTGGCCCCTAGACTTTCTCTAATAATTAATTATTAAACAAAAACAATGAATTTTACTTAGTTTTTTAATATTTCTCTTAATGATATATAGAAAAAGAGAAATCAATATTAGGTTCATGCTCCAAAAGTAAATTTTAGTTTTATTTTATTTATTCATTAGGTGATACATATTATTTATTTGATTCAAAATATATATATTGAACTATATATATCTTTTTAGAAAATAATAAATTCAACAATAAAGTGATTATATTTTAACTAAAATCAAAATCTTATTTTAATAATAAATATGCGAGTTTAACAATATTAAATAGGTGCTAATTTATTGCAACGACATGCAATAATTTAATAATTCATTATAGATATTATGACCATGATGAATTGACGACCCTGCATATATATGCATCCAAGTAACAAGGATATAATTTGAGTATCCTATTATGATGATGATGTTTTCTTCCTTTCTTTATTTCTCACTCACTCACTCAAATAATTCATTTTTGGAGCATTCGTTAATTTGGTGGGACAAAGAATCTATGGACCTTAGTGGTCCAACTTTTGGGAAAATTGAATGAGTATACTCGTCTCCTTCCCCGTCTTATCTTTGCTCACTAACAATGGCCACCACCACTGTCAACACCACCAACTTAACATATATAGAGGAAAACAGACCCCGACAGGAATACTATATGGGTTCCCATACTATATATATATATACCACTTCATCAAAATAATTCATTATCATTCTATTTTTAAAATAATTTTTACTATTTTCAATTTTCATCATTTTTTAAAACACTAGTTATTTTCAAGTTTTCAGATTTCTAGAAACATGTCTATCCTATTAGAAAAAAATATTGCCATAAATACAATAAAATAAAAAGAGAACAAAATCTATAAAAAAATACACTTTTTATTTTTAATATGGAGGAGAGGTTGGTGTGTTGCAGCGTTATGAAGAGCACAGGAGTTTTACCTGTATGTGGTGTCAGGAGAGCACAACTCGGACCGAGGGAGTTGGATACAGGAACACGGAGGATCCATTTTCTTTTATACCAACTCACATATTCAAAAAAAAAAAAATTTATACCAATTCGGAAGGTCTGTTTTCTTTGTATTTAAAAAAAAAAAAACATAATCGAAGCGTTCGTTTTTCTTTTATAAAAAAAAGAAAAACTAATCGGTCGGTCCGATTAATTAACCATAAATTTCAAATTTTCTCTCTTTCACAACTTGGACCATCCGATTTGGTAATTTAATTTTTTTTAACAGAATTCGGATGGTCCGATTTTTGCTGTGTCCCACATCCATGTATAGCACCTCATCCTCCATATCAATGCATAACACACACGCATAGCATATCTAAATTTTTTAGCCAAAAAAATACACACATATTCAAAAGAAATTTTTTAAAACTAAGGGATGATTTTATATGCAAAACAAAATTAAAAATTAAAAAAAAAATTTAGTTTATACTTTAAAAACTAAAATCATACTTAATCCTTTGTATAATTATTTTACGGCCAATAATTTCTTTCTTTAGTTTTTCACAACATTCTTATTAACTTCATTTGATTGGTTAAAGACTAAATTTATCGCAAATTAAAATTATATTTAAAAATTTATCGGCCACAAATAAATTACATGCACACAGCAGGAATTTGAATCTCCGACGGCCAATAACTTATTAACTTGGTGGATAAATTATATATATCATGTACTATTTACAGCATTAGTGTCGGCAGCATTGTTGAGTGCAACATCTAATTATTGCTTGCTTTAAAATTACTGAAGAAGGTGATGCATAGAAGCTACGGTATACACAAATAATAATTCTATTATTATCACACTAATATTGTGATTGCTTTGATGTGTCTGCCTCGTTTGTTGTCGTTGTCCCAAGGTCCCAACCAAAACTTTCAATTGCAAAGTAGAATAAGTGTTAACGTGTAATCACCATATTATCTGTGACCCACCCTAAAATAGCATCGTTCGTTTGCCACAAATGTTGTTACTACTGTTAATAAGTACGGTATGTATAACCATAATGATATTGATATGACCACATATATATGTTCATTCTATGTTTCATTTCTTTTAATTAAAATAAAATAATTGAGATTCTTACACACAAAAGTTTGTATGATTAATAATAAACAGGTGACATCATATATAATAACATGTTTTTATTATGAGCTAGATGTTCATATATATATATATATATATATGAGTATATGACGTAATATGTTTATACAAATATCTTGAAATCATAGCTAAATAAATATATATTTTATATGGCTTGAAATACACCACCTAGCGACCTGGCCTATTATCCATTAAAGAAAGCTAAGCAAGCAAAACTAGGATGCTGCAACAACGAATTGCACAAACCTCTCTCACCATCTTACCAGTCAACTAATTAACATAAATATAATCGTTCACCTGAAACAACCATCTATATTGATTTCGTGGTTCTTTCTGCAAATGCTTCGTGCTTATTATGGAGACGTCTTTAATATTGAACAGAACACGGTTACAAGCTAACTACACCGTACTCATGCAACACATGCATGTATAAAGTCCATTGCAATTTTTATACGAGAAAGTCTAAGGAGCCAGTAGATTTTGTAATTTTTAGTCATTCCATCAATGATATTTTTAATGGTGTGAGATTGTATCTAATGGTGTAGAATCATTCAATTTTCTCTTGATGGTTAAGTGCTGGCCAGAATTTAACATAGAGGAATGCTAGGGGACAGCAATTTTAGTGTTTTGTAACTATCAATTGGTCATCAATAGTATTTTTAATGGTGTGAGATTACATCTAATGATGGAAGATTACTCACTTTTGTTTTGATGGTTAAATACTGGCCAAAAAATACAAAAATTGCTGGCCCTAAACTTTTCCTTTAACAAAAGTGCTGGCGCTAACACTCCTCTTCTTATACAGCATGCATATATGTGATAGTCGTCAGAACTCCCATAAATTAAAATTTTGATTCATTCTTAATTTTTCTAGAATCATTATTACAGGGAACATCTTTTTGTCTTTTCTTCATTATTATCAATCACAAAATAAGTAGAGATTATTAGAGATAGATAATTGAGCATGAAAAAGATCAGAGTATATATTATCAAGAGAAACCCGCAAGACACTGATGAGGGATTTCAACATTCGATGACATGCCACTAGAATTGGTATGTATATATAAGGAGAATTTCTTAACTATCACTCCGTGCATGCTTAGAAAAGTTTTCAGCAAGAAGAAATAATTTAGTTATAGTTGTCCATGGTAGAAGAAATTATTTGTGTATCTGGATTAAAAAAATATTAATACCGTGAATATCATAAATAACAGAAAAACAAAGAATAATCTCTTTTTTTTATTTAATTTTGTGTCCAGGTATAGTTAAAATGGCCTCCACTGAAAGAGATTGTGTTCTTTCTCTATCATGGCCCTTCCTGTTCAGAAAGGGTGGAACACAAAAATTAGAGACAGTAATCAAGGAAAAGAAAATACTAATTAATAAGTTTTAGTATCATTTTGAATTAAAAACTGATATGAGCTGCATTCGTTAATATCATCACCAACACAGAATGTGTTACTGCTTTCTCCGCCGCTGCAACGTCGCTGTTTTAAGATAAGATACGTGGTGAATGGTGGTGGTCTGATGGAGGAGTGGGGGACACATTGAATAAGTGCTTTGTTTCTGTTGTGGACTTGTAGCTACCACTCTTTTTTTATTCAAATCTTTATCTTTATAGTAATATAAATGAAGAAATTTTGTGCTGATGTGACGTTTATTTGTTTAGATATGATCATTAAAAATTTTTAAAATTTTATTTATAAATTATAATATTATTTATTTTTTAAATTTTTAAATGCACTTTTTTAGGTTGTTAGGTATTTAGTTTTTAGGCTGTGGATTCTTTACTCACTTACTCCTACTTTTACATAGGAGTAACATTAGTCAACATAAAATTATTTATGAATAGAACTCCACTCTTTTATTTTTGAAAAATTAATAATTAAAAGCTTGCCCTTTTGTTTTTGCTATTTACACATTCTTGCCATTTTGAAAAATTAATAATTAAAAGGTTGTTAGGGTTCTTGCCATGTTCTCGCCCGCAGCTACTACTGTGGCAGCTGCCACCGCTTCCTGCACTCAGCACCGCACCACTCCTTCTACTGCCATTGCACCACACTTTCTGATTTCTCTACGATGTTATCTTTCGTCTCTTCTCCTACGAACTACCCAGATTCCATTTCATTTTTTTTTTATTGCTTTTTCTATGGAAATTTTTATGAATTTGGATGTTTTTCTGCTGTCATTGCACCACACTTTTTATTATATTTTATATTTCGTTCCTTTTTTTTTTTCATAAAAAAATTGCTATATGTCCTTAAAGCAATCTTAATACATTTTGTGAGATATGAGTTTGAGGGATACATCATGCAAAATTGGTAGGTCTTTCTTTATCAATTGAAAGTTAAATCTTGTTTTCTACTGGATTGTCAGGCTAATTGACTAATTATTATTTTGTCATGTGAAGGATTCATTGACAACATGTTCCATGAGAATTGAAAATCTTAATCTCTTCGACGCAAAAAGCTATCTTAATTTTGGATTCTTTTCATAGCATTTTTCTTTTAGTTTTACACAATAATATACTTCATGCTGTTCTAATGTGTAGAGTTGTATTCACTGTTAAATGAATAAAACAGGCTACAGTTGTGAGCAAGGGGAACATACATTGTTCAGCCTCTGTATTCTAGTTCATTGTTTTCTATTAAAAATTGACTATTTTGTTGGAACTACTTATATCTGAAGTATACTTTAAATTTTGTTCGTCATGCTCCTGCAGTTCTAATTTTTCACCCCCATTTATTTGGTTCATTTGTTAATTACAATCCATTAATGTTTGTCAGTAACAGGGAAAGGATTTGTAAGGACATCTTTTAGGCCTATATGACGTTTTTGTGTTTCTCAATTTTATATCGGCTAGGTTTTTGATACAACCACATGTATTTCTCTTGTTGAGAATGTTGGTCTGACGCATATTTTGTGGTCTTGGAGAAAATCTATGGAAGATGTAAAGAACAAGTTAAAAAAGAGTAACACCTCCAATTTGGAGTCTTCAAAATAGATAGTGATTTTTGAGTTTTTTGCCGGATCGTTTTAACGACTGATGCTGGTTTTGGACTTCAATTTTCTATAAATATCCACCATCAAGCTCATTTGATTTGGTAATTTATCCAACTGTATCTTGCACGTGTGTTGCTTATTTAAGCTACCTATTCAAGTACCTTCATATCTAAAGAATCATGTTTCTAATATTTATTGTTAGCATGTTATTTAACTATCAAGAGGTATCATATTTTGTTGGGTTGTGAACATTGTTATGAATGGTAAAAAGTATAATTTAGGTTTCGTTTATGGATTGGCTTTTCTCTAGATGAAATTGAATTTTTATCTCTCTCCTCTATATAAGTTGAAGGGGGCAAACTCATTAACCTCTTTTTCCTAGTCTTTGTAGCATTATTCTTGGAAAAAGGACTACATATATATGTGAAATTCATTCAGGTACATTTTTCAAAGTTATTGTCCTAGCATGTGGTCAAGACTTGTGCTTTCCTTAAGAAGAATGAATATTCTCGTAGAAAATTTCGAAGGTATAACTTATTTTGACCATTTACTAGAATTTGTTATGCTATCTTTTTTTCCTTTTGTATGTAACTTTGAACTTGGAACTATGACTTTTTCATGGTTTAGAATTGTGTTTCTATGGAATACATAATGCGTCTTTTCCTTAAGCCAATATCTGCCTCAGGTGCCCAAATTGATATGAGGCATTATTTTTTGTTTAATTCTAAACACAAGCAATATTCATACCTCCTGCAAATTTTCATTTGTTATTGAAAGCAAATAACTTTTCTACCTCATGTGAAGGTATCCAAGATTTTTCTTTCTCGAATTTTTATTTTAAACTTGATACAATTGTTACGATGATCAATTAGCACAATTTCATCTTTCACATCGACACCATATTTAGCAATTATTATATGTTATCTGGAATTAACACATTACCTTAAAAAAAAAAAGACTTATTACATACATTTAATTTATTATGATAGATTTTATTATTTGGGTTATATGTAATTTATCTGTTTTTACATGGTTACCAAAAAAAGCACCAAGTATATATTAGTTTAAATGTATATCCGTCTTTTGTATGCACCAAATATAATTCTTGATTCTTTATCACTTGGCCAATGTTGTCTTGTATTAAAGAAATGCCTAAATCAAATCCATTCAATATTTTTACAAGTTTACAACATATATTGAATAGTACCTTATATCATTGTTGGTTCAAACTTTTTTTTTTCTCTTTTCAGGAAACTACTGTAAAATCTTTTAAGCGCCATCATCCTTATTTTTGTTTTTTCTTTTCTATTTTCAGATTTTTTTATTATTATTTAATTCGTTGACTAAAATATTTGAGATTGCTTAGTATTCGAATTTTCAAACATATTTGAACTATAAATGTAGCTAAGTTTGAGTATAATTTTGATAATTTGGATTAGCTATATCTTGAATTGTACTCAAAAAATAAAAAATAAGATTAATTCTAAGTAATGTACTTTTATCTTATAATAATTGTTTTATTTTATTTTTATTTTTCATATTAGCAAAATGATTGGTTTTATGCTTTGCTCAATTAAACGACCACTTGAAACCAAAAAGATAATGTTAATGAAGATAAGTAGTCTTAAGTAAAAGGTAAAGTAATGTGCATGATAGAAAAATGGTATAAGAAAAAGAGCTAATGGAAATATATTGCTAATTGAAGAAGTAGATGTCAAAGACGAAAATTTGAAGGTGGTGTTAGATAACAAAGATAAACTCAGAAAAGTCAAGGAACATGTAATCTTGGAGATGCAGTTCTTGAAGAACAAAAGTACAAAACAATTAACGTCAAACATATATTTCATGATTTATGCATTGTTGTTGAACGTGATAGGGAGTTCAGAGCTAAATTAAAAAAAAAAGACTAAGACTGAATTGATTATATTCTGAAAGAAAAATGAATGAGTTAGATATTACGAGAATATGATTTACTAAAGAAAATGACATAATGTCGATCAAAACAGAGTATTTAATGTTAATGATTTTAGAGACAAAATGGTGAAGTGTGGATGAAGGGCATAAACACTAGAAGGCTATCACGGAACAGAATCGCTTCTAAAAGTAGAATAATGTTGTTGGATTTTTTTTAGTTGATTTGAATAGGGGTAAATACGATTTTGGTCCCTAAAGTTTTGTGCCAAAATCGAAATCGTCCCTCTTGTAATTTTGGATTTAAAATTGTCCTTAACGTTTTTTTTCGTATTAAAATCGTCCTTTTTATATTTTTTGGACAAAAATACCCTCACCACTACCAACATAATTACTTCCTCCACCACCACCACCACCAACACCAATACCACCGCCACAACCTCCACCAACACCACCACCAGCACCACCAGCACCACCACCAACGCCGCCGCCGTCCCCCTCCCTGCCTCCCCTCCCCCCCACCCCGCGTCCCCTCCCCCTCCCCCTCCCCCTCCCCCTCCCCGTTTTCCCTTCCCCGCTATTACCTGACCCCTTACATGATTTAACTAGAATATGAGCAGCAATTAATAATGTATTGTTTAGATGATTATCAGATTGATTAGTTAAGCTATTCTTGTAATGAACTTGTTAGTCATAACCAATGTAAATAACTAGGCAACTAACAGAATGTTAGACTGATTGCCAATTTTCAATTCATTCATCTTTCTTTCTTACTGTATTCTCTGGAAACTTCTCTTTCTCCCTTCCGCTGATAACTTCCCACATTCTTAACATGGTATCATCGCCTTCAGATCCATGGCCCTCTTTACCATCTTCTTCTTCTTCCTCTTCTCCTAAACTCACACCATAGAGACTGATGAGAGCTGCTTGGTTCTTTCCACGACAGTGTTCCGATCAGCGAGTTAAGGAGGAGAAGTTCTGAATCTCACATTTCAAGATTCATTGATTACTCTTCTTTTTCTTTCAGTTCTTGATTCTTTCTTTGTGCCTTTTACTCTACTGCTTTCAATTTCTTTTCTTCGTGGTTTCTCTCATGGATTCTCAACAAGGTGATCTCGGCAATGCTACTCCGAATGTCGATCTCAATACTCTGTCTCAGTTGCTTCTTCAGATCACTCAACTTCACAATCGGTTGAATCAACCTTCAATACATCCTTCGGCTGATCCTAACAGTCCGTATTTTCTTCATCCAGGTGAGAGTCCAGGAAACCCTATCATTTCCTTTCGACTCAATTCTCAGAACTACACTACATGGTCTCGATCTATATGGCTAGTCTTGAAATCGAAGAACAAGATTCCTTTTATTGACGGTTCTCTCCCCAGGCCTGAAATTTCTGATCCCTTATTCACTGCTTGGGATCGCTGTAATACATTTGTTCTCTCATGGTTAAATCTGTCCCTCTCTCAAGATATACTTCAAAGTGTGATATGGAGGAATGATGCATCTGATTTATGGAATGATCTGCGAAGAAGATATTACCAGGGTGATCTCTATCATGTGTCTGAACTGTATGAAGAATTGTACAACGCTAAGCAAGGTGATCTTAACATCACATCCTATTTCACAAAAATGAAGGGTCTTTGGGAAGAAATTGACAATTTCAGACCAATCCCTTTGTGTACCACCTGCACCAGTGACTGTAATTGTGGGTTAAGCGTGATGCGTTTTTACAGAAATGAAGACTATATAGCAAGATTTCTCCGAGGTCTCAATGAACAGTTTTCTACAGCCAAGACTCAGATCATGTTGCAAAAACCCCTCCCTGATATTGACACTGTTTTTTCCATGTTAACTCAGCAAGAACGCCAATTTCGCCCCTCACTTGATTTACAAGATTCCAAGATTTTGTACGCTGCAACACAAAGTCAAAACTCTAATAGAGGCAGGGGTAGGGGTAGAGGGGGCACTACAGGCAGAGGGAGAGGTCAAGGAAGAGGTTACAACACCAAACATTGCTCTTTTTGTGGAAAAACTGGACATATCATAGACACATGCTACAAGAAGCATGGTCTGCCTCCTCACTTACAAAGAAATGGTGCTGCTAACAACACATTCACTGATGAAGTTGATGAAACCAGTGATTCTCAAAATGCCAATGTTAAAGAGGGTGAGAACTCAGCTTATAGCCTGACCAATGACCAAAGGAATGCACTAATGTCTCTCCTTCACCAGTCCACACCACCATCATCCACAATCAATCAAATTTCTGCACAACAACCCAAGGATCTCAATATCACTCAAGGTACTATTCTTGCTGTCTCGTTATCTGTTAATAAAAAATTTCTCAAATCTGGTGCCTGGGTTATAGACACAGGTGCCACAGATCATGTATGTTTTTCACTTGATTTCTTTCATTCATTCACTAACATCACTCCAATCTCAGTACACTTACCTGATGGGTCCACAGTTGTTACCAAAATTGCCGGAACAGTCTATTTTTCCCAAGATTTATACATTACAAATGTCCTTTATATACCATCATTCAAGTTTAATTTGATGTCAGTTTCCAAAGTCACTTCATCACTAAATTGTCTATTTCTCATCTCTCACAAATTCTGTCAGATTTGGGACTATCATCTATGGAAGATGATTGGCACAGCTGAGAGTAATGGTGAATTATATGCGCTTGGTCACACAAAAACACACACTGAGGTTTCTCATTCATCACCAAATACACAGCATCATATAAACACACATGCATCATCATCACAAGCCCAAGGCAGTCAAATTTGGCATAGAAGATTGGGGCATCCAAGCAATTTTGTTTTAGAAACTATGAAGAAAGTTTTCCCTTTTATTGATTGTGATAATGGCAATTCACCTTGTGAACCCTGCCACTTAGCTAAGCAAAAGAAAATTCCTTTTCCAATAAGCAATTCTGTTGCACATTCTGTATTTGACCTTATACATGTAGACATTTGGGGACCAATTTCTATTACATCCGTTTCTGGTTATAAGTATTTCTTAACCATAGTAGATGATCATAGCCGTTTTACTTGGATAAGATTCATGAAGACAAAATCTGAAGTCTCTAGTTCACTGCAAAATTTCACAAAAATGATTGAAAATCAGTTTTCAAAGTCAATAAAATGTATAAGATCTGACAACGGTCCGGAATTTAACCTTCTTGATTTTTATGCTTCAAAAGGAATTTTACACCAAAATTCATGTGTGGAAACTCCTCAACAAAATGGAGTTGTTGAGAGAAAACACCAGCACATTCTTGCAGTAACTAGATCACTCTTATTTCAGTCTCATGTTCCTAAATGTTTTTGGCATCTTGCTATCTCCCATGCTGTGCATTTGATCAATCGAATTCCAAGTCCAATTATTCAAAATGTGTCTCCATTTGAAAAATTATATGGACGATTGCCTGATTTAGCTCATCTCAAAATTTTTGGATGCCTAGCTTTTGCTTCCACTTTAACTCATAATCGAAAGAAATTAGATGCAAGAGCAACTAAATGCTGTTTCTTGGGTTATAAAGAAGGTGTCAAAGGTTTTTTCCTATATGATTTAAAAACAAGACAATTTTTTATTTCGAGAAATGTTTTCTTCTATGAGTCTGTATTTCCTTTCATTTCAAAAGACAATTCAGAAGCACCTTCGCCTACTATGCATGCTATGCCAAACCCCTCTGTTCATTGGGATGATCTCTTCACACATGACCCATACACACACTTACAATTTACACAATCTGATAACACAAATCACACAAGTGTACATCCCGTCATTCCTCTTAACAATGTTTCCCCTCTTCCTCCGTCAATATCACTGCATTCCACAGAAAATAACGCACCCCCACTGCCAGTGCATTCCTTAGAGCATAATCCTGTAGAACATATAGATAGATCATCTCATCTTAGAAGATCTACTAGAGTCAAGAGGCCTCCAGTGTATCTAAAAGATTTTCAATGTGCAAATAGCATCACTACTCCACAATCTGTACAATCATCTAATTGCAAATATCCCATTTCTAATTCTGTGTCTTACTCTTCATTATCATCTACTCAACTCTCTTTTTCTCTTGCTGTTACTACTGTTGATGAACCAACAACATATGAGGATGCTATCAAATAAGATTGTTGGAGGAAGGCTATTAGTGCAGAACTCTTGGCCCTTGAACAGACTAAAACCTGGTCTCTTACCCCTTTACCACATGGCAAGAAGGCAATCGGATGTCGTTGGGTTTTCAAAGTAAAATTCAATCCTGCTGGTTCCGTGGAGCGACATAAGGCAAGATTAGTGGCGAAAGGCTACACTCAACGCTATGGTTTGGATTATTTGGATACATTTAGTCCCGTGGTTAAAATCACCACTGTGAGACTAATCTTGGCCCTCACTGCCATCTATGGTTGGCACTGCCACCAACTTGATGTAAACACTGCCTTCTTACATGGCGATTTGAAGGAAACAGTGTACATGCGACCTCCACCAGGGTTACCCATCTCATCTCCTGACCTAGTGTGCAAGCTTGACAAGTCCCTCTACGGACTCAAGCAAGCAAGTCGACAATGGAATCTCAAGTTATGTTCAGTTCTTCTCACTCATGGTTACAAACAATCAAAGAATGACTATTCCCTTTTCACCAAGTTGGCTGCTAACTCTTCATTTACTGTCATACTTGCTTATGTCGATGATTTAGTATTGGCCGGCAATGATCTAACCGAAATTCAATCAATCAAAACCATCCTTGATGTTCAATTCAAGATCAAGGACCTTGGTAATCTCAAATATTTCCTTGGCTTCGAGGTTGCAAGAACTAAAGCTGGCATTAGTCTTTATCAAAGGAAGTATGCCTTAGATCTTTTGGAAGAATGTGGCTTATTGGGTGCCAAACCAGCCTCCACCCCTATGGAATATACCCTGAAGCTTTCAAAAGAATCTGGTTCCCCTCTCACAGATGTTAAGCAGTATAGAAGACTTATTGGGCGTTTGGTGTACCTAACAAATACACGTCCAGACATCAGTTTCGCCGTAGGCAAGCTCAGTGAATTCCTCGACAAACCAACAGATTCTCATTTGCAAGCTGCATTTCGTGTCCTCAAGTACATCAAGTCTGCACCAGCCTCTGGCTTATTCTTCGCAGCATCCTCAGAACTCAGACTCTCTGGGTTTGCAGATTCTGATTGGGCTCAATGTCCAGATACACGTCGCTCTATCACAGGATTTTGCTTCTTTCTTGGCTCATCCCTCATCTCTTGGAAAAGCAAGAAACAATCAATAGTGTCTAGATCATCCTCTGAAGCAGAATACAGATCACTCGCCACAGCCACTTGTGAAGCTCGCTGGCTTTCCTATCTCCTCAAGGATCTTCAGATTCCTCATCCTCAACCCATCTCCTTGTATTGTGATAGTCAGTCTGCCCGGCACATCGCCGCTAATCCAGTCTTTCATGAGCGTACCAAGCACATTGAGATCGATTGCCACGTCGTGCGTGATAACATTCTTAGTGGCATGCTTCATCTCTTACCCATTCACACCACTGATCAAGTGGCTGATGTGTTTACAAAACCTTTGTCACCAGCTCCCTTCTCTTCTTGTGTTTCCAAGCTTGGCATGCTTGATTTTCATCAACCAAGCACTGCCAGCTTGAGGGGGCATATTACCTGACCCCTTACATGATTTAACTAGAATATGAGCAGCAATTAATAATGTATTGTTTAGATGATTATCAGATTGATTAGTTAAGCTATTCTTGTAATGAACTTGTTAGTCATAGCCAATATAAATAACTAGGCAACTAACAGAATGTTAGACTGATTGCCAATTTTCAATTCATTCATCTTTCTTTCTTACTGTATTCTCTGGAAACTTCTCTTTCTCCCTTCCGCTGATAACTTCCCACATTCTTAACACCCGCACCCCCACCCCACCCCGCGTCACCTCCCCTCCCCGTCTTCCCTTCCCAGCACCCCCACCCCACCCCCGCGTCCCCTCCCCCTCCCCGTCTTCCCTTCTCAGCACCCCACTCCCACCCCCGCGTCCTCTCCCCCGTCTTCCCTTCCCAGCACCCCCACAAGCAGAAACAGAAAGCACAAAGAAGCAACAAATCAACAAATTCAACACAAAGCCAAATCAACAAATTCAAGCACAAAGAAGCAGAGGCAGAAGGTGAATGGCGGCGGCGGCGGCTGGGTGGTTCCTTTCCCCCACCCCCAACGCGGTGGCAGGAGCATGCATGAACGGCGACGTCTTCCTCTGGTCGTGGTTCCGGCGGTGGCTCGTGGGCGGACCGACGATGGTGGCGGCGGCGTTTCCTTTCTCCCCCCACTCCCAACGCGTTTACTTTCTCCTCCCCAACCCCCAACACGTTTCCTTTGCCCCTCCCTCCCCCAAAACGTATTTTTTTTATTTTTTTAATTTTATTTTTTTATTAAAATAGGGGTAGTTTAGGAATTAAATTAAAATTTTTATTAAAAATGACGATTTTAATACAAAAAAAAAACGTTAATGACGATTTTAATTCGAAAATTACAAGAGGGACGATTTCGATTCTGGACCAAAACGTTAGGGACCAAAATCGTACTTACCCCATTTGAATATTACACTCTCATCTAATAATTAGAAGACTTATTCTTCTAATATATTTTTGATATATATTGATTAATCACTCTACTGTTAAAAAGTTTAAGAATGAAAAAATAGTGTTTATATCACTATAGAATTTATTCTTTTTGTATTTAACAATAGAATTCAAATTATACAAATTTAAAAACTAAATGCTTGAAACTTAAAACAAGAACAAATTGATTGAGGACAATATAAGCTTATGTTTAAAGACAACATAGGATCTTAGTTTTTCTCTAATAATTTATCGACCATTGTAAAATTTTATAGATTAAATTATTCTAAAATTTATTATTATATATTATATATATTAGTTAATAATTATTTCATTATTTAAGTTAATTAAATACTAATTTTATGTCTTACTATTTTAATTCATATATATAATATATTTAACAATTTTTCATTATTTTTGTGTTATGTCTGTGCAACGTACGGATTAATGCGCTAGTATATAATATAAATGGTTAACTATAAAAGTTAAATTTGACAAACATAAAATAATATATCTTTAATTACCAAAAAAAATAATATATCTTTTAAAAATTAATTTTAATAAGTAAAAAATAAAAATTTTACGAAACCGACAATTAAAATTATAACTCATATTATAAGATAGGAGAATGCATGATTAAGTGGTGAATGGATATGAAACTTCGATACTAAAGAGTTTTTTCTAGTCAAATAAATTGGACAACTAGCAATTATAGATATCACAACATATTCACACAATATTAAAGAATTTTTTTTTCAATACTAGTGCATTCACCAAAGTTTAAATCTAAATGCAGCGTATTAAAAAGCACATGAATGCAGCAGAGGTCCAGCACAGATGGCATACCTATCTGCTTTATACAACGCTGCATCCGGGTTCTAATCCCAGCTGAAGCTGATTGTTGGTTTAAGAACTCATGATACTCATGGTAGTGTGTGTAAATGTGTTGTGTGTGTGAAACATAGGTGTAATGCTAAAAATAGGAGGCTGTCCAATCCACTTGACCCAAAAAAAACAAATGAATTACTATTTGAACTAAGGGCTCAGCTGCCAATACAAAAACTTGAGAGTTAAAAGAGTCCAACAGAGGCCCCAAAAATGAGTCCAACAACAATGAAGGCCCAACAACAACAGAGAAAAGCAGCATAAGCCATCCTGAAGGCTAAAATGATGAATTTTGTTGTAAGAGTGGTCTTGGAGATGGAGTTGATTCATTTTAGTGTTTGTATTTGTACCACCATATTACTATTTTTGATGCATTGGCGTGGTGGACACATATTACCATCATGAAATTATGTGGTAGCATTCTTCATGATTGATTGCAACAAAACCAAACGAAACCATGCATGATAAAAGAAAGTAATAATTAAGTTAATAAGCTTGCCTGCCGAATGTAAGATGCTAATACAAATAAATCGATATCAGAATCAGAGTTGCTATCTTTGATGCTTTGGAATTATCACAATTCATAGGCATATCTCAGCCACCTTGTCTAATTACTTTGGAAACTGTTAGCGTTGGACACATCTCGTTTATAAATAATATAGTTACTCAATTACAGTAAGGTTATACCAAGGCAGATGGGTTATGGTGCTGCACTGTTTCTGCTTCTTGCATTTATCACAACACCTGCAGATTCTGCCTTGCTTGCCAAGAGCTTCAGGGATTGCATGGCAACAACTTTTGGTTCTGAATCCATTGAAACAATACTCCTCACCTCATCCTCCTCACAGTATCCGCAAGCATTGCAATCATTCCAACAGAATCCAAGATGGCTCAACTCCTCATCCTCAACCAAGCCTCTTGCCATTCTAACACCACTCCATCAATCTCACATTCAAGTAGCCATTCTATGCGCCAAGAAACTTGGCATGCATCTCAGAGTCAGAAGTGGTGGCCATGACTATGAAGGCCTGTCTTATCTTTCAACTTATAAGCCTCCATTTGCCTTTGTCATGATAGATCTCAACCAACAACGTTCCATTGATATCAACCTTGCTGATGAAACGGCTTGGGTTCAAGCTGGTGCTACTCTTGGTGAACTCTACTACGAGATTTCAAAAGCAAGTGGAGTCCATGGATTCCCTGCAGGGATATGTCCAAGTGTTGGAGTGGGAGGCCACATCAGTGGTGGAGGATTCGGGACCATGTTGAGGAAGTTTGGAACTGCAGCAGATCATGTTGTTGATGCTTACCTCGTTGATGCAAATGGAAACATTCTTGACAGAAAATCAATGGGAGAAGATCTCTTCTGGGCCATAAGAGGAGGCAGTGCAACCAGCTTTGGAATCATTCTTGCATGGAAGATCAAGCTTGTGAGAGTTCCACCAATAGTTACTGGATTCAACATTCAGAGAACATTGGAGGAAGGAGCCACAATTCTCATCAACAAGTGGCAACACGTAGCAGATAAGCTCCACGAAGATCTTTTCATCAGAGTGGTTGCTCAGAATCGTGGTGGTGGTTCATCATCAACAATCCTAGCAAGCTTCAACTCTCTGTTTCTTGGAGGAAAAGAAAAGCTGATGGCAATGATGAAGGAGGAATTCCCAGAATTGAGGTTGGAAGCTAAAGACTGCATTGAAATGAGTTGGATTCAGTCAACAGTGTACTTTGCTGGATACAGAATATGGGAACCAGCACAAGTGTTGCTCAACAGAATCACCACTTACAAGAGCTCCTTCAAGGCCAAGTCTGACTTTGTGATGGATCCTATACCGGAAATTGGGCTACAAGGAATTTGGAATTTGCTTCTAAGAGAAGATGCATTTGCATTGCTAATAATGGATCCCTACGGTGGTAGGATGAATGAGATTTCAGAATATGAAATCCCTTTTCCACACAGGAAGGGAAACTTGTACAACATACAGTACTTGGTTAAGTGGGATGACAACAGCATTCAAGCATCCAATAGGCATGTAAATTGGATGAGAATGCTTCATAGCTATATGACTCCATATGTTTCAAGATCCCCAAGAGCTGCATATGCCAACTATAGGGATCTTGATTTAGGTAGAAACCGCAAACATCATATTCCTAACACAAGCTACTCAGAAGCAAGTGTTTGGGGTTTGAAGTACTTCAAGGGAAACTTCAAGAGATTGGCACAAATTAAGACAAGGGTTGATCCCCATAACTTTTTCAGGAATGAACAGAGTATTCCTATCTTAAACTGACTTTCTTTTCCCTTTATTTCTTATAAGAGCACGAGTGATATTATGTTGAACATATGCATTGTGTGTCGTAATAAACTAAACTAAGCTTAACTAAGTTTTTTATTCCCTTTTTTACCCCTGCTCTCAAGTTATTGATTGCAGTTTGCCAAAAAAGCGCCAAGGGATAATAAGTAATTAATAAGGCAACGGGAACATTCTTCTTTTGACCTATATGCACTGGTGCACTTAATATAAGTGACCTACACAGACCAATGTATATAAAATATAGATATTATGACCTACCAATACTATCATGTCAATAAGCGTGTGCTCTGAAGAATAGTTTGGGCCATCTTGTGGTCAACTCAGACACTTGTAAAGCAGAAGCTAAGAGTGGGGGTAGTGGAACTTTATCTCACCACATTATACTACTGAATACTGATGCCAATATTTGTTAATGCATTGAATGTTAATACATATACGATACATCATACCAAGTTTTAATTGTATGTAAACTTGAATGGAAGTTAAAACTTAAAAACTTAAAACACTAGATACGTGAAGTATTTCCAACTCTCCATGTACTTCAAACCATCATACATGAAAAATCACTCTATGATATTGTGTGTGTATATATATATATATATATATATAGTCATTTATCACTGTTCGCAAATGGTTTTGCCAGCTTTAATTTTGGTCAATTAAATTACGTATATTGAATTGTTGATCAGATTATACATAATAATTATGTGGGAACGGGAACTAACACCACATGTATATATAAGATTCTGTCTAAATTTTATGATTTTCTCAGAATTTCTTTTCAAAGACTATAAATAAAAAACATAATATCCGTTTAAAGTATTCTAAAGATCCAAATATGCCGGTCATTTTTTTAATTAAAAAATATATGGATTGAATTATTTGTGAAAAAACTAAAGAGACTACTATGTGTTCCAGCTTTAGAAAGGAGAGAAAGATTGGAGTTATTGCATTGAGACGTGGGCGGCTCCACAAAAGAAGCCGAATGAAACGCGCATGTCACCGCGATTCATAGTTGACCCTCCAAAGAATACACACACACATGCTAAAATATAAAAATAACATGAAAATTCTACCTAGCTACTTACGTGCAGCTGAGCATCTCTCACTCTATATATAGATAGATATATGGCGACGATTGCATCATTGACAACAGAAAATAACAAAGCTAGAGATGATGGCTTATTATGTGATTGTGTTTCTTGCATTGATCTCGTATGCAGGCTCCGTTGAGGAGCAGAGTGTAAGTTTCAAGAATTGCATGAAGAGCAGTGCCGGAGCTGCTACTTCCATTGAAACAATAGCCCTCACCTCATCATCCTCACAGTATCAACAAGCCTTGCAATCATTCGAACAGAATCCAAGATGGGTGAATTCCTCATCAACCTCAACCTCACCCACTACGCCTCTTGTCATTCTCACGCCTCTCACTGCTTCTCAGATTCAAGCTGCCATTCTCTGCACCAAGAAACTTGGCATGCAGATCAGAGTCAGAAGTGGCGGCCACGACTACGAAGGCCTTTCCTTTCTCTCTTATTCCAAGGCCCCATTTGTGATGCTTGACCTCAACAAGCTCCGCTCCATCGACATCAACCTTGCCGACGAGACAGCCTGGGTTCAAGCTGGCGCTACACTCGGTGAACTCTACTACAAGATCTCCAAAGCAAGTGCACTCCATGGATTCCCTGCAGGAATATGTCCAAGCATTGGACTGGGAGGCCACATCAGTGGTGGAGGATTTGGCACCATGCTCAGGAAGTTTGGAACTGCAGCAGATAATGTTGTCGATGCCACCGTCATCAATGCAAATGGCACAATTCTTGACAGAAAATCAATGGGAGAAGACCTCTTCTGGGCCATCAGAGGAGGCGGCGGAACCAGCTTCGGAGTGGTTCTTTCATGGAAGATCAAGCTGGTCCGAGTTCCGCCTGTTGTGACGGCATTCAACGTCCAAAGAACGGTGGCGGAAGGAGCAACAAAGCTCATTCTCAAGTGGCAAACCATAGCAGATAAGCTGCCTAAGGATCTTTTCATCAGGGTGGTTGCGCAGAACACCGGCGCCAATTCAGCAACAGTGCAAGTGTTATTCAACTCTTTCTTCCTGGGAGGAATAGACAGATTGATGCCGATAATGAAGCAGAGCTTCCCTGAGTTAGGGTTGCAGGCCAAGGACTGCACTGAAATGACATGGATCCAATCTGCTCTGTTCTTTGGTGGACACAGCAAAGACGACGCTCCGGAGGCGTTGCTGGACCGAGTGACGACATTCAAGAGCTCATTCAAGGCCAAATCCGACTACGTAAGGAAGCCTATACCGGAGGCAGGGCTTGAAGGCATCTGGAAGTTGCTTTTGAAAGAAGATGTGCAGGCATTGCTTATAATGGAGCCCTATGGCGGAAGGATGAGTGAGATTCCAGAATCTGAAATCGCATTTCCTCACAGGAAAGGGAATCTCTACAACATACAGTACATGGTGAAGTGGGATGTGAATACCGCGGAGGCATCCAGAAGGCATGTGAGGTGGATGACAAGTCTTTACAGTTATATGACTCCTTATGTTTCCAACTCTCCAAGGGCCGCCTATGTCAACTACAGAGATCTTGATATTGGCACTAACAAACGTCATAACACCAGCTTCGCGGAAGCAAGTGTTTGGGGGATCAAGTACTTCAAGGCCAACTTCATCAGATTGTCGCAGATTAAGGAAAAGGTTGACCCACACAACTTTTTCAGGAACGAACAGAGCATTCCTCTCTTTAGCTGAATTCAATTCTTACTTTTCATTTCATTATTATTTATTATGTATGCTTGTTTGTAATAAGTAACTCCAACCATCTGGCATTATTTATTGAGTAAATGCTCAAAATGTTCCTTGAATTTCAAATTTTATTTAATTTAGTCTTCCACTTTTTAAAATAATCAATTAAATGCTTGAAATTCGAAAAAGTACATTTCTGTTAGTTCTTTACAAAAGTGTCTTTTACACATTGATGATGTGGCATTCCAGCTGTATGGTGATGTGTACTAAACTTGAATTTGATTCAAATTGGTACCTGAAATCGCTTAATAATATTTAAATCAGTCCATTTTCAATTGTAAAACCCTAATCCCTAAATTATTATCTTCTCTTCTTTGATTGTCTTCTTCTCTTCTTCATCCTCTCCGCTATTTTCCAGTTCATATTCATTCTGAACTACAAGATCAGTACACTTACCTAAAAACTATTTTGATTACAAGTTAATGCGATTGGATTAATTTTAAATTCAACACAGATTTAAATTATATGTATTCGTCCATTAAGCTAAAATATATTTTCCACTTTTAATAAGGTAATCATTATCATCATCTTCAAGATCTTAACATCACTTTCTAAATTTGTTATTTTTCAATTGAACTCATGCAAAAAATTTTGTGAAATGGGTGTTGCACAAACTGGTTCTTCGCCTCCATCAACCCAACAGAAAAAATTACAATAAATTCCATACTACAAAGTAAAAAACGCAGGTGAATCCAAACTCAAAGTGAAACTATCTTAACATTTTCTTTAGAGCCATAACCTTACCTCATAGTTTGGACAACCATAAAATAGTCTAGCAGAATTCTCTGTTGTCGTTGAATACTTCATCACCATCCGAAGTCTGCAATTACAGAAAACGGCGTTCCTACTTCCCCTGTTGTACATTCCTTTGCTGTCATAAGGTCTCCCTACAGAGTTGTTCTTACTTGAGCTACTTTGCCTTCTCTCCCCACCACCCATCATCACTCATGCAGACGAGAAAAGAAGATAAACTGAAAGATAGTGGAGAGTTCGAAGAAGAGAAGAAGACAGCAGAGAGATCGAAGAAGAGAAGTCAATAATTTGGGAATTAGAGTTTTATAATTGAAAATAGACTAATTTGGATATTATTAAGTAATTTTAGGTACCAATTTGAATCAAATTCAAATTTAATACACATCAGTATACATCCGGAATGTCACATCATCAACATTTAGATGACATTTCTGTAAGAGACTAACGGAGATGCACTATTTCGAATTTCAGGGATTTAATTGGTCATTTTAAAAAGTTGAGGACTAAATTGAATAGCAATTTAAAATTTAGGGATCATTTTAGACATTTACTCGTTATTTCTTTTTCAAAATTAGATGCTATAAAAGATCATAAATTTCATATATTCTACATTACACCAAGGCTATTAATAGCCATCAGTTTTCCATGGGGTATTTCTAACTACAATGTTAAAGAAAACTAAACTATAGAAAGGGATAAAAGCACATTCGTAGTAAGAGAATTTGTCTATTGAGTAGTTCAATTATTGGACGACTTGTGCTCCAACAATTCAGTCTTGTATCTTTCCTTATCTCTCAGCCCTTTCTCCTGATAAACCTGCATGACATTTTACAAAAAGTCATATGAGAAAGTCTTGGTGATAATTGCAACTTCTAGCTTCGACACATTTCTTGAGATTAGAATGTTTATTCCACAAAACACACATGCTTATAGGCGAACATTACAGTACTACTTTCAATTCACAAACTTCCACAGAAGTATATGTATAAAAATTTAAAGCACCAAGCCTTTATCCAAATGCAAAACTGAGCATCAGTACCTGTCTTTCTGCTTCTGTTAGATTGTTCCATAGAAACCCAATCCTCTTACTAATCGCTCTCTCTTCACCATGGAATAAGGGCCTCAACCTGGCATAATTCTCAGCAAAGAAGAAATAGTAGCCACTCTTGTTTGACTTCGGCCGAGATGGATCGCCTAATGCCAATCTAGATTTCTTTCGTTTCCGTGAACCATGGACACCAACAGTATTAGAACTCTGGGACAAACTGATGGGAACATGGTATAGAATACCTTTCACCTGTTCAGAACCCAGATTCACTGTAACTATATAACCACCATCAAACTTCCCATCAATTGTTCCAGGCACCACAGAACCAAGCTGCTGTGTTTTACCGGCTGCATATAAGAAAGACAATGCTTAGCGGTTATCACATATTCAAAGCATATTGCTTTAGTAGGAAGACACAGACTCTACTTTACATCCACCACTGCTGTTATTCCGAGAAGCATGAGAAGTGAGCAAAAGCAGACAGAGATACAAGTGTGCATATGAAGCAACCAAAGCAGCAAACAAATCAGATCTAAATGCTCCATTCACTAATCCTGAACATGCAAACCATTCAAAGCAGTACCTTCACCAAAGGGTGTGAAGCTATCAACGAGACTCCTATTTGCAGGATCTGGATATACGGTATAAGAAATAACTTATGCGTCAAAAAAGGAAAGATCACAAGCATAATTAGATGGGGGAAAGAGAGAACCTTTTTTTGTTTCGCCAGGTGTTGAGGAAGGAGGGACTTGTTTCCGAAAGTAATACGCTTGCTCAAAGTGACAAAGCAATGATAGATAGTATCTGCGCACCATAAATGATGCGCTTGTAAAAGACATTGAGGTTGGAAGCTAAAGACTGCATTGAAATGAGTTGGATTGAGTCAACAGTGTACTTTGCGGGATACAGAATATGGGAACCAGCACAAGTGTTGCTCAACAGAATCACCACTTACAAGAGCTCCTTCAAGGCCAAGTCTGACTTTGTGATGGATCCTATACCGGAAATTGGGCTACAAGGGATTTGGAATTTGCTTCTAAGAGAAGATGCATTGGCATTGCTAATAATGGATCCCTACGGTGGTAGGATGAATGAGATATCAGAATATGAAATCCCTTTTCCACACAGGAAGGGAAACTTGTACAACATACAGTACTTGGTTAAGTGGGATGACAACAGCATTCAAGCATCCAATAGGCATGTAAATTGGATGAGAATGCTTCATAGCTATATGACTCCATATGTTTCAAGATCCCCAAGAGCTGCATATGCCAACTATAGGGATCTTGATTTAGGTAGAAACCGCAATCATCATACTCCTAACACAAGCTACTCAGAAGCAAGTGTTTGGGGTTTGAAGTACTTCAAGGGAAACTTCAAGAGATTGGCACAAATTAAGACAAGGGTTGATCCCCATAACTTTTTCAGGAATGAACAGAGTATTCCTATCTTAAACTGACTTTCTTTTCCCTTTATTTCTTATAAGAGCACGAGTGATATTATGTTGAACATATGCATTGTGTGTCGTAATAAACTAAACTAAGCTTAACTAAGTTTTTTATTCCCCCTTTTACCCCTGCTCTCAAGTTATTGATTGCAGTTTGCCAAAAAAGCGCCAAGGGATAATAAGTAATTAATAAGGCAACGGGAACATTCTTCTTTTGACCTATATGCACTGGTGCACTTAATATAAGTGACCTACACAGACCAATGTATATAAAATATAGATATTATGACCTACCAATACTATCATGTCAATAAGCGTGTGCTCTGAAGAATAGTTTGGGCCATCTTGTGGTCAACTCAGACACTTGTAAAGCAGAAGCTAAGAGTGGGGGTAGTGGAACTTTATCTCACCACATTATACTACTGAATACTGATGCCAATATTTGTTAATGCATTGAATGTTAATACATAGAGGAGGGATAGGGCAGCAACTTTTATGCTTTGTAGCCATCAAATAGCCATTAATGATGATTTTAATGATGTGAGATTGGTGTGAGATTTTATCCAATGACTCACTTTTTTTTGCTAGTTACATGCTGGACAGAATTTAAAAAAGTTGCTGGCCCCTTAGACTTTTCGTAATAGATATACGATACATCATACCAAGTTTTAATTGTATGTAAACTTGAATGAAAGTTAAAACTTAAAACACTAGATACGTGAAGTGTTTCCAACTCTCGATGTACTTCAAATAATCATACATGAAAAACCACTCTATGATATTGTAATATATATATATATATATATATGTCATTTATCACTGTTCGCAAATGGTTTGGCCAGCTTTAATTTTGGTCAATTAAATTACGTATATTGAATTTTTTATTAGATTATACATAATAATTATGTGGGAACGGGAACTAACACCACATGTATATACAAGATTCTGTCTAAATTTTATGATTTTCTCAGAATTTCTTTTCAAAGACTATAATTAAAAAACATAATATCCGTTTAAAGTATTCTAAAGATCCAAATATGCTGGTTATTTTTTTAATTAAAAAATATATGATCTAGGATTGAATTATTTGTGAAAAAACTAAAGAGACTACTATGTGTTCCAGCTTTAGAAAGGAGAGAAAGATTCGAGTTATTGCATTGAGACGTGGGCGGCGCCACAAAAGAAGACGAATGAAACGCGCATGTCACCCGATTCATAGTTGACCCTCCAAAGAATACACACACATGCTAAAATAACATGAAAATTCTACCTAGCTACTTACGTGCAGCTGAGCATCTCTCTCTATATATATAGATAGATATATGGGGACGATTCCATCATTGACAACAGAAAATAACAAAGCTAGAAATGATGGCTTATTATGTGATTGTGTTTCTTGCATTGATCTCGTATGCAGGCTCTGTTGAGGAGCAGAGTGTAAGTTTCAAGAATTGCATGAAGAGCAGTGCTGGAGCTGCTACTTCCATTGAAACAATAGCCCTCACCTCATCATCCTCACAGTATGAACAAGCCTTGCAATCATTCGAACAGAATCCAAGATGGGTGAATTCCTCATCAGCCTCAACCTCACCCACTACGCCTCTTGTCATTCTCACGCCTCTCAGTGCTTCTCAGATTCAAGCTGCCATTCTCTGCACCAAGAAACTTGGCATGCAGATCAGAGTCAGAAGTGGCGGCCACGACTACGAAGGCCTTTCCTTTCTCTCTTATTCCAAGGCCCCATTTGTGATGCTTGACCTCAACAAGCTCCGCTCCATCGACATCAACCTTGCCGACGAGACAGCCTGGGTTCAAGCTGGCGCTACACTCGGTGAACTCTACTACAAGATCTCCAAAGCAAGTGCACTCCATGGATTCCCTGCAGGACTATGTCCAAGCATTGGACTGGGAGGCCACATCAGTGGTGGAGGATTTGGCACCATGCTCAGGAAGTTTGGAACTGCAGCAGATAATGTTGTCGATGCCACCATCATCGATGCAAATGGCACAATTCTTGACAGAAAATCAATGGGAGAAGACCTCTTCTGGGCCATCAGAGGA
The DNA here is from genome assembly GCF_059453495.1 of Arachis ipaensis. Classification (NCBI taxonomy): domain Eukaryota; kingdom Viridiplantae; phylum Streptophyta; class Magnoliopsida; order Fabales; family Fabaceae; genus Arachis; species Arachis ipaensis. The sequence continues at coordinate 296,035 of NC_142444.1, read as the reverse complement.
GGCGGTGGAACCAGCTTCGGAGTGGTTCTTTCATGGAAGATCAAGCTGGTTCGAGTTCCTCCTGTTGTCACGGCATTCAACGTCCAAAGAACGGTGGCGGAAGGAGCAACAAAGCTCATTCTCAAGTGGCAAACCATAGCAGATAAGCTGCCTGAGGATCTTTTCATCAGGGTGGTTGCGCAGAACACCGGCGCCAATTCAGCAACAGTGCAAGCGTCATTCAACTCTTTCTTCCTGGGAGGAATAGACAGATTGATGCCTATAATGAAGCAGAGCTTCCCTGAGTTAGGGTTGCAGGCCAAGGACTGCACTGAAATGACATGGATCCAATCTGCTCTGTTCTTTGGTGGATACAGCAAAGATGATGCTCTGGAGGCGTTGCTGGACCGAGTGACGACATTTAAGAGCTCATTCAAGGCCAAATCCGACTATGTAACGAAGCCTATACCGGAGGCAGGGCTTGAAGGCATCTGGAAGTTGCTTTTGAAAGAAGATGTGCTGGCATTGCTTATAATGGACCCCTATGGCGGAAGGATGAGTGAGATTCCAGAATCTGAAATCGCATTTCCTCACAGGAAAGGGAATCTCTACAACATACAGTACATGGTGAAGTGGGATGTGAATACCGCGGAGGCATCCAGCAGGCATGTGAGGTGGATGACAAGTCTTTACAGTTATATGACTCCTTATGTTTCCAACTCTCCAAGGGCCGCCTATGTCAACTACAGAGATCTTGATATTGGCACTAACAAACCTGATAACACCAGCTTCGCGGAAGCAAGTGTTTGGGGGGTCAAATACTTCAAGGCCAACTTCATCAGATTGTCGCAGATTAAGAAAAAGGTTGACCCACGCAACTTTTTCAGGAACGAACAGAGCATTCCTCTCTTTAGCTGAATTCAATTCTTACTTTTCATTTCATTATTATTTATTATGTATACTTGTTTGTAATAACTAACTCCAATCATCAGGCATTGATTTCCTTTTCAAAATTAGCTGCTACAAAAGATCTTAAATTTCATATATTCTACATTACACCAAGGCTATTCATAGCCATCAGTTTTCCATGGGGTATTTCTAACTACAATGTTAAAGAAAACTAAACTATAGAAAGGGATAAAAGCACATTCATAGTAAGAGAATTTGTCTATTGAGTAGTTCAATTATTGGACGACTTATACTCCAACAATTCAGTCTTGTATCTTTCCTTATCTCTCAGCCCTTTCTCCTGATAAACCTGCATGACATTTTACAAAAAGTCGTATGAGAAAGTCTTGGTGATAATTGCAGCTTCTAGCTTCTTCGACACATTTCTTGAGATAGAATGTTTATTCCACAAAACACGCATGCTTATATGCGGACATTACAGTACTACTTTCAATTCACAAACTTTAACAGAAGTATATGTATAAAAATTTCAAGCACCAAGCCTTTATCTAAATGCAAAACTGAGCATCAGTACCTGTCTTTCTGCTTCTGTTAGATTGTTCCATAGAAACCCAATCCTCTTATTAATCGCTCTCTCTTGACCATGGAATAAGGGCCTCAACCTGGCATAATTCTCAGCAAAGAAGAAATTGTAGCCACTCTTGTTTGACTTCGGCCGAGATGGATCGCCTAATGCCAATTTAGATTTCTTTCGATTCCGTGAACCATGGACACCAACAGTATTAGAACTCTGGGACAAACTGATGGGAACATGGTACAGAATACCTTTCACCTGTTCAGAACCCAGATTAACTGTAACTATATAACCGCCATCAAACTTCCCATCAATTGTTCCAGGCACCACAGAACCAAGCTGCTGTGTTTTACCGGCTGCATATAAGAAATACAATGCTTAGCTGTTATCACATATTCAAAGCATATTGCCTTAGTAGGAAGACACAGACTCTACTTTACATCCACCACTGCTGTTATTCCAAGAAGCATGAGAAGTGAGCAAAAGCAGACAGAGATACAAGTGTGCATATGAAGCAACCAAAGCAGCAAACAAATCAGATCTAAATGCTCCACTCACTAATCCTGAACATGCAAAGCATTCAAAGCAGTACCTTCACCAAAGGGTGTGAAGCTATCAACGAGACTCCTATTTGCAGGATCTGGATATACCGTATAAGAAATAACTTATGCGTCAAAAAAGGAAAGATCACAAGCATAATTAGATGGGGGAAAGAAAGAACTTTTTTTGTTTCACCAGGTGTTGAGGAAGGAGGGACTTGTTTCCGAAAGTAATACGCTTGCTCAAAGTGATAAAGCAATGATAGATAGTATCTGCGCACCATAAATGATGCACTTGTAATAGTCTCTCGAAACTTGAAGCCCACAATCACATCCTTCCATTTGCGTTCTACAATTACCTACATGTACTTCAGAAAAAAACTTAGGAGGAATTACTTTAGAAAAGTCTTACAAAAGGGAGAAATGAGAAATCAATATAAAAAAGATTTCAAGATACTGAGCAGAATCATAGATAAATTGCAATCATAAAATCTTTGCCATCAGCAGAAAAGATCCGGTGAAAACATGGAAGTCATTTACCGTGACATTAAAGGAACTCTAAATTTTAGCAATTAGCAGAGAATAGAGATATCAAATGCATACCTTTTCAATACCACCACGAGATGTTACTTCCACGAAAAGGCGATATAGATCTAGTGGCCTTCCTCCTATGGTGGGAACCCTAAACCAACAAAAAGGGGGGAAATTTGTCAATTTCGTCTAAGTAATTTTTGCCATCATGTACACTACTGCACTTTCATAGCATAATCCAATTCCATTATCATGTTTTAAATTTCGCTACCACGGGCAATTTTTCTCTCAGGGCACACCAGAAAACAATCAAAGATGACAAATTTCCATAAACTTAAATTAGAAAGAGAAAAATTAGAAACAAAAAGGAAGACGTACTTAAATTTAGTGCCGAATGATTTGTGAAAAGATTCAAGCTTATCCCAAAAGAGGTTGGAATCACGGGCAAGGTCGTCGTACAAAGCTGTTGGTGTTGGATAAGCTTTGGTGGCTGCGTCGGAGGATTTCCCATTTCCGTTTGGTGTGTCTCTCTCACTCTCTTGCTGGCACCAATCGGTGGAACCTTGAGCTGAACTAGTTGTCATTTTTTTGTCTTCGCTAAAATAACTAAAAGTAAAAACACCCTATTTTCATAGATTGCTTTAGCTTACTCTACAAACCTTAAGTACTATTATACTTTTCATATAATATACCGCATGTCATTCTAACTTTTGATATTTTGATATCAAGCGTATTCTTGTCAATTACAGTGCATATATAAACGTTCTTATATTTTAATAATTTATAATTGGGTTTTCATATTTTTAAAAATTGTAATTATTTTTTCATCGTTAAAAAAAGAAAATTTTTAGGTGTATTCTTATAGAAACGTAACTGAAAATAAGTATAAACCGTAAAGTTTAAGAACCTGAATAGTAGTGTGCAAGCTTTTGATCTTAATTGAATTTGATACCAATTTAGTGGTAGGGGTGGAAAACGATTGTACTAATATGCGAACAACCATTAACATGACTAGGTGCCAATTAAGTGCCTTTTCTTTTTGTTACGAGCTTGAAAGCAGTTTCAGAAAGGGAAAAAAATGGCATTCTGAAGGGCAAATTATGGAACTTAAAATTAGCCAATAGAATTATTTGATTCCCTTTATTAAGAATAAAAGACATAGTAAAATGTAGGGGTGGCAAAACGGGTCGAGCCCGTCGGACCGATCCGCTAAACCCGCTAAAAAGGCGGGTCGGGCTAGGAATTGGAGCCCGCCAAATTAAAAAAACCCGCCAAACCCGCACCGCCAAATTGGCGGGTTTTAGCGGGGCGGGGCGGGCCGGTCCGCCGGGCCGAAGATTTTTATTTTCTTTTTTTTTAATTAAATAAAAGAGTGATTACTATTATAAAATTAATAATTATAGAATTTTTAAACACTTTTTTTCATTTTTTGTTTTTATTCTTTTTTGAGTTATTAACTTTATTTATTTTATTTTACAATATTGTATATATGCTCAAATTATGTGACTTATTTTTTAAAATAAAGATGATTCTATTGACAAATATTATTTTGAACAATTTTATTGAAGTTAAAAAATAAAAAAAATAGTAAAAAAATTATATTATAATTTGACTATTTTTTATTTGTATTTGATTTTTTAATTATTATTTTTTGGTTAATTTTAATGAATTTTATTTTTCAAAAAAAAAAAAAGAGTCAAGCGAGTTAGCCCGCCAACCCGCCAATCCGCCATAAAACGGGGCGGGCTAGCATTTTGAACCCATTTTAGTTGGTGGGGCGGGCCGGTCCGTCCCGTTTATGTGGCGGGCCTAGGCGGGGCGGGTTGGGGCGGGCCAGTCCACTTTGCCACCCCTAGTAAAATGTAAAGCTGTACATATGTACATGGAATAGAGGTTTAGGAAGTATTAGAGATATAACCATTAAAATGTTATCTTTTCTGATCAGCTGTAAATTCTTGGGATGAGTGGTATATGACATGGTATTAAAACTCTAGATTCGAAAGATCAAGAATTCAATCAATAGTTTCCATCTATCCTACTGAATCGAACATTTCTAAACCTCCTTCGTACAGATTAGCTCCCTATACTTCCTCACTATTTTATTTGAAATCCTCCGAAAATGGAAATATATGAATCGAATCTATAACCATGATCAATAAAACAAAAGGAAACTTCCTTCTTTTTGGGTTCCAGATTGAATATTAAACATTAGCCAAAAAAAAAAACTAAACCATGATTACACTAACGCTAAGCTAGGGTGAATATCTGTTTAAGGCGTATAATGCAGTCTTGTCTTTGTAGGTTTTGCAAATTGAGCAACGAATCTGCTTGAACGATATGGAGACACAAACGCACACGTGCATGAATGAGAATAGTAGTTATACACATGGGAAAGCAAGCTAAATAAGCTAGCAGTTGATAATGCAGAAGTAGAAAAGATATACATAGATGAGTAGCAGCAGATCAGAGAGAATATAAATAATAAATGGATGTATTTGACTCATTGAGGAAAGAAACTAGGATCATAGCCATTGCTGGAGGTGGCCAAGATGTAGTAAGCAACGATGTGGCCGAGGGATCCCCAAGCCAATACATCAACAAGGTTGAATCCCACAGGATCGTTGGATTTGAGGATGCTGACGTACTCCTTGGCACGCGAGTCACCAGCCTCGAAGTGCGTGATCCCGTTCTGCTCCGGCAACCCTTGCTTGGCCACGTTCTCCCTCTGGAAGTTGAAGAACACGAACCTCCCCAAGAACAGCGACAGCCCAGTGCTCAGGCTTATCACCAGAGCTGGGCTCAGCTCAGCTCTCACGCCGCCACGTGGAGGAACCACCCTTCTCACGCCGCTGCTGCTTGACAAGCTCCTTCTAATTGTGAGCTGCCTCAGACCCTGGAAGCACACGCTTGATGGCTTCTGGTGTATGGTGGGCGATGATAAGGCACGATGATGGGTACTTGATATCATCATGGATGATGCTGAGGCTGCCATTTTCTGCTTGCTTTGCTTTCGCCTTTCTCAGAGTTGATGATATAGAGTGGTTGTGGAAGCCAAAGATAAAGATAGATGCTTTCTCATTCTCCACCATGGAATCCGGATTTGCTTATGACTTGCCTTACTTCTATTGGCTCATTTTGGATCACATCTTGTTCCTTTTACATTTCATTATTTACAAAACAATAATTCACTCAATAACTCCTTCTACGGATAAATTAGAATTTAATTTTGATTTACATTCAGTTTTTTTTTATGTAATTAATATAAAAAATAATTATTTTTAGTTATGTGATATTATGTAGTTAAATATACTTATAAAATTATTTTATATTAATAGTATATTAAAATTAAAATTTAAAAATTATTCAATCATATTATACAAAATATATAGTAAAAAATTTATATATTAATATATTTTTAGTGATAAAGTTATTTTTATTTTTTATTTTTTGAAGGTTTAAAAATTTAAGTTTTAATATTTTTTATTTAATATTTAATATTTAAAATAATTTTATATTAACCGTATATCAAAATTAAATTCTAAAAATTATTCAATCATATTATACAAAATATATAGTGAAAATTTTATATATTGATATGTTTTTAGTGATAAAGTTATTTTTTATTTTTTATTTTTCATTATTTGGAGGTTTGAAAATTTAAGGTTTAATATTTTGTATTTAAAATTTAGAATTAAGAATACTCAACAAAATTAACTTGTGAAGAATATTAAAATTTTATATTTAAAATTAAAAATTAAAAATTCTATTTAATATTAAAATTTGTCATCAAAATTAATTATCATATATTTTTATATCGATATATATAATTTAATTATTTTTTATATTTTAATATATATTATATATTAATAAGAAATTTTGATATATACCTAATTGATATAGAATAAGTTAAAATTTACTACCAAAAGTCAATTCCTGACCAACTCTTTCAAAAACTCGAATATAAAATAAATAAATAAATGAATCCACAAGAAGTCAACAAGTGAACAGATGTCATTTTAAAAATCAATAAATAGACAAACAGTAAATGAAGAGAATTCAGAATTGTATTGAAGAGGGTAAAAAGGTAACGAATGAATGGAGCGTGATAATCAGCGATGCAAGTATTGGAAAAATAGAATTAGTAGTGGTTCTAGATAGATCCATTAACCAACTACGAAGCAAAGTGGGCGCTCCCATGGTCTCATTAGTCAACAGTGAGCAGCGATTTGATTAGTAATTAATTAATTAAATGAGAATGAAGAGGATGAAATAGAATATGAGGAGTTGTGATTATCTTGGTGTAACAGCAACAATTGCAACCGAGAGAGGGACATGTCGATGGTGCTGAGGAGGGTGTGGGAACTGGTGTCAAGCACGTCGAGAGGGAAAGTGGATGGGAGCGGAGCAGAGGCGTGTTCACGATCCGATCTGGGAGAGTTGGAGCAGCTGCCGGGAGACATATTGTTGCAAATCCTGAGGGTGTTGGGGCCCAAGGATGCAGCCAAAATGAGCTGCGTATGCAAGGCTCTCAGATGCCTCGTTTTCGACAATCGTTTGTGGGTTCACTTCCTTCAGACCTATCAGCCCGACCCTTCTTCCGACTCTCTTTTCTTTGCTGAGGCCACCTTGAGCTATGGCTACCCTCTCCCTCTTCCGTCAGTACTATTCCTCTTTCATTCTTCCAATTTTCATTCCTTCTTTCCTGCTTTCTCATTATTCAATTCAATTACAGACCCTTCCATGCCCGCACCCCCCAGCTCTCCTTCAAGCATATTTATGGCCAACGAGCTCGCGTTCCTGGTTCCGTTATCATTGATGGTTAGTCTTCCACTCCACAACTTGCCTCTCTCATCTCACCTTCTCACTTTTCTTAATTCCAATCTCCATTATTCTCTAGGCGGTTCTGGCTATTGCAAATTCGGTTGGAGCAAATATGCCTCTCCATCCGGCCGTTCAGCAACGTTTTTGGTAATCATTTTGTTCGATCTGTTTCATTAGCCTACAAAATATTCATGCAAATCATACCAGCTTTCCCTCCTTTCTCATGTTTTTGAGATGCAGGAATTCGGTAACATCGAGTCTCCAATGTATACTAGACTACGACATTTTTTTGCAACTATATATAACAGGTATACACATTCTGATCATCAATTGCGCATGTGTACGCCAGCAGTTAAGGGCACGGGGCTATTCTTTTGCAATCATTGCTTAATCTTGGGGCTAGAGAAATATTGTTACTTTGGTTTCATTTGTTATATATTGCTTTCTTTCTCTGCACTCTGCAGGATGCAGGTGAAACCAAATACACAACCTGTTATTGTTTCCGTGCCAATATGTCATTATGATGGTCAGTTACATTTTATGACTTACATTCGCTAGTGAGTAGTGATTGTAAAAAGAAAAAAATAAACAGAAAAGAGTGCATTGACTTCTATAATGTAATATAAATTATATAACTTCGTACAATTTTTTTTTCTAAATACATGATTCTCCAACTGTATAATGTTAATCTGTTCCCTCATTCCAGATACTGAATCAGCTAAAGCATCAAGACGGCAGCTTAAAGAAGCAATCTATTCTGCCCTGTTTGACATGAATGTTCCCGCTGTTTGTGCTGTCAACCAGGTAAATGAAAATAAAAGACCCTAGATAAGTTCCAGTTACAACTTACTGTAATGGTGAGATTACATTCGAATATGATATCCCTTTTCTGTAACCTCTTTCATGGTTTATATGTAACTGTGTTTTTTCTCTCAAGATCTCACGTATATCACTAATGTCCAGCTATCCCCAAAGCCTAAATTTTGAATTGTATACTCGTCGATAATTTTTATATCTAAATGGCCTCTCATGCAAGAGCCCTTTGGGCTTGAAATGTAAACAATGCATGGGCACGGGCACATGCCTAAATTCAAGCTGGTTCTTCAGTTGAAGTTTCTAGAAGGTGAGAGTGGCAGAATTCATGCTCAAGCACAATAGAATTATTACTCTTAGATTGCTTAGTCTGAGGCTCTAGACTTAGAGGCAGAAACCTTGTTTACAACTAATCAATTATCATTATGCATACTATGAATATAGTCGTCCACGGATTTTTGCAAAATATAGCATTGTTTCTTCTGTTCTTTATTGTCAATGTTATTTCCATATTTACTTATTTTCTATTTTGTAAAATGTAGGCAACTCTAGCTCTGTTTGCTGCAAAACGTACTTCTGGAATAGCTGTTAATATAGGGTTTCAAGTCACATCTGTAGTTCCAAGTATGCTCTAGTTTTCTTCTTGCTCTTTCTATTTTCTCTCAATAGAATTCGCAATTTTTGCTTTTCTTGTGTGATTTACCACCAGTTGTTATCCAAGTTGGGAACAGTTATACTCAATGCTAAACATCTCTGTTTCAATGTACAATATTTTTTTGACTTTGTATGGCAGAACCCAATGACTTTTCTTCTTCATTGGTGTGACTCCAGCCTTTATTGTCTTTCTGCAGTTTTTAATGGTAAAGTGATGCGCAGTGTGGGCGTGGAAGTTGTGGGACTGGGAGCACTAAAACTTACAGGATTTCTGAGGGAGAAGATGCAACTCAACAACCTAAATTTTCAGTCTTTATACACTGTCCGCACATTGAAAGAGGTACGCGTATTGTGCTTCATATTCTTTTTTTTTTTTAATTATTGTTGAATGGTGATGGGAGTGTTTGGCATTGAGTTTTTAGATCTATTTTTTCTCCTTAAAATTCTTCTCACTGAAGTTGTTGGGTGTTTGTTGGTTACCGGGCAACAGAAGCTGTGCTATGTTGCTCTTGATTATGAAGCTGAGCTATCAAAAGATGCACAAGCATCATTTGAAGCTGTTGGAGAAGGACGGTTTACACTTTCAAAAGAGCGGTTTCAAACTGGAGAGATCTTATTCCAGCCTCATCTTGCTGGAGTGTAAGTTCTTGTAATGCTTTACCTGTATTTTGCTGGCCTTTTTCCTAATGCTTTCCATGAATTACCATGGGTTTATGGTGAGCTTAAGTTGTGCTTGTTGGAATAGGCAAGCAATGGGTTTGCACCAGGCCATAGCTCTTTGCATGGAGCATTGCCATTCTGCGGAATTAGCAGGTGACAGTGATTGGTACAAGACTGTAGTTTTATCAGGGGGTTCTGCATGCTTACCAGGTTTGGCAGGTAATATCCTTTTTCTCTTTGCTGAGATGAGATTTACTGCTATTTGGTACATTGTCCGACTTCTAATGGAGTTCTGATTGGCATGGTTCTTATGCAGAAAGGTTAGAGAAGGAACTAAAGGCCTTACTTCCTCCCTACATATCCAATGGAACCAGAGTCATACCTCCTCCATATGGTGCCGATACTCCTTGGTTTGGAGCAAAGATCATTGGCAATGTAAGATTTCCACTACCTTGCAGATAGATATTCAAATTTAGCATGTTGCATAGGTCATTTTATTCCATGATCAATTTCAGCTGAATTTTTTAATTTTTTTTTATAGATTTCTTTGATTTTAATATGACGTGGCTGACTGTATTCTTTATTGGCATATAATGCAGCTGAGCACATTTCCTGGTCCATGGTGTGTGACCAAGAAACAGTTCCGACAGAAGCCGAGACTCAACCTCATTTGGTGATTCACCGGTCTCATCTAAATCTTTTTCTGAATGTAAATTATTCATCCTCCTCCTGCACAACAGCAGGGGTGAATTATATAGCAGGATTTCTTGTATGCGTAAATAATGTGATTTCTTTCTTTACAAAAGTATAGATGGTAAATGGGCTGATTTATGTACACAACAATAATAGGATAAAAAAAAATTCTTATATTGCAACTTGCGACGAAGCTATAAATAAAATTGCAGTCCACAAAATGAGGGATTCGATGTATAACAAACGAAGTTATGGTAGTGAAATACATTGTTATGATTTTTCGGCTACCACCAAGGTCTTTAGTAATTTGAATGGACGGGTTTACCATTTGGTCTGTGTGTAATAGTGTCTAGCTTTTAATATAATCTGTTGTGTTTTTCTGTTCATAAACTTGGTCTCTGTTATTCTACTACCCTCTTAATATTATCCTTAAGATTTTTTTTTTTGTTTTTTCATGGTATCTTTTAGTTTGACACGCCGAAAAATTAATTTGATACGGATTTATCCGACACTTATTGATATTTATTTAATCAAATGAGTGAACTGACCATTCGACTGATCTAAGTTGGTTTATTATCTTTTAAGAGTTAAAGATGATGTTCAATGAGTAAAAAAAGAGAGCACCAGGTTGATTAGTTATATTTTAGGAAGAATGGACAAATGTATATATAAAAGTTCACACACAAAACACAATTCTGTTCGAATTATTTAATGAGTGATATGTACACATGAATCATATGTTTTGGTAGTCACATCCACCACTACATTAATAAGAATATGTCTCGCATAGCAAAAGTGTACACATGTAATGATTTAATGATTTTGTCCAATCTGACATTGTTTTTAGGAAGAAGAGACAAAATTACACCTGAAAGTTCACATGCTGGACACGAATACACTTCAATCATTTAATGAGTCATGCGTGCACAGTAATTATATACTCCGACAGACACATTCACTCTTCCGGCCATCAGCGTGTGGTGTCGTTAGTTTGAGTTGACACGTGGCTCTCTTTACTCCTTGTTGGAACCTTTAGTTGAGTGAGCTGTCCATTTAGTGTTAACTCAGAAAAAATCTTTTATTTTAATGATTAATTAAACAAAATTAAGGCTGAAACCCTCCCTTAACTGAATTATGAACCTTCAATATAAGATAGTTTGCACGTTGAGAGAGTTAGAAAGCCCTAGCAGAGAGGCAATGGCATTACTCTGAAGTCGTTACTCACTTGATCGTTGGAGGAATACTTTGCTAGTTTACTCGAAGAAGGCAACCCACACCACCACAACAACGATCTAAAGGTAATATCTTTTGAACTTCCGACTATACCAATTATGATCGAACATGCTATTAGATCTTTGTTTAGTTACTAGTTAGTGATTATCCGAAAAAAAATGATGGTTTTCTGGGTTTAGTAGTGATTATGAGGGTTTTGTTTTCTTCGTAGATGTCAAGTCACATCACGCTCGTGTATCACCATAGGGGGAGGTTAGAGAGAAATTCAAAAGGGGTTACAGTATACAGTGGTGGTCAAGTGTCCTTAATACCGAGAGTCAATGTGGATACACTAAATCTTTTTTTCATGGAGGGGTTATTCAAGGATTTGAGATATATTCATTGGAAGGATTTTTACTGGGGAAAGCTTGATGCCGGGGGTGGTGTTGCTCTTAAGCTTGATAGGGATATGGTGAACATGTATGAGGATGCAATTAGAAATGATGATAGGATGGTACATGTGTATTGGGAGCACACTGTAGATATTCCAACTGAGGTTGAGGTGGTTGACGTAGATGCAGAAGAGGTGCCTACCTCTGAAACAGAACCATCCAATGTGAATGCAGATATTGTAATTTCACCTAGTGGGAGGACGAAGAATAGGGCACAAAGGACTCTAAAACCAGCCAGGATTCTGAGGCCAAGAAAACTAACAACAACAGTAGGTCAGAAGTCATCCTAGACATCCTTAACTTCAACCAAAAGAACCAACCCAAGGAAAAAGACAACAAAAAACTACACAATCTAATACAGCCACTGGAGCCCAATCCCAACCCAAAACAATCTCACCCACAGTCCAAGTCCAACCCAAACAAGTTAATACAGCACCTGTGGCCCAAGCCCAACACACACCACCTGTGGCCCAACCCCAAACCACACAAACTGAACCACCAACACATTCTGAGGCTGGAACTCAACCACAATCCAACCTTGTACAAAATGAGGTCCCTACCCAGGAATCAAGAGGAAAACAAAAGAACAGAAGAAATTTTTACAAGAGGCTAGCTCCTAGTGGACAGACCTTTGTGCAAGGAGGCATAGGTGAAGCTCCAAAAATATTTGTCCCTCGTACAACCAGTGAGTCTTTAGAGAGTGATGATGATGACTCTAACCCAAATTACCATCAATATGAGTCTGAGGAGCTGCACAGCCCTTATTCATCAGACTGTGATAGTGACTATGAGGTAGAGCGCATTGTTTGGCCTCAAGGAAATCCGAATGCTGCTTTTGGCTCAGTACATTTAGAGCTGGGGATGGAATTCGAAAATATGGACCAATTTAAAAGAGCATTTAGGAAGTTCAATATACAAATTGAAAGGAGTATCATGTTTAGCCGAGTGGAACCTATGAAGTGTAAGGAAATTTATTATGAAGCCAACTGTCCTTGGACTATCTACTATTCAAGGTCTAATGAACCAAAGAGCTTTCAAGTAAAGACGTTTGTCAACCAACATGTTTGTGCAAGAAGCCACACCAACAAATCAGCTGATAGAAAGTGGGTTATTGAACAACTGGAGGAGAAGTTGAGGGACCAAAGGGACTTTAAAACTGCTGAAGCTGAGGCATGGTTTAGGAGGGAGTTCAATGTAACCATTAACTACAAGAAGATACAGAGAGCAATGAAGAAGGCAAGGGAGAATATTGAGGGTTCAGAGAGGGAGCAGTATGATGAGTTGAGGGATTACATTTTTGCCCTGTTGACAGCTAACCCAGGAGCAACTATTGACATGGACACTACCCCTATGCCTGATTCCTTCCCGATTTTCAAGAGACTATATATGTTTTGATTCTTGCAAACAAGGATTCATACAAGGTTGCAGACCATTTATTGGACTGGATGGTACATTCCTAAAAGGGTATTACGGTGGCCAGTTGCTTACAGCAGTGGGACAAGATGCTAACAAGTAGATCTTTCCCATTGCGTATGCGGTTGTTGACTCTGAGACAAGAGATAAATGGAGATGGTTTCTAGAACTCTTGCATCATAATTTGGGGAACTATAGGGTGCATGGTTGGAACTTCATTAGTGACCAACAGAAGGTAATTGTTAATTGTTGTTGTTTTCTAGTTCATTTGGCTCACTGAACTTGTTAATTGTTGTTGTTTGTGTGACTGTAAGGTCTCATACCAGCCATGGAGCAAGTTATGCCATCGTTTTTGTGCAATGCACATTTGGGGTAACTTCACTAAAAGGTGGAAGGATAAACAGTTGAAAAGAGCAGTCTGGGAATATTGTAGAGCCACCACTGTTAATGAGTTTGAGGCTGTAATGATGAGGTTAAACGGAATCAACACTGTTGCCTGGGAATACTTAGATAGACTTGACCTAAAGACTTGGACAAAGACACATTTCATTGAGTGGCCGAAGGTGGACAATGTGACCAACAACAACTATGAGACCTTCAATGGAAAGATTCTCAAGTACAGAGGCAAGCCAATCATCACAATGTTAAAGAAAATCAGAATGCATATCATGAGGGTTATGGCAAGGAACAAAAAGTCTCTTAGTAGCTATGTTGGTTCGGTTGCACCAAGACAGCTTAGTAGGCTTGAGAGAGAGAAGGAAGAAAGCAACAAATGGACTCCCACATGGGAAGGGGATGACAATGGAAAAATATATGAGGTTGAGAAGCATCCTACTAAAGTAACTGTGGACTTGGGAAATCAAAAGTGCACCTGTAGATTTTGGCAGCTCAGAGGCTTGCCTTGAAGACATGCTTGTGCAGCACTTGCTCTGAGGGATCGTAGGCCAGAAGATCAGATTCATAATTGGCTGGGAATGGCTGCATATAACTCAGCATATCAACATAACATCAACCCTGTACCAAGTAAAGAATTTTGGGATAAGGTTGAAGGATATCCTCTACTGCCCCCTCATTATAAGACACCTATTGGCAGACCAACAAAAAAGAGAAGAAAGAAGAAAAATGAGGCAAGACCAAACCCTAACCCACATAAGCTTAAAAGGAGATATAGAACAATAATTTGCAATTACTGTGGTGAGGTATGAATATCATGTTTTATGTATTGTTTCTAGAACTCACTCATAATGTTATATTTACACCAACAATGTTTATATGTTGTAGAGTGGCTACAATAGTAGGAGTTGTCAAAAAAAGCAGGCTAATATGGCTGATGAGGTAGCAGCTATGGAAGCAGAGGAAGCTGCTCCTCCAACTGAAAATCCTGCACAGCCACCACCACCCCAAGAAAACCTTCCAACTAATGCACCCCAACAACAGAAAGCTAATGATGCTGCTACAGCTCCAAGACCCAAATCTAACCCTATGGTCTCAACTGAAACCATGAATGCTACAAGCCCATCAATGAGGGAGAGGTTTCAACAGTTTATGCCAACCCCAAGTATGAGACAACAACCAAAGCCTGGTCCAAGACCATCAAAACTGGTCCCAAGAGGAGTTCTTGGGAGAACCAATGGTCCAGCTGCACCAATTGACCAAGGTGGCCCAAGTGGAGGTGGGCCATGGAAGGGTCTGCAACAGATACATAGGACCCAGGATGAACACTGCTGTGCATGTTTTGTTTTTTGTTTATTAGGCTATTTGAACAACTAGGTGGACAAGGTTGTTTTGTTTAGCATCATAAACTTTTGTCTTTTTTGGTGTTTGGTAGTATGTGATATATTATATACGTTGTGACTTTGCCTCTTAATTAGGTATTTCTGCCTTATTTGAAAACTCGGTGATTATAATCACTACTCTGACTATTTTGTTATTACAATGAAGCAGAAATTTCTAATTGAAAAGAAGTTGTTGGATATTATTATCTGTCTTTACAATAACAATGAGTTAGCTTGGTTATGAGTCAGAGTCAGTACTCATGAATTTGACAATTGCTTGTTTTGTCCCTAATTTACACATGTTTACATTTCTTTAGTTGTCAATGGTTGATGTTACACCAATTACAATATGTAATTCACAAGAACACAGAGCTTTTTTTCTTCCATTTATTCAATGCAACTTTTAAAATGATTACACATGATCCTCACTTCTGAGCATATATCCTAAAAATCCATAATACACAAAATTTCAACCCCAGACAAATGCCCATAACCATATTCTTAATACACTTTATTTCACCCCTAATCAGATTCACTGTCTTCTGTAATTGTTGCACATCTTCTTCCAATTTTGTGGCATACTCTGTAAGCTCGTTCATCTTCTGGTATGATTGTTTCAATGACCTTTCTTTAGATTCAACCTCTGTCTCCACTTTTTTTTTTGTTTTTCCTTCAACTTCGTCCAGCCAAACAAAATACTCACATCGATGTTCAGCACTCTGAAAATTTGAGACAACAATCGGAGGAGAGGTGAAGGAAACAAATAGATGAAAACCTAACGCCAATAACAAGAAGCAACGCAATTTCGAAACCTACCTCCCACAAAGGACATCCAAGAAACAATCTGTCCGGATTCCACTCTGTTCCAGACTTAAGTACCACAGCTTCAATTCCGTGCAAACACTTGCCATTGTTGTAGTCAAACTTCTTCTTCTTCTTGTTCCTTAATAACGAAGATCTGCCACTAACAACGTTGCCACAATTTAGGGATAAAGAGCTCGATTTTTCCTGGAGTAAGCCCATGTTCTTAGTTATTGGTCTCTGTGTTAGGATTTCAATACAGAGCATCTTCTTTCTGAAGATAAAAGAGAACGAAGGGTTCAGCCTTAATTTTGTTTAATTAATCATTAAAATAAAAGATTTTTTTTGAGTTGGCACTAAATGGACAGCTCACTCAACTAAAGGTGCCAGCAAGGAGTAAAGAGAGTCACGTGTCCACTCAAACTAACGACGCCACACGCTGATGGCCGGAAGGGTGAATGTGTCCGCTGGAGTGTATAATTACTGTGCACGCGTGACTCATTAAAAGATTGAAGTGTATTTGTATCCAGCGTGTGAACTTTCAGGTGTAATTTTGTCCATTCTTCCTTATTTTTACTTTTTATTAGTGATGTGGCTCTTTTTTGATAATAATAATAATAATAATAATAATAATAATAATAATAATAATAAAATTTAATTATTCTGTTAGTTTTTATAGTTTTACTAAATTTATAGTTAGGTTTTTATATTTTTTTTTCTTTTAATTAGGTCTATACACTACTTTTAATTTTGTAATTAGGTCATTTTCGTGTCAAAAAGTTAAAATTAGCAGAATATCCCTCCAAAAATATACGTAATCAAAGATCTAATTAAATTCTTGATTGTAGGAACCTTCAATTTACGAAGAGATATTCTATTAGCCCTAACATTTTTTAGACTGATAAGGACCTAATTGTAAAATTAAAAATTGTGTAAAGATCCAATTAGAAAAAAGAAAAAATAATTAGAAACTTAATTATAAATTTGGTGAACCTATAACAATCAACAAAATAATTAAACCTAATAATAATAAAAAAGCAACAAATAGTTTGGTCTTTTAGCATTTTTGATTAATAGATGCTGATAAAAATTTCTCAATTTCATACCTTCACAATGCAATGTCTTAGCAAAAGAAAAAAAGTATAAACTTTTCATTTCATGTTGCAATAATTAGAAAACCATAACTGTTTAAAAATTACGGAGGGCAACAGCCTATACATGTCTCCTAAATCCGTGACTGATCATTAACATTTCTGGGTTTAACAATAACACCCTAATAAGAAAAGTTGAGTTCATGATTCTCTCAAATTAACTATAGAACCAAAAGAAAATTCAGTTTTTCTTCCTAAGATGTTAAGTATGTTGCGCACTGCGCACATCTTCTAGGAAAATCCAAAGAGTAGTAGTTCACAAATCACATACAACTTGTCAAACAATTTGGTTTTGGTCTTCACACATGCATATTCTACTGCAAATGTTTCACGGCGGAAAAAAAAAATACCTAGTTACAAATAAATAACCCGAATAAAAAGATATGAGTAGGCACATTCCTTTTCAGACAATATACAAGTCCCAAGCAAGCTTGCAATTAGTTACCAACACTCGCATACAGCAGAGCTTACTACATGGAACTGTAAAACCGAAAAGGGGGAGACTAATCCGATTGCATGCTAATGTTTTGAGCTCTAGCACAATCATGTTGGTATAAAAAAAATGAATGAAAATTAGCAACTGAAACATCAGAGTAACAAAATTAAAAAGCAGGTTGTGATCATCAGCAGTAGAGATGGCTTATGTATAACTTGATTTGCTGTATCATCAGAAGATGCCGATGGCGGCAATGCAGGACAGGCAAGACCTTCCTTCCCTTCACGGCACTCACTAGCAAAGAGGCCAGGAGGGTATTGTCCATAGAGATTAATATAACTGAACATGGTTGAAGCGCAATCATTCTGTAAATCATTCAACACATCGGCGTAAGGGCATGCAAATTCTTTGAATGCCCCACAACATTCTTTAGGTGGATAATTGGGTCCTTTGCATTTGCTTGTGATTATTGAGTAATTCGCGAACTCGAAATTCACAGAACAACCTGCAGATTCCGGGGAAAACCAGTATCATGAGAACAGCTTGGCCCAGATTCCATATATATTTTAAACAGACAGGTGAGGAAAATTAAAAAGAAAAGAATTTTCTTTTGTAACAGCAAGTAGCAACGTCTGCAACGAGTTTGCAAACAAATTAAGACAAAATTGGCAACTATAAAATCATGATTCATGAGGCGATACTAGATGAAAGACATAAGAAAGTGATTAAGACACATGCCATGTGGCAGCACTTTCCACTTGCCTTGTGCATTTGATAATTGATATCACCAAACTCTAACCTTTCAGGCTTCAGCACACACATAACAGTTCAAATGTCACGGCAAAACCAAATTGCAGCATGCTGAAAATCCTCTACAGATCAGAGACACAGGTAATGCACTAGATTCGCACGAAGTGATGAAAATATACTAAGACATCCTATAAAGATGGATATCTCAAATAAGTAATCAACAGAACTGAAGTAGTTGTTTAATAGCAATCATTATTCAACTATTCATAAGTATTTGTGCTGTTTGTATATACAAGAGCTTATCAGAAATGGCAGATCGAGTCACATTTGAAGTTAGAGTTATCTCTAAACGAATAATGAAAATCCTCATACAGAGCAGACTGATCTCAACAATAAAAGGAAAGGAAAGAACAGCATAAATCACTAGATAGATTTAATATAGCTATGTCCATATAATTCATCTACTGGTGTTTTCAATTTTTGAATAAAAAATGTTGGTAGATCCAAAAGCATAAAGATGTTTAAGAAATTGCAAACCTCTCTTAGCCTGAAGAAGATGGCGAGCCGTATGCGCCTGAGAATCGAAAATTGTGTCTGTAATTAGAAAACCGAAACGTCAGAAGAAGAAAAAAAAGGAGTCAGAAGGAGCTTGAAAAAAAGAAGGGAAGTGAAGGAAGTTACCAGAAAGAGAAACGGCAGAAACGGAGAGAGACATGAAGAGAAGAATAGCACAAGAGAGAGAGAGTGGGTGATTGAAAGGCATAGCCATCGTTGCTCAGTTCGTCTGAGCAACACAGAGTAGATCTTCTTTTGTAACCACCAAGTTAAATTGAAAACCTCTTTAATTTTGGCAAATGAAGAGAAGA
Source organism: Arachis ipaensis (assembly GCF_059453495.1). Lineage (NCBI taxonomy): Eukaryota > Viridiplantae > Streptophyta > Magnoliopsida > Fabales > Fabaceae > Arachis > Arachis ipaensis. The sequence continues at coordinate 277,006 of NC_142444.1, read as the reverse complement.
AGAAGCAGCAGCAGCAGGTAATGGAACGAGAGTGTGATGTGATTGTGAGCTCAACTCAAATTGCAAACAGATAGATGACAGAAAGACACGATCCCTTCAAATTGCTGACAGCTCGGAAACGCGCAAAACTCCTTTTCTCCAAATCCTCCTTCCTTCCTTCCCACTATTATTTTTTATTTTATTGTAAACTGGTTTATTAAATTAGATTTGGTAGTAGCTTTTTCTTTCTTTACGACTTTACCTAATGTTTGGCGACCAAAATTTCTATGATCTTCATCTTCTACTGTACTGTAGTAAAGGAAAAATTTACTTATATACACTTATTTTGGTCTAGTTCTAGTATCCAACTATCCATAATAATTTGAATGTTTAGCTATTAATTATTAAAATACCGAGTGAAACCGTTTATTGATAGATGACAGATCACTTTACATTTATTATTATCAATCAGATTATCCACCAAACCCCTTAATTTTAAATGAAACAAGCAAGCAACCTGCCTCGCATTAATTCAGCGAACCCGTTTTGCCATTTGCCACCGTTACTCTCCACATTCCACAACAATTTAATCTCGTTATTCAAATTATAAAAACCAGTTGCAAAAGCAAATTCATGTAGTAATCCAAGGAATATACATCACGCTAGCTGATACTTTATAAAAGGAAATTCATAGAATGGGACAATGGGTTTCAACTTTCAACTATCGCCAGCTGTTACAATTGTTACCGAACTAGCGCTTGCAGTATTTTATGTTGACTACGTACTTTTTTTTTTTAGGGGCTCTTTCTTTTCTCTACTAAAATTAATGGCATAACTCGGTACAAATTGTTTGAAATTGGGGAATGATAATAAAGGATGAGAGGAGGGAATTTTTCTTTTTTATTTTTCATTTCATTTTTTTCTTCCGAATTTCCTGTAATGTGAACTTTAATAGCATCCATCATTCTCTGTAGCAGTGTCTAAAACTGAGTTAAACATCTTGTCCCTGCGTAACTACAAATTCTGTCATCTATTTAAGTATTTACTGTGAAAATTGACCCCCACCAAAAGGGAAAAAAGATTTATGAGTAAAAATCTACATTATATATTTATAAAACAAAGTGGAATGTGTCCCAGCATGTTTAGACCAAAATGCCAAAGTGTGTACTCCATTTGCCTGACCAAGTCTTCAATTGGTGTGGTGCCAAAGACAGGATCCTGGTTCAACAGAATAGCCGCCTCTGCTGCAATAATAACCGTATATCATTAACACAAGTATGTGAAATCATCAAGGGATCACTAACTAGGATCATCTTGTTTGCAACCATTTATCCGAGGCAGAGAACAAAATAATCGGAAAACCCAAAGAACCAACTTACCCGACACCTTGACTTCCGCATGTTCTCCAGCAACTCAGATATTTCAAGCTGCTTCATCACCGCAGCATGTAGCACCTGCAGTAAAACCAGGATTTTAAACAACGTACAATCTGCGATAAACAAAAGTTCTAGATGACGGCCAAAGTATACCCTCTTGGTCTTCTCAAGGTCAAACTCAACACACTTGATCCTATCAAAGGATTGCATGAGCATTTGCTCCTTCTCGGCAGGCATACTATCAGGTTTCTTGTTAAGTTCCTCGAATACTTTTTCTAGTCTCTGAAGACGTTGTTCACAAGGAAGAACATGTTCTCTTTCAGAAGATGCTTCAACAACTGCTGAATTGTTAATATTATGCTCCACAGTAATTGATGGGTGAACAATGTTCTGTGGCCTCCAAAATTCAAATCTTAAACTACAGAAGAATGCAATAAGTCTTTCAAAGAAAGATGTCAGCATTGTTGACACGTACATGAAATTTGTTCTCTCTACTTTTTCCTTAACTATGCTAAACCAAGTATCTGACAACAAAACAAAATTAGTGAGATTTCAGAACATTAAGACATGCTGAAACACTAGTCAGTGATATCAATTAAACCTAGCATGAATAATAGCCATCAGGAGTTTTCCAACTTCCCCATCCAAATATAAAGGTGTGCAAGTAGGGTTCCACACAGCATGATCATACCTTCTGATTTTGTCATACTATCAACATTTCCCATATCAGCAGTTCGCAATGACTGCTCCAATGTAGGGGGAGATTGGTCACTTTCTATCATTTTATCAGGTGAAAGAGCGCTATCATCACAGCTATAGTATCCATTGAGATCTGATGTCCTGACCTACACATTGTCATAGGAAAGATTGTGAGCTCAAGATGTATAAGCATAGATAACATCCATGAAATCTGTGAAGATAAGAAACATAATTGGTAATTCCAAAATAAACCAGAAGATGAGGCTTCAAAACTGACCTCTTCATGAACCGGGGCTAAACGAGGATAAGGACAGCTCCTTTGTCTAAGGGGAGAGGAGTAACCATCAATATCAGATCCTGATTCTACTGTTGACATATCACTGCATCGTCCCTGGAAGTTGAGTAAAAGAATTCAAAAACCATATAATAATACTAAGTAATATGTGAAGTAGTTGACGTTAAAAAGTCATATTCCTAACTTTGCATGTCAAGAAGACTGCACTTGCCTTCAGTGGGTGCAATAGAAAATATTTCTGTTGTCCATTGGACGCTCGGCTGGTTTGCCTCACAAATGTTGCATCCTCGTTACGTACAAGCTAAAATCAGAATACATACATTAGTTGCCAAATACTATCTCCATAATTCTAAATCATGATACATTTTCAAGAGCTCACAATTAAGGACTAAAACAATACATATAAAAGGAAACATTACCTTCATTATATCAGGATCACTCCATGGACCCTTGTTAGACCTAAGACATCCACCTTCATTAGGACATGTACATGAGCCACCCAAAAAGTCTGGCAACTGACTGTACAAATTCATTTATAAATTCCAAATTAATTAAAAATTAATAGAACTTAAATGAAGTGCGAGTGTGACAAAGGCAGAGATATATACCTAGAGTCGATGACTTCAAGTAATTTACACAAAGCCTTAGGTTCAAGAATCTGAAAATTTTAGAAATCAACATAAAATCAGTGGCAATGCGGGAGAAGAGCATATGATATACTATTAGCTGGATGTTACATTCTCTACCTGTATTTTTGCAATAGTTTTGGAGTCAAGAAATTTCTGTGCAGCAGGCCAAAGCATCTTCTTAAACCCAGGACCAGCATTGACGACATACATTCGATGTAGTGTCTGCAAATTCCATGAAAAGTTCTATACAGAAAGGAACAGGACTAACTATACAAGTTAATTTTGGAAGGGATAGGACAAAAACCTCAGGATAGTAATTGTTGTCAATTTTTGTCATGGCAGCCAAAAGATTTGCAGCAGTTCGGGTGAAATTTTTCATTCCCTGTACCATACATAATAAGTGCCAGGTCAATTTTCATCAGACAAACCTTCCAACAGATAAAAGCAATGCAGTTCCTAAAATGAAGAAACCTGTCCTCATGTTTGATAGAATGCTAAGGTATAGGCATTAAGCACATAAACTAACTACTACTATCCGAAAGCGGCATAAATTACCAAGCATACAAGGAGAAACATCAACAGAAATACCCCATCCAGATATTTGCAAAAATTTATCCCATATTCCCACTTCATTATTTTGTGTAATGCAACATACCAAGCCTTGTACATCCAATATTGTCGTTGTTGAAGAGATCTTTCTTTTTGCTGCAATAGAACATGCTGGAAATTTCTCCTGTAGAGTTCTTTCAAACTCCTGGACATGGTATTTCAAATATCGATCTATTGTGGTGATGCGCATCAGGCGGCTTGGATGAGCTTTCCCAAGCCTTTCAATGTAAACTGGCCTACCTTCCCTATCCACTCCATGGTACCCCTGAGGATAGTACTGTAATACCTCTTCCAGCTCTTCATATTCAAAATCCTTCAAAGATCACAATTGCATTAGAGCCAAATAAAATATGTATCAAGCATCATCTAGCATAGTACACATGCTGAAGATAAAATACTTGGATATTACAAAAGAGTGCAATTTGTTGCCATGTAGCCCAGTCTTCCTAAATTAAATTTATAGTTCCAAGTATGAAGTTCGAAATCAGATAAACAGACATAATTTGTGTAATTTGTTACACCATTAAACTATTCAGTCTAAAGCAACAACTATTTTTTAAGGTTGCAAGACATAACATTGCTATCATTACCTCTAGTATAGTATCAGTTCCATATTCCTTGCGCCAATTAAGCATTTCTTCCCACATCTGGATTGTTTTCTCAATGTTAAAGTCCCTGGCTTTCAAAAACCTACCAGGAAGTAAAGTGTGAGCCTGTGAGTTAAAAGTTAACATTCCAATAAACTATAACAATTGACGTTTTATACCCTTTAAACAGGAAGTGAAATGATTGGGAAACAATTTGCCACAGGGAGCTAAGCTAGTCGTCCACTGAGCGATGGAAGAACTTTAATGAAGTGAGGAAATACCTCAACAATGTATGGTAATCATCATGCCTGGGAGGTAAAGATCCCCTATCAATTAGCTTTTGGCGGAATTCAAGGACAACAGTCTCCTCTTGTGCATCACGCACATCCTCAATGGATACTGCGGGAACCCTATAATCAATCTTCTTTTTCCCTCTTTTCTTTAGCGAATGAGTAAACTTGGATGAAGCAGTCATTGCTTTCTTCTTGAGGGTTCCAATTTTAGACCGCTGCCTTTCATCTTCAAAGTACTCAACATCTGATCTTCTATCTCTGATTTCATCATGACTACATTGTCCTTCAGAGCCTTTCACAGAAGAATTTAGAAGCAAGAGTGACTAATTAGAAATTAGATATCATGACTTGACACTTTACAACCATAAAAAATTAGACAGCAGCAGAGACAGGATAGCATACCTGACATGTTTGGCGCAACAAAAAACCAAAGACAGTTTTAACTGTTAAAACGATGAAATCAAATTCGTAGCAGAGCAGACCCTTTCATGATTTCCAGCTCCAGAGATCACTGCAAACCAAATCAGATGTATGAATTGCATTTAGAATACACAATAATAACACATTTCATTTTCCTTAAGGATGAAAATCTAATATATGATCAAGGCAGCTAAACAAGTTATGGGATTGAAAGCAACAGCATATCACACATCTCTAAATATTGCCTAAACTGCGGAAATCGAACACAAGCCATAAAAATTTCTCTAATTACGATAAACTACTTCATCAAGCTGTCTATTTGATTAGGACTGATACATCTAGAATCGTATACAGAGAAATTTAAACAATAAAAAAGGAGAGGATAAATTTACAGCTTCATAAAATTGACACGATAACATCTAGAAGGAAATCTAACAAAAAGGAAAAAAGAATGTGAAAGGCACTGTTTATGAAGGAAAGAGAAATTGAAATAGTTGTTTAGCTGCCCGACTCTGTCCGAGCTCAATAAGAAATGCAGAAATCTAAGAACAGAATCAGCATAGCGAGGGGAAGCAAAAGCTATTGAATCGAAGATGGGAATTCCACCTCAAACAGAGCTTGAAACGAATGTTGAGATTTGGGAAAGAAACGAAAGAGGGATGGTTTGGGCGTTAAAAAAGGGTGCTTGCTGCTGAAGTGAGCTCAAGAAGGATGTCAAGTTTGTAATGTGAGCGTTATGATTAGACGAAGAAGAAGAAGGATCCAATTTTCATTAATCAATATCATGGGTTGGATCCGCGGTAGCATTTAATTTATTTAAATAATTTTGATTTATATTTATTATTATTATTTATTTATTATAGCTCGTTCACCTGACACCTACTTTACCCAAAAATAAACGCATTGAATTGGGTTCAGTTCACTTGGCGTTTGGCAATGCTTGTTTTCTTCGGATCTCGCTTCTTTTCTTTCAAATAACATAACCGACAATACAAACTACCCCAACTACCTCTAATCTATATGGTTTTTGCGTCGACAGATTTACAGAAAGAAAGAGTGGAAGCGAATGCGTACCTCTTCGGAATTTGATTTCGACAGAGAGAGAGAGAGAGAGAGAGAGAGAGAGCAAGTGACACGCTACGTTAACGCTGTTATGCGACTATAACTATGGATCCCTCTGCTTCCTTCTACGATGTCTATTATTATTATTATTATTATTATTCTCTTTCTTTTTCTATATTCCTTTATTCCCCTTTTTTCTTTTCTTCTCTCTCTTTTCTTTTCTAAATAATTAAATAACAATATTAATATAAGCTGATATTCATACCATATGTTTTAATTGATTAAGGTGTTTGATGTTTTCATCCCTCAAGATATTTCCAAACACTCAAAATAGAAGAGATTCATATATAAATAAATTCTCATTTCTTTCAATAACTTTTAGCCAAGTCTAGTCTGTTATTCAAATTAATAGTAATTAGTACTAAATTTAAAATTTTAAATGTTGATAATTTTATCATGTGAAAAGAAATACCACTCTTTTCGGTATATGTATGGGTTACTCTCTGTTGGTATTCAAATTTTGTTCCTTTATTCAACTTTCCTTGATCATTTCTTTTCAATTAGAAATTTAACTTAGAAAATAACTACTCACATGACATCTTAATTCAACCTTTCTTATTTTTTAATAAAGCAATTAAAAATGAAAATCAATAGACACTATTTGCTAGTATATATAAAGTATATTCCGACTAGAGATATTTAATCTTCGTTGTTCCTATAAATTAAACGACATTAAAAATTATACATATGAAATAATTTATAGAGATACATTAAGTTTATAATGTATATATATATATATGTGTGTAGAGTTCTCTATAGAACAACTATCATGAAATTTAGAGGATAAGATTATATATGTTTATCGATTCGATTTAATTTGATTTTTCGCTTTAGAGATTTTTATGCTGATGATCCAAATCAATAAGATACTGGTTGTACCACATGAAATTAAGTAGCTTAAAATGGCAAGTGAAGTTGAATCTGCATGAAGGTGGGCAAATGGGTTATGGATTAGCGTTAGTTATGATTACATGAAGCTAAGCTGAGAAATAATGAAATATAAAATAGTAATAAGTAAAGTACCGGTATTTAATTATTCATTGACAGTGATGTGAATTATGAAGGTTGGAGCAGAAGAAGCATCTAGCAAGCCTAGGAAATTAGGAATTAGGAACAGTAACAGAGGGTGGGTTGTCGTGGCATCTGTTTTACGTACGTTTTCTTGTGGGGTGGCCGTGTGTCCCTTTTCTTCTTCTTCGTACCTCTCACCTTTCCTCTTTGCCTTTTTCTTTCTTTATATCATTTTATTCTTTGAAATTATTCATATCTTCACAGTTTTAACTTAAAAAAAAAAAATTCTTAATAGTTAAAATACAAGATCAAAATTTTTATAACTAAAAAATCTAAAATTTAATATTTATTCCTATTATTTCTAAACAAAGAGGATTTAAGCATATCAGATAATATTAATTTACACATTATTTATATTTGATTATAACATAAAAAATAATAAATAACATAATTCCAATTTTATTTTCTTTTTAGTTTCATTTTTTTTTTTTCAATATTTAAACGAAGAATGAAAACCTCATTTTTTTTGTATAGTCCTGAATTTTAAATAAGATATTTTTTTTCATTTGAAATAAAATAACCTACTATCTTTGAAAAAAAATAAAAAATATAATAAATAATATAAAACTATTTATATATCTTCACCTAATCATTTAAAATTTCAAAAGGGATAATTCATTTCCTTCAGCTACTTTCCACTTTTGTTTTCTGTTCCATTTGGTGATAGTTTTTTGCTTCTAACCCCAAAAAAAAAAAAAAAGATCAGAGTACTCTCAAGGAGTTCCTTTAATTTGTAGATATGGTATAATACTGTTGGCGAGAACAATGAACAACGAAGCTCTTGAGGTTGTAACTTGTAATTGGTTTCCAGCAAAACCAAAAGAACACACGCTAAACGTCCTCGGAGGCCCCAACTAGATGGTAGTAATATGATAGTAATCGTCAGGACAATAGAAAATGAGATGCATTTTGACAATGATAATCTACAGCTGAGATTACAAATATATGACCCATACATAGCATACCCGAATTAAAGTAGATATTATGTTATGTGCCTCACAAGCAGGGGACAGTTGACACAGTATCTTCCTCACAATTCCAACAGCATACCAAAACTGTCATCGCAAGCTTAAAATATAAGCCATATATAAACACATTTGATGAATATCTAAGCAAACCGCCTAATCAACTCAAAATAGCGAATTCACCAAACTCAAGTGGACCATTACTACGTGCTACCATACTTAAACCTCTCTCAAACGGAATATAAACACACTGCACATAGAACAAGTTAGAACTGGCACTGTGGTGCCAGTGCCCCGACGGTGATGCAGCTCGGGGCACCCGCTGAACAGCAATACCTGTAGCATGCTATGTGCTCTTGTATAAAATTAACACAAGCTCTTAGAACACATTACCCCCTGGTTTTGGCCCTTTTCATACCAAGGTTGTTGTGGAAGGGTGAAACAGAACCAGACATTGGAGAACCCTCCTCTCGAAGAGTGCCGTTGAGCATTGCTAGTTCCCGAAGCTGCTGCTTCTTGTAGAAATCCTGAGATTCATCCTGAAATGTAGAAAACTTCAAACAATAAAAACTCTATCTCAACAAAGGTATGCAGTACTGCCAATGCTAACTTAAGCAACAAGTACATACCACAGGCTTAAGCAAATCTTCAAGTATGTCACGTGCCTGCATCAGGCGAGCATCTATGATTTCGACTGGTAATTCTGCCTCTACCAGAATATGGAGAGGTTCATTCAGATGTTCATATCCAGGTTTCCCTCTCATCATTTCCTCCTACAGAATGTGAAGTAATGCTGGCATCAACATTAGATTACTGGGTTCATCGGATACCAGAAGGAAGTAGAAGGAAGTATATATGTCACACACATCCAGATAACACAGGAATAGAATTAATTTTAAAATATTATAATAATTTGAGTATATACCCAAATTAGTCCCTAATGAATTTCAAATCATATATTTTGATCCTCAATGAATTTTTAGTACTTTGGAAGTCCCTGAGAATTACATATGTCATACAGATTGGTCCCTCTATCACTTCCAATAAAATTTTTCATACGCGTATTAGACAAATAAATCCTTAACAAAATTTACTACAAGACAATTAGATCCCCGACAAATACCTTCATAAGACAAATTAGTCCTCCTTATAGGAGGATCAATCCATCTCGAGGACCTCTAAAGTAATAAAATTTGTTGAGGATCAAAGTGTCTGATTTAAAATTCTTTAGGAAATGTCAATCAGGTGTCAATGGACACTTGGATTTGATAAAAATACAACAAAAATATCTTCTACACAGCTCAAATATCGTGCAATAATACTATCGTAGATGAACTATAATGTATTTCCTTTATAAGAAATAATGGAATAAAGAATCATGTATTACAAAACAACGAAATGATTCTTCTTACCCTGGTTGGATCCTTAATGCTACCTCGGCCTCTGATCAAGACACGACACTCTGTACTTGCTTCTACGCGTTTTAAGGAGTTTCCTCTAGGCCCTAGGAGGCGACCAACAAAGTTAAACTGCAAAATGCTTAAGTCAATATCAAATGTTAAATGATAAAAAAATTCAAATATACATTGGAGCGGAGAGATACATTTGGATATGCGTCCACAGGAATATCAACTCTGACTGTCTTTTTAACGATAATACCAGACGAGCCACCTTGTGGACTCAGCCAGTTTTGTGTTGATGAAGACTGTAACAAGCTTGGCATCTGCATGATTCAATCCAAATGTCAAACACAGACACAAATTTTGCAGGACTTTCATTGCCATGCAGATTAACATTAAATTTACTACTGCGCCAGAGAAAAATATACACGTGAAGAGTAACTACCATTCTAACAATAGCCATAACAAGAAAAAAAATGCAAATATATAGCAACTACATCAATAAAAAGGATCAGTGTGTTGGAAAATATAAGATGTTAAATTAGATCCGGAAATAAAACTGAACATATCATGAAACATCAGGATAATGAACCATTTCGGCAAAATATCTGATAAGTGATCTCCTCAAACCTCATAACTTACTGATTCCACACAAGAGGCAAACACCTTAAGTAGCTAGTGTTAGCATTCTACACAACAAAATCAAGATAACCATGTTAAAATGTTCATATTTATCCAGATGAAACTGTTCATCATATCTGTCTGCAGGAAACTCTAAATGGTGACGAGTATTGACATCTGATTTATGTTAATGCAAAAAAGTAGACATATAGATCCATTAGCAGGATTTAGGAAACAGAAGCTAAGCTATAGATTATTGTCAGAGCTTGATGTTAGCTTTGCACTACCTGTCACAGACAAATAGAGCTACAATAACTCGAACAAATGTCAAGAGTTAGCATCAGATGTAAGAATTGTGTCAGAAATACTTCTAAAATACAGAATTAGATGGAAATGAAGTTATGTTAATGGTTAGTATCCATACTTCTGATTGAAATCGTGATGCCCATCCATTCACATCGGCACCTCCATTTGAAAATATTCCTCCGGTAGCCAGGGGGCTAGCATGTTCAAGCCCACTTTGACCTAAAACTGATGCATTCCCGAATAGTGTGGTTACACGCAAAATTTCTGCTCCAAAAATGTCAATTTTCAAGAATAAGATGTACCAGTCAGCATTTGTTAACAAGTTAGCAGCCACTACATAATCGATAGACAACACGGATGTTTTCTGAGTCAGTGCACAAGAAATATTAAGTTAGTAAACCATGCAGTCAAGTGTCATCTTGCTGATATTAAACAAAACAGAGATATTGAACACTAGAAGAAAAGACGCTACAAGAAAAGTTTATGTTAGTAAACAGAATAACAGATATTAAACAAGTGGCTCAAAACTGTTCTTTATGCTGATATCTTGGACGAAATAACATAATTAATAATGAATACAATACAACCCTACAAACTAAACTTCATGATAACCAAATAAGAACACACTAACCCAACAGATAAGTGAAATCTATGTTGTCAAAAAAGTATATAATAAACATGAGATCTAACACATGGTGTGATTGGAATTGAGGAGGGGAAGGAGATGAATGAAGAGATGAAATGAACAGGAAGGAAAGCAGGTAGAATAGGACTTGAAAAATTTTCCTTGCAGCTGTGGATGTTCAAATTATCCAAATTAGAGGAACCCTAGAAGTTTTGTTAGAACTTACAATGAAGCTTTACAAGGTAATCTATCAATTTCTTAACATTTTAAAAAATTCCCCAAACAAAAATGTTAACTTGACCTTGTTTCCTCCATTTTCCTCAAATCTTCTCCATCATAACAAACCCATAATAACAGAAGGGATTAGTGGTTAAATGTTAAGTATGAACGCTTGCCAAGATGTTTAACAGCCTTAATTCTTGCACATATTGAATCACTTCAGTAGGGATTATACAAAATTTCTTCTACTTTGAATGTAAGGCAATTCATACATCAACAGAAACGGCTAAACTATATGCATGGAAAATATTAATAACCTATACTTCCAATTGAGCTCAAGAAAGCAACACACATGATAGATCCAGGGCAATAAATATAATGGCTCCAGACTTCCAGCCTCATATTTTGGTCCAAGTCTTTTGAATCTCTTTACTATGAATTAAATTAACTAAACCTAATGCAGCAAATGGTTAAGATTCTAGGTTTATTAAGTGCTAAAAGTCCCAAAGCAGCAAATACAGGTTTCCCATCAAATCATATTAATAAATCAGAATAGAAGCTACATCGGACCCAGCTTCCTAACCTTTCCTACCAAATTACATTCTGGGGAACTGTCCCCAAAAAAAAAAAAAACCCAAAAAAATTACAAACATTCCCACACAAAAAGAAAAAGTCAACTCCCCATTGGAAATTAAAAAAAAAAAAAAAAAAGCGGTCAGTATTAAACAAGTTAATCATTTCCAATAAATCCTTCATATAGCTCTTTCACACTTCATATGTATGCTACACTCTCATGTCTTTCCATATTTCTCCTATCTCAGCAAACTTTATCAGGTAATACAAAAATTAATAAAATAAACACCCAAACCGATCCTTAAGGAATTTTAAATCGGACGCTTTGGTCTCCAATAAATTTTATTCTCTATAAGTCTTCAAGAATTACTCCCGTCAGACAAATTGGTCTCCTCGTCGTTTTTAAAGGAGACTAATTCATCTTATAGTGATATTTTTTGGGACCTATTTGTATTATAATAAAAGTTAGGGACTTATTTTCCCGACATGCATATTAAAAATTTGATTGAAAACAACGAAAAGACCAGTCTGTCCAACGGGAGTAATTCTTGAGGAATTTTAGTTGTTGGGAGACCAAAGTGTCCAATCTGAAATTCCTTAGGGACTAATTTGGGTATTTACTCATATTAATAAATATCTGAATATGCAATTGTAAACACACATATACTTCAGTGTAGTTCTAGAACCTCTATTATCTCTGTAACTTCCATTAATAAATTTACAGAGTCTACTACTGCAAGTCTTTTACAACCATCCTCCAGCCAGGTAAGACCAAATTATTTACTTTGGCATGAAATTCGTTGGTGTATAATTGAAGATCTTAGAATAACTTATTCCATTGAATACAAATTTAAAATACCTTCCGACATATTATGCCAAAGAAAATGCTAAGCTGTTGTAGAAAAGATTATGCTTCGTAGCCATAAAGTATATCCTTTGTAACAGTTTATAGAAGAAATACATCTATGTCTTTAACTTCATCTGTAAAGTGTATCATGGCTGAAGCTTAAAAACATTATAAAGAAAAAATTGATAAAATAATGATTTAGTTATAAAATATTCAAACTTAGATTTGCTCAAAGCAAAGGTGCTGAGCCTCATACACTTCCAGAGATTCAACACAAGTGGTTAAACGCTGGAAAAAGGGGTTATCAGCAAAAATGCAGATCTGATTTATGCAATAAGAAAAAAAAGGGGGGAACGGGTGATTAAGAGCTTACTTACAGCACTGACAATAACAACAATATAATATATAATAATCTAGAAAGGGATCTGACCTTGGTTTAACAATCGATAGCTGTGTGGAAGCACAGCCATGAATGGACTGATCTTGTGACGTTCTCCCAATAACTCAGTGAGATATCTGAAAATAAAAGGAAAACATCCGATGATATCAAGACATTATTTATCATAAAAACAAGTTTATTTTCAAGATCCAAATCCACATGTAAGTTGACAATTTGTTTAGCAGAAGATGAAGTTGGAGAAACTACAACAAAGTGAGGATGGTCAAGTCATGTTCCAGTAGTGTAAGAAACAAGATCGGGTTGTTAAAAGTATCCAGTGAGTAAATGGACTCAAATTCACAGGAAAAACAAAACCTCTGCAGGTAGGGCTAACAAGTAACAAGTAACAATATTGAATGAATGCTGTAATTATCAAGATGGGGTATGTTCTGTGGATAAAATTGAGTCAACCACTGGATCAGGTGATTTAAAAGGCATGAGCAATAACAGGAAATGAAAAGCACGAAATCCAGTTACAGTTACAGCTATAACTAGAGAACTTAAGGGTAGAGGAAGAATAGTAATAAGAACAGAAAAAAGAAGCTCGAAAGTAGAAATTAGTGGACGAGGGAGGGAAGAAGTGAGATCGAGAGAATACTTGTCGTGCTCGAGGAGGGCGGAGGAGGCAGGAGAGCGGAGGCCGGAGATGTGAGGGGAGTGAGGGGCTGAGGGGGAGGGCGACGGCGACGGAGGGAAGGCCATGTACCTGCCGGCGCCGGAGGACGACATGTGTGTGAGCGAGTGAGGCGGGCACCGCCGACTAAGCCTAAGTATGAAAGAAGGAAGGAAAGGGTTTGCGATGGCGTGGTTGGTGTGTGTGTGTGTGGGCGTTAATAGTGTTAAGAGAGAGAAGAAGAAGAAGAAGAAGAAGAAGGAGAAGATGAAGAATGGTAGTCTATGGTAGAGAAAGAAGGGAAAGAAGGAAGGGTAAGTAAGTTGTGATTAATGAATGTGAATACGATTGGGAGGATGGGCCCCGCCCCATGTAGACGTCCTGTCCTGCTACCCCTTCGTCGGTGCAATTATTATCAAGGTTTTTCACTCGAACAATCTAAAATTAAAAAAACAATTAAATTTTACAACTGACCAGTAATACATTATTACTTTTCATTTTCAGGCAAGTTAATCAGTAACTCGGTGAATATCCATATCAATCACTAATGCTTGGAATATAATATATTAATATTAAATAAAATTTGAGGTCCTTAGAAGTGTTATGTTGTCTCCTCTCAAACAGGAAGAGTTACTTGTCATTTAAGTTCAACTGTTGATCTGTCTTTTGGTTAATGTCCAACTTTTGTTTATTTAATTTTATTACTATAATTTTTGACATGGAATATCCAACTGTGAAACTTTAGCCTTGTTTTTTTAAAGTTGACACATAGTATATGATGTGCAGTGCTCCAATCATCACTTGTTAGGTCACAAAAGTATATATATTAATTCCAAGAAAAGAAACATGGTTAATTTAATCCATGGTAGGTTTGGGCATGGTTATGGTAAGGCAGCAGCGCATGCCCAACTTGGATTGGCGCAATGATCCAATCCAACATAAAGGATACCCAAAATATCTAATTAACTAAACCAAGGGTGATGAGACACACAAGACTTTGACTTACGAGTGACATTTCTTGCCTTGTATTAAGTACATTCGGCTTTGAGATTTAGCTGAAGTAAATAATGGATCGAATTCTTAATGTTGTATGTGTCTACACTGTGCATGAATATTGTGATGTTATAATGCTTAAGACTGAAGAGGGTCAATTCAACCTGACAAAAAAATTAAAAAACCAAGGGTGGCGAGGAAGTGGATGTTATCAATTGAAACAAGTTCATGAACACCTCAATGACTAAGGTGCAACATGAACATGAACATAATGGGGGGAATGAATGGTAGAAACACCACACCAGGTTGCTCCTAACATTTGTCTCTGTGTTGTCTACTCACTCACTCCGCTCTCTCTGTGCTGCCTTATGGGCCGAGTTCTACTAAATTAATTATAAACTTACACCTACTGTCTTCAAACTTAATCCATTAAAAGTTTAAAACTCTGCATCTCTATCACTGCATTTAAAATGGACTCAAGCTATTTAAAACATATAACATTGAAGATTGAAGATCCTTTTTCTTTTTAAAATTAAAAAAAGAAAGCATCCATCACTCTGCTGTTATGTTCTCCAGTTGACTCTGATCATGTCCTGGTCTTTGGTTCGCATCCAATCCAGGTTATATTAAGGATGTCCACATCAAGTATCCTGCATCATTAATATTTCACATTAGACCAGAGAAAGACATTCAACATAATATAATACGTCCAAAGCTGAACAAATTCTTATGCTGAACCTTTTCCTTCCTGATGCAGAGAAATGAATCGAAGTGGCACAAAAACATGCTCCGCCCCTGTTTTAATGCTAGCTCAAAGAAAAAATGGATTAGTAGATATGACTTAGGAATGTAATAACATAAAATTGTACAGAATCCAGGGCCGGATACAAAACAAGAGAGAGATATCATTGATAGTATGAGAGGTAAAACTAAAGAAATTCCCATGTTTCCTTTATATACTAATCTATCTGTTTGAATTACATTAACGCTATAAGCTGCTATATATAGATTAAGTGTTACATGGAATAAGAAATAAGGAAGAAAGATGAAAGAAAAGGGCCAGGAGGGGGGAGTAGCAAAGACGAGTCAAACTAAAACAACTCAAACTCCTCACAATCTTCTGTGTCCTCTAAATCGTTTGCATTCTCCTTCTGAGCAGCCATAGATGGAGCACGACTTCCGAAATCACGAAATTTGGGGAGCTCTGGTGGCGCTGCACATCGTATTAGAGCCCAGTTCAGTCCTTCAAAGAAGGGATGCTGCTTTATTTCAGCAGCTCCTTTGACAGAACCTAACCGAGTTTCAGGATCCTTTATCAACAATCCTCTGATCAAATCTCTAGCATGGAAACTGACAATAGGAGCGCCTGGGAACTTAAGGCTTTGCGACACAACGTTGGATAACGTATCCTCGTTTGATTGGCCCTTGAAGGGAGTCCTACCATACAAAAGCTCAAACAAAAATATACCGAAAGTCCACCAATCCACAGCACTCCCGTGACCCTCACCTTTGATGATCTCCGGAGCAAGATATTCATAGGTTCCAACAAAGGAGTTAGATCGAGCGCTAATAGGCTCCACCACGAGCTGTGGCAGTGGACCAACCTGAGCATCAGCCTTTGTTTTTCGAGATTTCGCTCCGCCAGATATTAAAATGGGAGTAAAGCAGGAGACTTGCCAATCAGGTTGGAGACAGAAAGGCTGAATGCAGCTGGCATCTGAGCATGGACTTGACATTTTTCTTGTTCCATCCACCTCCTCCGGAGAAGATGATTTCACTAGCGTTGGATTCACGGAACATCTCAGTGACAAGTCAAAATCTGTCAGCATAATGTGGCCATCTTCTCTCACTAGGATATTTTCTGGCTTTAGATCTCGATATACAACTCCCAGCATGTGCAAGTACTCCAAGGCAAGAAGAACCTCAGCAACATAAAACCTGAGAATGAGCCAGCATAACCAGAGTCGATGAATGCTACAACGAATTACAACTGCACTTCTTTTGAGAAAAAAAAAAAAAAAAAGAAAAGTAGCTTGAGAACGCAAGTGCAAAATACTACACTATGTGGACGATATTGAACGTCAAAATAATAGATATCTTTAAATGATGAATAAGAAAGGCTGAAGATAGCCCATCAACCCTACCTAGCTGCTTGTTCTGAGAAACTCCGATATGGCTGCCTCTGCCGTAATACATGCAGATCACCACCTGGACAATACTCCATGACCAAGCAAGAAAGCTTATCTGTGGAGATATGGGAATATAGGGTAGGAAAAAATGGATGATCCAGCATCTGTAGGATCTCTCGTTCAGTTTGAGCCCTGAACATTTTCTTCCGGCTTGCCAAGAATTCATTGTCCATCACCTTTAAGGCAAAAAGGCAGTTTGTCCCAATTAGTTCTGCAAGATAAACAGTTCCAATATCCCCGCTACCAAGCTTCCTTAGCAGCTTAAAGTGCCTCAAACTTAAATTACCATGCTGCTGAACAGCTCGAATAGCTTCCCATCTCAGATGTTTTGACATATGAGGCCTGTAGCCAATGCGACTGGAACCACTTAGATTGCTCTCCTCGCTGATGCTTGTGCTACTACTATACTCACCAATGCTACTTTTTGAGCTTTGGGAGAACTCACCCTTTTCCTTTGATCTTGATTTCTCATCAACTTTTGTCACTTGAAATTTGGTTCTCTTGTTGCAATTTAACGTGAAACCAGGTTTGCATGAGTCCTTCTCAGAATTGATTGAGTTAATTTCAATGCTACCGTTTGAACTGCTGGGAGACAGCTTTTGGTTTCCTTTTGTTTCATGCTTCAAATCAGAATTGTCTGTTTCTTTGTCCAAAGTATTTGCAATCGATCCCAAATTGTTGTCAACTTTTCTCAGGCATGGAGTGGAGCTGCTTGAGGCAGAACAAACATCTTGCTTTACTTTTTTCTTAAAGAAGTTCTTGCTACTGACTATTGACTTTGCTAAACATGTATGGCTGCTTGTGGGTTTATCCACTCCATCACCAGTACTAGAGCAGGAAGGAGAAGACACACAAAGTATATTTGCTTTGTGTCCCTTATCTGCCATTGAAAAACTGTGAGCAGCAGCAGGATCCATTCTGCCCTCCAGCACAATCTCATTTGCACAAGCAGTCGGTGAAAAATTTGCAATTGTCGGTTTTTCACCTTCAACTTCTGATGGAAGAGGAACAATCTGATCTCGAGAAGCAAGCCTGGTTGTAGTTTCTTTCAGGTTTGTGGCATCAGCCAAGGGAACAGAATGATTAGCACTTGAATTTGATATGGATATCGAGACCCTGGGCAATTTATCAGAATGGGCAGATGCCTCTGGCACCAGGGAGATTTCCAGCAAGTTCTGTTTGCCCTCATCTACAACTGCTGTGTATAACTTTTTGATGTTGCCAGCCTCTGATACTCGTGACGAACTGCATGGCTTTGAGAGTCTCTTCAAAGCAGCCATTTCCGACGCCTGAGAAATGCACAAGCCTCTAAATGCCTGCTTCAAACTAACAGATTCGGAGATGCCGATTCCTGAGGCCTGAGCTGAACTAACTTTTATTGGCCTCTTAAGAGCACTCTTGTGTGAGCGTGATGCACCAAGACCTCTAGATGAACTTTGAATGTCAATACCCTGGAAAAGACGATTAATATCATCCTCGATAGAATACTTTTTCCCTGATTTGTTGGCATAACTACACTCAGGTTTTTCAGCCACTTTGAACTCAGAAATAATATCTTCGCTTGACTCCACTATCTCACATGTACTGGAAGAAGCCTCCATATTGGATAGATGTACCTGATCAGATGATCCAAACAACTGCCACTTCACTCTTCCGTCACACTTCTAAGCAGAACCATTTGATCAACTCCTCCCACTTAACGAACCATCCCAACCTGAAACTTTTGCGATCATATTTCCAATTAAAATTAGAGTTGAATTTAAACATATACAACAGCAAACCTAGAGTCGTCGAAGCAATAAGAAAAATTCATTTAATTGATTTCATTTCCAGCGATCGAATTAAATGCAAGCTTGAAAATTAAAAGCGCAGAAGAAAAGATAACCCTCCCCCCTTCCACCCTCCAAAAAAAAAACTTGAGCTTTCAATTAAATCAAAGCTAAAAATAATTGCACGATGAGAGACACATAATCCCCATGACCGAAAACTAATTGAAAAACAAGACAATGAAGAATGGGAAAAGTTAGAGAAATTACCTGGAACGAAGAGGTGTGAGCATTGAGGATAGGCGTGCAAGAGTGAATAGCCCCAAGACTAGGGTTTGAAGTTTGAACAGCGAGAGAGAGAGAGAGAGAGAGAGAGAGAGAGAAGGGGGGAAAGTAAAAGGTTGAAATGGTAATCACGAGAAGGATGAGGGCGAGAGTAGTATTAGTGTATAGCCGCTAATACAGCTGAGCTGAGAGACTACCCATGCATTCATTCACCATTCCACACACACTGTGTCGTAAGTAATGGTAATGGCGGAAACATTTATGATTAAAGTTGTGATGCAGAGATACACATGTTTATACATGAAGAATATCAAAATGAAACTAACATGTGTTTGAGTGTGAGCGTGACACACTTACACAACACACTCAATCTTTAAATTCAGTAGCTGTAGCCTGTAGGAGCAGGTCGTTGTATACTATTGTAATACTACAACCTTCAAGGGGCTGGTCCTACCTTTATCCCTTATATTTCACACTTCTATACCCTACTAGGCTGCTGCTACTACTATACGTTATACAATAGATTTTTTCTGCTATCAAACAAAATCACCGATTCTTTTTACATGTACAGTACTGTATTATTTTGTATTCGGTACTGTCTGTCTCTCTCTCTGTCTATATCATTTTTTAATGTTATTTATATTTATATACTTCCATTTCCGCTCCTGCCGCTTTTCACACACACACACACTTTGCTTTCATTTCTACTTAGCAGATAACACATCCTTATTCGAAATAAATTCATGTCCTATGTAATATGTATCTCCTGCTGCTCTTTGAATACTCTCTGTATCCATGAAAAATATAAATGCTGACAAATGTATCTCTATATAAGAATAAAATAATAATTGTACACGGAAGATAGTTTTTATGTGCCAAGAATACCCTATCGGATCAATTATGTAACCAACGTCCGAGTACTCTTGGCACACGGAAGCTATCTTCCGTAGTTATAATTGTCGTTTTATTCTTATATAGGTACATTTGTCAACATCTATATCTTTTATGGGTATAAATGATAATTTATTCGTAGTCTCTGCTATGGCCTACATCAAACGATGTCACTACAAGAAAGCATTACTGTGAACGAGAGTGAGTCTAGGCAAGGCTCACGAGCTACATCGCAATATGACACACTACGTGCATGTTTGGGCGCCATTATTTTGTTAAAAAAAGATCTTTTTTTCAATGAAAAAAGATCTTTTTTTATTTTTTAACGTGTTTGGCAAATTTCTAGTAGTAAAAGTAAAAGCACTAGTAAAATTAAAAAAAGATCTTTTTTGAGAAGCTGTAATTTACATCTTTTTTTAAAATATCTTTTTTCCTTAAAAAAAAAATGTTTTTCGTGTAATAAATGAACAAAAAAGTACTTTTATATTGTTATACCCAAACATAATTGATAAATAAAAAGACCTTTTTACATGAGATATCCAAACATAAAATTACTTTTACTTCTCTATAAGATCTTTTAAAAAAAGATAATTCAAAAAAAGATCTTTTCTCAAAAGCTCACCCAAACAAGCCCTACATCATATTCATGAATCTATGTTGCACTTAATTTGTTGGTTACGTTGTATCATGTTAATTAGTAGCAGTTGTGCTTGACCCCAGTGCCTTAATTTGTTCCAATCCAATTTAATATTACGCAAGCGGTGGACTAATAACTAAGATTGAAGAGGATCCGCTGGCAAGGCTCTTAAGATACAACAACAATATTAGTGGGTGGTGGTTGCAAATCAGGGAGCAATTGCATTTGAATGACAAGTTAGAGACATTGCTGGCTGTTACCTCATTGGATTTGGTCAATGGTCCCTCTCCTCTCATCTCATCTCATCTCATCGCAATCACAGGATAAGTATAATATAATTATAACTTCAATGTGTCCCAGGTGAGGAGGGCCTGCCTGTTTGTTTATATAGAAATCTCAATGAATTAATTAAGTGTATCGATCATCGATGCATCAAATTATGGAAGCTACCTAGCTAATAACGAGTCACGTGGAAATGCCATTCACAATTGGTTGCAAATTCATGTCTACCTCCCACTTAATCCGTGGAGTTAATGAAAAAGGCGTAGGACATGTGACATAAATAAAGCTAAGGTTAAGGGAAGCACGACACTTGTTGCATCATCAAACCTTAGAACTTGAAGCCATGATGCCCCCACCCCAAGCAAACAAGAAAAGAATCAATTTGCTTTTACTTGTATGTGTAATAATGATGCGCCACCCAGTAAATAAGACCAAAGAACCAACAGAACAAAACCACACCGATCCAACAATAAATAAATAAATAAAGGAGCCTTTCTCTTTCCGAAAAGAAACCAACAGATTAAAGATAGGGAAGAAAGAAGTGGCCATGAAGCAAGGCATGGATAACTACTGTATATAACTAATTGTTATTATTGATGTTATGATACGAAAGACTAATAATAATACTAGGTGTGTATGTATTTGAAGTGGACCAATACCAAGTGCTCTCTCACACACCACACCTTCTTCCTTAGCTTTTCTCTCATTTGAAGGTTACGCTGCCCAAGACAAACAGAGAAGACAACACCACAATCTATCGCCTTACTGTACCCCAAAACTTTGCTCATACTATTCTGATACATGAGTATAAAAAATAAAATAAAATCACAACCTTTTTGTTTGATCTTTTCCCCTCTTCATATAAAGTACTTTACTGCTGCTGGGCCTCTGGCATGCTGGGTTAAAAGTTAAAACCGAATGCAAGTACCTCAATAGGGTAAAGTAACAGTTCCTCACTTTTAATTGATGCAATTCAACTCTATCATCAACCATCAATACTAACTAGTGTTTGATGAGGGGGGTAATATATGATAGTCTTCTTCAATTGGAAAGATCAGTTCATTATTAAGAGAAATGCTAATATGGACTCAACTTCATGGTAGATCCTATGCAAGATAACAGATCAACGTATGATTTTACAATACTTAGGTTTTAAATGGTTATCAAATGTAGGCTTTATTGTGAACCCAAGATTACAGCAATATTGCTTATTATTATGGACTTTTAGTTCATCCTAGAGACACGAAACTAATTGCCATTTGCAAAGTAAAGGTATGTCATAAAGGGGAAGAAATGCTGGCATGTGAAGGATCTAACTTTGAACAAAGTTTTAAAAGACTTGGGACCGATTCTAGTTGAGCTGTAAGCTTCTTGGCCACATGATGAAACTAGTTTACTAAAATTGACGACACTCTTAGCAGTTATTTAAATACTCTGTTGATAATATCTGCCAATTTATTTATTAGAACCCCAATAAAAAAAATCTAAAATTTAAAAATAGAGTTTGGTTTCTTTGCTAACTTACACACACAATAGAGTTGAAGTATTAAACATGAGCTCATCATAGAAATAGTAAAACCAAGACTTTGTCATTAAAGCTCCAAATGAAACCTATCTCTCGCAAGTAAACTAAATCAAATTTTATAATTTATATGTCTCTTTAGACCCACATCCTTATTCGAGCAATTCATTCTTCTGAAATGCCGACTAAACTAATTCTTAATTTCTTATTAACTCAACTTCTTGAATTCAAGACAATGCAATTCATCAGCGAGTAAAGTTTCACCAACTATAGTAAAAGAAAGTACCTGTCAACTCTAAGCCATCATAATACAATTCAAAACCTTACCATAGGAATCTCTATTTCGCAGTTTCCTCTATATCAGCATGCGATCTTCAAATTCTTTCAGACTTAATTGTTCTGAGTACTAGCAAATTATAAATATATATAAACAAAGCAAAGTAACACAACTAATATGACAGTAAATATAATTGTTATTTTTATTCCGAGACAGAAGTCAAACACTACCACATATAATCTAAGCTTAAGAATTATTGTTTTGGGGAATCCTTGAGTTTTCATGAACCACTTTAATGTATTTTATGTCTGAATGGTGGTATTCATTCTTTCACTAATCCCCGACTTGAAACTCATCAAACTTTTCACTCCATATATCATAACATGTAAGCCACTGAGATATTGAATTCAAGTTGCATATCAAAATTCACAAGTAATCTTGACTTCTTCATAGGTATAACAAGGACATGCTCAATAGAAAAGACATAAGAAGGCCACGACCTCGCTGGATTATTTGACCCAGCACAGTTCTGATGATGAAACTGAGGGAAAACGCTAATTATAAAATGTTGGGTTCACCAGTCAAAGTTATTCAATATATACATCTAACTTTGAATTGTGAATATTTAATCCAGTCTATACTACATTCCAACAATTGATGATTTTATTTGAATCAGTCCATCAAACACCTTTAACACAAAGGATTAAAAATAAGGTCCTACGGTTCTGATTATCAATTATATTTACGAGTTCTAAAACTAGTACCAGTAATGTTCTGTAAAATGAGTCCATCAAATGAAAGGATAATACCACTAGCAACAAATTTGATCTTAAGAAAGGTTTGATTCAGGCTAAAACATAAAATTCTCAAGCAAGTTTATTGTTTAACAAAAAAGGTACTTGATAATAGTAGTCCTCTATACTAGAAAACAATAATTACCTAAAAAAGATATACTTTAAATAGACTAATAATCACTTTAAATTCTTCCCAATATCCAAAATTCATATACATGCACTTTAAAAATAGGTGAAGCTGTACAGTGAACATTTGAATTAAAATGGCGATAAATGGGTGACCAGAAGGAAGCACATGCCTTATAAGCAGAAAACGTCTCTGTGAGAAGACAAATATGTAACTTCCACCAACATGCTCCACAGAGAAACTGATCTCTGTTGTTGATCAGATCATGCATGGAAGATCTCAATTCCAACGTGATAATAATTTAAACAGAGTTACGTCATAAGGGATTTAACTCTATCGAATGCAGGATAAGCCACGGCATATAAATAACCAGATGATAAATAATACTATACATACAGCTGCATCAATTGCTAGAACAATGCGTACTTGGTGCCACCATTTCTTGCGAATGTTTTGAGGGCCTGATCTCATCCTCATTGAACCCATATCCTTTTGCAAAGAGGGCGATGCACCTGCACCACCTTGGCTAATGCAATCCAGATTTCCTAAATCAGCCTTTGGTCCTCTGTCTGTGGATTTTCTATGCTCCTCTAACTCAAGATCTCTCATAGCAATCACATGATCCTTTATTTTCTTTTTCTCTGGCTTGCTAGATTTTCCCAATAGAGGAGCTTTTGTTGAACTAGCACCTTCAATTTGTCTATTCAAGTTACTTGGTGAAGGAGACAAGTTGGCATGAAAAGATGAGCAAGTTCGATCCCTCCGATTGCTGCCATGTGAGACACTCTCCAATGAAGTAATCAGATTCTGAATGACAGGAACCAGTTTTTCCTGAATGTGAGTTGAATTCGTGTTTTGTAATTTGCCCCTCGAACCCTTTTTAGCTAGCTTTCGGTATTCATCCCTGACATGCTCCAAAAACCGAAGAACTTGAGAGTTACCGACACCTTCATCAACAATTGCAAAGTAAGCATGCCCTTCCTCCATGAGAAATCCGTAAGTCCTTCTACCTAGGGTCTCAAAATACCACCTGTGGAAAGGAGGAGCCATCTCCAAGCACAAGGTTGCCACATTCTCAAGTTCTTGGTCTCCACCATTATATGCGTACAGGATGTGATTACCCTTAGAAACACAACAGTAATGAACTTTATTTTGAATAGAGTCCATTGTAAATTCTGCAAACAATATCCCAGATCAGATCGCAGCAAATTCGACTTGGATGGAAGGTCGCCCAATCAGACAATTTACATTTCTGCTTCTGTCTTTCTTTCTGAGTGATGGATGTCAAGTTGACTTTGTCAAACACTGATCTCAACTTAAGAGCTTAAGCAAGCATGATCTGGCAGAAGAGGAAGCCAATAAACTCCTCAAGGAAATAAGCAAAAAGCAAGGGCAATGAATTCTCCGGGTAATACAAAGAGAGAGTTTCAGCTAAGTATTGAAAATGGTGAATGAAACCCCTCATCCCTAGTCCCTACCTGACAATAAGCAAATATGCATGCATATAAGAAATCAATTTCAATTAAATCCACTGACAAGCACATTACATCGTTTCACCAAGAGCGCAACAGAGCCTAAGATCACAGAGTCAACATCAATCAATAGAAAGTAGCTTGAAATGAAGTTTTGGCACAGAGAGAGAGATTGATTTAATAAAGGAGTTTGAAAATATTAAAGTGAAGGCAAAGTCGCAAAGATCCATACTTGGCGGCACTAGAAGGAAGCTGGGTGGAACTTGAGAATCAAACAAGTTCGTTGGCGAAAAAGGGGATTCCCAAATGAAACTGAAATAGTAATGATAGTTGAAGTTGGCTTTGCAAAGAGTTCAGTAACAGTAACAGAAAAAGATCGTGTAAATAAATACATAGATACCTGGTTCATGTGAGCTCGATTGAGAGAGAAGGGGGAGAGAAAGAAGACGCGTGAGAGAGAGCGGAGAAGGACCAAAGTGCCACCAGGTCAGAGACTCAGAGGTCAGGTTATTTTTCCAATTTTCTTTTTCAATCGTATTAAATATTCTAATGCATGGTAAAGCAGGAAAGCGCTCTTATTTTCTAACGTCTGTCCTTTCTACTAAGTTTTAATTTTGTTTATAATGTGTAAAATGTTTTATTTTTGTCCGAAAATTATTATTTTGATTTGTCTTATGTTTGAATTATAACTCTATTTTTTAATTTAAAATATTGATCTTTTAGTATTTTCTATTTAATTCAATTATAATCGAATCAATTAATTCAACTATTAAGAATTTGACACTTATAAGTTATAAGTTATGACTAGGGCTATGGAGAAGTTATGCTAATGAGCTCCTCGGGGAGAGCGACGTGAAAGTTCGCATGCATTTGGCATGGCTGACAACTTCTTACGAACTTGGTGGCATCTTTCTGTAAGGTCGGCAAATAGAACCCAACTCGGATGACTTTCCTGGCTAATGACCTTGTCCCGAGGTGGTTTCCGCAGATACCATTTTGGACCTCTTCTAGTACTTCAACCGTCCTTGAGGTCGGGACGCACTTCAGCAGTGGTGTGGATATTCTCCTTTTATAGAGGATATTTTTCACCAAGATGTAATTCTGTGCTTCCCTTCGGATTTTCTTGGCTTCTTTTTTCTCTTTGGGTAGGATGTCGAATTTCATGTATTCGATTAGTGGGTTCATCCATCCGAGGTCGAATCCAGATATTTCAAGGACGTCTTGTTTGGCCTCTGTTTTTGAGACAGAGGGTTCCTGGAGAATTTCTTATATCAGGCTTCTATTGTTCCCTCCTGGCTTGGTACTAGCTAGCTTGGAGAGGGCATCTGCTCTGCTATTGAGATCCTAAGTTATGTGTTTAACTTCGGTCTCTGCAAAACGTCTAAGATGCTCCAAGGTTTTGTCTAGGTACCTCTTCATGTTGGGGTCTTTGGTCTGGTACTCTCCATTTATTTGGGAGGTCACCACCTGAGAGTTGCTGAACACAACTAATTTGGTTGCGCCGACTTCTTCTACCAGCTTCAATCCCGCAATCAAGGCTTCATACTCTGCCTGATTGTTGGAAGCTGGGAATTCGAATTTGAAGGAGGCTTCTACTTGAGTTCCCTCTTGGTTGACTAAGATTATGCCTACACCGCTTCCCACTTTGTTGGAGGACCCATCCACGTACAGCTCCTAGGTTGTGGAGGCTTCCTCTTGATCTCTTGCATATTCTGCTACGAAGTCAGTGAGGCATTGGGCTTTGACTGCCGTCCGAGTTTCGTACTTCAAAACGAACTCTGAGAGCTCTATTGCCCATTTAACCATTTTACCTGCAATATCCGTCTTCTGAAGGATTTGCTTCATGGGCTAGTTCGTTCGTATCCTTATTGTGTGGGCTTGAAAATAAGGTCGTAGCCTTCGTAAGGCTACTATTAAGGAATACGCAAACTTCTCCAGTTTTTGATACCTTAATTCAGGGCCTTGTAGAACTTTTTTGGTGAAATATACAGGATGCTGCCCGACCTCGTCTTCCCGTATTAGAGCTGATGCTACAGCTTTGTCTGCTACGGACAAATATAGGACGAGTTCTTTCCCGATTCTAGGTCGGGCCAGAATGGGAGTTTGGCTTAAAAACTTTTTGAAATTCTGAAATGCTTCTTCGCACTCAGGAGTCCATTCGAACTGGCATCCTTTCCTTAGTAGAGAGAAGAGTGGTAGGGATCTTAATGCTGATCCTGCCAAGAACCTGGAGAGAGCTGCAAGTCGGCCGTTCAACTGCTGGACCTCCCTTAGGCAAGTCGGGCTTTTCATTTCTAGGACTACCTTGCACTTGTCGGGGTTTGCTTCAATCCCCCTTAGTGTCGGCATAAATCCCAGAAATTTTCTAGCCTCTACCGCGAAGGTGCACTTTGCGAGATTCAACTTCATCCTGTGCAACCTTATGGTGTTGAAGACTTACGAGAGGTCCGCCAAGAGGTCAGTCTCATCCTTGGTTTTTACTAGCATGTCGTCCGCATAAACTTCCATTAAATTTCCAAGGTGAGGAGCAAACACCTTATTCATCAGCCTTTGATATGTGGCTCTAGCATTTTTCAACCCAAAAGGCATGACCACATATCAATAGTTTGCTCTAGGCATGATGAAGGATGTTTTTTCTTGATCCGGCTTGTACATCGGAATTTGGTTGTATTCCGAGTATGCGTCCATGAACGACAAGTACTGATACTCCGAGCTGGAGTCTACTAAGGTATCAATGTTTGGAAGTGGATATGGGTCTTTGGGACACGCCTTGTTCAGGTCAGTGTAATCGACGCACATCCTCAACTTGCCGTTTTGCTTTTTGATCAGCACCACGTTTGTCAGTCACGCCGGATATTTAACCTCTTTGATGAAGCCGGCTTCTAGGAGGGCTTGTACTTGTTTTTCCACCACTTGAGCCCTTTCGGGTCCAAGCTTCCGTCTTCTTTGCTGAACAGGTCGCGATCCGGGGTAAACTAAAAGTTTATGCGACATGAGTTCGGGATCTATCCCTGGCATATCGGAGGCTTTCCAAGTGAAGAGATCAGAATTTTCTTGTAGGAGCCTTATAAGTTCCTGATTCATGTCTTCTTTCAGATTGGCTCCTATGTTGGTATTTTTTCTTCCTCTTTTCCAACCTGTACCTCTTCAGTTTTTCCCACTGGTTGTGGTTGCAACTCTTCCTTGGCTCTAACTCCTCCGAGCTCTATGGTGTGAATTTTCTTGCCCTTTCCTCTTAGGTTCAGGCTTTCATTGTAGCATTTCCTTGCCAGTTTCTGATCTCCCCTGATGGTTGCTATTCCCTCTGGCGTTGGGAATTTCATGCAAAGGTGGGGAGTAGACACCACTGCTCTGAGCCGATTTAGGGTGGTCTTGCCTATTAGAGCATTATAGGCTGACCCCACATCGACGACTATGAAGTCGATGCTCAGAGTTTTGGATTTTACCCATTTTCCAAAAGTCGTGTGCAGGGGTATGAATCCTAGTGGCTTTATTGGAGTGTCTCCCAACCCATAGAGAGTATCGGGGTAAGCTCTTAACTCCTTTTCATCCAACCCTAACTTATCAAATGCTGGTTTGAACAGGATGTCGGCTGAGCTTTCCTGGTCCACCAGGATTCTGTGGAAATGGGTGTTGGCAAGAACAATGGTTATCACTACTGGATCATCGTGTCCAGGAATGATGCCTTGCCCATCCTCCTTAGTAAAAGAAATGGTAGGGAGGTCGGGAGCTTCGCCCCCGACTTGGTAGACCTCTTTCAGATGTCTCTTTCGAGATGACTTTGTGAGGCCGCCTCCACCGAATCCCCCCAAGATCATATGTATATGTCTTTCCGGGGTCTGTGGTGGTCGATCTCTTCGGTCCTCGTTGTCTCTCTTCCTCTTCCCATGATGATCCGACCTCTCAACGAGATATCTGTCTAGCCGACCTTCTCTGGCCAACTTTTTCATCACGTTTTTAGGTCGTAACACTCATTTGTTGAGTGACCATATATCTTATAGTACTCACAATAGTCGCTACGACTTCACCTCTTCTTGTTTTTAATGGGTCTAGGGGGAGGTAGCCTTTCAGTATGACAAATTTTCCTTTAGACATCAACTAGGAAAACTCGCAGAGGAGTATATGAGTGATATCTCCTAGGCCTTTCCGGGCCGACTTCCTCCTTTTTCTTGGGCTCTCTCTCTTTCTCTTTTGACGAGTGAGAGAGCCCAGGTCGCCAACTTGGCTCTCGGAGCCTGACATTTTCCTCCATATTGATGTACTTCTCAACTCTTTCCTGTATATCGCTTAAGGAGGTCAGGTGCCTTTTCGAGATGGACTGGGAGAAAGGACTTTCTCGGAGTCCATTTACTAGGCTCATAGTTACTGCCTCTGTGGGCAGGTCTTGAATCTCTAAGCATGCTTTGTTGAACATTTTCATGTATCCTCTCAAAGGTTCTCCGACCTTCTGCTTTACACCCAGGAGGCTCGGTGCATGCTTTACCTAGTCCTTCTGAATAGAGAACCACATGAGGAATTTTCGAGACAAGTCGTCGAAACTAGTGACCGACCTTGGGGGGAGGCTGTCGAACCACTTCATCGCTGCTTTAGTAAGGGTTGTTGGAAAAGCCTTGCAGCGGGTAGCATCAGAAGCGTCGGACAAGTACATTCGACTTTTGAAATTGCTTAAGTGATACTTTGGGTCAGTAGTCTCGTCGTAGAGGTCCATATCAGGGCTTTTAAAGTTCCTTAGAACTTTTGCCCTCATTATGTCCTCACTGAACGAATATGTTCCCACTAGGGGAGAATCTTCTCGGTCACTGCGAGAGGTTCGACCTTTGAGAGCAGATTCTAACTTCAGGAGCTTTTCCTCAAGCTCCTTTCGTCGCTCGATCTCGTTCCTCAAGTTTCTCTCTGCCTCTCGTTGTCGTTCCAGTTCTTGTTCCAACTGCTCCAGGTTCCCTTGGTGGCCGTGGAACAATCCCATGAAATCGGCTGCATAGGGTTGTCTTTCCTTTCCTGATTCGCGCCCTTCAAAAGAGTTTGCCTTTGGGTCTTTCAACCCATAGGTTCCTTCTCTATGCTGGTTAGTCACCCCTTGGTGGGCGGCTATGTTCGCGTCGTTGTCCCAATGTCCTGATTCTCTTGCTCAGAATCAGACGCTGTGTGGCCATCTTCGGGTGAATCGTCTGCCATTACTGGTTGATCTCTCGGGTCCCCGGCAACGGCGCCAATGTTACGTTGGGTAACCGGAGATTAGTGGGCTGGACTCGTTGGGTTGGCCCAATCGTTTGAAGAATGAATTCTTCGACTTGCTTCGCGTCAGGGAGCCCCCGACCGACTAGTGTGTATGAAAGAAGGGGGGTGGTACCTGCAAAGACACTCCGATGCTTAGGTCAGTAGAGGCCTAAACAGGTTTAGAGAGTATTGGAACTTAGGGATACCTGAGGGGTGTCAATGTATTTATAGTGGTGAACCAATAACCACCATTGGAGTAGTTCCACCTTTAAAGGAGGATAACAGTCCCTTTATCTTAGGGAAGTAGAGATATGGCTCATAGAAGTGGGTTGAGAGATTTTAGGGGCAGTTACTTATTCGAATAAGCATTATCTGCCAGCTAACCTATGCTCCTTACTTCTTTAGAGCGAAGTCTGTGTCGAATCCGACTCTTCTGAAGAGGTCGGTTATGTGCGAAGGCCAATCTTACGGATTGGGCCTTTCTGGCTTATTTGGACCTGGGCCTTAGTATTGGGTCAGGGTATGAATAAAAATGTTGTCTAATTTTTTTTAATTAAATCTATATATTACTTTTAATTTTGTAATTAAATTATTTTTATATCAAAAATATTAAAATTAACAGAATATTCTTTTTAAAAAATATGTGATGAATAATCTAATTAAACTCTTAATTGTGAGTATTTTCAATTTATGAATAAATATTTCGTTAACTCTAACATCTTTTACAATGACAAGACTTAATTATAAAATTAAAATTAATATAAAGACCTAATTAAAAAAATATAAACTTAATTATAAATTTAGTAAAACTATAAAAACTAATATATTAAATTTAAAACAAATATGTATATTACACATGCTAGATTTTTACTGGTAAATTTTTTTTATTCTAAAAAAAACAATCTTCACCCTTGGACACAACATTACTCTCTAGCTTATTACTCCTATCTAATTCATTCTTAAATAACATAGTATTTAAATTTAAATTTATTATATATAATATAATTAATTTAGTTTATACACATCACGTGGGTCTTAATCTTAGTTTGAATAAACCAGCCAATGAGTTTCTCGTAATTCCCCTCTCTAATTCTCCCTCATGATAAATTCTTCTTCCCTCTCAGTTACATTACATCTCCACATAGTCATCACCATTCCAATTACGTTCATTCCCTCATAATTTCATTCTAAGTACGGACTAGAATAAAAAATATAATATTAAAAATTCTAGCAATGCTTATGATTTAGTTTATGTTAATAACTACATACTATGAATTTTTAAACAAAATCCAGCCTTAGTTAGGATGAATGCAGCTTGCAAGAGGCATATAAATATCCCTAACCACATGTATATTAAATTATTAATATGTGGTCGGGCTCAATAGTAATTTTTGTGGGTCAAATCCGATGAATCATTCTAGTTGCCAAAACTAATATGACTCTTGTTACCTTAGTGGGTCAATACCTTACATAATGAGCTAAGTTCCCATGCCATTATTATTTGTGTATCTACCATTCACTTATCATTTTATTGATGACAAAACGTCTCTTAGCATTCACAAATCACAATTACCAAATTCACTGATGTTACTTTGCTTAAATTACTGGTTACTCGTTAGCTTTAGAGAACGCCATCAAAATGCACAAGATATGGGTATTTCAGTATTGTAGAGAGTAGGGAATCATAATATATTTGACTTGATGAATGACGATGACATAAACTTTTGGGGTGCTATGAGATATATAATGCACCACACGGCGTACAACATAAGTATTTGTGGTTGTGGATGGTAAAACTAAAACAAGACTAGAGGGTTAAGTAGATGTTTTTGTTGTATCTACAGTTAATTAATTAGGCTTAAGGCCGTAAGGGAAAGCAGTAGCAGTCAAGCAGTAGCAGCAAAGTAGGCTAATGGGCCGACAAGAGCGGCATTGATGTAAGTTGCAGGCTCGGAGTGGCTGTAATCACCGCGCTCATCGGGGAATCCGTCATTCTGGTTGGGACCTCCAACTATGGCTCCAAGGAGTATGTTAGGGTTTGGATTCATTGAATAGTAGAATGGTTGGAAGCCTCCATCACAACCTATTGCCTGCGGATGAGCTGATAGTGAAGGCAAGGAAGATCCTCTGTGGTGAATCCTCTTGGGATAGTATGGACCATACCCTACCATGTATGACATCTTCAATGGGTTCTCTCCTAATATGTAGTCTACCTGCCTTTTCGCAATACTCCTCAGTGTATTTGGAGTCACCAGGACTCCCCCACCGCAGTTGAATGTGTGCTTTGTTGCTGCCATATACTTGGAGTATGTTGTAAGCAAGAATGTTATCGATGTCACGTACTGCAGGTTGCTATCTGGAAGCTTGTACATGAGTCCCCCTGTGCATCAATTCCTTAATTAATTAATTATATTTTCATTTTCAAACTATATTTATTTGTTACTTTTACTTACCCTGTGTATATTGTGTGCTTGAAGACGGAGAGTTGGGCAAGATCTTGCACATGAAATTCTCTGCTTCTTGCTTATATTGTTCAAAGTTCTTATCACCGTTCACCAATGCTCTCTGCATTATAAACATAATCAGGCACCATTACCTTCTCTCTCACACACACTCTCTATATACACTTTGGCTGCGTTTGTTTCTAAGAACAGGACAGGACAAGACACTGAGAACAGGACATGACAAGGTACTGACAGAGACACAAAATTTTGTATTCTTGTATTATGTTTGGTGATAAATTAGAACAAATTATGAAAATTCAATTTATTCTCATTTTTTTCATTAAAAAATTTTGAGATAAAAAATATAACAATAAAAAATAAGTTGTGTCCTTTGTTAGTATCTCCGTGTCCTTCCTGTCAAGATAGACACAAAATATACTAATTTAGTGTTTCTGGACACATGGTGAATTAGATTACTTTACCCTGGAAAGAAGGACATGTGCACCGGCATATTTGTTGTCCCAGCTGAAGATATCTGGTTGATCATCGGCTCCAAGGGACTTGACCAAATTATAGTAGTAAACAGCATTTGTTGCTCTGAAAAGCCACGCAGCTCCCCACAATAGCTCATCCTGAACAACCAACACAACAAAATGCTTATTAATGAATTAATTAGTGAATTATTCAAATGAATAATAACTGGTGTGTGGTGTTACCTTGAAACCAGAATAGGAGCAATAAAAAGGGCAAACTGCTGATCCAAGGGAACTACTATAAGAACCCTGATGCTGGTATGCAAACTGGTAAACCTTCTGGGCATTCCTCAACAAGATGTTGGAGTATGTTGGGTCGACGGTTCGGAAGACAATGGAGGCAGCAGCAAGGGCAGCAGCAGTCTCAGCAGCCACATCAGAACCAGGGTTCTGAGGAGACACCCAATAAACAGTTCTAAGAGTGTCCATGTCCTCTGGCCTCTCCCAACACTTGTGGTCCACATTTGGGTCTCCAACACCAACATAGAGCCTCCCAGGTGTGGAAGTCGCGCACTTTAGAAGGTAGTCTGTGGCCCAACGAATTGCAGCCCTTGCTTCTTTGATTTCCGGACCCATCCTCTTCCCATATTCAAGTGTCCCCCATGATAGCATCGTTGTCGTGAATGCCATTGGAAAATTGAACTTCACATTGTCCCCTGCATCGTAGTACCCTCCACTTAAATCCACCTGCAAAACAAAATTTCATCTTCACTTTTCATCCTCAAAATAATTGATCATTGTATATTAAAAATTAAAAGAACACATTATAATAAAAACCAAGATGAGTTATGTAAAAAAACATTAAAAATATAAAAAGGAACTATTGGTAGCGTTTGTTTTGAGATACTGAGACAGAGACTGAAAGACTGAGACTCAGTATCGTGTTTGTTAGTTCAGAGACTGGTATTAAAATTTCTGTCTCTGTCTCTAAAAGTTCAGTATTTCAGTACCTCCAAAAAGTAGGAACACAGTGGACTGAAATTTTTAGAGATGGAGACTGAAACTTTAATAACATTTTATACCTAAAATACTTTCATTTCAATTAATTAATTCCAATTTTATCCTTTGTGCAAATTAAATTAGAGTTTTATTCTTGTTTCAATTTTTGTCTCCCATTTTACACCAAACAGAATACTGAGATTTATTTCAATCACTGTCTCTTAGTCTCTGTCTCTCAATCTCAGTCTTTCCGTCTCTGTCTCTCCACCAAACACTACCTTAGAGAAGTTGGTGATACAAAGGCTTTATGTTAATGATTATTGTTTTTTTGTTTTTAGAAAAAGACATTATATACTACATACGAAGAATGATTTTTTCTTTTTTTCTATATTACAAATATTTATGAGAAGAGAGTAAAAATATAATAAAAATAAATAATTAAGTATAAAATAATGTAAAGCAAAAAACGTGTTTTTCTAAAATACAATATATCCCCTGTTTTGAATATGGGAAACTACGGTAATGGGTCATAAGAATTGGCTGGTCAACAGGAAAAGTGGAAAGTGAAATAGACTCATGCATGCGAAGAGTAGAGCAGAGTAGGGTGAAGAGGCACAGAGGCACCATCGCGCAGTACAAAGCTCCAATTAGCAAAGGGGAAAGTGATGTTTCCAATTCAATGACAATGCCAAGATTCAGGAGACCGTGACTATTCAATTTTTTTTGTTTGACTTTTGTGTGCAGAAAAGAATCTTTCGGTACTGTTTAAATCGAATCGCTCGGTATTCGATAATGCTCTAAAAGAATAAAAAACTAGGAAAAATTGAAAATATGTCCAAAGCAATTGGAAAAGAAGCAAGTATTTAAGATGATTTCAGTACTGCAATGTCCTTTGTTTGTTTCTGGATGCGTGTAATCTCGATCTATTTACTAACTAATATGGTAAAAAGTCACATGAAGTTAATAGCTGAGAGCCGACGGATAAAAATTTAGTCAAATCAGTCAAATCATCTAACAACTCTCAAGTATCAACTTCACGTAAAGTCGATTTCTCTTGAGTTTCCACCAACTAATACACTTAGCATTGTTAATAGAAGAGTAAAACGAAAAAACCATTAAGCAAGATAAATGATGATGAAAAAGTTGAAGCAGGGAATGTGATGAACATACATTGGCTAAACGACCATCGAAGAGGGCAGAGTTGGACCTCCATTTGAGTTGCTGGTCTGGAGGGAGCCTTCCAGACCTCTGTCCTTGGAAGAAGAGCAATGATTTTGCCAAAGCATCCCTGTAGTTCACTGGGTTGCATTCCGCCACCACTAACAACAGCAATGTCAACACCCCAAACAAGCAACTACTTGCCATGGACATTCTTTTTTTTTTTCTTTCCAATGTTCTCTGCCTCACTTGATGGAAATGAATTACAAGCTCCTCCCCCTTTTATAATACTACCTAACTTAACAAAGCTATCCAAGAGACTTAGCCCATACAATCACGTAGCGTAATTCAAGGCTTTTTGCTAGCCCCAAAATAAATATTTATACACTTGCTTCGCCCTTCAATAGGGGTTTTGATAAACTTCAAAATGCCCCCTTTTCCGTCCATGCAAATTTCAAAATGCCCCATATACATTGGCTATGTGTTTATCTCAATTTTTATTTATTATTAATTTAATCATTTTATCAATTTTTTAACAAGTATATCATTCTTTATGCCAAAACAGTATTATGACATGTGATTTCAATTTATAATTTTCTTAAAAAAATAATATATACACACTAAAAATATAATCATCAAATTACTTATATATTTATACGTAAATATATATATTATTTAATTAATTTTTAATATATATTTTATATAAATAATTATTTTAATTACTGAGTTTTTATGTACCTAAAGTATAATTGGTTTTTTAATCAGCATTACTTTCGCATTTATTTACAGTTTTACACCAAATAAAACAACGCTTTCTAACCATCCCTTCGTATCTTTTGCTAACTTATGCATTTTCTACAGAATATTTAGCGACCATTTTGCAAATTTAATATCTTTCAATGTCTAATAACACCGTCCATTTATTAATATGTGTTCTATTTGCGTATTTAAAAATATTTGTCTCATCCATTATATCTAAATAGTATTTGATTCATTTTTAGTTTTTAATCAACGATTTTATTAGTTATTATTGCCGACTTGATAACCAAACAGTCATAGCATTAATATTAAGAAAAGTATAGGTAGACAATAAAAATATTAGATAATGTGAACAATAATTTTTTTGAACAACATGAACAATAGATTCTAAAATTGGCCTAATTTAAGTAAAACATACTACACTCCAAATTACTCACTTAAATCTTAATATTAGAATAACTATTCGTACATTTAGTGAATTAAATATCTGATATATCTATTGTTCACATTGTTTAATATTTTCATTATCTATCTATACTTTTTTTTTACTTTATTAAGCTAATTTTAGAACCCATTATTCACATTATTCACAAAAATCATTGTCTATTTAGTAAAATCCTTAATATCATTATTCATCAACCTAATATCTACTATATGAATACCTCTTAATAATCGGAGATTCATCAAATTCTCTAAATATATTTCGTATTTGATATTTTTATACTCTTATTTTTAACATTTTATATTTATATTGTTACGGCAGGATTACCATTTTATTTCATCCAATGATCGTTATAATGGCCACGTCAAAAATAAAATAAAAGGAAAATCATTATGATGTTTGATAAAATCTTTGTTTGATGTATAAAATAGTAGTAGTGACCAGTGCGCACTCCATTGGCCAATCCATTTAGGCTTATTTTATTTCATAAAGAGGGAAAAGACATGAAAATTCAAATGAATGAAGAATGGCCTAGTTAGAAAAAGACTATACAATATAGAATAATAATGTGACATGTTTAGTAGTATGATAATTGATAAGATCACACGAGATTGTAGGACCATTAATTAGCATCAAGAATTTGGAAAACACACATGACATATTCCTCTGATTATGTTCCTCTTGTGATTGGCTTGTGTTCCGCCATGGAATCACATGTATCCTCAAATGGATCAAAACCAAACCTATGTTTGGGAGCAGTTAGGACCGGACGAACTCATTCCTCAAAGACCAAAAGCGCAAAGTTGCCAATATTCGCATTGGCTTATTATCTTTTGTCAACATTCACATGAAAAGAAGGGGCGTGAATGGTGCCATTTTACTAATATCATATGCTCCTCGAATTACGCTAAGCAAACGGCGCCCCCATTGAGTTTACCATATAATCACATTTTTCCTATTTTCTTATTACTATTTAATTAATAATCTCTTGCTTTTTCAGTGTTTTTGCTTTCAAATGCTGTGCTGCTTTTCTTGCTATCTCCCAAATCCTGTCTACTTTCTACTTTCTTCCTATCCTTGAGCCAATACTTTGAATCTCCTCGTTGCGCGCTTCAAAATTGTCTATTTAGTTTAACTGTTTATGCTAACCAGCAGTTTTCATTTTAAATGCACTCTTTAAATTTATCATAAATAGAAAAGTAATATAAAAAAAATTAAATCTTTATTTGCTAATTTGTTAATTAATACGTGCTTGGTTAATACTAGCTGATAC
The DNA here is from genome assembly GCF_059453495.1 of Arachis ipaensis. Classification (NCBI taxonomy): domain Eukaryota; kingdom Viridiplantae; phylum Streptophyta; class Magnoliopsida; order Fabales; family Fabaceae; genus Arachis; species Arachis ipaensis. The sequence goes on along the minus strand of NC_142444.1, from coordinate 239,318 downwards.
ATACCCTATGCCTTGGCTAATAAGACTACGTAATCTGATAACAGCTCCCAACAAGTCAAAAACTATCTCCAAAATCGTTAACACAAAATCCGGACAAGCTTAACAAAGCTCGGAACCACAACTAACAGGTCAAACGTTAGCCTTCTGGATAACTTCGGTAAATTCGGAGAATCCCGAAACTAACTCCAACTAAGCAACCTCAAACGCCTATATAAACAGATAGGTAACTCCGGAGTAAGAGAGGTCACACAACTCACTCTGATTAATTTCTCTTATTTTCTCATAACTCACATTCTTACTTGAACGTCGGAATGCTTTTTACAGGTGCTCCCGCCGCGGTGTTCCAACCTAGCCGACGTATACCTCTTCCACCTGAGCACATACCTCTTCCACCTGAACACAGTTGCAGGCAGAAGGAGTCGTTATACCTCGGCAACATAAGGACGGAACACTAGCTATTATTATTAGAATTAGATGAGTATACATCACAAAATCAACTTGCCAAAAATTTGTTTAGATACTCTAATAATATATTAGAGTTGAGGGTAAATATACGATAGATGATCATTGATCAATTTTATAAGATTGAACATTTATAGCGATCTGCTAACAATCTTAGAATAAATTATAGAGTAAGATCATTAAAATTAAGTGAATTTGACTCCAACTTACAAAATTAGCTCATAAGTGATGAAATATTTAAATCTTTATAAAAAATGATATTGTTCTATCTCTGATAAACTTTAACAAGTATGATAAGAATAAATAAAAATAATTCTAGAAAGTGGCGCTTGCAGATACCGGATATCATGTCTGCAGTACTAAGAAATTAAAAATCAATGTTGAAAACCGTTACTGACAGTTGAATATGCGAAACCTGCATGAATCATGCATCAAGAAAGGCTTTGTTGTTTGCTTGACTCTCTGCTCTACGCTAAGTGCGTCGCTAACAATTACCATTAGTTCTCTTTAGCCTTCAATATAATCCAAAATAATTTAGTCAACTAATGCTGCTGTATTTAATTTACTCATTCCACATGAACAAAGTTTATTATTATAGTTGGAAAGCAAATCAAGTTCACCATTTTTTAACAACTAACTTATCTAATTAAAAAAAATTAACTAACTTCTATGTTTGTTATCCAATAAAAAATATACTACTACTATCGTTAACAATTATATACGAAGCCATCTTTTTTTATCCTATTGGATAACCGTACACATACACACTAAATGTAAATCACTTTCTTGTTTATTATATCATATTTAAAAGCATTTACATAATATCTTAAACAGGGTAATACTAGGTAATTAATAATTTTTTTGAATAACATGAACAACTACCAATTAAATTAAAATACACTATATTTTTAAATTATCTATCTAAATCTTAATATTAAAACAACCATCCACACACCTAGTGAAATGAACATCCGATATATCTATTGTTCACATTGTTTAATATTTTCATTGTCTATCTATATTTTTCCAAATAGAAATCACCTAATATCTTCATAGTTTTACATTGTATTCACAATAGGGATGGCAATATGTACCCTACCCGCGGGTATCCAACCCGACCCCATCCGATCGGATAGGGTTGCCAACCCAATCCGCAACGGGTAGGGTAGGGTGCAGGTAGGGTTCTCGTGCGGGTCGGATAAAGTGCGGGTTGAACCTCAACCCTACCCGACCAACTCGCACTCTATATATGTTTATGTTATATACTTATATAAAAATATGTTTTAAATGGATGTTGAATCAAAAACCTCTCACTAAATGCAAAAGATCATTAACCACTAAAAGAAAATCATTAATTGATAATTTAATTTTTTTTTTTACATAAAAATCAGTTCTATTTTAAATTATCATCAAGTTATATAATAATATTGTATATTTTTTGTAACCCGCGGGTAGAGTCGGGTACCCGCAGGTTAAGAGCGGGTAGGGTTAGGGTTGGGATATTTTCAACCCACGGATAGGGTAGGATTAAGTTTATATAAAAATCTCAACCCGCGGATAAAATTAGGGTTAGATCCAAACGCTACCCTACTCTACCCATTACCACCCCTAATCGACAAAAAACACGTAATAGCAGATCGACGCTCAATAGAAATAAGTTTATATAACTTCATTAAAGAATATTTTCGACGATGAATTACACTACATGATACAACGGCTTGCATTGTAAGTCGTAAGCTCGTAACGAAGATAACGTGGTGAAGCATTCCAGCACCTTTGCCATAACAACAATAATATTCAAACCAACAATGTTATAGAACTAATTTTTTTTTATCCAATATCTGTTATTTTTTTAAAATTATTTTATTTATCTTAATTTCCAAATATTAGATCATAAATTATTAATTTTAAATTCTATATTATATATCTTAAAAGAAGATTAATAAACATGCAGTGACAAATTAAATAAAACATTGGTAGCAAGAGAATAATGTCAAAAACACCAAATAAAGAATAGAAGAGGTAGATCAAAGTGAAAAACCAGAATTTAGAAAGATAAGTGTACTTTTTATCGTGAGAAAGAATACTGGAAGAAAGACTGTCTAAAATTGAAGAACAAATAAAAAGATCCCCGGAATGCAAATGTCATTGAGTGTGAGAATGAAGATTCAAACTACTCGTTGATCGTATTATCAACAAAAATCCACTCATATGAGTGGCTTTTGAATCTAAGTTACATCTATCATATGTAACCCATTCGAGAATGATTTTCCGATTTTAAAGAACTAAATGGTGGAGTTATTTACATGCAAAATAACATTCCATCTAAAATAGTTGGGATATATTCAATCAGACTGAAAAATCAAAATGGATCCGCCAAAAGCCCAAAATATTAGAGGATGTTTGATACATGCCAAGTTTAAAGAAGAATCTCATTTTTCTTGGGGTCATAGAATCAAGTGGCCTAGTGGTGAAAATGAAAAATGGAATTCTTATAACAAAATTTGTAGCATTAGTAGTGATAAAAGGCATCCGAAGAAAAAACTTGTATCATTATCAAGGTAGTATAGTTGGTGGAACAGTAGCAACAACGACAACAATAACAACTTCCATGATGATAAAGATGCAAAAATAACAAAGTTGCGACATTGGCGTTTGGGACATGCACTATAGCAAATGCGCAGGTTAGCAGCGGTTAATTAGCAACTGTTTATCAAACCGCCACAAATTGGCAAGATAGTAACGGTTATGGTAGCAATTTGGACTTATGCTACAAAAGAAATCAATATAGCATCGGTTAGCTTCCCAACTGCTACAAATCAAACCAAGAAAAGAGCCAGCGGCCCTAAGTCCTCTGTCACTCACTCAACCAGAAGTCGAGAGCTTTGAAGTTCGAATTACTCCCCCTTCTCTATCCCTAGCTTCTCTTCGACCACCCACGCAGTGGCACTATCGATCATCACTCCCCAGCGTCTTCGTCAGAACCACAGAACCACCACCTTCATCTTCATCTTCGTCTTCTTCCAACTTCGCCGAACAACCACCGCAAAAACCCTTTCTCTCTTTCTTTTTCCCTGTCTCATACCTTCTCTGTCTCGCTGCCGGCTACCATCCAGCGCTGCCACGACCATCTTCTTTCCCTCCTTACAACCTCGCACTGTGGTTCTCTAGCTCGCCCTTGCCTCCCTCATTCCCAGTCACAGAATCAGAATAGAGCCACTCTAGTTCCAGCGAGTTCAGACGCAGCAGCGGCAGGTCACTGCCACTACATCCATCTCTCCTGTGTTATTGCTCTGTTCTTTGACTCAAGTTCCCAGATCATCTTTTCTTCTCTGTTTTAGTTAAATTAGGATTAGTTATATGTTGATTCTAGTATTAATTTGATTTGGTTAGGATTAGGATTTTCTTATTAGAATTAATGTTAATTTATACATAGTTAAACATGCTGTTAAGAGCTTCTTGAGTTTGAATTTTAATCTGTTTGAATTAATTGACTGTTTCTTTGCTGAGTCACTGCGAAATACTACTTATTTTTCATATTATTGGTGCTAAATTTTGAATTGATGTTGCAAAGAATAATTGTTAGTACTATTTTGTGTTGTTTATGCTTTTGCATACCAAGTATTCGACAATATGCCAAGTGTTTTGAATATGTTTTAAAGTTCTATGCAGATATGATCTATGATATGGACACTATGGATGGCAATGTTTGATCCATTTAGTTCACCGAACCTAATGAAAATCCTAGTGTTGACACCATGGAAGTTGATGCGAATGTGGATACAGATGTTAGGAAGATGGTTGTTATGCATGCTTGTTGGTTCATATCCTGATTTTGATTTAAGTAGTAGCATTACAAAGATATTGGAGGAGCGAAAGGGAATTATGAAATTGCGGCGGTTCAAAACCGTCACAATTTAAAAAAAAAACACACATAAATTTGCAGCAGTTGTGTAACTGTCACAAATTATTATTTAAAATCCGCTTACTAAAATAGTGGCAATTGTACCAGCGGTTCATTAGAATCGCCGCAAAATTAAATCTCCACATTGTAAACCAAAACATTTGTGGAACCGTTGGTATGCCATTTTGCGGCGGTTAAAAACGACCGCAAATCTCCAAAAAAAAAAACCGCAATTTTCCTGTTCCCTTGTAGAGATGCTGGTGAAGAAGTCTTGCAAACTCTATCTAAATCAGGATTGCTTAAAAACATTAAACTCTGTAAATTGGAGTTTTATGAGCATTGTGTGATGGAAAAGCAAAAAGAAAAAATAAGATTTGGCGTTGCTATTCATGATACTCAAGGTATTTTGGATTACGTGAACTCTGATGTGTATGGTCCTTCAAAGACTCCATCTCTTGATGGTCGACATTACTTTGTCACTTTCATTGATGATTTCTCTAGACGAGTATGGGTGTATATCATAAAGACTAAAGATGAAGTGCTTAGAATTTTTCTAAAATGGAAGGCCAAAGTAAAAAACCTAACAAGAAGGAAGATAAAAATTCTCCGATAAAAAAAAAATGGAAAATACAAGAGTGATCCATTTCTGGAGATTTATCATAAGTATGGAATTACACGCCATTTTACAATCAGAAATACATCACAGCAAGAATGGGGTGGCAGAACGCATGAACAAGATTTTGGTGGAGAAAGTTCGGAGAATGTTGTCTAACGCTGGATTAGGCAACTAATTTTAGACGGAATCTATGAGATATTCATAACATCTTATTAATCGCTTGCTATCATCTGCAATCATTGATAAAATATCATTGGAGGTATGGTCTGAAAAACCTACAACGGACTTTGATTCTTTGCGAGTATTTGGTTCGACTACATATTACTATGTAATTGAGTTGGAGAAAGCGAGTTGGAGATACGATACTGTCTCCATCCTCCTATTCAAAGTTTTCAATGTCTCAAGTTTGTCTTTCCCACCATGATGAGAATGTACTTGTAAGGATTTCGATGCTTAAATTAACATCGGTCACGAGAGGCATTAAGTTAGAGATCATATTTGAGTGTACGTATTTAAAATAATATTTTACTTGAAATACTTTTTCATGAAGTATATTTTACGAAATGTTCTCCTTTCATATCATACTCGTTTTTTCTATAGATCTATTTATCATTAATATTATAAATTTTTTTTAAGAGTAGAAACAATAGTTATAATATTGTCACTAAATTTATAAAGTTGAGTGATAAAAAATTAAGTGGATTGATGAAGAATTATTATTGTGGTTTATACTTCTGAGGTATAACATCTTAAAATATAAAGTAATCCTTAATTTTTAAATTCTTTTTTTTAGGATTTTAAATACTTTTAAATTTAGTTCTTAGACAAATAATTTAGAACGTGTTTAAATTTAAAATTTAAACTTTAGAATTTAAATCTTAAAATTTAAGATTTAAGTTATTTTTTTATTTTTTTAAAAATATATTAGCATTTGGTATTAAAATAATATAAAATATTGACAAACTCATCCGTTAAAATAACAAAATACTCATATTAATTCTACTATTGTATAATACAAAGTTAATAAAAATAAGAATTTATGGCCAACTTATATCTAGTGTGGGATGTTGCTGGAGTATTAACGAGTGGAGTAAAAATAGATTTCAATCAAATCAAAGTTCATGTCTTTAAGGTAGCGTTTGTTTTTGGAGACAGTACATAAAGACATGGACATTAAATATTTAAAACGTATTTGGTAGCAGAGACATAGACAGTGGACATATTATCTCTGGAACAGTTTTTTTTAATTTTTGTGTCCACTCTTTTATGAGGGACAATGATGAACACAGGAATTAACAAAGTAGACACAAATTTTTTAATGAAAATTCTTTTCCATTTTATCTCTACAAATTATTATTATTTCATTGTTGCCCTTTTTTAAATCATATCATAATCCCTAATTTTATGTGTTGTGCAGCAGCCTTCTCCTCCCAGGTAATCTTCCCCATGCTCTCTGTTTCGTCTCTCCTTCTTCCTTCTCTCTTTTGGATTCTTTTTTCGTCTCACTTTCCAAGTCTAGCTCTCTATCTCTTCTCTTTCTCTTCTTGCTCTCTGTCCCTTTCTTCTTCTTCTTATTTCTCTTCTTTTTTTGGTGTTCTGTGGTTTAGTACTTCATCTTATTCTTCTTTTTTTCTTTGTTTCTTTTTCTTCTTCTTTACTGTGTACTTCTCCTCTTTATTTTTTTGCTCAACTAATTTAACTACAACATTTCAGAAGCAAATTATTTATTAGAGCTTGTAACAACTTTTGGAATTCACGTGTTCTTCTCTTTCTTAGTCACGCAGGTATATAACTCAGCCTTTCCTCTTTGCTTCTTATTTTCGTTTGCATTTTTTTACTTTAAATTATTGGGTTCTACTGGCTTCTTTTATTTTTATTTGTTTATATTGTTTGTAATTTGAAAATGTAAAAATTGAATATGGACATGAGAAATTGTCTTTCTGGTGTCAAAATTTTTAATTTATACAATCCTGCTGTGCATGAATGATTGAACATATTTTGTTCAGAATGGAATAAAGAATGGAAAAAAATATATTGAAGTCTTCTTATTTGTTTGAATGCAAAAATAAAATAATTAGTTGGTTATGTTGTTATTTTTATTCTTATTGATTATTTTTAGTATTTATGTTATTTTATAATAAATTATGATTTATATTTTTTATCTGTTGTTAGGGAAGAATGGAACGATTGGACCAATCTGAATAATTTAGGCAATTTTTTATTTATTTTATGATTCAGATTGAACTTGAGACAACCACAATATTAGTTTTGATGTTAGCATTTTTTTATTTGAAAAATAGGAGAAGGAGACATTTGTTGATCATGAATAGAGAAATTAATACTAATCCCTTAAGAAGAAATGTGTTAAGCCGCATCATAGGAGGAGGCGATAGGAATTGTATTTGGAAATTAAGGATGAGCGTAGATGCATTAGGAAGATTATGTGAGTTACTTAAAGTTCAGGGTGGATTAAGCGATGAATGTCATGTAAATATACCTGAGCAAGTGATTATATTTTTAATAATTTTAGCTCATCATAAAAAGAATCGCACACTCCAAGTTAGATTTTATAGGTCAGGAGAAACAATAAGTAAGTATTTTAATAAAATTTTGTCATCGGTATTACGTGTCCAAAGCCTGTTGTTTGCAAAGCCTGTTCCTGTTCCAGAAGACTGCATAGATCCCCGATGAAAATGGTTCAAGGTACGTCTAATGAAGAAATGCGGTTGTGGTTTTGTATTATATATGGTTTGGTATAGAGATAGTTTTGAACCTTCAATTTATTTGCTTTAGAATTGTCTAGGAGCATTAGATGGAACATATATAGATGTGACTGTCCCTGAAGAAGATAAATCAAGATACAGAACAAGAAAAGGTAAAATATCAACCAGTGTCCTAGGCGTATGCAATCTGAGATATGAATTTTGTGTACGTACTTAGTGGATGGGAAGAATCCGCATCGGATTCAAGAGTCCTTAGAAATACAATTTCACGTCGTAATAACCTCAAGATACCAATTGGTATGTAATAGTTAAATTTTAGGTAACAAAAACACTTCAAAATTTTTAATTCATACAATTTTCGTAATCCTCATAACCTGTCTCTTTTAATTTATAGGGAATTATTATTTAGTGGATGCTGGTTATACTAATTGCAAGGGGTTTCTAGCACCATATAGGCATACTTGATACCACGTACAAGAATGGGCCTATGGTAGAAATGCGCCTAGAAACTTTCGAGAATATTTTAACAAGAAGCACTCTTCAGCTAGGAACATTATTGAGCGTTGTTTTGGTTTATTGAAGAAGAGATGGGCAATTTTGAGGAGTCCTTGTTTCTACCAAATCAAGACACAAAATAGAATAATTATTGCTTGTTGTTTATTACAAAATTTTATTCGGCTTAATATGGACTCTGATCCTAAGGAGGACATGTCACTTGAGAATGAGCAAGCACTTATTGGAGAGGAGCATGGTGATAACCAAGATGGCGACGATGAAATTATTGACAGTGTAGAGGGCAGCAATGAATGGACTGTTTGGCAAGACAACTTAGCACATGAAATGTATAATGAGTGGATGCATAGCCGAATTAATTGGTTGGTTTATTTCTTGTATGTGTATTTTATTTGAATTATTATGATAGTTTGTTGTGTTGGATTTTGTATTGTATTGATACATTATAAAAATAATCTCATGATATGCTTATGATATGCTTTTGTGTTGTATTGATACATTATATGTGTATTTTATTTGAATTATTATATGTATTTTATTTAAATATATTGTATTGATACATTATAAAGATAATGTCATGATATGCTTAGGATGTTCAATTGAATTTTGATTGAGTTAATATAGATTGTAGGGACAAATGGACAGACATGTTTGGACTGATGAAGAGACAGAGGTATTTGTTGGTTTTATGGAGGAGCTTGTCATTGAAGGAAGAATAGCTGATGCAGGTCAATTTAGGCCCGGATCTTTTGAGAAACTTACTGCAAAAATGAATGAGAGGTTTCCAGGTGGTGGTTTTCAAATAACTCATTGCAAAAACAAAGTTAAGAGGTTGAAAGAGAAATATCAATTTGCTGCTGACATGGCAGCCTGTAGCGGTTTTGGATGGGATGATGTGAAGCAATGTGTGGTTGTGGACAACAAAGAGATCTTAACTGCTTATATGAAGGTTGGTTTACAAGTTTGATTTTGTTGAATTAATTTTATTCTACTTGATAGTCTGTCCTTCTTTGTTGATCTTTTATTTTTTATTTTTTCTAGAAACAAGGAGTAAGGTTGTATACTCCAGGAAAGCCTTTTCCCCTTTATACGCTCTTAGAAAAAATATTTTGTAAGGAAAGAACAAATGGGGATGCTGCTGTATGCGGCAATGACGCTGAAGAAGAAGTGCAAATGAATGGGTATGAAGAAATAGACGAAGAAGATACAGATATCTTTAACTCAAACCATGATTGCAGTGAATCTCTACTCCAACAATCAAATTTTGTGGCTTCATCTTCTGGGAAGAAACAAGGAAAGAAGCCTTCCTCATTTAAAGCGGCAAAGGATACGAAGATTATGAAGGAGTTAACTGACACGTTGAAATATGTGTTCGATCAACAGGGAAAGCGTTTGGACGCTTTTGCCCAAGCTATGGTAAACACTCGTGAGGAAAAAAAGGCTGGTGATGTACTTAGCGAACTTGGATTCACTGATGATGAAGTTATTTCTATTGCACTCAAGTTCTCCACAAATCCTCAACTAGAAAAAAATGTTTTGGTCATTGGGAAATAGTCAGAAAGCCGGAATTATTAGAGCTATATTGCATACTTAGAATTAGAGTTAATCTTTTTTAGAGTTATCATTTCATTTTGTGCAGATTTAGGTTCAAACATGCATAATTTTGAATGCAAGATTTTGTTGATGTTAGTGCATAATTAGTTTTAAGTATTGGTTTTAGTTATGTTACTGCAAAAACTTGTTCAAAATGGGTGCTTAATTAATTTTAGTTTTTTCTTCAATTTTCAAATGTTTCTTTTGTTTATGTTCAATTAGAATTTTTAGTCAACTGTGCAGAATATAACTTAATTTATGTTAAGCATGTGCAAAAGTACTCACTAGAAATGATGAAATGACAATAATAAAGTCACATGAGGAGAGTAGCACACAGAAATATCTAGCTCTCTCATGTACCAATAAATAAAATATAAATTGATACTGTCTTGATCGAATATTAAACAACAGAAAAGAAATTAAAAAAGCAAAAGGGTTTGATATTGGAGTAGTTGTCATCATCAAACTTGATCTGCAACCCTTCCATTTGAAGTAGCAGAGAGTTGAACCGCATCTTCTGGTTTTGTGCCAAAGGCACTCTCATCATTGTTCTTGTCTCCCTTGTAGGAGCAGTAGCAAGCATATAATATCAGCTGAACAAGTCCAGACACTGCTCCAATACTGTTGCTTATCTACGCACTCGAGTTGTTTCACAGGCGTACCCTCCATAGATGGTTTTCATGTCCATTACATTTCGGATGCTCGACCAGTTAATGCCCAATCCATTGAGATAGGACCTGTTAACAACAGCATACCAGTGGTTCATGTCAGCAACCAATTTCTCTTTGGTCAGTATATAATTCAAGCCTCTTCGGCCATTGCTCGGGCCACTCTGCCCCATGTTGTTCAATTCCAATTGGAATGCTGTGCAAACAACTCTTCATTCGAACGTACCTATTTAGATAATATGGTAAGTCATATGATGTAGAAAGCCAAGTTGGATAAATCATGAAGCAGTTTTGGCAAAATAATGTAACAGAAGCATACCATGCTACATTAGAATTTTCACTCTCTTTGCAAAGTGGTGGAATTTTCTTCCTCCTCAATTCATATATCTCATTTCCTTCAGGGATATATTTTAACTCCAACTTCACCAATGTCGTCACTTTTATGTGGCAGAACATTCCAACAAATAGATGCTGTCAATGAAGTCATGGCTGGAAAAGAAAAAGATGCATCAATGTTACTTGTATAGCAATGCAAGAATGTACTACAGAAAAAGAGAAGATGGGGTGTGAAGAAAATAATGAATTGCAACAAACAGTTTGATTTAAAGTGAGACTGACCAACCTTTTTCTTCTTCAATGCTGTCATGTTTAGTCAACATAATAAAGTATCCACTGGGTCTTAGAATCCGATTCATCTCGAACAGAAGCTTACCCCCTAAAACAGGGAGAAAATTGAGTTATTGTTGTAATATGATAAGTAGAATTTGGAGAATAGAAAGTTGTTCAATGGGACTAATGTGCTGCATTTAAATCTCTTCCATCAACACTTGGATGAAAACTAACTAGAAAGGGTAAACAAGTTTACTTACCAAAATTTGGTTGATTAGAAGATCTGCAAAATTACAAAGATGAAAATACTGATTACAACTTTGAGTGAACATAAAAATGTAACAGTAAACTTAAATATCAGCATCCATTCAAACTAAATGCTAAGATTCAATATATTTATAAATCATGACGGTACCTCTTCAGGTTTAATATTCAATTATTGTAATAGATTCAGCTGTTTTTTATGTCTTTGTCTGTTAAAGAATTCGAAACTTACGATGGCTTGATGAACAGCCTGTTCATGACACCAGGATGGACATCTCCTTGGGTGGTAACCTCACTCAAACTTCCAAGTCGCACCTCAAATTTATCATCAAGAAGTATGCTGCTAGCTTGAACATCTCTTCACAAAATCAAAAGTAAATTTCAGTAATTTGCAAGGCACCATGATGTAACAAAAAATTGAAAATGCAGCATAAAATGACACTTTGACAGCATATCATAAACTCAATCACATTTTGCCAATAGATTCATTTCCTTCATGATGAAATAACAATAAAGAGTCTAGATTATATTTGGTGTTAACTACCTGTGAGCGAGGGGATGGCTGCAATCATGTAGATAAGCAAGGCCTTTGGCAGCTCCCGTAGCGATTTTCAATCTCGTGATCCAATCAAGGGACTTCGATTTACCATCTGCATCGGTGACTCTCTGCAAAGAACTTGCCAAATCTCCATTTGGCATATACTTGTAAACTATACATTTCTCATTGTCATTCTCCAAGCAATGTCCCAAGATTGGGATCAATCTTGCATGTGAAACCTTGCTTAATAATTCCAACTCCACAACATATGATTCTCTCTTGAATGTGGCATCAGTAGAACTAGTATTTGAACCGAAAAATTTCGGTAGAGGACCGGTAAGGTTGTTGTTGGACACATCAACGAAACGCAAGCTCGGTAATGACCACAAAGTATCAGGAAGATCACCATCAATAAAGTTACCACTTAAATTGAGAACTCGAAGTTTCGAAAGGCGAGAAAACAAGACACTAGGCACATTACCAGTTAGTGCATTGTTGGAAAGGTCCAAAGTTTCAAGCCCTGAAAGGTTACTAAGTTGATTCGGAACATTCCCAGATAAGTAATTGGAAGAAAGATTAAGACTTGTGAGGTTACCAAGTGAAAACAATGAATCAATAATAGACCCAGAAAGTTCATTTTCTGAGAGATCAAGCACAATTAAATTAGACAATATTCCCAAACCTGAAGGCATTCTACCAGTTAAGCTATTCCCAGAAAGTAACACAGACTTCAACAAAATCAAACCACCAATTGACTCAGGAATAGAGCCAGTTATTGAGCAAGAACTTAAATCAAGCACCTGGAGTGCACCAAGGTAGTTGTTATTGCTTTTGTCACCAAACCACTCAGGAATAGAACCATTAAGCACAAAACCTGAAGCATTGAAGGAAGCTAAACGGGTAAAATTGGCAAGTGCATCAACAGAGAAACTTGGGTGAAGACTAGCTTTATGTGTTCTTCTGAAATCGGAAATGTTGATTCCGATAACTGAACCCTTTTGGCAATGAATTCCGGTCCAGTTCCGGCATGGTTTGGTTTTTCTTGGCCAGTTTTTTGCTCTTATACCCAATGAAGATCGAAGTTGAAGCAACGAAAACCATTCGGTTCTTGAACTCAAGAGAGGGTTAGGGAGGGCAAGGATTAGAGATACAGGGAAGGAGGGGAGGGATGTCTATTTTAGTCATTTTACCTAATAATTTAGTCTTGTTCATGTGTATCCAAACATAATACTAGACATTACATTAGTGTCTTGTCCATCATATTCAAACACAATACACAAACAATAATTTTTAATGTTCTGTTCTATTCTGTCTTTGTCTCAATGTCATGTTATATTCTGTTTCTAAAAACAAACACAGACTAAGAGTTGGATTGGAGATATATATATATTTTTTTTTTTCAATTAAAGGTAAAAGATATTAATATATTATTCATAAAGACTCATTATATAGTATATTTCTTTTTGAAGAGTATTATTTATCATCTTACTCGAGAATCTCCTCCCTAATAATAGATGGTGTAAACATTAATGCAACCATATAATCATCATATTATATAAGGCTTCCTTCATTAACTTTTATAGAAGAAATGTTTGATACTCTTCAATATTTAAGAAAACATCTATCAACGTATTTTTTTATTAGTATATTTTAAAAATAATAAAGTGATAATTAGATTTTTAAAAATGTTAATTTTAAATTAAATAGTCTATGAATAAAAAAAATATAAATTAGATATTTTATGATAATAAATAATAGACATGTATATCCTTCCATAAATAGATACTACGAAATAAAACATAGTTGCACATGTAAAGTGATGTGTATCCTGCTGTTGTCACATGAGTATGAAAACTATATAATTTTAGACAGTAAAATATCTATTATCTTTTGAGTTTTTATAAAACCTTTATCAATTGCACTCTATTTATACGAATCCTATCAAAATAAGTGAAGTTTTGCTCTAAAATCTGTCATATACGTGATAATATTTTATAAATAGACACGTCACAGTCATTAATGGTATATATAAGCATTACCATTAAATTTTACGTGATAAATTGATAGAAGGACATAACGTATTTACTGTTTACTATTGTGGATGACTAAACTGATAATTTTTTTCGGTGACTAATTAATCTGAAATCAAAATTTTCAAAGACTTAATTGTCATTTTACTCTTTTAAAAATATCATAAAAAATATTTTACTAAAAAATTTTAAAACGTTTTTTTACATTTTTAAATCAATAAATTAAATATGTCAAAACTTAAAGAAAATTGTCATTATTCTATTAAAATGTTTTTCTAAAAATAATTAGTGCATTATAAGGGATTAATACTCAAAATTACATGAATTTAAATCCTCTAAAGTTTGAATTTTACTTTAAAAGATAAAGTGTGATTTTTTATTATTTATTTTATAAGTGAGACAAAAAACAAATCTAAAAAAAACTATTTAAAGATAAAAGATCATACTTTACTCTCTATATTAAAATTTAAATTTGAGGGGATTCAAATCCAAATTTGATATGTGAATCAATTTATAAGCGTGTTGCTGGCGGAAGTCGTATTAATTTAATGAATGAATTAAATCCGCATAGCCTCCTACTTTGGCAGTGTGGAAATATTGGTACTTAGGGTTAGGGCTGTGTGATGGATGAGCGCGGTTATTATTGAATTTTGCATTTGAGTTGCACTTGGGAATTGGGATTGCAAATTTGGGATTCTTTTCTTGCTTCTTCGCATTTCATTTCTATCTTCTTCTTCCCTTCCCATACACCCTTTCTATGGATCCTCAAGCTGAAGCTGAAGCTATGGAGTGGGAGTTGCTTCACCACAGCGCTGATGTTGACGATGATAACGATCTGGACTTGGGCCCGCAGCTGGAGGATTCGGCCCTGATCAGGCCCAATCACTTCTCCATCCACCCTCCTACTCCCGTTGCGGTCAGCTGCAATTCATCGTCTTCCTCCACCGATCCCAACGAAGTGGATCGCAACTTCGACGACACCTACCTCGCCGATCAGCTCTATCCCCAATTCTTACTCTCCAACCACTCTCCCTCTTCTGCTTCCTCTTCCACTCTCCAACCGCTCCCCGATAATAACGACTCGGACTCCGATTCTGATGCGAAGACCGAGGCTCACGTGAATAAGGAGGAGGATGAGGAGGAGCAACAAGGGAAGGAGATAGCCAAAGAGGAAGAGGAGGAGACGAGAGTTGCGTGGTGGAAGGTTCCTTTGGAGGTGTTCAAGTATTGGGTAGTGAGGGTCAGCCCTATCCCCGCCTGGTCTCTCTCTGTGGCTGCAGCTGCTGCCTTCTTCGGACTCGTAATCCTCGGAAGGAGGCTCTACAAGATGAAGCGCAAGACCCAATCCTTGAAGCTCAACGTCGCTCTTGACGATAAGGTCATCACTTTCTTATACCTTCCTAATACTCAAATTTCAATTCCAAATGCTTTCTCGCATCTTCATTCTATTATGTTTCTTCTATCTATCCAATACAAAATAAAACAGCAATAAATGTGTAAGTTAGCACTGCCCTGCCCCCCACGTACATAGTAGCATTGGCTAAAACGTTAATGTTGAGTTTGCACAGTCCGTTTTTTTATCTTTTATGTATTTAGTTAAAGGAGCGGGATGCTAACATCTTGCATTTCAACTTTGTTTTGTTTTCAATCTGGTGTCTCAGCCTTTTTGACATTTTTCTTTTGCTTTTATTCATTCATGTTCTAATTAGATGGTAGCTATTGTACATAAAATTGTTAATGAACAGCACAGCCTACCATATTTGATTGCCCCTACTCGCTTATATTCGTTCTGCTCTGCATATAGATGATCCAATCATTTTACTGCTCCTTTTAGCATGCGGACCAGGTTTAGTGTAGACCTATCCATGCTTGTTTCACTGCATTGCATAATCATTTAAAAAAAATGCTGGGCGGCGATTAAAGAAGGAAAACATTCATAGTGCATGGCTTCAGACAATGGTTCTGTATTGTGTTTGTTCAAATTTAAGATCCTTGATTTGTGGAATAAAACATACTTAAGTATTTAGTTGGCAATTTAAATTGATATTTGTATTTATAATGTCCCATCCAATATTCCTAATAGGTGGTATTGTCATTATTGTGAAATGTAAGCTGTGTGTTTA
Source organism: Arachis ipaensis (assembly GCF_059453495.1). Taxonomy (NCBI): domain Eukaryota; kingdom Viridiplantae; phylum Streptophyta; class Magnoliopsida; order Fabales; family Fabaceae; genus Arachis; species Arachis ipaensis. The sequence goes on along the minus strand of NC_142444.1, from coordinate 223,275 downwards.
CTGTGGTTTTGATTTCTTCAAGTATTATAAAATCAGTTGTGGCACATGAGAAAATAGATTCAGAAACTGATGTGCATTTTCCCCTAGTCTACCAGACTTATTTGTTTGGAATTCACCTTCAATAATAAGGAAGAGATCCTAGTGTAATTTCATGAAAAACATTATTATCTGCCTGTCTAGTGATTCTAAACCACTACTATCATGTTTGTGAGCATCTTTTTGGGGTTTCTTCTGTTGTTGAGGATTGGAACTGGTTGAGCAATTATGTGAAGGAGCATATATCAGCGTGGTTTTGTTTTGTTAATTGCTTATCTGTTGTATTGTTTGGCAAATATGATGACACTGGCAATGTTGACAACATTTGCAGAAGGCATCTCAGCTGATGGGTCGTGTTGCACGTCTTAACGAAGCGTTCTCAGTTGTGAGACGTGTTCCCATAGTACGACCATCACTGCCGGCGCCTAGTGTCACTCTGAGTATCAGATGAAGAATTTGACAATACTTAATTGCAAGTAGTGTGAAATACAATAATGGTTGTAATATTATAAAAATCCTTTTGTTACAAAGCATGTATCTATTCTATTATGTGTGTGGGTGTTTGAACTTACGAAGCTTTTCAGTGGCTTCTTGTATATGACATCATACTCAAATATTAATTTTCATGTCCTGTCCTGCCTATATATTTCTGCTGCTGCATTTCTGTCTTTCTCTCTCTCTCTCTCTCTCTCTCCCCCCCCTCCCCCCCCACAACTTGCAGCGAAAATAATAGGATAAAGTGTAGGAGGATCTGGGGTTTGGATAGTTTCATTTTCATTTATTATAACTCGGGCAAACCAAACTTAGTTTTTAAACTGAACACCGAAATAATATATATAGATCAGATTTTACCTTGGTGTACTTATATTATATGAGATTTTATATGTTATATATTATTGGAAGTTTTCAAGTATATCGGTATGCTGGTGTTTTAGTAATATTTAACCGTCTTAATTATATATATTATATATATATATAATTAAAATGGGAATTTGTGGGGTCAGTTGGCGCTGTAGGTGGTCTAGTTTTGATGTGGGATGAAACAGTATTTAAGATGAACAATTGCTATAAAGGAGATCATTGGCTGTGTGTGGAGGGTGTGTTACTACAGAATAATTTCTCTTGTGCTTTTTGCCTAGTTTATGGCTCATATGATAGGGCGGAAAAACTTGTTATGTGGGAGGAGCTGAGCTTCTTATTTGGGTTATGCCAAGTCCCACTTTGCTACTTGGGGGATTTTAATGAGATAGTTCATATGGAAGAGAGAAGGGGGGCTACTTCTTTGACGGTGTCTGCAGCTGAGTTTAAATCTTGGATCCAGGATATGGAGCTAGTAGACTTAGCAATATCTGATTGCTTGTTCACCTGGTTTAGAAGGCAATCGTGCAGTCAAATTGAAAGGGTTTTGGTTAGCTTGGAATGGCTAGAAGTGTTTCCTGAAACAAGGCTGCGAGGTGGACCTAGAGGGCTATCTGACCATTGTCCATTGATTATGGAGGTCTCACGGATTAGAGGGGGGCCTAGACCTTTTCGGAGTTTGGACTCTTGGTTTACACATGGTGGGTTCTTGAGGATGGTAAAGGAGGAATGAAGGAGTTTAGGGGAGGTACAGTTTATGGACAAGCTAAAGGCTTTGGCAATGCCATTGAGCAGATGGCATAAAGAGCACTTTGGGGCATGGACACTAGGATCACACATCTTGAGGATGAAATAAGAAAAGTGGATGACATGGTTGGTACTGGAGTGGCTGATGGGACTACTGAAGCAAGGAGAAAGGCGCTTGTGAGTTTCTGTAGAACGTGGTATATAAGAAAGGAGCTACATTGGAAGTAGATGTCAAGATCTCGGCATGTGAAGGAAATGGATAAAAATACCCGCTACTTTCACAATTTAGCCTCAGCACGAAGAAGGTCCAATCGGATTGATGCCTTACTAGTAAATGGGAGGTTAGTTAGAAATCAAGCAAGGATAAAGATTGCTATCCGAGACTTCTATAAGGAACTATACCACCAGGAGACTTCGCCAGTTATTGGGTTCAGGGACGGGCTGGTAAAGCAAATTCTTCCGGAAGAGGCAATAGAGCTAGAGCTAATGCCAACTACTGAAGAAATAAATGAGGCAGTTTGGGATTGTGAGTCAACAAAGGCACCAAGCAGTGATGGATATAATATGAATTTTATAAAGAAGTGTTGGGAAGATTTAGGTGGAGATTTCACTGGAGCGGTGAAAGGGTTCTTCCATTTAGCAAAGCTTCCTAGCGAGTCAAACGTCACTTGGGTAGCGCTGACGCCGAAGTTTACTGGAGCCAGAGAAATAAAGGATCTTCGGCCGATTAGTATGGTGGGTTGTGTCTATAAGGTCATTTCTAAGGTGTTGGTTAGGAGGATGCGGTGGGTAATGCCGGGTCTGGTAGGAGAGACTCAGAGTGCTTTCGTGTAGGGTAGGAAAATACACGATGGGGCGTTGATCGCCTGTGAAACCGTGCATTGGCTGAAGGCACGGAAAAAGAGCTCCGCGATAATAAAGCTGGATTTTCAAAAGGCTTATGATAGAGTCAAGTGGGGTTTTGTGGATATTGTTTTACAGAAGATGGGTTTTGGTCAGAGATGGAGAGGCTGGATTAAGGAGTGTGTCTGTTCTGCTTCTATGTCGGTACTTGTCAATGAATCACCTTCGAAGCCGTTCAAAATGGAAAGGGGCCTGCGACAAGGAGACCCGCTATCTCCGTTCCTGTTTGTTCTAATTGTTGATGTGTTACACAGGATGATTGGAGAGGCGGTCAGGAACGGTCGTATCTCTCCGCTACTGGTTGGGAAGGATAACATTGAGCTGTCTCATTTGCAGTTTGCAGATGATACTATTCTCTTTTGCCCACCTGATGAGGAGACCATTAGAAATTATCAGCGACTGTTCCGGTGCTTTGAACTGATGTCTGGTTTGAGCATCAATTTTCAGAAGTCCAACATCATTCCGGTCAATTGTGATAGGCTGTGGACCCGTAGAATGTGTCTGTTATTGGGTTGTACAGAGGCATCATTACCAATTAGATATCTGGGCATTCCACTGGGAGCAAATCCGAGACTAGTTAGGACATGGAAACCTGTGATTGATAAGGTGGAAGAAAAGCTGAGCTTGTGGAAAGCGAAGACCCTCAACAAATCGGGCAAGCTGATACTCATTAAGTCGGTCCTAAGTAGCCTGCCTATTTACTACCTCAGCTTGTACAGGATGCCGAAGACGGTGGCAGAGAAGTTGATTACATTACAACGCCAATTCTTGTGGAGTACGGAGGAGGGGAGGCAAGGATTACCACTTGTGAAGTGGGAAGTAGTAATGACTCCAAAGAAGGCAGGTGGATTGGGAGTTGGTGATGCAGTTATTAGGAATACAGCGTTGTTTAAGTGGTGGTGGAGGTTCGCAAAGGAAGACTGTCCCTTATGGAAGAAAGTGGTTTGCTCTTGTACCCACATGGATCCTGCTGTGATGCTGCGCGACCAGCCTGTCCCCAAAAGAGGGGGGCCTTGGAAGGATATCTGTCAGCTACCTATCCGCGAACCGCGGTTGAGAGAAAAGATGATCAGCGGGTTGTTGATGGACCTCGGGAACGGCAGAACCATCCGATTTTGGGAGGATAGCTGGCTACCTAATGGGGTATTGAAAGATTTGTTTCCTAGACTCTACTCGGTTTCAACCCTTAACGGTTCAGTGGTAGGGGATTGTGGATTTTGGGATGTGTTAGACTGAATTTGGAGTTTCCAGTGGAGAAGGGAGTTGTTTCAATGAGAGTTGGATTTAGTTAACCAACTTCATGAGACTTTACACACAGTCAAGCCCACAGCTGCGAGAGAGGATAGCGTGGTGTGGAAATTTGATAGAACAGGTGTTTATTCAACTAAGTCCTTTGCCCAGGCGCTGCATGCGGAAGTTCTACCGGAGGAAGTCACAAGCTATAGTTTCACGAGTGCTGTTTGGAAAGGGTTCGTCCCCCCGAGGATTGAGCTTTTGTCCTGGTTTGTGTTGATCGGAAGGGTGAATACTAAGGACCGACTGGGTAGACTACATGTCATTGATCAGAATGACACTTTGTGTGTGCTATGTTGTAAGTCTGAGGAAACTGCCTTTCATCTGTTTCTTGGTTGTGAGATTACATGGCAGGTGTGGTGTGCTTGGCTACTTGCCTTTGGAAGGAGTTGGTGTTTGCCAGGTACTCTAAAGGACCACTTTGAAAGCTGGACGACCTCAGTAGCAAGGAAGGTGGATAGAAAGCAGTGGTTCATTGGGTTCTTTGCTGTTGTTCCGAAATCAAGCCTCAGGTGTGCCGGCAATTATAAACAAGTCGTTTGAGTTTGCTGAGGAATGGATTGGTGGGGAGTCCTTTGGTTGTTGATGGCCTTGCTGAAATTGACTAGGGGTTGTTTGGTATCTAATTTACTCTTTGTCTTTGTATCACCTTTTTACTGCTCCACCCGGTTGTGTTGAGCTCCCTTTAATTCAAAAAAAAATAATTAAAATTAACGGTTAAAAATTATTAAAATATTGATGTAATAGTACACTTAAAAGTTTTTCTATATTATGTAGTCCAAATCCAGATTATAGTTGCTTTATTCGTCCATTTTATCACCGTGATTGATTTTAACTATTTGAGACTCGTATATGTAGTAAGTCATTTGATCTACGCCAATACTGCGTGGACAATGTGAGGTGTTAAGTAACACAAGATGATCACCAATAGGAGATGTAAGTGACGCGAGATTCTTTATTAGAAAGGTCTGGGCTTGGGTATTGGTTTGGGTCTGTTTATCTGACCCGGTCCGTCCAAAAAAAAGAACTAATATGAAAGATTTTTATTCTTTAAATTTTAAATTTTTATTTTAATTTAAAAAAAAAGTGTAATTTTTTATTTTTGAACGATAATTTTTTTATATTTTTTTTGTTCTATTTATGAAATAAATAATAAAAAATTATATTTTATTTTTTAAAATAAAATTTAAAATTTAGAAAATTTAAATCTTGATATAAATATATTTGTATTGGTAACATGTGGCAAATCTTACGTGTTGAATTTGCCATGTCCCATGTAATGTCTAGTTCTAGGTCTATCAATCCTCTAGATTTGACACATGTTCTATACTAAATGTGCCGTATGACCGACCAGTTATGTGTCACTTAACAACACACATCAAGGATAAAATAAAATGACCCAAAATCATTCCGGTGGTGGTCAAGTCAACGAATAGAAACCTTGCTAGTTAGGTATCTCACACTGAGTATAGGTGGAAATGGGTCGAGCAATGTCGAGTCTTAATTTTAAGGAGTCTGGTTTATGTTATACATAAATGGTCTAAATTTAAGTTTATTATTTTTTATAAGTTTTTTTTATGTTCGAATTTGATCTATTTAAAATCTGATAAATCCATAAATCTATTTAAAAAACTTGTTTCATGAATTATAATTTAAATTTTCTAAATTAACATTGAATATATTTTAAAATTTATAATTTATAATTTGTAAAACATAATTTATTTATATATCAATAATTAATTAAATATTATAATACAATTATATTTATAATTCATATTTTTTTTGAATAAAAAAATTACAATGTTAACTAAGTTAATTCTAATATTTTTTTCACGATAAAACTTAGTTATAAAATCTGATTCAGTATAGGAATTAAACTAAAAAAAGATATAATAAAAACTTAATTGAAAATTTGATAAAATTAGAGAGACTAGCATAATAATTATTCCTTTTTATAGAAAATACTTGTGATTTCCTTTTTCTTTTCTAAAATAACTTGGCTAATTAAACAACTTTAGTTATCAATTTAATTTTTTTAGTCTAAAATATTGTGTGTGTGTGCGTGTACGTGTAATAAAATAATAAAAGTAAATAAAGATAAGTTAATGATACAATATCTAGTATTAAATATTAAGGATTGTTTGTGGTGTGGTTTGGATCGGTTTTGAGTCAAAAACTCATTCAATTTAAATACTAATTTTACTTGCAGTGCATTTTGGATTTGATGATTTACAAAAAAAAAAAAAATCCAACATCCGATTCAATTTCAAGTAGTTTGGATTGGATTGGATTTGCGGTTTTGTAAATTAAAAAAATTAAATACATATAACAAGTCTCAACATCAAATTTTAAATAATCAATAATGACATAATAAGTCTCAATAATATCTTAAAAAGCCAACAATAACATAATAATAGAAATAAAATTATAGGTTAGTTAAAATAAATAAATAAATGTATAATATTTTAAACATAAAATATTTATTAAATAATAATATATGAATAATATAAAAATATATAACAAATTGAACATATTATAAGTATAATTGTAAATATAATAATAAAATAATATTATAGCACATTGTGTAATTTGGATGGATTGGATCAATTATGAAAAGTAAATCTGAAATTCGAGAGCAGTTTGCAAAAATAGAATCCAATCAAATCCAAATGAGTGCGATTTTAATCGGTTTTCAGTTTAAATTAAATTAGATGAGCGGTTTAGTTTGGATCAATTTAGATTTAAATACCCCTATTAAATATTATACCATACTTACTAGGAATTAGGAATGTTATGTTTGAAAAAAATTAATGTCATAAAATGTATGTTAAGTATATCCTTTGACTTTTTTATAATTAGAAAATTTATTAAAATTCATGAATGTATATTTAGAATTTATTCAAGTGATAGAATTTACAATATTTGGCTACAAATTTTTTAGTTATATTTAGAAAGGTAAAATATTAAAGAAATGGGTTGTACAGTAAGAGAATTTGAAGTAAAATATTTGGTTAAGATATTTAAATTGTATGGTAATAAAAATATGAAAGAATGAAAAAAAAATAAAGAATATTATATTTTATATTTTTGATTGATTGAAAAATTGTAAAAATAAAACTAAATATACATAAAATATTGACTACAAAAGATAAAAATAAATAAAGATAAGATAAAAATAAATAAAAAATAAGAAATAAAGATAAGATAATAAATAAAAAAGATAAAAATTTAATATATATGTGTTCATACATCGGTTAGAGCTATAAAGGACCAGGTTGGTCGACCTCTCAGAAGGTTGGCCCATGACCGACCTCTTCACAAAGAGCTCGGCCAAATTGCCGTAAGAGGCCCAAGCAGGCCCAAACGAAGCGACACAGCCCAATCTAAAGGCAGGCAAAGCCTAGAAAGTCATAAGATAAGATAAGATAACTATCTTATCTCCAGAAAGATCACTCCACACTATTATAAAATACAGTGAAGCACCCAAGTATAACTCATACTTTGATTCTACAAAAAACCTGCTTAATGTCCTTGCTAACTTAAGTATCGGAGTCCCTTTTAGGTACCACCATCCTCCGGTAACGAAGGATTAGCACCATCAGATCAAACAAGTCGGACACAACAGCTCCAGCCACCACAGCAGATCTCATCCGAGATCGATCTACAGTTTCAAGTAACTCTCGAAACAATATGATTATTATTAAAACGAAGGAAAAGTGAATTAAGTAGAAAAAATAATGTTCGCATAATCTTTTGTGTATATATATTATAGTATTATTTTTTTATATTTTATATTTTTTAATTATAATATAAAAATGAAGATATATATGTATATGACATTTTCTTAAATGTTTATATATAAACAAAAAATATTATATATACATAAAAAATAACCATTATGACATTATGTATTTATATATAAATGTAAATATTATTAAATTTATTTATAATATATATTGTTTACGGTAGTCAAGGATTAATGGAACTATGTGTAAGAATTTATCTATAGTTATCCGTTAATAAATTGCATAGAACCTCCTACACTTGTGAGATATAAAAGGGTGGTAACGCTTGGAATGTAATACCGGGGAGAGAGATAGAGAGTCTTGTTTTGAATTTAAAAACGTCATAATTCTGTTTGTGTTTCCATTGATGACACTCGACAACCTGGACACACTTTACACGCGCTCTCTTGCTTCGATGATGATGATCCCCAAACTAGAATTCAATTGAGATCCTCAACGCTTTTCATTCTTTTCCTTACAGCATCCAGAGCAGTGAATTGGATTGATGTGCAAGTGCAATGCAGAGATCTCGCAAAGCTCTTCTTCAAAGAAGGGCTAAAACCTGCAGAAGCTATCTCTATAAACTGTCTATGTCCTTGGTTTTTGTTTTGTGGGGACTGATTTTCCTCTACAGCTTGTGGATAAGTCGAAGCCATGGTTACACAGCTACAGGTACACCTTTTCCATTTCCTGAGTTGCCCTGTATGTTCACAATTGTCTGTTAACTCGATTTAGATTTGAGAATGAAAAGATTTTGTTGCTTTTTGACCACCCATCTAAAGTCAATTGTTTAGAGTCCTGAAACCTGTCTGTCATGGCCTTATTTGTCTATGCAGATGCAGATGGATCTGGAGAACTCCCAGTTGCTGTATCAAATGGCAACAAAGAAGAGGACACATACTGCAAGATTAAAGAAACCGATGCTCACGTTTCCGTTGAGGATTTGTCACTTCTCAGTAGAGAAAGCATAAGTTCTGTTAAACCCGGTGATAAGCAAACTAGAGAAGAAGATGAAGCTGAGAGATCTGAATCTGAATCTGATATGCTTAAGCCTCTTGGTCTTGATGAATTCAAGAGCAGGGCAATCAGTTCCAAAATCAAGTCAGGTACTGGTCCCTCCGGAAATGTGATCCACAGAGTAGAGCCCGGTGGTGCAGAATACAATTATGCTTCCGCATCAAAGGGCGCTAAAGTTCTAGCTTCTAATAAAGAAGCCAAGGGTGCCGCTAATATCTTAACCAGAGACAAAGACAAATATCTTCGGAATCCTTGTTCTGCAGAAGACAAATTTGTCATCATCGAACTTTCAGAAGAAACATTGGTTGGTACAATAGAAATAGCTAATTTAGAGCATCATTCCTCCAATTTGAAAACTTTTGAATTGCGTGCAAGTTTGGTGTATCCAACAGATGTTTGGGTATTCCTTGGGAATTTTACTGCCTCAAATGTGAAGCAGGCCCAAAGGTTTGTTCTTCATGAGCCGAAATGGGTGAGGTACCTGAATTTGAACCTCCAGAGCCACTATGGTTCAGAATTTTACTGCACTCTAAGTGTGATTGAAGTTTATGGTGTGGATGCAGTGGAGAGGATGCTGGAGGACTTGATACATGCTCCAGATAACCCATTTTCATCCGGTGAAGACAAGAGGGCTGCTGAGGAAGATGATGTTGGCCAAATTAATTTTGGAGGAGCCAATTCTGAAGTGTCTTCTGTAAACCAGGAGGCTGTTCCTGATCCAGTTGAAGAAATCCGTCAACAAGTTGGCAGGATGCCTGGGGATACTGTGCTCAAGATTTTGATGCAGAAAGTTCGTTTTCTAGATTTGAACTTGTCTGTTTTGGAGCAGTACATGGAGGAATTGAATTCTAGATATGTCAATATTTTCAAAGTGTACAGCAAGGACATTGCAGAAAAGGATATACCTATACAAATGATCAGAGATGACATTAGGAATTTCCTTCACCGGCAGGATGCTATGGTATTGTACTATCTGCACATTCTTGCTATGTTTGTTTATAGTTATACAACACCAGTGCAACTGCATGTCTCCTTTCTGTTTATTTTAACAACAAATTGTGGCCTTGCAGATGAAACATGTTAGAGACTTAGATTCTTGGAAGTCCCATATCTCCATGCAGTTGGATCATGTACGTAGGGACAATGCTGTTCTGAGGTGAGAGTTGAAGAGACTCCCTTTGTTTTTCTAGTCTTGGCTTTTGATTGTTAATTATTTTCTTCATTGATGCAGGTCTGAGGTTGAAAACGTCCGGGAGAATCAAGAATATTTGGAAAACAAGGGTGTGGTTGTGTTTCTTGTCTCTGCTATTTTTTCATTGCTTGCTATCTTGCGGCTGTTTCTGGATACGGCTATGAGCATATACCGAACACTAAGTTATCAAAAAACAAATAATTCCAGGAAATTTTGTGAAGCTAGCTCTCCCTGGTTGCTCCTATTATTGACTTGTACCATTATTATTTTTATATTAACTATATGATGAGTCCAATCTTGAGCAAATCTCAGTTATCAAGGGTTGTTTTTATGTGCTTTCTAGAACAAATCTCTTTTTAAGTGATATTTAAAAAATAAATTGAAAATTTTAAAGTAATTTGATGCTTGAAAATTTTATATGAAAGTATTGTTTAGAAACAATAATATAAAAATTGTCTTTTAATTATATCAAAATATCTCTTTTTTAAAATAAAAAAATCGCTTGTTAAATATTTTAGCTTTAAAAAAGGATTTTTATTTCAAAAATTTCTTTTATTTTTACTTTTATTTTCTTAAAAAATAGTCAGACATATCAAAAATAAAAAATAAGATTTTCTCTTATAACTAGCAATATACCCACGCGATGAATATAAAGAATTGTTGGTTATTTTATCTAGTGTAAAAAAGAAATGATTATCTTTATTATTTTTAAAGTATTTGTAAAATTTAAAGTAAATTGTAATCATTTCAATTAAAAAAAAGAAAGACATGAAGAATATTAGACTATTCTAGTGTTGTTTGTAGATGCAATAATAATATGAATAATACCATTGTAATTTCAATTCACTCCAGTGTTAGAATTCTTTTTTATACTTAAGTAGTAAAAAGTAAAGCAAATTTGATTTCTAGTAAGAATTCAATTCTCATGATTTAGTTTAAATCAAATCACATAAAAAGTGGTCTAATTTTCAATTGTATTCTCATGAGATATGATATTACCAAAATTATCCTCACTAAAGAGTTAGTGGTAATAGTTAAAAGACAAAATAATTATTTCAAACACACTCTACATATTCTATTTCAATTATATTCTTTTGGTTCCTAATCAAAAAATTCTCTCCATAATTAATTCAATTCTCTCAAACATTTTATTAAACTCTAACTTATTAAAAACTTCTAAACACCCTCAAAATTAACTCCATTCTTTCAACATTGTTGTTTAACATACTCTTCCTTGTAGTCACTTGGTAAGTTGGAAACAAAAGAACATAATTCATGGAATATAAAATTATACACAAATTAAACAAAAAACATCTCTAATGCCATATCTTTCAAGTGATGTCTCCATTCTAATTACACTAATGATGGACGCACTAATTGTCGCAGAGAACTTCTCTATAATCAAGTCATCATCAAGAATAGAGCATCAGCGTGTATTCCTAAAAATACAAAAATTAAATGTAAGAAGAAGAAACAAAAAGAAAGAACAAACTTGTAATATTTACCTAAGGCTCATTGGAAGCATCACGTGAACTTTAATTTGCCTGTTTTTTGGTCTCCAATGTTCTCTAAATAAAAAAAAGCGCATATCTTAAGAAGCCATTAGATTTATCAACTAAGGATCATCCTCTGCATCTAGCAACTAAACCATGAAACCAACAAAAAATATTTTTTTTTTTTATGAAATTTGTAATTTTTAGCCACTTAAACAATATTTTCCGAGCCCGTAACTCAAAATCATAACACAGTGAACGTGTAGGGAGCATTTTCATCAAACGTGTTGTGCGAGATGAGGTTCGTGACCAATTAAGCCTCAACCTGACAAAGTCGGGTCATTAATAACATATTAGTCATTCGACACCAATCAAAACAACAATAAATAAACAAAATGATATTTAAGAAGTTCAAAAATGTAAAAAAAAAAAAACTTGAATGCGGCTATGAGAATTGAAAATTGTATCAGTTACAATGGCAATTAGCAATGTTCAATTAAGATGGGATAGTACGGGACCTTAGGTGAATAACATAATTTAATTATTTTAAATTCTATATCACCTCACTTACTTTATTATCAGTCTAGACATATGATATATTTTAAAATTTTTGCATCTAAAAACAATATCCTATTAATGTTAAAATTATTTAGATAGATAAATAATAGTGAATATAGAATTATTTAGGATGGATAGAATTAAGTACATCTTTTTATTGAAAATATGAATTTAAAAATATTATATTCAATTCTCAATATATAATCAACCTCTCACTGAACTATTGTATGTTCAAAAGATTTTTGAAGAAATGAAATAATTTTAGGTATATAATTTTTTGTAAAAATTTAATTAATTCAAGATATTTATTGTCGTTGATTAAAAAAGTAAATTGAAATGACAATTTAATATTTTTATACTCTTTAAATATTATTTATTTATTTTTCTAGCATTCTTCATCATCCAATGATCATATTAATATAATTTAATTTAATAAAATTATTTATCATCATTTGATTGAATAAAAATTCTATTTTATCTGAAAATTTTAGAATTTCACAACATCAAGATCATCTGTATTAAATCATTAAAAAATATATCTGAGAGTGCAGAAGCGTCCTTTCATTTGAGAGCATGATTGAGATCAGAGAGCTTAGCTCTTGTGGTTCTTTGATCTTCGTCAACCAAAACCTTTTGTATCCCTAATAGGGTTGAATCACAACTCTACTATGGAAAAAGAGTTACAGAGACGAGTTTGATGTGTTAGAAACCAAAATTCTGAAATCATTATTTATATTTGAGTGTGACACTCATTAAACCCTAAAACTCAAATAAAATAGTATCTATGGTTTTAATCTCATTTATCCAAAATTAAAAGTAATAATGACTTATTTAATTCAACATTTATGACAATAAATGAGATCACCCTTATATAAGTCATTTAATGTGAAATTACTTAATTCGTGATTATAATTAATATATGTATTGCTTATAAATATATTAAGAAATGATAATTTCCTAACAATCTTCCACTTGGGTTATACATATATATATTTTCCTGAGATAATTACATCTTATAAATTTTATACGCACATTTGAATGTTATTTCTCTGATTACTTTAATAATCTGGTCTGTCTCCTATATCAGTTATGAAATTACCGCAACTTTTATCACATTAGTGTCGCAACGAAACCACGATGATTGCCATACTAAAATACTCAATCACATAGATCAAATCTGGATGAGAAAATTCAGAAATTACATGCAAAAATAATCTCATGCATGCCTATTTTTAACTGGTCTAACTTGAATAAAAAAATTATTTTATTCGGTGACTGACTCAGATAAAACTGAGTGATGAGTGTAACAACCCAGACCACCCGCTAGCACGATATTATCCACTTTGGCACACAAGGCCTCACGGTTTTGCCTTTGACGATAGGGATGATAGCCGAAACCTCCCACACTCACTCGTCAAAACGCGTCATGCTAGGGAGAGGTATCCACACCCTTATAAGGCATGATTCGTTCCCCTCCCCAACTGATGTGGGCCTTACAATGAGTCTGTGTAAGAAGAAGAAGAGAAGAACTTAACAGACTCACACACAGAGAGAGACTTGGTAGGAGAAAGGTGGTGACGGTTCAACAACGATGGTAACAGGATAAGCAGTGATGGCGACATGAGCTGTGAAGGAAGATAGGAGTTGTGAAGGGGTAGGCGGCGATGGGCTCAACAATAACGATGACGGAGCTATGAGGCTTTTTGTGAAGAAGCCGAGAAGAAGAAGATTCTGGGTGAGGATGATTGTGTTTCTCTTGCATGGCTATAGAGTATGGACTGAAACTGTAAATCACCGAATTTGTGATGTGACCAAGGTAGAGAAAATCGAGATTTTACGTGAAATCGAAAAAGTAAATAAAAAACGTAAAACGTAAAATCTTAATAAGATTTAAATCGTAAAATCGTCAGACTTAGTACAAATTTCGTAAAATCGATAAACTCATTTAAAATCGTAATATCGAAAGATTTTAAGAGTTAAATCGAGATTCTAGCTACTATGGATGTGAGACAAATTCTAATTCATAAAAAGTGTTTCTATGTACATATCCAAGGCGGGTATACGCTAAATCCGACCTTGCCCTGTCCTAAGCAAAATCTTCTCCAACTCGAGTCAAGTTATTACCCTCCCCAACTGGGTGTGGACGAGTCGGGTACCCGCATGTTCGGGTACTCCTGCCAAGTCTAACCATGTATTGATGCTCCATTTATTAAGGGTGTATTGCTAGTCAATGGATTGTTTAAGCGGACAAGTGAGATGATCACTCAACAAACTCAAATTGATTAAGATAAATGTTAATTATTTTTAATATTTTAATATTAAAAATTCTAAAAGTTTGATTTTAATTATAATTTTATAAAATATTTATAATAATAATTACTATATATATTTTATTTAATTTTTTTAATAAAATTTGTTATATAATTTTATGTATTATTATCTCGTACAGAGTATAGAAACATAGACTAATTTTTTGATAAAAAGATAAATATATTTTTGTCTTTTTATTCTGTGGACATTTAAATCTCTAGAAAATAAAAAATACAATTAAATTCTTAAAAAAATATTTGCATAGAATAGAATAGTAGTAACAAAAATCAATCAATAAAAAGTGACCATTTTAAATAATATCATCCTAAGATATCTAATTTTAAATAATGAATAGAATAGTAGTAACTATTTGCATTAACAAAAATCAATCAATAAAGGGATTTGATATATATATATATATATATTGCCATGTATATAAAGCAACGAAAAGAAAAGGAAAAAAAATAAAAAAGAAATAAAAAAAGAAGAAAAGAATTGCATAAGCTATAATGTAGGGGAGACTTCTAGTTTTAGGAAGGCGAGGCCTTACAGGAAACTAGGAAAGTGGATGGAGGCAAGCATGAGATAACTGCAGCTGCGGCGTGTGAGTGTGAATGCGAGCGGGGAAATAATGTCAACGTTGATAGGTGGAAGATCGAGATCAACAGCGAGATCAGGAAGAAGAAGCAGCAGCAGCAGACAGTTGCGGATTCTGATTGCGTGTCTTGCTCTTCTCGCCATTCTGCCTCCGATATTCTTCCATCTCCGGGTCAGGCGTCTCCACCGGATCCACCTCGCCAAGTGCGCCTGGCTTCACCAACCGCCTCTAGTCTGCGCCCACGGCGGCGACTCTTCCGTCGCCCCCTCCAACACCGTATGCCTCTTGCTTCCTCATTCCTCATCCATTCATATTCATCATTATCTTCTTACTTTAGTTCTTGTGCATCACAATTGAATTGACAGATGGCAGCGTATGTGTCTGCTCTTAATTCCAAAGTGGACTGCATTGAGATCGACGTCTCTCGTTCCTCTGATGGCGTCCTCTTTGCTCTTCACGACAGGTACTCTTACTCCATTCCATTCATATCTCTTCCATTAATTATTCGTTTGCTCTCACGAGTCCCATGGTGGTGGCACAGGCAGGGATTTGCACCGCTTCTCTCCCAACGCTACTTCTAAAGTTGGTCACCTTACCTCCAACCAGGTCTTGCTCACTACTCACTTCTCCCTTGGCCCTTGGGGCTCAGAAATAATCACTTCAACTAACTAAGATCGTAATTTTTTAGATAAGAGAGCTTGGTGCTTCTCTCCATTCTCCTGACAAGTTAAAAGATCAAAGTATACCTACCATTCAAGATGCCCTCATGGTATCATTCCTTTCATTCGTCTGCTATTGTTCCTGTTTATGGATCATATTTATTGACCCCTGCTTTGCAATGTATTTCTTAGTTGACTGCAAATTCAGTACGACAGATAATTCTAGACATCAAAGTTGGACCCCCGTTTTATGAGAAAGGTCTTGCCAGAGACATTCTCTCTATTGTAAGTGTAATTCTTCTGCACTTTCCATCGCGCACACAATTCTTTACTGCTTTGTTGCGTTTTATTTATGTTTCAGCTGGAGAACACAGTGTGTCAAAACTGTCTCGTATGGTGTAAAAGTGACAATTTGGTAAGGGATGTAATCAAACTTTCGTCAGAAATTACGGTAACTACTTCACTTGCCTTTTGTTAATAGTGACAAAAAATTATTTACATCGTTACAAAGCTGCTATAGCTGGAGTCACATTTTACGAGTGTCATCTTTTTGCACTTCAATGTCCCCGATGCAGGTTGGTTACATCGTTATGAAAGAACCCTCTACTGGGGCTAGAACAAATTTGTTGAGGATGAAAGGTGCTGAGGTTGTTGGTGTCTACCACCCGTTGATTGATGAAAAGCTTATGAGAGTTCTGCACAGGTCTGCTTTTCTGTTGATACATCTCCTACTATATACTTATCCAGTAGCATTGATGTTTTCTGCTGTATTGATGATCCATCTTTTGCGTTGTGATGGTTAATAGAAGGAAGAAAAAGGTGTATGCCTGGACTGTTGATGATGTGGAATCCATGCAGAGGATGCTGTTTGAGCATGTTGATGCTGTTGTTACGGGCAATCCAACTTTACTTCAACGCCTAATGCAAGATACCAGAACGCAATGTCTTGAAGAGGGCTATTCATTACCACAGTAACATTTGTTCAGGAACATAACCCTTTTTTCACATTAAATTTGCCTTGTTTCAAATCTTGATAATCAATACACTAATCTTTATTGTTGTATGCAGTCTCATTATTCTCGTGGTTGATTTGGGGCTTATACCTTTGCATTCATGATATTTAGTGGCTCCTTAAATATTTGTGGAGCAAAAAATTGGAAGAGAATAATTTGGGTTATGTTGTTATTATTGATTGGCGTGTACTAGAAGACATTTTTTCGTGGTTCAGCAGCAGTGTTATTTTTGCATCAAGATTTACATATCATCTTCGTATATGCTTCTTTATATGATTATTACTATTATGTTGTGGAAATTATGGAACCCGTCTCCATATTCAGATTGAATGAATGAAGTAGAAGCAAGAAATGTTCTAGCTATATACACGGCTTTAATTCTACCAGAGACTTGTGCATCGGCCAGCTTATGGATTATTGAATTTAATGTTTGCAAGAAAATATACTTGTTTAATTTACTTCATTGGGGGAATATGTTGCTCATTCACATAAAAATCTCAGTAAATTAAACTTGAAGCTACATCAGCTTGCTTAGAGTTCTAAATGATGGTACAGAAAATAGTACTGAAGAAACATAAGAGTTGCCACTGATGAGACATACCAAAGTAGTACGTAAATATATAGTCTCCAAGACTTTATTCACACTCATCTCACTAACATCACTTGGAAAGTAAATGATTACGTTGTTATCCGAATGAGAATGGAATAGGCTTAAGATGAAGTGGGATTCTTTTGGAGGCAACGAGGCCAAATGTCTCAGCCATATCTATGGCTTGTGGAGATTCCCAATTGAAGTAATAGAGAAGGTTAGCGAGCATATACTCAACAGAAGCAAGGCCAAAATTCATTCCAGGGCATCCTCTTCTGCCGAAACCAAATGGGATAAACTTGAAGTCTGGAGTGTGGCTATGGCGATGCCTCTCTGGAATGAAGTCTTCCGGGCTGTCCCACACTCGAGGATCCCTCTGGATAGCCCAGACGTTCACGTACAATCTTGTCTTTGCTGGGATGTCGTATCCAGAGAGTTTCACATGGCGTGTTGCCACTCTCGGAACCAAGAGCGGTGCAGGTGGATGCAACCTTAGAGTCTCTTTCACCACACATTTTAGGTACTCCATTTGGTTCACGTTGCTCTCTTCCACAATTGATTTGTGCCCCACAACCTTTCTCACCTCTTCTTGGACTTTCTTCAGTTCCATTGGATTTTTCATTAGTTCTGACATTGCCCATTCTACTGTTACTGAAGTTGTCTCACTTCCCGCTGCAAACATGTCCTGAAATCATTACTTTTTAACATCAATTATACAGGACAATTATTACCATCTGATATCTTCACTTTTATTCTTCTTCAATTATAAAAGTTTTTAGAAATATACTAATATTTTTGCCTATAAAAATATAGAATTATAATTTTTTTAAAAACTAAATTAGCTTGGTCATAATCCTGTGGATTACGAACAAAAAAAACTAGAAGTCTAGAACCAATTTATAAAAATGTCGTGGAGCCAAGAGTCTTCGTAGAATAAGGAAAAAAATCAAGTACTACTTTTGCATGAAATGTGAATTTATAGTGTTAGAAAGAGTAAGAGAGAACAATAGAAAAAATATTTGTATGTATTTAAATTGTGTAAAATGATATGATATAAAAAAGATATTTATAGATTCTAAGAAAATAGATATAATAAAAACTATAATATTCTATAATAAATATTTAGATATATTAAATAATTTTAATAAATGCTAATTGATCCTAATATATTTTAACATCTCTCCTTAAACTCAAGTTGAAACTTACTTAAAACAACCAAACAAAAAAAAATGCATGAATTGATAGAACAGATGCAGACAAAACTGTCAGAAGAAAACGCAAACAGAACTGGAAAGCACAAATAGAACTGGCGAAAGAAAGTGCAGATGGAACTGCCACAAGAAGAGCGTAGACCGAACTATCGCAAGAGTGGCTAATTGTTGAAAAGATGACATTACCGAAAAACTACTAAAAAGTGACAAAGTGCGAAAAAATGACAAACTATTAGAAAGTGACGAAAAATATATGATTTCTTCATGAGAATAAGTAAGTAGTGAATGAGCTCGTCGATGAGGTAAAAAAAAATATCAAAACATCGACAAAAGAAAAAGGAAAAAAATGACACGAAAAAAAGTATGAAAAGTACGGTGATTTTATGAGAAGAAAATCAATCTATTCTCCTCAAGGAGAATACTATAGCTCGGATACCATGTTAGTAAGATTAAGAGAGAGCAGTAGAGAAAAATTTGTGTGTATTCAAGTAAAATGATATAATATAGAAATATATTTATAAGTGATAAGAGAATCGATATAATAAAAATATATTTTATAATAAATTTTAAATATATTAAATAGAGGAGTACTAAGGGCCAACAAGTTTTGTAATTTGGAGCTATTAAGTAACCATCATTAATGTTTTTAATGGTGTGAAATTACATCTAATGAATGTTAATTGATCATATAATATATTCTAATAAGGAGTGCTAGGGGCCAACAACTTTTGTGTTTTGTAATAATCAATTGGCCATTAATAGTGTTTTTAATGGTGTGAGATTATATCTAATGGTGAGAGATCACTCACTTTTCTTTTGATGGTTAAGTGCTAGCCACAAAACACAAAAGTTGCTGCCCCAAACTCTCTCTATTCTAACATATAGAAGCCACTCTTGCATGCATTAAAGCTATATTTGGTTGGAAAGAAAGAAATAGAGTGGAAGGAAATAGAAAGGAAAGAAAGAAAATAAAAGAAATTGAGTGGATTTTTATTTTCTTTAGATGTGTTTGGATGGAAGAAAAATAAAAAAAATATTATAAAAAGACAATTTTATCCCTATATTATAAAATATATTGAAAAAGTAAAAAAATAATATTGGAAGTAGAGATAAAAACATTAGTTTTCTTTTCATTTTTTTTTCTAATGTTGGAGAGAAAAAAAATTGATGAACCCACTAATTTTTTTTCCATCCATTTTCTTTCCTCTCTAATTTTCCTTCCCATTTTTTTTTCTTTCCTTTCATTAATTTTCCTTCCCATTTTTTTTTTCCTTTTCTTTCCTTTCATTTTCCTCTCAATCGAACAATTTTTCTTCCCATTTTTTTTTTCTTTTCTTTCCTTTCATTTTCCTCTCAATCAAAGGTAGTGTAAGGGAAAAGAAAAGAAAATAGAAGAAATGAAGAAGGTAACAAAACCAGAAGAATTGATTTGATGTCATCGTTGGAGATGGCGTTATTGGCAGCCTGCTGTTGGTCTTGAAGTTGGACGAGGATGTCAACAAAATCTCTGACATCATCATCAGCTGCTTCTTTGTTGAACATGGAACTCCTGTGCTCAGCAATGACCTTATCAAACAAGGGATCCAAGGCTGCAAAAGTGGCTTTGA
This sequence comes from Arachis ipaensis, assembly GCF_059453495.1. NCBI lineage: Eukaryota > Viridiplantae > Streptophyta > Magnoliopsida > Fabales > Fabaceae > Arachis > Arachis ipaensis. Next base: position 203,406 of record NC_142444.1, on the reverse strand, counting down.
ATTCTCGAACCTGGCCAGTCAAAACATCCACCCAACGCAACCAAGGAAAGTGATCCCCAAGGGTGACAACTCCAACCTCAAACATCACCTTCTTCGCCAACACCTTCACGTTGTCTCTGCGACGAACACCTTTTGCATCGTTCTTTTGTCCAAGAGCAGAGTTACAAATGATGTTGTTTGCTGCTTCAACGAGCAACTCACTCAAATTCAGTGATGAGCATGATGCTGCTGCAGCTTCGCGTACCTTGTCAACCAATTCTGCAACTGCCCCTTTTCTCACCAAACGAATCGACTCTGACTGCACCATCTTAGGGCTCAAGAGTTCACGCACGCATATTTTTCTTTTCTGCTTCCACCTTTCTCCATAGTTTCCAAAACCAATATCATTGGATCCATACAGCAAGATATTCGTGGCTGTGCTTTGGCCTCGGTTCGAGAGTGCTAAGTCGTGAGCTTTCATGATTTCGTCCACCACTTGTGCTGATGAAACCACCACAGTTGGAATGTGGCCTAACTGTAACAACATGACGTCACCATACTTCTCTGAGAGGGCTTTGAAGGACCGATATGGCAATGCGCCTATCTGATGAAGATTCCCAATTATCGCTAACTTTCTTGGTGACGGAGGCAGATTTACAATGCCTTTGCTTTCCACTTTCACACTTGTTCTTAGCTTAGACACAATAATAGTAATAATCGTAGAAAACAACAACAGACATAGCTCAAAACTGGGACAAGTTAATTCTTTCAAAGCCATTGTCTCTCTATTTTTTATAAGCTCCACAGAGCCATAGTGTATATATATATATATATATAACAAAAGCACTTATAAATAAGACATTTAACTATTGAAAATATATAATGAGTCTCGCTAGGAGCTCATGCGTATTTGTAGAATGTGTACAATGAACTGTTTATTTAGTCTAATATGAGTTAAAAATGAAAATTATCCACGAAATAATAAATTTAAAAACTTTTATTCAGTTATTTTATATCAAATTTCAAATTTCCCAATTTTAAATTTTAAATTTTTAAAAAATTCAGTTAGTTATTTTAAAAAAATAATAATCTGAAATCCTCTAATACTCTCTTCTTTTTCAACCGGCGGTCATCCCACATTCATCAATAATTATCCCATTTCACTGTTGTTACTTGACTTGCTACACGCCACTCACCTTAATAAAAATAACCAGATAAAAATAATCATCCGCATACCTAATGAATTGAACATCTAACATATTTTAATTATATATAACTAAACTCAATCCAATCAAAATAATCATCTACATAAAAATAAAATAACCATTCGCATACCTACTAAAATGACCATCCTAAATTGACCATTAAAATAGAAGAAGAAGATGAATAAACAGAAGAAACTATTATTGTGGTGAAACATAATTTTGAAGGACTAATCATGACAAAAGCGGCACTATTGTGAAGCATAGGGCTCAAATTAGGGGTGTCTGCGGATCGGATCGGATCAGATATGGCAAAAAATTCGATTCGATCCGCACAATTTTCATTAGATTGGATCGGATATGATATCCGCGCTTTTTAATGCCAGATCTGATCCGATCCGCAAATCGGATCCGATATCGGATATATCCGCATAATTAAACATTCTCTTTTTAATCATATTTCTATGTAAAAAAATTCAATAAAAATATTTCTTTTATACTTTTAAGCTTATTTATTCCTAAAATATTTTTAATCAAGCTCTTTCTAAATAACAAAAATAAAATAATACAATATATGAATCATAATTACTAACTAAAACATACAAACAAATAAATATAATATCAAACATATATATTTATTTATTTTTAATTATTATTAGGGTGCGGATCGGATCCGATCCAATCAATTTGCGGATCGGATCGTATCTGCAATTTTTCGGATCGAATGCGGATATTTATCGCAGATCTACAGATACGATCCAATCCATGAACACCCCTAGCTCAAATCATGAAAGAAGCTAACCATGCTTAGATCCGAAGAACAAGAAGAGCATAGTGGTATCATCAGTGATAAGAGGCTTGAAGGAATGGGAGGAAGCGAAGGCGGTTCGGAAGAGAGGCACGAAAATAGCGACAGCAACGTTAGGCTGAACGTCGGAGGGCGAGGCGCATCGGGCTGACCGGCGGAGGTGAAGACGGTGTCGGTGGGAGGATGCGGCGGCCTCAGCATGGCCGGCGAGAAATTCAGTGACGCGAGGTGAGAACCGGAGAAGATGACGGTGAGTTTTGGACGTATATTGGAGGTTACGGTAAGATTAGAAATAACCGTATAATAGTGTGAATGGATTTAAATACTAATATTAATTTTCAAATTTTAAATTTTGAAATTAAATAATTAATTAATGATCTAATTTTTAATTTTAATTTTATTTTTTTAATTCATTGTACACATTCTACACGATTAATATTGGTTCCTAATACTTTCTCTTTAAATTATATATAATACGAGAAAGCATGAATGAACAACGCATATGGTAAAAAAATAAAAATAAACTAATTTTAAAATTTTGATCCTTAATTAATTAATTAATTAATATCAAATTTTAGATTATAATTTTAAAATAATTAAACTAAATCATCATTTTAAATTTATTTTTATTCACATTATTGCTTATTCTTAATTTACAGAATAACCATATATAATTTAAGAAAAAGTATAGATAATCATCAATATTTTTAAATAATGTGAATTAATAGGGTTAAAAGAGTAAATTAATCTTAAATTTAATTAGTAGCATTAAATTAGGATGTAGTGTATTTTTATTTGATTAGTAGTTGTTAATGTTGTTCAAGATGGTCATTATTTACCTAACACTCCCTAATTTAAAAGGTGATTTGGACAATGGCGGAAGCAACACAGCTGTGCGACACAGATCAAAAGACCATCCCTCACAATGACAAAACTCCAGAATGCAGCTGTCATTCCATCCCCACAGTCCGTGCAGACGCAGCGCCGTCACATCCGTCTGTTTCTGCCACCTTCTCTGCCTCTGTCTCTCCCATCCACGTGCATAGCAGCGTTACCGCCGCAGTTGTTGTCTTAACCATTGTTCTGAAAACCGAACCGGACCGGCCGGTTCAACCGGATTAATCGGAAACCGGTCATCTGGTCGGTTCGATTGTACTCTAAAACCGTTCAGCAAAAAACCGGGCTAAGAACCGGCCGAACCGGCGGTTAACCGGTGAACCGTCAGAACCGGCCGGATTTTTTCAGGGTTACCGGTTTTTTTATAATATATATATATATAAAAACCAAACCCAACCCAGCAGATACCTAACCCACCCCCACCCTTCCCCCTTCTCTCCCTCTCTGTCTCTGAGAACCCTAAACCTAGCCGCCATCAATTTTCCACCGTCGCAGTCTTCTCACCCCACCCCTCCCCTCCCCTCTCCTTTCTCTCCGTCTCTGAGAAACCCTAAACCCAGCACCATCACTATCCCACCGTCGCACTCTTCTCATCGTTCTTCTCCTTGTCGCCGTCTCTTCGGATCGTTACTCTTCTTATCGCCGTCAGCCGGTCGTCGTCTCTTCGGCGATCTCTCTCTGTCGCTCTCTTCAAGGTCAACAGCACCTATTATAGTCACCTCCCCTCGACGTCGAGTCTGAGCTGTTGGAATCGCCGCCGCGAAGGACTGCTCTGTCGTCGTCGCTGCTCGATTTGTTAGTGTCCGTCTCTCTGTCTGAGGGTCGGAGCTCAACGTCCTTTCTCTCTGTCTCTCACACGGCGACGTCTCTCTCTGCCCGGCTACGGAGTATTAGCCGCTTTGTCACCTTGCATCGGTTATTTTGTTAATTTTGTTAATTTGATTTATGAGTTGCTGGTTGCTGATTTTTCTGATTCAGTTGGGCAATGCTTCACTACATTGTTGGTTATTTATGCTGGAATTTTTCTGATTCTGAGTTATGCTATGATTTTGATTTTTGTGATTCAGTTGTTGATGGTGTTATGGGCAGTGCTTTACTATATTGGTCATTGTTTATGCTGGAATTCTTTTATTCTAAGTTATGCTATGATTTTTATTTTTCTTATTCAGCTGTTGATGGTGGTATAGGCAGTGCTTCACTGCATTGTTTATTATTAATGCTGAAATTTTTTTATTCTGAGTTGTGCAATGATTTTTATTCTGAGTTGATTCTGCTGATTTGTCTGCTTTGTTGATTCTGGTTGCTGGGTTTGAGTTATTGATGGTGTTTTGTTGACTATGGGTGGCTGGATTTGAGGAAAAATATTGTTTATATTGAAATCTGACTGAGGTATTTAAATTTGTTTTGTATATATAATTAAACCGATTGAATCTCGGTTGAACTCCGGTTGAACCTCTGAATTATTGAACCAGTTACTTCACCGGTTCATTGACCGGTTCGGTTCTCGCAACCTTGGTCTTAACTATTCTCGCGCCTCTCTTTTCTAGCAGCATTGCTACGATGTCCCGCCACTCTCTTGTGGAGTTGTTGCGGTGTCGTTGTCGGCTGTTGCTGCACGAATGATGCCATCGTGCACATTTTCCTATGCACCATTATCGGCCGCTGTGGTTTTTCTCCTCAGCCTTCTCTTATTTTTTTCTTTTTTTGAATATAAATGTTAATGTGAATGATTATTTTTATTTTAAAATAGATATTTATTTAATTTAAATTAAATTTAAGTAAATACAATAAAATTTGTTAAATATTCATTTTATTATGTACAGTTATCAATTATTCAACTACCGCAGACCTGTTTGCTATTGAAAAAGTATGGTATGTCGACGTCATCTTATCACATTAGTGTGTGTCCATTTTGGGACATAATAAATTAATAATTTTGATCAAAATATCAGCCACGAGCCCACGACCAAGTGAAAAGGTGGACTATATAAAACACGACGACCGACATCTAAAATAGTAAACCATTATTAAATAATTTTTAAATAATAATAGATAATTGATTAAATAGTATATCCAAAAATTTTAAACAGTATCTAAATTTATTAAATTAATATATTTAGTGTTAATAAATTAATTAACTAACTGATTTACACTAAATTTAAGGATTAAATATGAATGATTTTAGTCCCTAATATAAAAGTCAAAAATTTATTTCGTCGTTGACCTTTTGGTACAAAATAATTCTAAAAGTTTTAATTTATTTTAAAATTGTCATTTTTATTAAATTTTTATTTTTATTACTAAATTATCTTAATAAAAAAAAAATAAAAAGTAAAAAAAAAAAGAAAACAGGTTAACGGAAAAAGGGTATCACGCTTTGTGGGAGAGGAGGGGGAGGGGTTGGGTTTGGATTCAGGAAGAAGAGGGGGAAGGGAAGGAAAGGGAAGGAAGGGGAAGGGGAAGGGGAAGGGGAAAGGGAAGGGGAAAGGCCACCGCCACTACTCCTCGTCGCCGCCGCTCTTGCTCCTCGTCGTTCGGTCTTCGCCTCACCGTCGCTCTCGTCTTGCCGCACCTCGACCTCGCAGTGCTGTGACTTGAACCCTAGCCTCGCCTCGCCGCGACGCGTCTGGCCTGCGCCCTCGTGTTCCTCGTCGTCGTCGAAGAAGTGGTGGTCGCCCTCGTGTTCCTCGCGTTCTCCAGAGAGATTTTTGGTAATTATATTTATGGATTTTTGGTTCTTGTAATTGAAGATGAATTTGGAGTTTTTTTTATTGTAATTGCATATGAGTTTTGTTAATGAAAGAAGAAGAATTTTATTAGTTATGAGTTTTGTTAATGTTTCTGAGTTTCAATGATGATGAGGATGATTTTCTTGTTTTTTTTTTTTAGTTTTGAATTCTGCTTTCTGAGTTTTGACGATGATGATAATAATAATTTTTTGGGTTCCGGGTGGGATGATGCAGATAGTGATAGAGTGACAGTGGGTGGGAGTTGGTGGTTTTTTGAGTTCTGTGGGGTGATGCAAGTTCTGGGGGTGATGTAGATGCAGATGATGGTTTTTTGAGTTCTGGGGGGTGATGCAGATGCAGATGATGATTTTTTGAGTTTCTAGGTCTGCTTCTGCTTCTCGTTGATTTTGGGAAAAAAGGGGAGGGGTATTTTCATCCGAATGATGATTTTAGAATTAAAGTAAACCTTTAGGACCATTTTGTAGCGAAAAAAGACCAGAGATGAAATAATTTTTCGACCTCTACGTTAGGAACCAAAATCGTAGTTAACCCTAAATTTAATTATTGTATTATTGCATTATGTACGTATAACATGTAAATTACTTAACTAATTAAAAACGTAAGTCACCAAAAAAAACTAATTAAAAATTTAACTACAATAAATATATTAATTAAATATCTAATAATAATTAGTTAATTATTAAAATTTTAAAATATCTAATATTTTAAATATGTTAAATCTCTTTTACAAAAATTTTATATTAATAATTTAATATATTAATATACAGATATGTTATATAAATATAAATGATACTAATTGATCTAATATTGATTTTAATTTATTCTCTAACAAATTATATATAAAATATAATTCTAATAATTATTATTAAATAAACTAAAAATATATTTTCTAATATATAAACCTATGTTAACAATATTCACTAACTGAATATAATAACACATTTCTAACTACCATATATTAACTAGCAGTTAATCAATATAAATAATATTAATCTTTAATATTATTAATATTTTTGTTGGATAAAAAAAATTTAAATAATAATTTATATTTATATAATTAAAATAATTGAGAGAGAGAGGTCGCTCGCATGGAATGAGACTTGTGAGAGAGAGCTCTCACGCGCGACACATAGGGTATGCACACATTGGATTTTCGTACCTAAATTTAAATCAGATCGTCTGATTAATCTCTCTCCTTAATTTGGATCGTCCAATTTATTTATTCTTGTTTTAAAAGAAGGCAGGAAAAAAAAAGGGCAAAAACCAAAATATACGTGTGGACATTAGAGTATGCATGTTCTGCAATGTGGGGCTAACATGAGGCTAATTCTTTAATTTGCTGCAACCATGTTGCGTTTAGAGTCTGATCTAGGGATCCAATGATATCCACGTTGATTTTACGAGTAATATATATATATATATGCATATCACGACATTGTTATTATTCCTTGTCCAAAAGGAAAAGTTTAAAACAACATTATGATTCAGAAGATTGCATATTATTTACTCCGTGTCCGTTATGATGCCCGATTGGCACATATATATGAAGCTAAGATTTTCCATTCAATTATACATATGCGGTCAAATGAAATCAATTTTTGAAATAATTTAATTTTTAAATTTCAAAAAAGTAAATTTGTGCTAAAAAAACACGTGACTTTCCACTCTACCCCTCTCACTTCTCTCACTCATCCGCCTCTCACTCACCATCTTTTGACTTCTACTATTATGAAAAAATATTTGTGACCTGAGATGGATGGTGTGGCTATGAATTCCTATATGTATGTCTGTGTGCACCAAGTAAAATATGTTTCAGATTTTGTGTGATTTTTATCAAAAGGCAAGCATTTTTGCTTTGCATAATGACATGAAGAACATGGTATCTCAGTGTTATGAGATGAAGTGAATGGAAAAGCATTTTTTATTTGTTGTATTTTATTACTAGAAATGTGTCCTAATTGATGATGCTACATTGTTACATCAGATGCATGAATGATCTTGTGTGTGTATGTGTAGAATTTACAGATTTAGCAAGATCACCCTCTACTATAGGTATAATTGTGAGATTTGATGTTGTTAAAATTGGTTTGATTTTTATTATATACAATCTCCTTTTTTGATCGGCAGCTCCAATCATTTTGAAGGTAAGTCACACCTAAATCTCACAATTATGTGTATTGAACAAAAAAAACAAGAAAGTGTATCAGCTGCTTTAGAAATTGAAATCAGATTATATTTAAAAGTTGGAACATATAACACATCAGTCAAGTAGAAATTTGCTGAGAAGAAAATTGTTCCAGAAATGGTTGTGACAATTTTAGAACCATTTGGCATAATTACTTGAACTGACTGAATTGTTTTAACAGATTGAAAGAAATCGAGTGAGAATGACATATGAACACTAGTTTCTGTATCCAAAATCCAGTTATGACAGTTTAATATATGGTTAGAAATTGAGAGAAGATAGAAGGTACCTGCAGATGGTGCATGTACAGAAGCCAAATTCCCATTATTTGGAAAGTCACTGCATTGTTGTTGGAACAAGACAATGAGTGCTTCCTTTTGCTTATCCGAAAACAAGCCATCTAGGTTGACCTTTACATCCCTTTGGCTTAAAGGTTCAGTGCTTTTTTCTTCATTACTCGCAGTAGTAATAGAATTTATTAAGCTCACTTGACTTGACATATAGTCTTCCCTTTGAATTGACTTCTTTGCCTGTGTGGTGGGAATCCATGTTTGTGATAGCATGCATCCACCAAATGTCCATTCTTTCCGCAATAAAAGCATAATTTAGGCATCCCTCGACCATTTCCTCTACCTTTGCCCCCATGAATCCGTCCTCTTCCTCTAATCAAGTTATTTCCACTGCTTTGGTAAGTCCTGAATGCATTGGCTTCAATAGCATTCACCATCAATCCAGATTCAGGGTCTATAGAGTGTAACATTTGTGTTTCTTGTTGTAAAAGCGAAGAAAAAGCTGTTGCCACATTTAGTAAGGGGTTGACAAGCATGAGTTGGGAGCGCACATTTACATATTGATCGTTCAATCCTCAAAAGAACCTAATTACATGAGATTGCTTTCTATACTCTCGAATAATTTCAAGACTCTTTCCACACTTTCAACTATGCAGACAAGAACACACAAGATAGGTCTAAATTCATCTATTCCTCCCAAATACTCTTCAGTTTTGTGTAATAGGAAGTAATATTGAGCTCACCTTGTCTCGTTGAGAATAATTCTTTTTCAAGATATGCAATTCCAAACAGATCACCTTGGTAGAATCTGTGTTTTAGATACATCCATAATTCCTAGGCGTTATCGCACCACAAAACGCTCTGGAATATTTTTGGACTTAGAGATCCATGCAGCCAAGACAAGACGAACGTGTTGCAGTGGTCCCAAGCCTCAAATGAAGGATCTTCTTTCTTTGATTTGAGTGAAGTTCCATCAATGAACTTGAGCTTGTTCTTTGATTTGAGGGAAATCATCGCTGACCTTGGCCACGGTTGGTAGTTCAAAGTACTTAGTAGAGCATTCGTGAGAGAGATTCCAGGAATTTCGCTAGAGTGCAAATAGAAATGGCTGAATGAATCTTGCAGCAAATTCGTGTTGGATCTTGTTGTTTGGGCTTGAAACGTGTTGAACTGAACCATCATTTGGTTCTCTTGATTTGGCACTCTTTTATGCATGCTCGCTTCCATTGATGAACAAATCATGCAAACGTTACTTTACACGAATCATTTTAAAAATGTGATCTTGCGCAGGGTGGTTACACTTTTTTACAACTCCATGTTCACTGTACTATGATAAAAGCTGTTTAGCTGCGAAGTGTTTTCTTTGCTTCATGCAAAAGAGACTCAAAGTGTGAGATATTAGAGAATAACAAAAGACATGACTTCATTATCATGAGCTAGTATATATACAACTAATCTGAACGATATATTGGCAACAGCCTAACAAACTTCTAACACAACTCAAACTAACTAGTTCGTTAATTTACTAAATAGGACAGCTTGCTATACATGCTGCATTGCTGCAAAACTATCAGCTAACTAATCGAGCTATTCCACTCTAATCTGGCTACAAATATGGTGCACTTAGAGGTCTGTATGTGATTTGTGAGCACTCATAAGTCATAAGTCAATCATTAATCCAACAAAATAATTGATTCTCATCCATCCTCACTATTTTCTATACTAATAAAATAATTTAATATATAAAATTTTATATATGTATTTAATAATATAATACTATATTAATAAAAATAATATTATTTTATATTAATCGTGCGAATGATAATGTAAAAAAAAAAGAAAACGAATATAGTTAGTGTCTAAAACTTTTTATATTTATAGTGTATTAAAATTAAATTTATAATAAAATATAAAATAATTAATAAAATTTAATAAAAAAATATATATGCTAAGTTCAAGTTCTTTCCTTCCCAAAAAGAAAAAGAAAAAATTGTCTTATTTCTCTCTCTAACATTTTGGTGTGTATTGGAGCTGGGGTTTCCAATCCCGTGGCTCATCAAACTTCAAACCTCAAAGTTGAAATCTTTGGGCGAATATGGCGACTGGGAAGACGGGAATAACTAGTTGGTTCCAGAAGAAGATCACCGATCCTCTTATCTCGATTCTCCGAAGGTTCTGTTTCAAACTTATCTCCCTTTCTCGGCTCTGATCTGCTATTTATTTTTTGTGCATATGTAATCACTAGATGAGATCTGCTTCTGAATTTAAGAGAGAGATCCTTCAATGTTTATGACTATTCTTCACTCCAATCACAGAATAATCTGTGTTGAATATTGGTTATGCTAAGACGTTTCTGAAATGGAAATCTTTATCGGTTCATAGTATCTGAATTTCTTCTCGGGGCTGTTTGTTTACAGAGGTGCTGAGCCCAGTCAGCTGGCTTTCTCTGCTGCTCTTGGAATTACATTGGGAGTATTTCCTATATGTGGTATTTCTAATTAACCTACCTGCAATTCAATTCTTAGAATAAGCTGATTTAATTAAAGAGGAATGCTAGGGCCATCAGAATTTATTGTTTTTGGCCCTCATTTAGCCATTAATATTTAAAAGTGTGAGCTAAAGTATGTTGTTGGATTACTAGACTAAAAGGAATTGGATTGATTGCTAAAAGTGATGGCCAAAAACAATAAATCTGATGAGTGATGACCCTCTAGCATTTCTCTTAATTAAATTGTTCCCTACATTTTGTTAGACATGCTAATCTTTTTTCTAATAGGTGTCACTGTATTCCTCTGCGGGATCGTTATTGCATTGCTTGGCTCAAATTGCCATGCCCCAACTGTCATGCTTGCAAACTTCATTGCAACTCCAGTAGAGCTGAGGTATGCTGCATTCAATTCTAATATCTATTTGCATCCGCATTCCAGTGCCATGGTGAATCATTGTATTTGTATTTTGTTGTTCATGTGGTTGTTAGTAGAACCCGATAGTTTTGATTGATCTATGTGGTTGACTCTACCAACTGGGAACCCAGTGGTTTAGGAGTGATTAGTGGTTACTAGTGAGAAATTCAAGTTTACACTCCCTATCTATTTTGGATTAGTTTCATATTATAAGAAACATATATGTTGTTAGCCTTAAAACCAATGAAAAATGGCTGGGATACTTCTAATGTTGCTCGTATGCCTTCCCCCATTATGTCATGTGATGGATGTTTATTTTTGTAGTTTCTTATACATGCAGTTCTATCTTGATTCTATTATAGTGAGAATTATGGATATTCATTTGGCATTTCAGTCTCATTGTACCATTTTTACGCTTTGGTGAATTCATCTGTGGTGGACCTCATTTCACTTTAACATCTGATGCTTTGAAGAAAGTTCTTACTGGCAGAGCTTCACATGAAGTCCTATTAAGTATTGCTCATGCGGTAGGTACCACCATATCCTTCTTTTTTGGTATCTGTCTCAAGAAGACTAATAGTGGTTTATTTGCTTAATATATCAATTTCGGTCCTGTTTTTCAGAATATGATTGTGATATCCATTTTACATTAGTTGAACTGAGCTATATTACGAAAATGAATGGAGCTAATAGTGGGATGGATGCTTGAAATTCATATTATAATTATTAATCATGCGGAGAGTTGGGCTGCTTGTATTGTCTCCGTTGAAGTATTAAAACAATCATTGCTAATGTTATCACAATCACTTATGATATAGTACGATATTCTGTTTTACTAGCTTGTCAAATGAATTCATGTTTTTCTATTCACAATGAATTCCTCTCTGCTTGAGTTGCACTGTGATTTCTGCGTGATCCAACCTTCATTTCATTTTCAAAATTAAAATATTGATGACATATTAATAGTTATTTGTTTGTCGAAAACCTTTCCCAGCTATTAGGGTGGTTAGCTGCATCACCTGTTATTTTGGGAGCCCTATACATAGCACTTGTACCATGCTTCAAAGTTCTGGTCCAGAAGTTCTCATCTGTTCCTTCAAGTCCAAAGAAGCCGCTCCTCCGTCCACACTCAGAAGTTAGGCTGAAGGTAAGGGATGTCTGACAAAATAGTAACAAGGTCATAGTAACTTTTTCCACTCAATTACAGTTATAAGCCATTAATGTGTTCTTTCTTGATGAATTGAATTGTACATAATAATGCACAAATAATTAGAACTGTTTATATTATAATGCTAAGGTTGATGCTATTTTAAAGCATGTGGTTAACTTGCACTTGCACTGGAGAAAAATATGGGAAAGGTTGGTAGAGAGAGAAAAATTTATAGGTCAAAAGTAACAGGGCTTTCAAATTCTTCAGGTAGAAGGGGGTGATCTAAGATTTTGTAGGTTGTGGATAGCATTGTTAGTGCCCATGAAATACCAACCATAAAAGCAGGAAGGTTGTCCTTTTACCCTTTCTAAGGGTAAGAGTTGGTATTCTTACTTGGATTTCTCCATATCATCTTAAAATATTCTCTAATTATTTTTACTTTCTTTTTAAAAAGATATTAAATATCTTGTATGTTATTGGAAACTTGAATATTTTTTTTAATGCAAAACAGTTAGTTCCTTTTAATAATTAGAAGTATAGAAGCAGATGTATTCGCTACGATCAAAATCGTCCATGGCAATGTTCTCAGTTCTCAGAGTGACAATGTTCTCTATTATCTGTGTTGTTCTCAACATGACATCTTATGGAAGCTTTTAATCTAATGGTTCCTCTATATTAATATATACAGGAGATTGAGCAAGAGAAAGGCGAATGAGTTTAAAGCCGTCAGTGTTTCATTGATATGCTAGGGCCTATACTTGCATTCCTCCAAGATTAAGAACAATAAAATGAAGTCTTGTAGAATAAATAAAAGTCTTAACCAAATTAAATCCAACAAAAGAGGATAATTGTTTGGAGAGGAAACTCTTTTTTGGAGTACAAGTTAAGATAATTTTGTTTATTCTAGTTTTGATGTACAGTGAATAGTGATATAGGCTATTAGAACTTGTGTCACATTACGCGCTCTCACACTACCCCAATTTGGGTAATAGAGAGTACATATAGTTAATTGATTCCCTTCGTTACTATTCCATAGGCGAATACATTTGTAAATCACACCAATTAGGTCCTTATGGGACACATATATGGCAATTGGCAGAGATCCAGAAAGCATCTTCAGACAGCATAAACCATAAAATCGATGGACCAAAACCTTACTACTTGCTAATGTTCGGGGAGACCAAAGGCCACTTAAGATATAATGTAGAATATAATCAAAAGTCAAAACAAATCTTAAATGGCGCTTATTAGATTAGTATATATCCACGCAAAGTATAAATGGTCAACAGTATTTTAAATTTGGATAAGATTCTCTAAAGTAAAGAAAATGGTAAAGTAATAAAATGAGAAATTAATTCCTCTTAAATTAAGATAGTGTCTACATATTTTATGGAAATTACAAAAATAATAGTGATTACTTTTTCACTTTATCACTACTAATTTTCTCATTTTAGAGGATTCAAATTCTTTAAATTTTATTCGATAGTTGATTTTCTAAATTTTCATTTAATTAAACCACCTGTTTCTCCTCTTCTTACATTGAATTGGTTTTTGTACTTTTCGTCTTTCCTTTAAATTTCTGTTTCATTCAAATGTAGGGATTTTAAAAAAAGCTATAATTTTTAGAAACTAAACTTATTTGTGCGAGTTTTTAATATATTCAAAAATTGTATATCAAGATTTGTAGGATTTAAAATTCTACAATAGGTTTAAAATATAGCCTCTTTGTGAGAGTTCCAACTCCCCGCCCCAAACAAGTTTAGAATTTAGATAAATAAAAATTAACTATGTTAGATGTATACTAAAATATTGAAATGAATTAAACATATTATAATACAAAATAGATATTGAAATGAATTAAACAACTCATGTATTTATACATAAATACATAGTGACTAATTTTAGTGATTAATTTTAATATACAAATAATATTTTTAATAAAAATAATGTGCACACAAAAAAAAAATAATCACTAAATTAGCATAATATATATATATATATGAAATATTTAATTTATTTTTAATATGTATTTTATATTTCAATACATATTTTATACAAGTGATTGATATAGTAACTAATTTTTAGTGTATATATAATATGATTGTCAAATAAAACCCTCCACAAAGAAAAACAAAGTTTGGACAGAAAATTAAGGAAGAATATGATTGATAATTTGATTGAATGAAAATTTGAAGAATCAATTTAATTAACGAGTAAAATTTGAAAAAAATACTTTGACAATGTATTTCCCCACAACCAAATGTTGAAGAACAGTTGGTTCACTATAACAATAAAAGATCAACTAATGTCCAACACCAAATCACTAACTAGTCTCAGTTTTCTTATTTCATTATACAATACAATTTTGAAAGTGCTTCGACACCTCAAATTAACCTATTTGTGAAATAAGTAAATTGAAGACCAGTTTGCCGTAATTCAGTTGACTATCTCTATCCCTGTCAGAGGCTGCCCAGCATGAAGTTGAAGAACGACGTCACCGACAGCCTGCGCCAGATCAATTGGCATGAAAAGTTATGATTTTCACAGTACAAGTTTTCCTGCTTACTCTCTGACTCTCTCTTCCTCTCATGATAATAAATTATAATGGAATGTAATGGTTAGTGTGATCTAGAACAGTAATGTAAAACACAAAACAATTCCCAACGCAGCTAAAAATGACTTGTTACTGATCCAAGTCCAGATAATTGTGGAGACGTACCTTAGCCATGGTTCTATAAGAATGTTCAGTAACGCCAGCAACATGAGGAGTCATGATAACATTCTTAAATTTCAATATCTGATCATCAGGGTTGAATGGCTCATTCCAGGCAACATCAGTTCCTAGCCCTCCCAAATGGCCTGATTCAAGATGTTTGACCACAGCCTCATAGTCCATAAGACCGCCTCTAGCAATATTCACCAAAAGGGCACCCTACAATTATTAAATTGTATCATAATAGCCAGACATTAATGCATCAAATGCTAGATATACTTAAATCAAATGCTATTTTTCTTGCCTTTTCTCATTTATGGTACAAATTGATGATGCTACAGCAGGTGAACGCAATAATGGATTCACAATGAAACAAGAAGCAAAAGCTCTTGTTTCAGATGTTAGGACTCTTCTAGCTGAGCAAGTTCAGCAGTACATATAATATATTATCTAACCTATATGAAATAAATATCCAATTCTGCAACCATATCTTCCCATAGTACATCCTCTAATCTCTCAAGTTAGTATTTGTCTCCCATCTCTCTTTCAAGAATAAGATCGTCAACAAGAATTAACAATCAATTACAGACAAACTATTCTTTCTACTTAAGTGCATAATGAGCTGATCTAGCATATGAAGAGAAGTAAACAAACTACACAAGTTCATCTCCAATGATGACAAACCTTTTTCATGGAAGATATGAAATCATTGTTTATAATACCAGCCTGTAAAACAAAATCACATCCATGTCAATGAGTATCTAAACATCTATTAACTGAATCCAGGGTCCAAGACGGTATATTTACTACTAAAGAAAGGTATAATAGCAATCTCTGTTAAAGTAACCAAGGATCAAGGAAGATAGGACAGAACACGAATAAGAATGCCTGTTTACCAACTTAAAATATCATGTACCACCAAGAAAAACTCAGACATTGGAACCAACCATCTAATGTTCTAAAAACATTTTCACAGACTTCTTATACCTATAGTGAAATAAAAAGTGGAAGAAAACAAGCAAAAAGTAACGGAAATAATGAACAATGAAGGACTGGATAAAGCCATAAACCGTTTCACTGTTTAAACGTAAGCAGCAAACGATGATGTCAGCTTTCCTCACAAACTTGTACATATCTTCATGATTAACCCTCTCATCAACAAGATCATCCACATTACCTTCAACAAAATAATATGGAACACATCATGAAATAGAAGAACAAACTAGGATTGTTTATTATGTACTACTAGTCATAATCCACAGCAATCGTACTTCTGATTAATTTGCTAGTGTGCTGGGTGCATGAAGTCCAACTCCGCTTTGTGGCAATTACTTTTACACCAAATGGTCGCAATCGATGTGCCAAATCCATTCCAATGTTTCCAAATCCCAAAATGAATATCTACATTATCATGAAGTTTAGATTTCCACAAACAGTATATTCGATGATTGCTAAAACTACAGTCACACCAAGCGAGATATACAAATATGGAAAGTGAAAATATATTATCTTCAAGATTTATCTACACATGATACACACGTCTGTCATTTGACAATATGACAATAGTATCATATTATATATTTTCCCAAGCAACCTATCAAATTATATAATTTATTTAGAGAGAAACAGTAGACAGTAGACACTTAATTTTAACAATATGCACTAATGATGTCACCAGAAAGAAAAACAATATTCCATATAATGCAGGTAACGAGAAAAGAAGATAGCAAGTCCAAGGCATACAAAGATTTATTTGTCTTAAAGAGAAGAATCAATATACTAACTGTTTTCCCAAGTAAGGTTTCAGTAATTGGCTCTCCAAGCTTCCTCTGTTGTATGGAAATTTGCAGTTCATTCTGCAAGAAGAATATTTTTTGGCTCCAAAAGATTAAACAGCCTTTTGATGCAAATGCATGGAATGTAAAGAATTGTCATCAAAACAGGAGGGAACTTTTAGTTTTCAAAATGGAAGGTGGCATACTTGCTTTCGGAGGAGACCCAACATTAAATATATGGCCATTTCTGCGCATGAAGCAGAATTTCCTGTAGCATGACTTTGGATCCTAGCAACTTTGATTCCGTGCTTGGTGGCAGCTTCAACATCAACGCCTACCTTGTTGAAATAGGTGAGTAAAAGGGGTTGAAGCACGGAGAGAGTAAATTGGGCAAGTAGAGAAAGTAGTACCTTCGATACCAACACCATACTGCATTATAAGCTGCATCCGAGCTGCACGAGAAATAATATGTGAATCAAGCTTCATGCTTTTAACTATGCAGACGTGATAGTTGGGAATTGCTTGGGGCACATGTTCGAGAGGGAGAACATCAACCTACATAGGTATTACTATTAAGAGATACAGTAGCAGTAGTATATGAGATGAATAAAGGAAGGTATCGTAGGAGCGACCTTGATAAATGAATGGCTCTGCAAATATTGTGTCGTATATTCATGGGAAGCAGGGAAATGGGGTCCGCAAAAGAGAACACGAGTGATGCGTTGTTCCCCAGCAGCAGAAGCGTTGGTGTCCATGGGAGGAGTGTGATGACGATGGCGATGGCGCGGTCGCGTGAGCCGTGAGGCCAATTCGCAGCGGATACACGACCTCACCCTCCACGTGCTACTCTGCATCAATATCGATATCGATCCCAAACTATCTTATATTAATATCAAATTCTTCAACATGAATCTTAGCTTAGGGCTCCTTTATTTCCAGGAAGGAACTTGACTATAATATAATATTTGAATTGAATTGAATAATGCTGCTGTTAATCTGTTATGTGTCCTCCGGCGGCGCACTGCACACAAAAATTATATTTGTACTAATTAAGTTAAATATATTGTCTTACAGAGCCATATGGGTTTACATTTTACAACTAACGGGCCGGGCCAGGCCCTAACCTAAGTTACAACTTCTGAAGCCAAGAACGGTACAATTATTCCCTCCAAAATAAAAGCAGGGAGGGCGCTAGTATTGAGGAACAACCAGTAACCCTTGTCACGTCAGTTGCGAGTGTCGATAGACATGGAGATTGAACACGAAGAATCACCGGTACCACCACCAGAAGAAGAAGAAGCGAAGGAGCCACCGAGAATCCAGCGGCTGAGCGAGTCAGTGGTGAACCGAATAGCGGCTGGGGAGGTTATCCAGCGTCCTGTTTCTGCAGTGAAGGAGCTGGTCGAGAACAGCCTCGACGCCCACTCCACCTCCATCAACCTCCTCGTGAAGGACGGCGGCCTCAAGCTCATCCAAGTCTCCGACGACGGCCACGGAATTAGAGTATCTCCCTCCCTCTCTCTAATCCAATTTACTAACTAATTAATCAGTCACAACAAAAATGATTTGCTTAACTTGTTAGTTGGAGGACCTGCCAATATTGTGCGAGAGGCACACGACCTCCAAGTTGTCTGCGTTCGAGGACTTGCAGTCCATAAAGTCCATGGGCTTCCGTGGAGAGGCCCTCGCTAGCATGACCTACGTCGCCCATGTCACCGTCACCACCATCACCAAAGGCCAGCTGCATGGTTACAGGGTCTCCTATAGAGATGGTCTCATGGAGAATGAACCCAGGCCTTGTGCCGCCGTTAAAGGAACACAGATTATGGTACTCCCAATTCCCATCCTTCTTTCTTTTCCCCCTCAACTTCACTGAGCCTTTTATATCAGTTTTCCTTCAACTTTTGAATGTTGTTGCATGTAAACACGATATTTTCTACAGTATTTGATATTAATAGTTCATTCCTCAATGTTAACAGTCAACGTGCAGATTTCACTAAACTAGTTGTAATTCTAATTGATGTTTGCGCTTGTGTTATTAGGTGGAGAATCTTTTCTACAACATGGCTGCAAGGAGGAAGACATTACAAAACGCTTCTGATGATTATTCTAAGATTGTCGACTTAATAAGTCGGTTTGCTATTCAGCACATTAATGTCAGTTTTTCTTGCAGAAAGGTTGGTCTTTACCGCCCTAGAACTAGAACTTATATACTGCAATCATCTAAGCCACATTGTAATGTCAATGTATGTAATTCTTTTACAATCAGCATGGAGCTACTAGAGCAGATGTCCACACAGTTGCCACATCTTCTAGACTTGATGCCATCAGATCTGTTTATGGCATCTCTGTTGCACGCAATCTGATGAAAATTGAAGCTTCAGACAACAATCCAGCTACTTCAATTTTTGAAATGCAGGGTTACATGTCCAATGCAAATTATGCTTCCAAGAAAATCACTATGGTGCTTTTTATCAATGGTATATTTTATCTGTACAACATTAACTGGCGATTTTCAAAATTTTGAGGTGTTTATTGTTTTCAATAAACCCTCTTGTCATTAGCAGTATATGGTGCCAGAGAATTTGTTTCATTAGTTATTGTGACATGATTCATTTGAGTCTCATGTTTTTTTTTTCCCTAATGAAAATACCCTTTTCTTTTGGGTCAAAATGAAAGGGAAAAATAAAGTGTCCTTTACCAGCTCATGTTTTCAACCCTAGACTGGATTAGTATACTAGATGAAGGGAAACTATTAAATGGTAAAGTTAATTGTTAGGTTAACTGGTCTACTTTGAATATCTGAAAAAATGAAAGTATGCATAACTGACAGAGGTATTTACGAAAGTAGCTACAGTCTGTGGGATATTTGGGCCGTTATTAGTATTTTCTTTTTTATTTATGAAGTTTATATTTGCTAATAACATAATCTTATATTCAATTTACTATGAGTAAAATATAACTGGTTGCTCTGTCTTTTCTCTTTTGCTATATCTCACTTGTCCTCTCATCTCAGTGTGTTCTAGAAACTTGCACTATTCTGGAGAATATCAAAATTGAATCAGGGAGTTAATTTTATGTTATATATTACTAAGTTTTATTGCTGTGCATTTAAATTTCTTCTTTGGAAAATGTATTTGTATCTTCCATGAGCTACTTGTTTGTAGATTCTCATGAAATTGTTTGTATTCATGTTTTCAGATAGATTGGTTGAATGCTCAGCATTGAAGAGAGCTATTGAAATTGTTTATGCAGCAACATTGCCAAAAGCATCTAAACCTTTTATATATATTTCAATTGTTTTACCACCTGAAAATGTTGATGTCAATGTGCATCCGACAAAGAGAGAGGTAAAACTATCATTAAAACTTTGTTTGTCCTAATTAATTAAAGTGTTCCATTTAATTAACTTTTGATGATGATAATATAAGCCTTCTGAACTGCACATGTTTCTCCATACCCATCCTTTGTTTTCCTCTCTTGGTTTCAGTTTTTGATAATCTTTTACTTTAGTGTATTTCCGATAAACGGTTATACTGTAGACCTACTGAAAACATGCAAATGAAACTTCATCATTTTCTTAATCATATTTCTGGATAGGTCAGCCTTTTAAACCAGGAAGTTATCATTGAGAAGATACAGTCAGTGATTGAATCAAGATTGAGGAGTTCCAATGAGACAAGGACATACCAAGAACAGGTATTTTTTAGCATATTGAATTTCATTCTTTCAACTGAAATTAGTGAAAGCAGGTGAAAGTCTTCTGTTTAATCCTCAAGCACTATGATTTGTAGTTATATTATGCCTACAGATTGCTCGGTTTATGCATTTGCAACTTGTCAATTTGGATTTTAACCCCCCCTTAAAAAAAATTGAAGTCATTCTTTGGATGAAGAATTATGATATGTCATGTATGCAGAGTCTGTCTTTTATTTATGTTTTATAAATTACAATCACTCAAAACCTGCATTTTCTTTGCATATTTTGCCTCATGTCTGTGTAGGCAGCTGATCAATGTTCTCTGTCTCGTATTACTAGCAAGGAGGCTAACCTCATCCCTTTGCCAATGGGTATAAGAAATTCTTCTTCTTTCTTTTTAGGTTATCCTCTGCAACTGTCAATTTTTTTATAATTGATTGATTATCATCATCACTATTATTATTATTATTATTCATGGTAGGTTCAAGATCACAGAAGGTTCCAGTGCATAAGTTGGTTAGAACAGATTCATTAGATCCTGCAGGAAGATTACATGCCTACATCCAAACCAAGCTTGATGGACATCTTGAAAAGAGAGCTACTTTGAATGCAGTAAGGTGATCCCCATTTTCTTCTTGTACCTTTTCCCATATGTAGCAAGCTTCAAGCTAATACTTTGGCTTTAAATTGATTTCTAGATGCAGTGATTTCATAGTCCTTTCTTGATGTTTAACTTTCTTTGAACCCCTTAATCTGCATTTGTTTTTGGTAAATTTTATTACATTCTTTTAGGCTTTGCAGCATTCATCATTTTATTTGAGCAGGGCCTATTTGCTACCCAAGTGTAGAATCTCAAAGTATCTAAAGTATACACCTTATAAACTTGATACAACCATTTAGACAAGGATGGAAAGTGTGGGTGGGGGGTTCTATGAATAATAATAGTTAAATTGTCAAACTTAATTCCTTCCCTGCTTCCGCGTATTTGTGTTTGAAGTTTGTTATTTGATTTAGTCTTATTTTCATATTAACGACTTGTAGTTGAGTTTCTGTATAATTGTTGAATATGTTTTCTTCTCTTTTTCTTAACATTCTTCTAAGTTCTATGGAATGCTTGGACTTGCATGAATAATCAAAACCTCCTTAGATAATTGGATTGAGAGGAATATATAAGCTATGGGCTCTCGAATTTCCCCCTTCTCTTTCTGTCTCATATATAAAGCTTTTTAGTTTGAATTAGGTCCCAATCCCTCTATGTGACAAAGAAGTTGTGTTGTCCCTTCTTAGGAACTCAATTCGACAAAGAAGGAACCCAAAAGATTCTACAGATCTAACTAGCGTCCAACAGCTTCTTGATGATATCAATAGCAACTGTCACCCAAGTTTGTATCTACCTTACTCATAATAATGACTCCATTTTGTGATGTATGTTGATGTCAAAAATGTTTCACTGGGTATCAACTTTATAGGCATGATGGACATTGTAAGGCACTGTACATATGTTGGAATGGCAGATGATGTTTTCGCTTTGCTGCAGCATAATACTCATCTTTATCTTGCTAATGTTGTAAACTTGAGGTAGGCATGTGTTTTTTTAAAGTATATGTTAAGTAACTTTTATAGCATATGAATGTTGAAACAAATTTGATTTAAGATTTTCTTGTGAAGCCCTTATAAAGTATGATTTGATATGTTTCCAGATTGTGATACATAGTTTTTGACCATGCTACTAGAGATTTACTAGTTTATGATCAATTAAGTCAGATATATAAAATTGTTTATGGGCCTTTACCTAATACTTTAAGCTCAAAGGGTCAAAGGGAGTGGTATTTGATGCTCTTTGTTTAATTATTTGCAGCAAAGAGCTTATGTATCAGCAAGTTCTTAGCCGTTTTGGCCAATTCAATGCTATACAACTAAGTGATCCAGCCCCCTTGAAAGACTTGATTATCTTGGCACTGAAGGAAGAGGATTTAGTTTCAGAATGTAATGATGATGACAACTTGAAGGAGAAGATTGCAGAAGTAACCCCCCCCCCCACCCCACCCGCGCGTGCACGCGCTGGTTTTAGATCTGTGCCAGTTTTATGAATGCTACAATATATTGTGCAACCATATTTGCCTATCATAGTTCCCTATTGAATCTTTGTTGTTGATATAAATATATGGGTATTTCTTTCCCTTTGCTTCAGATGAACACAGAACTGCTGAAACAAAAGGCTGAAATGTTGGACGAGTATTTTGGAATTCATATTGACAAACATGGAAACATTTCTAGACTTCCTGTGATACTTGACCAGTATACACCTGACATGGATCACATCCCTGAGTTTGCTCTTTGCTTAGGCAATGATGTAGGTTATAGCCCTTCCCCCTTCCTCCAAGTCTCTCCTCTATTTTCACCTGTTTATGGAAAATTATCTTATTTCCTTTTCTCAGTATTTTCTGAACCATCAATATTATTAGCAGCTGTTACTTCAGTTTATACGATCAAAAGATTGTAGCATCTATGAATTTGTTGTTTATTTTGATTACATTCTTTGTAATAAAGTGCATTCCTCTTCATCCTTTTGTTATTCCATTGAATTCATTGCCAGTTGAATGTAGTCGATAGTGTTTGTCGATCATATCTATTTTTTTTTTCTCACCAAAACATGCTGAAACATTGTCATATATGTTTTCCCGATAGGTTAATTGGGAAGATGAAAGGAATTGCATTCAGGCAGTTGCAGCTGCTCTGGGAAATTTCTATGCAATGCATCCACCAATGTTACCCAATCCATCTGGCAAGGGTTTGCTTTTTTATAAGAAGAGGAAAATGCTCGATAGTTGTGCGGAGGGGAATACCTGTGATGTTGTTGGTATGACTTCACACTTGTTCCTTTCTGGATCACCCACGTCCACTGATGCTTTGTAATGTAAAGAAAAATAAAATCTGCTGAACAGTGCCTTTTGGTCAACTGATTCTTTTTGAAAGTGTTTGAGGTTTAAGTGGTTTCACATAGCAGTTGTTAAATCATATCAGCATGCAAATATGTGCCACATGACAATACTATCCAGCATTTTATACCTTGCATTTACTTCCATGTCATGCATTATCATAGAGCAAGGTCTCCTCTAACGAAGACCCAATGTCCTCCTTGTAGAGTTTAGGTCTATAGGAGATGCTGACCATTAATAAATACCTTGATCAGTCTATATTGAGTCTTATACCATACTACTGTTTTAGGAGGCTTCTTTAGTTGGTGGTTATGATGAGCTTCCCTGCTTATCAGTTAGTGCTAGTTGGTAGAAGACACAACACTTGACAGTCAGTATAAGAGCAATGTCTAGTTTGTTTACTTTCAAATAACCCAACTTCCTTACCGGTCTCCTATATCTGGGTCATAGGTGAACAAACAAAACATCGAGGAGTGAAATATTGTTTTGATAAATGTTATTAGAGATTTATGTCCAAATGATCTTAGAGTTTGATATTTGTCACCCTCTGTTCAAATTGAAAATTTGATTACACCGGCCTTCACCCCATTTAAAATTCAGCCTAGTTCAAATTTTCTTTCAAATTCAACCTGGTTTAAAATTGCTGGTTCCTAATTGGGATTTGGGAAGAAAAAATGAAAGCTATCATTACAAAATAATCTCCTAGGGAGGTGTCTTGTGATGTTGACATGGCTATGAATTTTATTCTTCCATTATTTGTGCAAGTTTCTGCTTATTTTTATTAAGCTCCAAGCTACGTTGTGTCAGGGAGTGACGTGATCAATGATAAAGTTGAGCAAGAACTGCTTTCTGAAGCTGAGACTGCATGGACACAGCGTGAATGGTCAATACAACATGTGCTTTTTCCTTCCATGAGACTCTTTCTAAAACCACCTGTCTCTATGGCTACAGATGGAACCTTTGTTCGGGTAATGTACATACTTTTTTTTATTTAATAATTCAATAAATGATATCTATTGATCATCGTTAGCATTTACGCCATGCAAATTTCATCCTCCATATGTCACTACCGCAAGAAGTATTTCCTTTTTTTCATTTTAAAGAGCCACATGATGATATTTTTTATTAACTGAACAACAGATTTGTTTAGTGTTAATAATTTTGTTTTGTATTTTTAATGATAAATTCATGTTTTAGAATTGAAAATATAACGTCATAATTGTTGTTGTGTGGCCTAATTTTCCTATCGGTTGAATGAGCCAAGAACTAATTATTGATAGACGATCTTTGTGATGTGAAGAAACGTACAATTCAATCTTAGAAAAGGAATTTGACTACTGCCATTATCTATTTCGTTTATTGATATTTTGTGTCTTTAAACTTTATGCAGGTAGCTTCATTGGAGAAACTATACAAGATTTTTGAAAGATGCTAGGCAACCATATGGATTGTTGCTCTCTGCGATATCCTCTTTAATATTGTGCTCTTGTGAATATGTAACTATAGTATTCAGGGAGCTCGTCTCAAAGATTTCCTTAGGGAGCTCGTCTCAAAGATTTCCTTGGTCTGGTGATTCTGAATCATGTTTCTTGTAAAGTACTTTCGAATGTAAAAAGCATTTTGAGAACAATTGAATTGGATGTGTTCTTGTGTATTACTTTCATGTCATTGCAGCTAGCCAGCCAAGAACGAACGATTCTGACATCCTGCTTTGTGGTCATTCTTCGAGCAGCCAATCCTAATGTTGGATAAATACTTCCGGTTTTGTTATGCAGCTAACGTTTACCATTGAATTTTGTTGATATATATAAGGATTGACCAAGGATTCCTTTGTTTGAAGTAAGGAACTTTCTTAGAATGTAAAATGTAAATATAATATCCCATCACACACCGTGTAATGTACAAAAATCAATTGCTTTGCTGAATGTGTCTCATATTAATATACTCAGATTTTTAGATTATTTCCAAATCCCGATTAGTAACTTACTTCTATCAAGTATCGTGTATCAACAACATAATAGGTTATAAGTTGTAACCTGAAAGTAATTTGCAGTTCAGCTTTAGCGGGTCGTGAAATTATAGGGGAACATATTTGGTCAGATGGAATGAAGGGAGAATTTGGGTGGATCGCCTCACAACTTCTACATGTTGTGTGGGTTCGAATGAAACGATACTCCCAACTGGGTACGGACTACGGAGGCTCTATATTCTATACTAGGAGAAATGCATTTCCAAGAGAAAATAAAAGTGTAAAGGAAGATGACGGTTTAACAAACGCAACAATGACTGAAATGTGTTTGTTTTGTTTTGGTACACGAAATAAGCTTGCAGTATCACTATTTGAAATATGTACAAAAAGATGATGGAGGCAGGCAGCGATCAGGAACCACCGTGGCGGAGATAGAGTACTGATCTATAAAGGGCAGCAACGTGCAGGAAACAGATGAGCACAATGAGCAGATCATCCAAGAGTCCAACTATTCCTAATATCCCTGCCAGAAATGTGATATAATATAAATGACAGTTACTATCTACAAAACAGAAAGAAATAATTTCTTTTAATACCTTCTGGAATGATGTCTATAGGGCTGATGATGTACACAACACTTAGTATCATCTGCATAAACAAACAAGACTTGGCTTGAGATCAAGAGCAGAAAATCGCATCGAATTTGGTAAAGAAGATACGATATGATACTTAACTGCAATGTAGACGCGAGCTCGAATGACAAGTGGAAGGGATCTGCGAGGATCGGAGAAGTCCTGGAGAAGCCGACGCAGTAGGAATGGAAGATCTTGCAATCGCTGAAGAAGCCCGCCCTCACGCTCACCGAACAAGCGATTGTATCTCTGGATCTTGTCAAGAGCGTTAGCAACCTCGGGGTCGTGGCGGTGGCTGAGGGAGTCGTCGGTGGGGACGAGGAGAGTGATAGGACGGCGGCAGAGGGGGCACTTGCAGGGCTGCACGGCGGATCCGTGGTGCCAGACGAGCATGATGCAGTTGGCGCAGAACCAGTGACAGCAGTTGGATTGGCACGGAGTGTTGAAGTTCCCATGGCACACCGAGCACATATCGTTCGCAGGAGGACCAGGACCCTCCATTCTCTCTTCTCTTCGCCTTCCCTTTCTTTTCCTACGCTACAACTTCAACCGCCTCTCCCCTTTCACCTAATTCCGATCCTTTCTATCAGTTTTCTTTATAATATTTCTTTCTTTTATACTTGGCCTCTTGGCCATTAGGCTTAGCTCATTTTCCTCCCATCCTTCCTTGTGAACACTACCGATTTTTTTTTTTCCCTTCAAAGTATGCTCATCTTAGGATTTTCTAAATTGTAATCTACTAACTAACTAATAGTAATAAGCCCATTCTTTTGTTTTGCACCGTATTTTCTAATTTGACAGATCAAGCATTAATTTATCGCGGGACCAAATTTCATTTAAAGATTTGTCGCTCGTCAATGAGTTGTTGTCATTCCGTGGTAACTCTTGTACTCTACTTCCTAAGTGGAGACTCTACCATAACCTAAACCATATAATTCCTCTTATCACATCTGGTTGTGTATCCTCAACTCCCAACCTTGAAAATTCAACATAGGCTCTTGCTATTTTCTTTACTCTTTTTTGTTTTTTGCTAAATGGACAAAGCCATTATGGACTCTTTGTTTTTGTACATGACTATCATTATAATATGTTTCGTTATTGTTCGTGTGGGCCTTTGTCTCATATGTCGCATCTTACCCAAATACATGCTAAAATGGTGCAAAAATAGAAGGACGAACATGTATAATGAATCCTCAAGTCAACGGCCAGTGGTGGAGCCTTGTTGAACGGAAGGGACAATGGCCCAAGTCCAAACTTTAATTTTTAATTATATAAAATTTTAGTTTAACAAATATGAAATACCAAAAAAAAAAATTTGTTTAACATCTTTTTAGTTGATCGAATAGTCAATTTATTTGTCTGTTTAAACTTTGTATATGTAACAATTCATTGACCAACGACAACCAAAACAAATAAAATTTAAATTTGTGATCAATTAATTCTTGAACTACGAAATAGGGGATATCATGGTCAAATTAATATATATAATTTTTGTTTTGATCTCCTTTTCATTACAAAATTAAGTTTTGGTCTTTTTCTTAAAATTCAATCTAATTTCGTCCTTGTGCACACATGAACTCATTTATCTCTATTTTTGAAAGAGTAGGAAATCGGGATTCCCTATATATTTTTTATAATATAATGTCACACTTGTCTTATTATATGGTACATGCCGTTTTTGTTTACAGTATATATAAATGGACCATGATCATTCATTCTTTTATATTTTTATTGTTTTCTTAATGAAATTGTAGAAGAAAATAAAATGTTGGGTTTCATTTCCAAGTGTCCTGTCCTGTGCCTGGTAGCTTATATAGCGTTTAATTAAAGACCAAAATGCTAAAGCAGGAGTATACAATCTCCAATGCATGGCATCAAGATCACTACTGCTTATGCCAATGTGTTTCAAGTTACTCTAATACTATACTGTGTTTGAAAGAATAACTAATGTAGGTACTAGTTGTAGTAGAGGGATCCGGGGAGTAAAATAAATGTTTGAACAATTCAATAAGCGAAGGCATATTTACCGTAAGAATATGATATGATGGAGAAGAGTATTAAATTAAAGAAAGAAAAGTTATAGGCAGTCCATACGTTTTGCAAGTGACACATAAGGAACCGCATTATTGTCGGATCTTCTAGATCCGATCTTCTGAACTTGCTCCCATTTTGTCGCTGAAACAATTAGTGAGTTCCTAGCTCAATTCACTGAAGTACAGCACTACTAGTATACTATATACACTTGAATTGTGGCCATCTGGCATTACACGTTTACATTATCATCCTAATTTCTTACCTAAACATTATTCTCTCCCACACCCTCGGAACCATGACTAATTCAGCAACGAACTGATGCACCATTATTTAAATTGGCTGAATGTTGACTACCATCCAGTAATATTTAATTCCATTTCCTTTACCATTCTTGGACAAACCCGGAGAATATCGAAGGAGATATCACTTGGAGCCAGCTTTACTAATGGTATACTATTCTCGCCGATATCGATCATCCAATTATTGTAGTAATTCTTCGCTCTCTTAAGATTCATTATTAATTATATTATACTAATTCTCAACGTATATACCCATGGAACAAACGGTTCAGGAGAATGCGGGTGAGAACGAAGGAAACAATGCTAATGCTAATAATGATGCTAGGGACGCAAAATGGTGGTGTTCGACTTTCCACAATGTGACTGCCATGGTTGGCGCTGGAGTCCTTGGCTTGCCATTTGCTATATCCCAGCTTGGATGGTAATTAATATTAGCTAGGGATATGTATGTGCGTGTGTGTGTAATTTGTTCCTATATATATATATATGAATATGATGAATAAAGTACTGTTATTATAGGATTCCAGGTGTAACAGCAATCATGTTGTCATGGCTTGTGACATTCTATACACTGTGGCAACTGGTGGAGATGCATGAAATGGTTGCGGGGAAGAGATTTGATCGATACTATGAATTGGGAGAGCACATGCTTGGGCCTAAGCTGGGATTCTGGTTGGTGATGGTGCAACAGCTGACCGTACAGATTGCGTCCACCATCGTGTATTGCGTGACCGGCGGCAAGTCACTGAAGAAGTTCTTCGATCTCTTGATTCCCGGCTGGAGTGGCGTCCGTCAGACATTCTACATCCTCTTCTTTATCTTCCTCCAGTTTCTGCTCTCACAGACTCCTAACTTCAATAAGCTTAAACTAGTTTCCATGCTCGCTGCCCTCATGTCTGTCTGGTAGGTAATGGGCATAATAAATATATATTATATATATGTATTGGTTCAGTAGGTCTCGATTATACCGACGTTGCGCGCGTGCATGCAGTTACTCGACGGTAGCAGTGGTGACGTCAATAGTAATAGGGGTGCATCATCATCCTAGTCATTATGGAGTTCGATCTCACACCGTTGCGGGAATGACATTTGATGTGTTCACAGCGCTTGGGACCATAGCATTTGCGTTTGCGGGGCACAGCGTGGTGTTAGAGATCCAGGCGACGCTGCCGTCAACGGAGGAAGTACCGTCGAAGAAACCAATGTGGCGAGGCGTGGTGTCTGCATACTTGATAGTTATTCTGTGCTATATGGCAGTAGCAGTGTCTGGGTATTGGGCCTTCGGAAGTGCCGTTGAAGACGATGTCCTCATCTCACTTGAGCACCCCGCCTGGGTCATTGCCATTGCTAATTTAATGGTCTTCGTTCATGTCATAGGCAGCTTCCAGGTACATACATACATACACCTTCAACTTCCTTCCTTCCTTCCTTCCCATATATATACCCCTCTACCTACCTACCTACCTACTTAGCAGCTAATTCTTCATTATCAAGGTTTTTGCTATGCCTGTTTTTGATACCATTGAGTCGCTCCTCGTACGAAAGTACAACTTCGCTCGCTCCAGGACTCTTCGCCTCGTTTCTCGAAGCCTTTTCGTCGGTAACAACCCACTACTTTCATCAACTCTTTTTATTGCATTATTATTTAAATATTAACCTCCCTTTTCTTATCTTTGCAGCTCTTGTGGGGTTTATTGCCTTATGTGTTCCATTTTTTGGAGGATTGTTAGGCTTCTTTGGAGGACTCGCATTTACATCAACATCATATATTGTGAGCTTTAACTTACTAATGTATAACTATCAAACTAAATTTCTCTTATCACTATATCCTAACCCAAAAATATTGGATCCATAATACAGATTCCGGGTTTATTGTGGCTTGCTGCCCCAAAACCAAAGCACTATAGCAAGGTCCATTCTTATGCATCACTGGTACTACTTTTCACACTCAATTCATTCAATGCTCATTCTTCATGGAAATAATTTATACTCTATGCCAATCTTACCATTTCTTCTTGTCACAGGCTTGCGTTACTATTGGTCTTTTCATAGCAATTACTGCACCCATCGGAGGAGTGCGAACAATCATTCTTTCCATAAAGACGTATAAATTTTTCTCCTAAACCAAGGATTCGTAATCTTAGCTAATTCTATTCTTTATTTCTTTTTTTTTTATGCTATACAATATTTCTTTTTTAGAATATTAATTATTTTGATGGATATCTATATGATATTATCAAAAAATAGATATCTTTTAATTTTTTTCCTGGCTAGAATGTTTCGTAAACATATTAGGTAGGTGCGATGATTTTTCTTTGTTAATGAATTCGTAGAATTTTTTGTACCTACGGATTCATCGCCAATTTGTAAATTATTATTTAAATATTCTATATATGTTAACTATGAATGTTGTCCCAATAGTAATAATATTTAGCTGTTCCAATTCATGTTAAGGAGTTTACTATCTTTTAAAGTAATAACGTGTAAGAGACAATACAAAATTAATCTAAAATAATTTTAAATTATTTTATTTTATATTTTTTAATTATTGTTGAAATGTAATTAAATAATATTATATTTGATCCGTGCCTAATAACTCGAACCGACGTTATACCTCAAATCAGCTAAGTCAAAGTCAGTTGCGTCAAACAAGAAATATCCGCGCTATACCTCGGCTCATATTCTAGGAAATCTCGGGATCTCAACAAACGTACTCGTTCAATCATAAATAAGATGTTACAAGTGACCTAAGATAGATAACGAACACATACAAAACAGAACTCAAAAAGCCATTGCTATTGTTATTTTTTTATCATGAACTGACTTAAGTATCAGAGACTTTTTTGCGGGTTCTCCACATTGCTCGAATGAAAAAGGAACTTGAGGTGCAGCACATAAGAGAAGGATGCCATCAGTGCTCTTCCAGCTGTCGCCGACCTATACCTCGGAACCCAGTTCCAGACCGGAACATTTGGCACCACCGTGGGGCCAAGTTTATTCTAAATTAACCCCACCTGCACTTTATCTTAATATTTTTTGCAGGACCATGGTTGATGACACCGTACCTCGGACTCTTCCTCCCACTCATGATGAATTGGTAGCCATGAATGCTACCCTCCTCGCTGAGGTTAAAATGATGTTCGAGCTCCTAGAGTCAACCCACAACGGAAAGTCTAATGCCAAGGACCCTAAGAACACGACTTCAAATGTCACACGATCTCAGGAATCAAGTTCCCAGGAGATCACCCCGCCAAAAGAAAAACTCACTATAGACAATTTTTTCGGAAGATATTGTCAAATTTCAGATGTCGAAGAACTTTGTGTTGCCTACCGCACTCAAGTCATATGAAGGACTCGGAGATCCCCGTATCCATATTAAGAAAATTCAATCCATGATTTTCTTTAACGGTGCCTCGAACCCTATACTTTGTCAATCTTTTCCAATTTTTTTAGACAGTATTGCTTTAATCTGGTTTTCTAAGATACCTGCAGGTTCAATCTCTTGTTTCGAAGAATTGGCAAGGTTTTTTATCGAATACTTCGCGGCTTCAAAAATATACGTGCATGGGTCTGACTACCTTAGCACTATCAAGCAAGGTCCACATGAAAGCCTAAAAGACTATATGACGAGGTTCGCCAAAGCAACAATGGAGATACCTGACCTCAGTCCTGAGGTGCACCTGTACGCACTAA
This sequence comes from Arachis ipaensis, assembly GCF_059453495.1. Lineage (NCBI taxonomy): Eukaryota > Viridiplantae > Streptophyta > Magnoliopsida > Fabales > Fabaceae > Arachis > Arachis ipaensis. Next base: position 171,489 of record NC_142444.1, on the reverse strand, counting down.
AGAGCGGCCTCCGCCCCGATAAGATCCAAGAGACCATTGCTGTCACCAAGCCAAAAACATTAGCAGAATTTTGAGAGAAAGTTGCGGGTCAAATGGAGATTGAGGAATTCCGTAAAGCATGGCGAATAGAGAAGCAACAACCTTGCTGAGATGAAAAAAGACAACCAAGGTCACAGACCAGCAAGGAGCTTAAAAAGCCTTTCAGGCTAACCCCAAAGTTCGACTCCTACACCAAATTCAATACAAAAATGGAGGATATAATCAAGGAAATCCTTCATAACAAACTCATAAAGCCACCGAGCAAAGCAGGTACCTATCAAGACCAAAAGTATGTGGACAAAATCAAGCACTGCACGTTCCACCAGAAGTTCGGTCATACCACTGACGAATGCATGGTGGCCAAAGATTTGCTAGAGAGACTGGCACGGCAAGGACTATTGGATAAATACATCAGCAGTAGGATGCAACGAGGTTCATCAATCTCGACAATGACAAAACATTAGACAACAAACACCAAAAAGGACCAATGGCAGCATAATCAATCCCACCCACCTAATTGATTATCAATTACATATCAGGAGGATTTGCATGTGGTGGAAACACAAGCTCGGCCAAGAAAAGAAGCTACCAGACCATGTTGACATTACAAGATGACACTGTCAAAAACATCTACTTTCCCCGTTCTGAAGATCACATTTGCAAATAAAGATTTTGAATCCAAAACCCTAACCTCAATGACCCAGTAATAATCTCAGTGACAACAGGAGACTTATTGATTCGAAAAGTTCTCCTGGATTTGGGAAGCAGTGCCGATGTCATGTTCTTATCCACATTAAAAAGGATGCAACTAAACGACAAGGCGCTACAACCGTCCTCCGGTGAATTGGTCGGATTTTCCGGGGAAAGAGTCCCCATAATAGGTTATATCTGGGTGAGGACGGCCTTAGGGGAGTATCCTCACTCAAAAACTTTAGATATCCGGTATTTAATTGTCGATTACTTTAGTCCTTATAATATTATCCTAGGAAGATCATCTCTAAATACTTTCAGAGCTATAGTCTCCACAATTCATTTGTGCGTCAAGTTTTTCTTGCAAGATAGAACCATAGCAACAGTATATTCACATAGAAAGGAAGCAAGACAATGTTACAATGCAGACCTTAAAATAAAACAAACGCCGATACCAAGGATAAATTTGGTCTACAATACCAACGATATACCAGATCTAGCCGAACTATCCTCGGACCAATCACGAGTAACGACCTATTCCAATAGATGACCTGAGTGAGGTAAGCATTTCTAACAGCAAAAATCAGGACACTAACATTGGTTCTGCTTTATCTGCAGGGTACGTGAAACAAATCACCAATTTACGCCAGGAAAATGCCGACCTGTTCGCTTGAACCCCTGCTAATATGTCGGGGATAGACCCAAAAGTCATATGTGGTACGCAATTTATAACCCACAAACTAACTGGCAAGTGCATCGGATCGTACCAAGTAGTACCACAACTGAATGAGGGTCGATCCCACGAGGATTGATGGACTAAGCAATAATGTTTAAGTGATTTACTTAGTTAGACAAACAGAAAAGAGTGTTTGGGTTTCAATTGCATTAAACAGTAAATTCAGAAAATCAGAAAGCAAGCAGTAAACGGGTTGTGAAATATATGGAGAAAACAATTAAAGCTTCAGAGATATTTATTTTCCGGATTAACTTTTCTTATTACCAACTATTTTAATCATGCAATATTCAATTCATGGCAAACTATATGTGACTAAACCCTAATTCCTTAGACCTTTTTAGTCTCCTCTAACCTTCATCAACTGCCAATTTCTTGATCACTTGATTCCAATTAGAGGGTTAAGTTCAAAACTAGTTTATGTGTCACAGAAACCCTAATTATCCAAATATAAGAGGATTATATGTCATGTATCCCGTTAAGTCCAGATAATTAGAAATTTAGGAGAATTTATTTTCAAGCTGTTGTTCAAGCAAAGAGCTTTTTCAAGTTTTACAAGAACTCAATTAGAACAAGGGTCATACTTCCGTTCCACCCAGATTCATAAGATAATTAACGAAAACAATTATTGAAATTGAAATCAATACATGAATTAAAATAAAAAATTAATAGTATTAATTCATAAAATAAACAGAACTCCTAACCTTAACAGTGGAGGTTTAGTTACTCATGCATGGTTCAGAGAGAAAATAAGGATTCTGAAAAAACTGTAAATTGCTGAATGAGGTATAAGAAAAGAGATGAGATCAGAGATTAGAAGAGCCCGAAGGGCTGATTCTTTTCCCTTTTATATCTAATCTTAATTTTAATGTAAAATATATTTTCTAAAACTAAATAATATCTTTTCCTATTTGTAATTAAAATAAAGTTTTAATCAAAATAAAATAGGATATTCGTGCATCTTCAATTGAGACGTGGGGACCATTGTGAATCATTAGTGTGGCACCTAACTTGGAGGACTTGGTGCCTAACTTGGAGGAGGCAGCAAGGATTGGACACGACTTGCCTGACCTGGCGCCTAACTTGGTGGATTGTGGCGCCTAACTTGGTGTGAAGTCCCAATCTGGTGCTTAACTTGGATTCCCTGGTGCCTAACTTCATGTTGAGGCATACACCTGGCACCTAACTTCACCCCTCCCAATTGTAATATGATTTTATGGCTTGGTGTGGCGCCTAACTTGAGATCATGGCGCCTAACCTGGAAAATTCCAAGTTAGGCACCACCTTGGCCGTACAGAATGAAGAAAAAGGGCATACTATTATATATCATTGGAAAGCTCTGAAAGTTAGCTTTCCAATGCGAATGGAATCACGTTGATTAGATTTCTATAGCTCAAGTTATGTTTGTTAGAGTGTAGGGAGGTCAGGGTTGACAGCATCATCCACTTTCTGCCTCTTCTTCTATAAAACTCCGTCAAATCCATCCGAATGCTATTTGAAATAAACAGAATTGCACACAACTTAAAGTAGCATCCATAGTGGCTAAAAGATATTTAAATCTTGATTAAACTAAAAAATTTGACTGCAAATTCACTAGGAAAAGATAGAGAAGATGCTCACGCATCAATATGCCACAAACTCGCTTTGGATCCTAAAGCTCGTCTAGTAAAGCAGAAGAGACATTTTGGACAGGAAAAGGTAGATGCAGCCATCAAAGAAACACAAAAGCTATTAAGTGCGGGTTTCTTTCGGGAAATCCACTTCACATCCTGGTTAGCAAATGGGTGATGGTAAAAAACAATTCGGAAAAATGGCGAATGTGTGTAGACTTCACCGACCTAAACAAGGCCTTCCCAAAAGACTCTTATCCGTTGTCGTGCATTGACAAGCTTGTCGAAAATACTTCTGGTTACAAAATATTAAGCTTTATGGATGCATATTCGGGCTATAACCAGATACTCATGCACTCTTCAGATGTGGACAAACGGCAATTATAACCGAGCATGGGAATTTCTGTTACAAAGTCGTGCCTTTCGGCCTCAAAACACATGCGCTACCTACCAACATTTGATGGACAAGGTTTTTTAGAACCAGATCAGAAAGAATATGGAAGTGTGCGTAGACGATATGGTCGTCAAATCTGAGACCGAAGAAAGTCACCTGTCCGATCTCAAGGAGGTATTCGAGCAACTAAGAAAGTACAATATGCACTTAAATCCTGAAAAATGCGCTTTCGGGGTACAAGGGGGAAAGTTCCTAGGATTCATGTTAACCTACAGAGGATTTGAAGCAAACCCTGACAAACGCAATGCGGTCATACAGATGAAGTCACCAACAATGATCAAAGAGGTACAGCAATTGACAGGAAGACTGGTGGGCTTGTTAAGATTCCTACCAACGATGGCAGCAAGATCAACCCATTTCTTCAACACATTACGGAAGTCAAACAAATTTGAATGGTCGGATAAGTGCGAGACAGCCTTCACCAAGTTCAAGCAAATCCTATCATCACCTCCGATATTGAGAAAACCAACACATGGTAACCCACTATATGTATACCTTTCAGTTTCTGCTAACTCAATTTCATCTGTTCTTGTGACAGAAGCAGGTCGGGAGTAGCACCCAGTCTACTTTATCAGTAAAATTTTACAAAACGTAGAAACTCGATACCCAACCATTGAAAAACTAGCCTATGCTCAGGTGGTTACAGCACGACGCCTATGGCACTACTTTCAAAGCTACAAGGTCGTAGTACGAACCAATCAACCGCTGCGGCAAGTGTTAACACGACCTGATCTTGCAGGAAGATTAACAAAATGGTCCATCGAGTTATCCGAAATCAATATCAACTACCAAGCTCGGGGATCACTAAAATCACAGGTACTAGCCGATTTCATTGTAAGATTCACCTCAACAGGGTAAATTTATCCAAAATGGGAGCTATATGTGGATAGTGCTTCTAACAAAGACGGTAGGGGAGCAGGAATTGTTCTCAAAGACAAAGAGGGAGTCTCTACCGAGCAATCAATAAAGTTCATGTTCCCAGTAAGCAATAACCAATCCGAGTATGAAGTGCTTCTGGCTGGCCTACGACTAGCCAAAGAGAGTGGAATTCAACATATTAAAGTCTATTGTGACTCCCTCCTCGTCGTTCAACAGGTAAATGGCATTTTCCAGGTACGCGAGCCTTTATTAGAACAATATTTAACACAAGTACAACATTTAATCCAGGGATTTCAAAATTTTCAAATCACACATGTTCATAGAAATGAAAACAATAGGGCTGATATATTATCCAAGTTAGCTACTTCAAGAAAAATAAATACATCATCTGAATTGTCACAAATAACCCTAGAACGACCTAGTATAGGCAACAACCGTGTTCTAAGTTTATCACAGGTAGAAGACTAGAGAGCTCAATATGTTAATTTTCTGAAAAATGGAACAATACCAACAACGGAGAATAATCCAAAGGTCTTCAAGAAAAAAGTAAGCTATTTCACCATCATTGGAAACGACCTTTATAGACGGGGGTTTTCCCGGCCTCTACTCAAATGCTTGGGGGACGAAGACGCAGCCTTAGCAATGTTAGAAGCACGCAAAGGCATTTGTGGAATACACATAGGTGGCCGAAGCCTTGTAGCAAAGTTACTAAGAGCAGGATGTTATTGACCCTCACTAAAGAAAGATTGCATGAACAAAGTCCAACGATGTAACAACTGCCAAAAGTGTGCACCAATAATTCACAACCCAGCCGAGACATTGCACACATCGGATATCGGATGGCCATTCCACAAATGGGGGATGGACATCCTCGGTCCTTTTTCAATATCACAAGGCCAGGTAAAATTCCTACTTGTGGCAATTGACTATTTTACAAAGTGGATAGAGGCTCAACCACTCGCCAAAATAACATCGAACAAGGTACAAAGTTTCATTTAGAAATTTATTATATGCTGATATGGATTACCTATGGACATTGTTACTGACAACGGTGGGTAGTTTACTGATAAAAAAATAGCATCTTTTTTACAAACCTTGAACATAAAACATCATTTTTCATCAGTCGAGTACCCACAGACTAACGGGCTCGCCGAGGTAGCTAATAAGATCATTTGGCAGGCACTAAGGAAAAAGTTAACTCTAGCCAAAGGACAGTGGGCCGAGTTAATACCAGAGATACTTTGGGGATAGAACACCACCCCACAAAGCTCGACCAAGAAAACGCCTTTCAAATTGGTGTTTGGATCCGATGCCATGATCCTGATAGAAATAGCCCAAGGATCAATCAGAACCAATCATTTTGATGAGAGGCGAATGACCGAATGAGAAAAGCCGAGGTGGATACAATAGAAGAAGTATGACAAGATGCAAGGATACGTCAAGAAGTGATGCAGCTCATGGTTCAACGCAAGTACAACAAGAAGGTCAAATTGCAGCCACTCCACCAAGGAGATCTCGTCCTCAGACAACTTGAAGACGTCCGAAAACCCTCGGGACAAGGCAAGCTCGCTGCAAATTGGGAAGGTCCTTTCCGAATTTCACAGGTTCATGGCCGAAGAGCGTACTCCCTACAAACTCTGGAAGGGGGTTGACTTACCAAGTACATGGAATATTTCGTCACTACGCTTGTACTTAGGGGTGGCAAGTGGGGAAGCTCGCCCCGCCCCGCCTAGTGAGGCGGTTCTAAAATCCCACCCCATCCCGCCTAACTGCAGGCTGCCGGGCTAAGCCCACCAAATCTCTTCTTTTTTTACTATTAATTATTAAATAATATATATAATTTTATAATCATTTTAATAAATTTATAATTTCTAAAAGCATAAAAAATTATAATTTTTATATTCACAAATATTAAAGTCTTTGTATTTATAAATATCTAATAAACATAATTATACACCAGGTTTTCATCCAAAACATAATTATAAATATTGTCTCCAAAGTAAAATAAACATAATTCAAAATATTTAATTTCATCTTCATTCTCTTGTAAGTTGGGTTGGGGGAAGTTGGGTTTTGGCAAAAAATTGCAAAAATACCCCCTTGCAAAAAAAATAATAATAAGCCCGACGGGGAAGCCCGCCCCGCAAAGCCCGCAGTTTAAGCGGTGCAAGTTAGGCGGACTTTTGCTATTTGGCGGTCCCAATTTTCCAGCCCGGCCCGCTTTTTTGGCGGGTTACGCAAGCTGGGCCGGCGGGTTTAGGCCCGTTTGTCACCCCTACCTATACCACACTTAAACATTTGTATCCATTTGAAGGTCGGGAGGTACTCTTTTTCCTACCACCGAGGTTTTTTGCAAAAAAGGGTTTTACTCGGGGAGGTTTTAACGAGGCCGACCACTTCAAATCTATCAAGCATTATTCAGTTTATCAATTTATACATTTCATCTGAACAAATATTCTGTCTACCATACAGTAGAAATGCAACCAAAATAGCAACAAAACACGATGCAATGACATACAAGGTCATAGTCATTTTTTACAAAAAGAGTTCAGATAAATAGAACAAAAGTCTAATCGTCAAACCTAGACAAAATACAAACTAAAGTCGAAATTCATTTATCAACTGCATCTGCAGTCTCATCCTGGACCTCCCCCTCAGGTTCATCATCAACCAATTGGCCATTCACAACCATTTTGATGACATCAAAGTGACTGACATTGAGATCAGGAGCAAACACACCAACTTGACTTATAGCACAGTCAAACCCTGCAACAAACAATTCCAAACCCTCTTCTTCAAGTTCTCGGATCCGAGATGCCGACTTGCCTTTCTCCACATCGGCTTCCTTCAGGTGTCCTTGAAGTGATCAGATCTGGTCTTGCAAAGTACCAACTTCGTTCTCCATATCCTTCATCCTTTTAGTCAAGTCGATGATTACCTCATCCCTCTCAGCAATTGATTTTGCAAGTTTTTTAACCTTATCTGTTTCTTTCCTTTCTTCAACCCCCAGTATCTCGGTGCTGCAACCAACACAGAGTAACCTGGAAGCCATAACCTACAAACAATGCAAGTTTAATTTGTAAACTAAAACAGGAAAGAAAGACAAGCAAAGGTGGAACTTACTGCATATATTTTCCAATGGTTTCTTTACCAACATTCCTCAGCAGTGGGACATCTTGGGAGTTCTGCGTGACCCTGTCTTCCAAGGCAGCAAAGGAAAACCGATCACTCCAAACAGATTCAGCACTACTACGAGGCATAAACCCATGCAAACACATCTGTTTCTTTACCCCACTTTTGACCCCAGAACTAAAAACCAAGTCAACACCAGATAGAACCTCGACCGAGCCTTCGGGTGCAGGGCTTTTTGTTTTTTCACCACGAGGATGAGCACTAGACTGAGTGACATCAGCATTGGTCTCCTTCACAACCTTACTCACCGAGACCTCTTTTCCCTCCTTTTTCTTCTCCAAAAATGACCTCATTTTCACCGAAGATAAGCTCGGAACTCTTCCTCCTACGACAAACAAAGTACAGTAGAAATATGACAAACCAAAACAAAACCATAGAAACTCTTATCTAGGGGTGTGCATGGGCCGGGTGAAACCGGGTTTGATGTGACCCAGACCCGGCCCGAAATATATACCGGGCCTATTTGTTAGACCCAAACCCGACCCTAGACCCGATGAAACTTATACACTTTCGGGCCACGATTATACCGGGTGAAAACCGGGCCGTTAACATTATATTACCTTGATACCTTCTTGTAAGTTAGCATGTAAAATTCACTTAGAAAAATATAATAAGAACTAACTCTTCTCTAAAATTAAAGTATAACCATAATCAATACTAATATTGCCTAATAACACCAAATATTTAAATCAATACAAATAACACAAGATTATGCATTAGTCTAAAGTCTTATGCATTTTAAACATAAAACATTAACTTATAGTCTTATATATAATGACTAATAACACAAAATATTAAGGTTTACAATACTTAAATTTCACATAATAATAGCTATCATCCATCACTAATAACACAAAATATTAATTGTGTATGATGACCGGGCCACCGGGCCGATTTCGGGTGACCCGAGCTATGGCCCGGACCCGACCCGAAATAATGACCGGGTCTACTTTTGAGACCCATACCCGGCCCTAGACCCGATGAAATCACAACAAATTAGCCCCTAAAGTGTTTGGGGCCGGGCCGGGTCTTCGGGCCGGACCGGGCCATGCACACCCCTACTCTTATCAATATATCATTTCAAAACATCATCAATACATAAAAGTTTCCCAGAAGAGAAACACTCAATAAAAAAGTCCAACAACTTGTCTTCCTCATCAGATCTACCTATCGCTTCCAGAATCTTCATAGGTTCAGGACACCAATACAAGGGAAAAGTTTCTCCTAACTCTGAATCCAAGAAGAACGGATATTCCGTCTCACAAGAACGGACCTTAACGAACATATCTTTGAAACTTTTAAATAACGATTTATATAACATAAAAATGGAGTGACCAGGAAAACTACTTAAATTTATCCAAAGGCCTTTACGGACCCATTTCTCTTGGAAAAGCGAAAAGAAAATATTCAATGTAGGGGCGGTCTCCAGGAAATGCATTACACATTCAAAAGCACGAATAAACGCCCAGGAATTCGGGTGCAACTGTGATGGAGCACAGTTGAGCTGTGTTAATATTGAACACTCAAAATCCAAAAAAGGAAGTTTCACACCCAATTCAGTAAACAAATAGGTATATACATAGAAATAAGTCCAAATCCCCTTTTTTCACAAACCCTATCCTCTGCATTATAGGGAAGCAACTCGATACGTATACCAAAGCCACCACGAACCCAGTTCACGGCATTAAAAATACATAAACTCTTCACACTTTGAAGAAGGGAAGCGCGACATTTAATGTTCGCATGCACCCATTTATACAGATCGTCCTTTACCTCCACTACTTTATCTTCTGGATTTTTCATGGTTAACAACTTAGCAGAAATACAGAGATGGAAAGAAATGAAAAAGTCTTACCTTTTGTCGCCATCCCCCTTGACTTAGTATGTGTCTCCAACACAAACAAACTGAAAAGTGTTCAAGTAAACATCAGTAAGGGAAAAACAAGCAAATAAACCCTGGCCATCAAATCAAGGAAACCGTTCGAATAACCAAAGAACATAGTGGTTATGATTACCTCGAACCAATACCCCACTAACATTTATTGCAAACGTGCCTTGCTGGTTCTTAAGGACAATAAATGCACAGTAATTACCAAACGAAAAAAGCAGCAGTTACTAACAAGTCGGCATCATATTGAGCTTGGGTGCTTGGATACAATAAAGCCAGGTATAACGTCGAATATTCAAACAAAAGCTCAACTTGCTTCTGACATTAGCAAGTCAAGTTTGGGTGCTGTGATCCGTGCCTAATAACTCAAACTGACGTTATACCTCAAATCAGCTAAGTCAAAGTCAGTTGCACCGAACAAGAAATATACGCGCTACCTCGACTCATATCCCAGGAAATCTCGGGATCTCAACAAACGCACTCGTTCAATTATAAATAAGATGTTGCGAGTGACCTAAGATAAGATAGATAACGATCACACACAAAACAAAGCTCAAAATCCATTGCTATTGCTATTTTTTTTATCACGAACTGACTTAAGCATCGAAGTCTTTTTTGCAATTTTTTCACATTGCTCGGACGAGGAAGGAGCTCGAGATGCAGCACATAGGAGAAAGACGCCATCAATGCTATTCTAGCTGTCGCCGACCTATACCTCGGAACCCAATTCCAGACCGAAATAATATTATATATATAAAATTATAAATATTAAATTATAATAAAATATCTTGTATTCCTATCATTATCGTTTTAATTATAATTACATTTTGTTGATTTGTAGCACTTGGACGTATCTGACATTGAATATATAAAAAGAGAAAGTTTAAGGGCTAGTACTTTTATTAAAATTTTGTCAGTATTTAACCAGTAAAAAAAAATGAATAATTTTACACCATTAAATATAATTTCACACCATTAAAAATATTAATAATGACTAATTGATAACTATAAATCATAAAACCTGCTAATCTATTGGCACTCCTCATAATGTGGTCAACATTTTTAGGAAAATATAGTCAGCGGGGGCAAGGGGCTTATAAATTCAAATGTTTTCAATGCTTATCTAGTTATGTCAAAACAAGTGTTTAAAGGGGATAACTAGGTGTTTAAAGGGCATAACTAAGAGTGGCACTGGATAAGATAGGGTAGGGTTTGGAGTCAACCCTAATTTTACTCGCGAGTTGAAATTTTTATATAAACTCAATCATACTCTATCTGCAGGTTGAGAATGTCTCAACCCTAACCCTACCCATTATTAACTCGCGGGTACTCGACCGTACTCGCAAGTTACAAAAAAGATGCAACATTATTATATAACTTGATGATAATTTAAAATATAATTGACTTTTATGTAAAAGAAAAAGTATTAAATTATTAATTAATGATATTTTTTTAGTGGTTAATGATCTTTTGCATTTAGTGAAAGGTCTTTCGTTTAACATCCACTTGAAACATATTTTTATATAAGTATATAACATATAGATATATAGGGTGCGGGTTAGTAACCCTATCCTACCCAACCCGCACAAGAACCTTATCCGCACCTTATTCTCTCTGTTGCGGATCAGGTTGACAAGCCTACTCGATCGGATGGAGTCGGATTGAGTAGCCGCAAATAGGGTGGATGTTGCCGGGAATGGATCCTCTCAATTTTTTTTAACAATTGAGAGAGTAAAGTGTGATCTCTCACCATTAATTTTATAAGTGGGACCAAAAATAAATATGAAAGAGAGAACAATGAAAGATAAAAGATCACACTTTACACTCTCAATTTTTTTAACAATTGAGAGAATTCCCGGATGTTGCCACTAGGGGTGTTCGCGGTGCGGTTTGGATCGGTTTTGAGTCAAAAACTCATCCGATCCGAACACTATGTTTACTTGCGGTGCGGTTTGGATTGGATGATCTTTTTAAAAAAATCCAATCCGATCCGATCCAATTTTGAGCGGTTTGGATTGGATTGGATTTGCGGTTTTGTAAATTAAAAAAATTAAATATATATAACAAGTCTCAACATCAAATTTAAAATAATCAACAATAACATAGCAAGTCTTAACAATATCTTAAAAAACCAACGATAACATAACAATAGAAATAAAATGATAGGTTACTTAAAATAAATAAATAAATCACATTTTGAACATAAAACATCTATTAAATAATAATAATACATGAAAAATATAAAAATGTATAACAAATTGAATATGTTATAAGTATAATTGTAAACATAATAATAAAATAATAATATTATAACACATTGTGCGGTTTGGATTGGATCGGTTGTGAAAAGTAGATCCAAAATCCGATCCGATCCAACGGTTTACAAAAAATAAGATCCAATCAAATTCGAATTAGTGTGGTTTTAATCGATTTTCGGTTTGGATTGGATTGGATGAACAATTTAATTTAGATCGGTTTAGATTTGAACACCCTAGTTGCCACCCTTAGGGATAACACAATTCCAAACCAACTGGATAATAATTGAAATAAGAATGAGAACTTGATCCATCAAGTGCACACGAGACGACAACACAGATTCACAGATACGTAAGGGTGTGGCCAAATCATGTCGTTGTGGTGCTCCCCCTCCAACTTTCTTCCCCGTTCTTCATCTTCTCCCAATTGCATTGGCTTAGCAACTCCAATTCTCTTCTCCTCAGACTTCAAACCTCTCCAAGTTCCCTCCCCTTCCCAGAGATTCAGAGTTGCAGCTAAATCAAACTCGGGCACGGAGCCGTCTCCCCCCACAAACACAAGCTTTCTCGCTTTTCTATGTCCTCTGCTCAAGCTTTTCTCTGTAACTTCACTCCACTCACTCCGATAATACCCTTATCCTTATGCTTTGTTCCTTCAATGACATGTTGTAATGTTGTTGCTGTCTCTTACACATTCACAGGGAGGAGATCCTTCTAAACAACGCAATTTCACTTTCGAGGTCAACAATCCCACTTCTTCCTCCCTATTTCATTTTCACGTCCAAAATTTAATTCATATGTCGAATGGCAGGTGGCAACATCTTCCTTGGCTACCCTCTCAAGATTTCCATGGGGAACAAAATCCAAACGTCACACTTCACTCAACACTCCCATCACCTCAAATCTTCCTGTTAATCTGCAGCTTTTTGAATTTGGTATGCTTCTTCCACTTTAGCTACATGTTTTCCAGCAATCCTCACATGCTATTGCTAATAATTTCATTTACTTATACTGCACAACGTTCTACAAGATATTGATTTATTTCTTTTGAGAACATTATATTATTGCTAAGCCCCGCTCTTGGTCTCACACTCTCACTCAATGTTAATATTTACTGTACCAGTTCTCATCCGAACCCTTGTGATTGTTGTGAATTTATCATTAAAGTTTGTACTTGTCCAATATTAAATCTTGAAAGCTGAAACATTGTTTGTCAACAGAGGCATGCCCCTTTTGTAGAAGGGTACGGGAGGCCTTGACTGAACTAGATCTTTCTGTGGAGGTTAGCTTCAGATACATCATATGGTCACATACAGCTTCCTTTCTTTTTTTCTATGCACATAGTCACATACACTTACCAGTTACGACCCTGTTTATTAACGGGCCTTGTTGCCTTAGTGCCTTGCGTATTCGTTTTCATTAGTTTATGAAGAAAAAGTAAAATCGGTGAAAATAATAAAAATTTATATTTTGTTATTAATTTATCTTTCACAAAATCCTAGAATTAGAAAACATTGAAATATGAAAACAAACTCTTGACTTTGTTTTCATTAAAAGGAATTGCATGAATATAAACATGACCGGCACTCATTTAATTGATTATTGATTTTTTTTTTGTCAAACAGAGTAACTGATTAGAGCAAAACAGAACGATTTGATACTTCCTTTTTGTATGAGAACTTAATTACAGTCAATGAATTAAAATATTTTTAGTTGAGAGTTGTGACATGACGAAATTGATTTAAGTTCACTTTTATCAATCAGTTCGGCTAATATTAACCCTTTTGGTGATATCAATTCAAATAGGTTTATCCTTGTCCTAAGGGTTCTGTAAGACACAGAGAGGTGGTAAGAAGAACTGGTGGCAAAGAGCAGTATGTGATTCCCCGTGTCATATCATTTCTTATTGGTTGATGATTTTATTGCAGTATAGCTGAATATCGATAATCTAAAAGCAACTTTCAGAGTATACCATATGTCTATTAATTTTTAAGTATATGCCCTTTCTTTTTTTCTTTTTCCTTTTTTTAAAAAAAAGAAAAAGAAAAAACTTGTTCCAGATGTTCATTTTGATTTCTTTTTAAAAATCTTTTGTTGCGTGCATTTCACAACATATTTAATGCAAGTGTAATAGTTTGATGCTCTTCTTTTCTTTTCAAATATCATATTTATTTTGAATTTGCTTCTGTGACATTCTTTTGTAGGTTTCCTTTCCTCATTGATCAAAATTGTGGTGTTTCTATGTATGAAAGTGGTACGTGAGGAAGCTCTATCTCTCTTCTTTCTCCAAGTAGTTGCTGCTTATCTGTATAGTCGCAGTGTCATAAATCACCAACATTTGCGGTTCCTTTAACTGGTTTGAGGAGACCATGTTAACAACTTATTTTTCATCTCCAGATTTCTTGCATGAAGTTTCACTTTTTTTTTTCTTAGTTGTATTAGTAAATCATATTAACTAATTCAATCCATTGAGTGTTGTATACAGATTTGTGTTAATAGATTTGCTAGGTTACTAAATGCAAGTATGCAACGTAGCCTTTAACTCGACCTGATTCTGCATGGCTTCTTCCCTTTTATTTAATTCTTCGTGTCTTGTTGTAGGTGATATCGTGAAATACTTGTTTGAGCGATATGGAGAAGGTAGAAGTCCATCATTGGGTTTACTGGAGAGGTATCTGATACAATTCTTGTTTTGGATGTCATTAATTAGATCTATTAATTTCAAACCATCGTTGTTATCGATTTACAGTAGACTAGAATATCTTAATTTAATATGCACATGAACGAGTTAAGGTAGTCCCTGAGCAGTGTTTTCCCAGCTAAGGAATACTTACATAAACAGTGTCTTCCAATCTTGGGCAAATCACAAAGCAACCGTGTAATGATTGTAAGTCTTAAATCTTAATACAAAGAGTTAAAGAGATGTCAACATTTACAAGACTAATTGTACCAGTCGTTGCTCCATGGTTTTGATGAGGATAAAATTAAAGTTGGCTTTTATTTTTTCCCTTAATAGAAATTGTTTGGGTGAATTTTTAAAAAAAAAATCTTATTTTTATTTTTCTAGTATTTTTATTTTTATTACTAGAAATTTACCACACGCTAAAAAATAAAAAAAAATACTTTCATTAAAATTTTTTTTTTTATCAATTTAATTTAACTGTACCCGAATAAACGGTAAGTTACTCTTGTCCAGCACTATTTTTACTGGATGGATGCCAACAATACTTCGAGCAGGTAGGGGAATGACCCTTTGGGAACGTTCCAGGCTTGACATTCCTCCAGGGAAGTTGGAGCTCTTCTCATACGAAAATAATCCAGTAAGATAATAATTTTCTATCTCTAGTTTGTGGAGGAAATGCAAATGCAGACACTCAAACTTGTTTTTTAGTTTCCACTTGGCCTAGACTGTGGTATGGAAAGAGAGCTAGTGTTGTTTGACCGTAGTTTCCTTTGTTTAAATTCAACTATGATGGACAGAACAAATCCACATAATTGTGTTGAAGTTATGGCCTGTTATTATTTTGTATTCTTGTTTTTCTTCTCAAACTAAACAGATGTAAAATTGCACCCTACAGTATGCACGAATTGTTCGTGAGGCATTGTGTGAATTGGAACTTCCTTACACTCTACAAAATGTTGGAGAAGGATCTCGTCAGATTAAGTTACTTTTGGATGCTTCCGGATCTAAAGAGGTCAGATTTAGATCAACAAAATTGCTTACCAGTTTAACTGAAATTAGATCCGTATGCTTCCAGATACGTTGGTTGTTTGTTCAAAATTGGAAATTGAAGTTTTACAGTGGGTTTGCTGCCCTATAGGGCTATACCATTAGCGTGGACGACCTTAAGCAAGTAGGTGGTTATGTCCAATAATGAAAATATATATATATATTGACAACAGAACACAAAATGGTAAGAAGGAAGATTGCAAAAGATTTTTAATTTCTCTCTACTCAAATATGAAAATTGTCTTTTACAGGTTCCTTACATGATTGATCACAATACTGGATTTCAATCTGGGGACTATAAGATGATCCTATCTTATTTGTTTGAAACCTATTCCACAGCTATTGTATGATTTCCACTCTCTGTAGCCGAAGAATTTCGTGCTTTGGATTGGAATCACTATTCACCAACAAGCCTGTGCAGAGGTCCAGGGTATTATAGGCTAGAGAGGATTGTATAAAGTAGAATAGGACTAATTAAGTAATTATAAGTCGACTGAATCTCTTGAGTCTTGATTTTATTTAGAATAAAAAGTGATATGGAGTAGCTTTTTTCATTAAGGAGTAGAGGATGTATCCTGGTCATTTTTAGAGTTAGTTGAACATATAGGTTTGATTTCGGATTTGTGCTACCCTATTGGTTAGTATCAAAATGTCATATGACTTTTGTTTTAATCTTCACCATTCATGAAAAATAGCCCTATTTGATCTTCTCACTCTTCTAATATAAGAAAATTAATAATTTCTTTCATTTAAAGCCTTCTTTTAGCATTCTTCATTTTTTATTTTGTTGTTTACAGTTTTAAAGTTTTTAATCAAATGTGTATAATAATAATAATATAAAAAACAATAAAGTTTTTACTATCATATATTATTGCAAAAAACATCACAAATATGCACGTTAAATATGAAAGAAATTTTATAAAACATTTTATCTATTTTGTGTTTGAATAAATAATTATATTATGTGTATATTAAAATTAATTATTATTATAAAATATATATTAAATATAAAATAAATATTAAACGATAAATTAAAATGTATATTTATATATAAAAAATACGATAGTAGATTTTTTTTATGCATATAAATATTTTTTTTTGAATAAAATCAAATGTCCAAACCTCCACGGTGTCATTTTCATTCTTGTTTCATTTGATATTTTTATATCATATTATGGTATGTATAAAAAGGGAAAGTGGTTTATAAATGTCAATTATTCAACCTCTCTGTTGTTCTACCAACTACAGCCAATATTTTAGGAGCACATAATGCACGTTAGTAGCTGTTTTTTTTTTTTTTTGTTCTTTTTTTTTTCGTCAAATCATCATGGGAACAAATTTGTTTAACCTTTTTTAATGGTCATGTATGATTGAAATAAGGATATGAATGTGATCATGTTTCTCAAGATCTCAACCATCTCTGTCATTTTATCTGGCCCGTTTCTTTTATATAATAATAATAATTATAACTAATATTAACTTGTCAGACAAAAAAATCCCTTAAGATTCCATTAGTTACTATTATTCAATTAGCACCAACACCAGCACAACAAACGGTAGGTGTGGCTCCCTCCACCTAATGATAATTGATCTCTTTAGTAAAAGACACGGTAGGTAATACATATGAGTCATCATGACTATAAATCTCGTGCATTATCCTACTATATAATTTTTTTGGGTAAAGTATATATTCTTAAAGTTTGGTAAAAAATTTTAAAATATTTTTATTTTATTTTAATTTTATTCTAAAGTTTTCGATTTATATCAAATATATTTTTGACGGTTAAATTTTTAAAAAATTTAAAACTAATTTAATAATAATGCATAAAAATTATACTTGATTTACTTGTGTTGATGGTTGTTCTTATAAAATTATTATTTAATTGATCTTAAATTTTTTTAAAAATTAACCGCCAGTGATATATTTGATGCAAATCGAAAATTTTCGGGACAAAATTGAAATAAAATAAAATTTAAGGATACTTTTAAAACTTTTATCAAACTTTAAGGACAAAAATTATACTTTACTCTAATTTTTTTTATCCAAACAATAATAATATTTATACTAATTTTGGTGAAATGTTTTTTTTTAAATCTTACAATCGAAAATTATTAAGTTATGTATAATAAATTTATATTTTTTTCTGTTAAACAAAAGAAATACAATAAAAATAAACATATAAAATAAAATCTAAAATAATATAAAAAAAATTAAAATTAGTAAAATTTATTATTTTTATCAAATAATTTTAACTATTAATCTAATATTTTTTAATTTAATAATATATATTTCTTCTATATTTTTAAATATTATTATTGTGTAAAATCAATAAATTCTACTAATTCTATAGTATTTCTCATAGTATAAATATCATTTTCCACCCTCGGTCTCTTTGTCACCACCTTTGCTTCCCTTTACTCTGAAGCAAATTCAGAGTTCCAACGCGTGTTAATCTGCATACAAATTGCCCGAATTCCATCTTTAAATTAAACTGACATCTACCAACCCTTAACTTAAAAGACGTTCCTGCTCTGGCCATCGTAAACCCAACCCCCGCCGGGCCGCCGCCGGTCACGTTGGCTCGTTAATTTATAGTTGTATCCATAAATTGAAGCATGAGATCCAAAACGCAATTCACAGGCACTCTGAAGGTATCACTTCTGTGCCTTGGATTTTTGGTCCTCTTCGTGTTGATATTCCGGTCAACCATATCCTCCTTCAATTCATCAAAGTCAAACACAAGAAGAGCTAGCTCTGCTACAGAAGAAGCGCAAGGCAGAGAAGCAGAGAGCGCAACAGTAGTGGCGTGCCCGTCAGTGGCGCCATTGACTCCGACATGCAGCAAAGCCCCTCCATCTCTGGTGAACGCCGTGATCCACTACGCGACGACGAACATCACCCCTCAGCAGACCCTCCAGGAGATCTCAGTGTCAGCCAGAGTCCTGCAGAAGAAATCACCCTGCAACTTCCTCGTGTTCGGCCTGGGCCACGACAGCCTCATGTGGACGTCCCTCAACTACGGCGGGCGCACCGTGTTCCTGGAGGAGGACAAGGCCTGGATCGACCAAATCCAGCAGAGGATTCCCGGCTTGGAGTCGTACCACGTGGCCTATGACACCAAGGTCCACCAGGCGGACGATCTCATCAAGATTGGAATGGAGGAGGATGAGTGCAAGAAGGTGAGCGACCCCAGGTTCTCCAAGTGCCAGCTGGCACACAAAGGCTTTCCGAGCGAGGTTTACGACATTGAGTGGGATGTGATCATGGTGGATGCACCCACCGGCTACTTCGAAGGGGCGCCTGGCAGGATGAGCGCCATCTACACGGCTGGCTTGATTGCCAGGAACAAGGAGCAGGGCGAGACCGACGTCTTTGTCCACGACGTTGACAGGAAGGTCGAGGACACCTTCTCCAAAGCCTTCCTCTGCCAAGGCTATCTCAGGGAGCAGCAAGGACGGATCAGACACTTCACCATCCCTAGCCATAAGGCTCGTTTGGGCAGACCCTTTTGCCCCTCCTGAGTCCTCATACCTTTTGCAATTATATTATTCTTTTAACTTCCCCAGTACTGTTTCTCATCATTTCTTTACTCAATGGGAATCTCCAGCCATAGCCAACACAAATAAAAGAAAAGGGAGAAAACGAAGCCTTCGTATATTGCATTTTTTTCATACTATATCACCTTGTTTTGGTTTTTCAGAAACTCTCTTTTACAAAAGCGAGTAAGTTATTTTTCATCGTTAGCAATACACTTAATTGGTACAGAAGCTATACTAGGCGCACACCACTACACCAGCAACAATATTAAACATTGCCTTTACCACATTCATTAAAGGGATAACAGCCACGTTTGTAGTTGATGATCTTGTATATTTAAAACAAGGTTCCAAGAACAACGTACTTGATTTAGAAACTAGTAACGGAATGAGAAGAGATAGCTGCCATTCTCTTGTCAACGTCAACACGCAACAGTAATGAAAATTATGTGTTGCTTGGTACAAAGACAAAAGCTGTGAGTCGTGATTAAATTTGAGCAAAGACTAATTACATTTATTCCTGAAATTTGTTGATTCAGTTGTGAAGTGTTTTTCGTCACAAATTCCTTAAAGAGCATGCTGCTTCTACGCTGGAGATCCTAGGTGCTAGCTGATGGGCCAATTCAAACTTTAGAATCAAATTGTTCTCTCCATCCACTCATCATCACCCCTGCTGTTTTCCAATTTCTCATAAATACCAATCTCTCCTGGTTCAATACTCATCAATAGGTAGCACGAAATATAAATGCATGCAAGTTTTTTCATCAGTACAAATATTTTCGATCAAATATGCAAAGGATTATGTCATAAAAAAAATATATATGCAAAGGATTATATTTTTTTTGGTGACTGGGCAAAGGATTATATAAGAAAATAAAATTTTATTCTACATATTATTTTTGTCAATATTCACTAACACTTTAGATCAATATTTTATTTTTGTATTATTAAAATTTATTATTTAAAATTCACAATTTAAAATTTAATTTTGATAAAAAAATATTAAATTTTATAAGTCAAATAGCCTTACTCTTACAAAATTAAGCGATTTGTAAAGTCATGAAAGAGTAAATTATATCAATTTCGCTTTTAAATTATCAAAACATTGACAAAAATGACTCTCACTTTTGTTAACCACAAAAATACCTCCCTAAATATGTAAAAACGCTACAGAAATCTCCAATCGTTAAAAAAAACCTCATTCACTAACGGAATATACTAATATGACATACGAAATATACAAATGATATTCTATCATATTCACATTTCATTTTAGGTGAATGTTATGGTTTTGAAATAAAAAAATTTCTACACCTGTAAAATATTCGTGTCATATTTTTAGGACGGCAGACTGAACAATTCTAAAATTTCGGAATTGATGTAGACACGGATAATTCATAAGTACTTTCATTTTTTGCAGGTAGATTAATAGCTCCATTAAAAAATAAGTATGATAGTATTTTATAATAATTTATTATGTGTTGGGCTTACTACATTGGGTGGATATGTTGCTTCATGTAGTTGTGGGCTTATAAAAAATAATAAATATAAGGGTTAAGTATAATTTTGGTCCCTAATGTAGGGATTGAAAGTTTATTTCGTTTCTAACATTTTTTTCGCTACAAAATAGTCTCGAAGGTTTCAGTTTATTTTAAAATCGTCATTTTTACCAAATTTTTAATTTTTATTCCGAAAATACTCCTAATTAAAAAAACACAAAACGTTGAATAAGGAAAGGGGGAAGGGAATCACGGACGCGCGCGCGCAGAAGAGGGGGAAGGAAAGGTGGAGAAGGGAAGGGGAAGGGAAAGGGCCACCACCACTGATCCTCGCCGTCGTCGCTGCTCCTCGCCGTCGTCGCTGCTCCTCGCCGCCGCCGTTGCTCCTCTCCCCTTCACGCTTACCCCAGAGCAATCGTGACCCTCTCTCCTCCTTCTCTCCTTTCTTGTCTCGGATCTCCTAGAACCAAAGCTCATCGCCAGGTGAGCCTCTCCTACTTCACCACCGCACAGCAACGTGGAGCTATTCTTCCCCACTGTTCGTTCGTGCCATCTCGCCTCTGCCTCCCTCAATCCCTATCGCAGAAGGAACCAGAGCCACCACTGCTCGTTCCCCTCCTTCCAGCCCCTTCCCGTCATGCCCAGACTGCCGACGCTCCATTACTGCCTCCCCTGTCCCCTCTTTTCTATTTTCTATTTTCATAATTCAGGTTACCATTTTGCTTTCAATTTCTGTTTTTTATTAGTGTTAGTTCCTTGATTTGATTCTAGATTAATTTAGCTAGATTTTGATTTTCTGTTAGTTGATTTTAGGTGGGTATGATAGAATTAGCTTAGGTTATTGAATTGCTAAAAGTTGCTACTGAATTATTGTTGTTGTTGTTGAATTAGCTTATGTTTGATAGAATTAGCTTAAGTTATTGAATTTCTGTTAATGGTTAACTGTATGCATGATTTATTGTTCTTCTTCTTCTTCTTCGTCTAGTTGTTGTTGTTTCATTTTTGCTGCTTTTGCTGTTCTTCCGCTTCAGGTTTTGCTTTTGTTTCTGGGTGATTTTGGGAAAGAAGGGGAAGGATATTTTCGTCCGAATGACAATTTTAAAACAAACTGAAACCTTCGAGACCATTTTGTAACGAAAAAAAAGTTGGGGACAAAATAAATTTTCGACCTCTATGTTAGGGACCAAAATCGTACTTAACCCTAAATATAAAATTAATTTATTATCATTGTCCAAAAAAAAGTTATCATCAATTCTAATTCACCATTTTTTCGGCTTTTGTAGGTTTTTTTACTAATGTGCTATTTTAAAAAAATATTATTAAAATATTATTTTTTAAATTAATTATTTAAATATGACTCTTTTATTAAGAAGACAATAGATTTATTATTTTTTTTAGCTATAATTAATTATCATAATATAGGAAATGACATCTGAATAATTAATTAAAAAAAGGTGACATTTTGATACTAAATTTTAAAATAGACGCACAATAATAAAATTGTCAGTCTTTGTCACATAAATATATAGGAGTAAGAAAACTAATTAACTTGGCTAAGTATTTTAATTTGTCTAGCACAATTTATGAGTTTAACCATAACGATAAATTGAATAAGATCGAATCAATATTAATCCATTTTTTCATATATCTTTCCGAAAAAAAAAATCAATAATCAAATATCTAAAATCATGAAAATATTCGTATGTTGTTGAACACCAATTTTGTTTGCTTTCATTTATTTTCGATTATGATCAATTGAACCATGTTCTAAATAATTGGTGTTTGAAATAGAGCAATATTTAAAAAAAAACAAAAATAATTCTAACAATTCTTTATTTGTGGTGATATAAAAAAATATAAAATATACATTAATAAAGACCGTTTTCTTGGATTTCTCATATCACAGTTTTTACCAATTCAATAATATTCATACATATTTTAGAAGAGTTTGCAAGAAATATGTTATTGGGAACAAAAATATGTTTAATTATAAATAAATGACTTGAAATTATAAATTTTAAGGTGAGATTAAATTATATTTACACCTCTTGTAAATTATTCTTTTTCGTTTTTTTTATCTATTAATAATTATATAAATAAACAATATATAAATAAATTACTATTACTGAAACTTTATAATAAAAAAATAGATGAAATAAATTATATAATTTTTAAGAATAAATTCATCTCATGGAGCAAAAATCTATCTAAATGTAGCATACAGTATCCAATTCCATTATTATATTTACAAGCCCACAATCAGATGAAAAACAAATATATTGATCCAAATGTAATAAGTCCAATACACAATAAATTATTATAAAACACTATTTTTTTAATAAACTTATGAATTTGCCTCGATAAAAAAAAATTATTAATCTGTCTGCAAAACTGTGAGCGACAATTGATGGAATAGTGTCAACATCAATTTTAAAAATTTGGAATCGTTCAATCCATTACATGTCTATTTTATAAGTGTGTCACGACAATTTTACAAGTGTAAAAATTTTTTTTTTTTACACCACAAAATTCATCCTCATTTTATCTGATTTCCTTCTTCATCTTTACTTTTTGCAACCTCTTCTCTTGCTTTCTACCATTTTTATCTAATTTCTTTCTCTTATCACATTCACCATTGTAGTCGCACTACTGTTATTGGAGACTTCTGGTAACCACCGTTCACGCAATAATGGTGACCGCACATGGACTACCTTGATTGGCTTGTGCTCTTCTCTAGCTTCCAGTGTAAGCACCTCGCCCTTCACTTTCGTCAACGCTTAGATGCGCATAATGCCATCAACGAATAACATCAAGACACTTGACACCCATGTCCTTTGTCGCTTCTGTCAGAAGCTTCTTAAAAACAACTCTTGGTGCTCCTAGCTTCTGAATCTCTGATCGTCGCCATGACGGCTATGTGGATTCTGAGCATAATTTTTTTGGTGAGAACTTTTTTTGTGAGAACGCTATCTTTGTGGCTATTGTTGCGTGTAGCTAAAAGAGGAGAGGAGAGGAGATGGCGACTATGGAGAGGAACAGAGAGGAAAGGAGAGGATGGCTACTATGGGAAACATCCGAACATAAGAGGGCATCGCTCATTGAAGGTAGTAGTGTTAGTGCTGGTGGTTGTGATAATGTTGGAGGTAATGCCCTGAATAGTCCCTGAAATTTCTAACTTGCTTTAATTAAGTCCTTCACTTTTTGAAATGACCAAGTGTATCTCTTACTCTCAGAAACGTGAGTCTTTGTTAGTCCAAATTTCATTAGTCGTTTTAACATTGCTGATGTGTGTAGTCAAGTGTCAACTTGGCAGTTTGCTGCAAGCTGACATGGACAAACAATGAATTTAACTCAAATTAGTGTCCCAAATTTATTTAAAACACTCAAATTAGTCCATACGCAATTATAAAGCCTTAATCGACTAAATCCCCATTTTGGCCCCCTAAAATTCACACGTTATCCATTTTAGTCCTCGAAATTCAAAATTACCTACAATTATCCTCCAGATTTAAGTCCGGACACCAATGTAATCCCTCGACTCTTTTCGACAATGACTAGACAAACGGAATGATGAGACAGCACTCTTCCTGTCACGCTGGATGATGAGTAAACAACGTCGTTTACCCTTGGCACTCAAACAAGTCAGAAATGTCGTTGCTTTATATATGAAGGGAGAAGAAACAATGGAGACCTAAAATAAAGTATTCTTCTTCTTCTTTACCTCTATTATTCTTCATTTTTGACTTGTTTGAGCACCAAGGGTAAACGACGTCGTTTACTCATCATCCAGCGTGGTAGGGAGGGTACCATCTCAGCACTCCGTTTGCCTAGTCATCGCCAGAAAGAGTTAAGGGACCATATTGATGTCCGGAATTAAATCTGGAGGACTAATATAGATAATTTTAAATTTCGAGGACCAAATTAAGTAATCGCGTGAATATCAGAGTCCAAAATGGGGATTTAGTCAGCCTTAATCCTTAAATCTTCATCTTCATCATTTGTTCTTCCTCCCATATTCTATGATGTCCTTCTCCTCATCTTCATCATCTGAATTGAACCTGGTTCTTGCCATAGCGCTGTCTCGGCGCCATCAAACATGCTCTTTTTTTGTCTCTTTTAAGGATTTCAAGCATAGACGGAGCATTCACTTTTTCGTGGTTCTTTGGGGAGCAAAGAC
Source organism: Arachis ipaensis (assembly GCF_059453495.1). Lineage (NCBI taxonomy): Eukaryota > Viridiplantae > Streptophyta > Magnoliopsida > Fabales > Fabaceae > Arachis > Arachis ipaensis. The sequence goes on along the minus strand of NC_142444.1, from coordinate 146,806 downwards.
TATAATTGTAGATTAATTCCAGAAACTCCTCTTCTTCCGATGACACTACATAGTTCAAACTAAATAAGCAATCAGATAGAGAGTAATAAATACTAAATAATACAAATTCATGATCAAATATCATCAACTGAGAAGAAACTCCTCACACTTGCAACACTAACAATCTCCCCCTCAAGTGTGAGCCTCCACATCAAGCATCAACTCCCCTTTAGCTCCTCCACATATGAGTATTCGTCCATCACACCGCCGCAAAACACCGTGGGATACGGTCTCTGGACCACCTTTGTCGGGAAGACTTTCAATACTTCACCTTGAATACCCCTTAAAACCACCAGACCGATTAACCATCGGCTCTGATACCACTTGTTGGGTTAACCGTGGGGAGCTCTCGACTATCGGAGAGATTTCGGGGAGGAATCAAGTGAGAGAACATAAGATGAGAAGACACCACATCCAACTCAAAACCTTAAGGTTTTAAGTTAATGGGTCTCTCATCTTATAAACTCATCACTTTTCCTTACTTTCTTTGATGTGGGACTAACTTCATGCACTTCTCACACTTGCAACACCAACAACATGCAACCATATATGATCATATGAACATAATGAAAGAACTTCCATATGACATATGGTAACAAAAACCATTGATAGAGTAATAACTAAAATTATTTAAAAAAAAAACTAATTTCTATATAGTTCCTCAAACAAGAGAACCAATTTAACTGACAAAAACCCAAAAACAAATATATTGAAGGCATACATTTTTTCTATGTTTAGGCTAGAACAAATAATACATATTTTCTCAAGTGTCAACAAATGACAAGATATATAAGGCAACAGTTCAGAATTTTCTCTACACATTCCGGATTAAACCATGTCAAAAAGTATCAACAGTCACCGATTCGTTTATAATTTAGTTTCGAGAAGAAGGGACTCTTACCAACAATCCCGACAAATTAAGGACGATAAAAAAGAGAAAAAGGAAATCCAATTTCATAATAACATCATCACAACAACAAAATCAACAATAAACAAAATTTATAATCAACAAAACCATTTCATACATTAATTTATCAATTAACAAAACCCCTGCAAAAATATCCAGAGTCATCTCAATTTTTGGCTTATCTTACTTACTTTGATCTAGTTTTATAGAATGCCCATTAAGAAACTCTTGATTTTTTTCCTTCTTTTTCTTTTTCAAAATTTTAACATTCCCAACATCTTTCTTTTTGTCCGACAGAGCTACTTCCCTGTTTCATTGAAACAAAAATTATGAATAAATTAAAAAATTTAAAAAACATTAAAGTAGAGAAAACAAGCATGCATACAAACTATAATTTAGAATTAGTGATATCACCTATGTGTCTGGCTATCTTGAAGGACATTGTTAGTTTCCAAAGCTTTTTGAATAATATTATCGCCATCACCATCATCATCTGACTACCAAATGATGCTTCTTCTTAAGCCATTAATGTTTGCTTTTCTTACCTTTTGGTTTGATATCATCAGAAGCATAAACAATGTACCTACCTACATTTGTGAATATCAAAAGACATTGGAAAAGTTGTAAAGGTAATGAAAGACAAAAAGGTATTGTTTTGACTTTGTTTATATTTAAAGTCTTTCGATTTAAGAGTGCATCAAAACATGCTTCAAATTCCATTAAAAGTACTCTACAATTGCAATAATTAATATCTTTTCCAAAAAAAATTATACAAGATCAAGTAGAGAAAAGTCAAATGAAACTGGAACACACACAAACAAGATAGGAGAAAGATAAACATTGAACGTGCTTTTATTGGAAATAGAAAATGGCAGAAAACCTCCGGATTAGGATTATCATCAATAAAACGATCTTCCAAATTATCTTTATCGCTGCAATTTGACCTCTCATTCTCTGTCAGCAATATCCATCCCGAATGACTCTCTGTCCAGAGTAGTTGAGGAAACAAATACCATTTTAAAGCAAAAAGAAAAAAGAAAGGTAAATACAGTTGGAGAGTGTTGAGTTAAGAAATTAATTAAATTAATTAGTGATGACAAACATTATTTTTGGGCAAAATAAATAATTAGTGTTGATTATTTATATTTACTTATTACTAATCATTTATTGTTGTAGGCCAAAATTCCATAGCCCAAATGGAATGAAAAGCAATCAGTAAGGTTGGTGGGCTGAAAGCAAAAATCAGAAGCCCAAAAGAAACAAAGCCAAAGAAATTAAAACGGGTTGCTTAATGGAAATCCAATCCAAGCCCGTATCCATCTCACAAAGCTTCTCTTGTAAGATTGAAGTCTTCACTCTTTCAATGTGCAACGTTCCTCTCCTCTCTGACCAAGTCAAATCAGAATTTTAGGAAAGTAAGAAAGAGAGAGAGAGAGAGCTTCTTCACCAAGCTAGTCACCAAAGAAGCAAGAGAGAGAATGATTAAGCTTGAAACACAGAAATCTAAATCAGAAAATCCAAACCAATCAAGCTTAGGTTATAGGTAAATCATTTCCTCATACATGCAACTCGGCTTCATCTCTTCTTCCCAACTCTCTGATCTATCCGAAATGGGATACAAGGGAAAGAGGATTTCTGTTCTTCTCTGCTGTGTATCTACGGTCTTAAACAAGACTTGGGGACCAAGTTGGTTTTCAAGGGCTAAGATCAAGTTGACCATGAGAAGATTTCTATGGTTACTGTTTTATGGCTTTCGGTCAAGATGAGGAAGTCAGAAGGAAAGTTTCTACCTGGGGATTAAGGAGAAAAAGTGAATCTGTGGGTTGGTGAAGCTCAAGGCTCAAGGTGTTGACCTTGGAAGAAGAACCAAGCAACATGCAAGGAGATAAAAGAAGCTTGTTGTTCATTCAGAAAGCAAGGAGAGAAGACCAGAGTATGAGAGTTGTGTTCTGAAAAGAAAGTTCCTCTACTTGGATAATGCTTTCTTTCAAAGAAGCATTCGGCCAATACTGAAGAATTCAATCTGAGGTTTGCAAATCTGGTTTTCCACATAGCGAAGAGGCTGTTGATGAAGTCAATCTCCTTCATGTTTTACTGAATGTAATGTTCTTTTCTATGTATATCTTTCTGTAATTTCTTGTGAGAAAAGGCATTGTAAGAAAGCTCAAGTAAAAGCCATGAGTGGAAAAAGGCTGAGTGAAACACTTGAGAGAAAAGCCTAGAGTTTGTTTCAGATTTCTTTAGGTATGTTTATGTCTTGTATCTTGTACCTGTAAAGTATCCATTTCTTAGTTGGGTTAGCACTAAGAGCAATAGTTATGTATTAGCATAGCCAATGTCAAGTTAGGTTAGAACTTGAGTGTGAAAGGATTGGGTCAATCCTGTGAAATTGGTGTATGTAATACTGTTAACTATAGTGAAATTCTTTCATAGTTGTGGAGGAGACTGGATGTAGGTTGCATAGCACAAGGCAACCGAACCAGGATACATGCTGGTGTTAGCTTTTCTCTTCTCTGCTGTGTTCTATTTTTTGATATTCATGAGACAAAAATAAATTGTCTCATAAATTTCTGCTGCTGAGTAAAACAGAATCAGAATTAAAAGTTTGTTTTAAAAGGGTCATAACTGCAACTGAAAAGGAAGGCATAGATTCAACCCCCTTCTCTAAGCCTACTACAACCTTCAGAGAGTGAAGGATACGAAGAGGGAACGGCGAGGGAACGCGACGGAACCCACGGACAAACTGCGTGGAGCATAGTAGAGCAGACAGATGGACAGCGCAGAGCAGACCAGAAGCGATGGAGGACCACCAACCGACGGATGCTCATGCCGCCACGGACGACGATGCAGATGGATGACAACACCCACGAACGGAGGAGAAACGCCACCGAACAAGAACTTCAGAGGACAAGTTAGGGCTGGGTAGGTTCTCTCACTTTGGACAAAATATCAAGGGTTGTTTTGGTATTTAAAAAAAGGGTAAAGTATTAAATTGGTCCTTTACGTTTGGGCGTAATCCTGTTTTGATTCTTAAGGTTTAAAGTGCTCTATTTGAATCCAAAAAAATTTCGTTTAGCTTCAATGTAGTCCCATCGTGATGTCAAAATTAAATAATTAACGAAATGTCCTACATGACAGTAGTAGAAGAACAAGATCGATAATCTGGAGAACAAGTACAAGCTCCAGAGTTATAAAATCAACCGTGGATGTATTAATACATTTATTTATCATTCTCCTTAATTCTATAAAAAATATTTTATTTAAATTGTAAGAAAAATGATAAATAAATGTATTGATATATTCACGGTTGATTTTGTGCCTCTGAAACTTGTACTTGTCTCCAAATTATCGATCTTGTTCCTATATTGCTATCATGTAGGATATTCCGTTAGTTATTTAATTTTGACCTCCTGGTGGGATTACATTGAAGCTAAATAAAACTTTTTTGGATTCAAATAGGACACTTTAAACCTTAAGGACCAAAACAGGATTACGCCCAAATGTAGAGGACCAATTTAGTACTTTACCCTTAAAAAAAGAAGAAGTATGGTTAATTAATTATTTGAATCTAATTAAGAGAATATTCGATTTTTTAATAGAATATTCTGTTATCTTAAACGGTTCTGTCACGATAGGAACTAAATTGAAAACAAATTTAACGTATAAAGACTCAATTAAAAAAAAAAAAATATAGGAACTTAATTGAAAATTCGGTAAGATTTCAGAGACCTGCAAAATAATTAAACCATAAATTAACTATTAATTAATACGTTGGGTCACTTTATTAAACGGAATATATATTTGGAGGTTTATTTTGTTAAAATAAAATATTAAGGTCCATTTTGTCAAAATAAAAAATTTTTAGGTGACAAAATGGTTATATATTCTTTTTTTAATTATATAAAATTATTAAAATAAATATTAAATTTTATTAAATATATTTAAATTGAAAAATAAATATTTTATGATAAAATATTTTTGTTTACATTTTACAGATGTTCAATAAAATATATTTTTTATTTTACTTTTTTTGGTATTGAATTATTTTTTATTTTAATAGATTGGTTTTTCTGCTGTGGATGTAAAATGGACATAATAATGATTAGGGTTTTCTGTTGGGCTATTATAATGAAAGTTAGGAACTTAGAAGGCCCATTTGAGAAGATGGGTTAAACAAAACAGACCGAGAGGGTTAAGCTTGGTCTCCGTATATATATATATACATTATATACGTCATAAATGAATATATCCAGAAACAAATTCCAAGCAGAGAGCAGTTAGCTAGCCTAAAAGAGAGGGACACACCAGTGAGAAGGAAATGGCCGAATACGACGAGAGATACGAAGGTAACGGTGAAGAAGAAGAAGAGCGCCTTCACAACTCTCATTCTCGTCCTGATTCCTCTCCTCCTCCTCCCGACCCTACCAACGACGATCTCCCCGACTCCAAATCTCACGTATCCTCTCTCTCTCTCTCTCTCTCTGTGATTCCATTCTAGCTAGGGTTTGGTCCTTTTATTGCACTCTACATCTATCAGGGTTTTAGATGCCTTTTACCTTTTCTCTGCTTTTCTATGTCTTGCCATTAAGAGAGGGTTTTCTTTTTTTTTTTGTTCCCTCTTTAGAATCGGAACAGGGCAAAGCAATTACAAATTATATTTATATGTGTAATTATATGTGTGTATGTTGTGTTAATATTTTCTGTTTGATTCCGCTCCCCTTTGCATGATTATAGCTTGAGATGTTAAGGTTATTGTGAGCTTTTTACTTTGCGTATTTATTTTTTGACTATTGAGTCTTTCTAAGGAAGCTGCTACCAAGATGATTCTTTGTTGTTTTTAATTCTAAGGAAGAAAGTCTCTCTGCTGCTTTTTTTTTTTTAATTTTAAAAAGTAGGTTGAAATATGTAATTCGTACACCATATTTGATGTTTATGTTTATATCTGGTGTTTATTATTGGCTGCCTTGGCTTTGAGTCCTTCATTTTATTATCAATTAGGTGTTTCTGATTGTGGATTATGTATACCTAATGCTTGCTTCACATGCAATACGGACTATGTGGCATATCTGTCTATTGACATTACCCTTATTTTTTTATATATTGCTAGTTATTGGGTATGTAAATACGTGCTTCGTTACTCTTCTGTTGTTTATATTTCTATTCGCAGCATGGCTCTCGGGAGTATGACAGAGAATCTTCAAGGAGCAGAGAAAAGGAGCGTGAGAAGGGAAGAGAAAAGGACAGGAAACGAGACAAGGGGAGGGACAGGGATAGAGATAGGGAGATAAGCAGAGACAGGGACACAGAGAGAAGTAGGGAAAGGGACAGAGATAGGGAGAGAAGTAAAGATAGAGAAAGAGATCGGGATGGAGAGAAGGAAAGGGATCGGGACCGGGACCACCATCACAGAGACCGCCATAGGGATCGCAGTGAGAGAAGGGAAAGGGGAAGAGATAGAGATGATGATGATTATTACAGAAGCCGGGACTATGATAGGTAAATAATTCATCTCAGGTTTATTCCTTATATCTGAGTATGAGCTTGTGTATCTTTGTCAGCACGGGTTAGCAGATCTTCTAAGAATTTATTGTTGATTTCCCAAGATATTTGCTATGCCTATATTTTCACATTCATTTTATTGTCTTTTGTTCATTTTCTTTTCCAATTTGTTTCTATATCTTTTGATGGTACAGACGAAGGGATTATGATAGAGAGGATAGGCACAGGCGCAGGTCTCGTTCACGTTCTGGATCTCATTCGAGGGCTAGATCTGAGCATAGATCAAGGTCACGGTCGCGTTCGCGCTCAAAGAGGTATATTGTAAAATAATTCTCGATGCATTTGACAACAGTTGATGGGTGCACAGTTGAAAGCAATGTAATGTTGTATGAATTTCTATTCTTGATGTCAGGGAAGGATTATATTATATCAAGCTTATCGTTTTATGCCTTCCAATCCTAGTAAAGCTTCTACCTACCTTGAATATGGTCATTGAGAAAGCTTATTTTAAGATATAATAACAATGTCTGAAACTCAACTACACAAGTCTATGTGTGCCTCAAAAGTGTAATGGGAAATGAAAGCACCTATACGATACAAGGATAAAATCATGAGCTCATATTTTTAGTTTATTTTCTCAAATTAAAACTGTTTACAGGTACTATTTAAATTAACTATATTTACTTGCAGCAAAAGGACTAGTGGTTTTGATATGGCTCCTCCTGCATCTGCAATGTTAGCTGGTGCTTCTGCTGTTGCAGGTACATTTGCTCCTATATGTATATATTATAAACTTTTAATAGTCTGAACTGTTTTTTCTTTGGTTGTCCTAGTATGGAAAATTCATATCAAATTGCATGGTGTTAACTTGGTAAGCTATGTTCAGTTATTATTCTGGTATATAGCTCTTTGAAGAGTGGTTTCCCACGGTGTGTAATTTTGTCTTTCTTTTTACTTGGTGATATACTTCTGGAACTAAAAGATGCTTTGGTTTTTTTGTCTTGTGTTTGGTGTTTGTTTGTTTTGTTTCTATGTCTTGTCTTGTGTTCTAAGAAGGCAATGTTGGGCTACTAGCCCCACTGTGCTGACAATGGGCGTGAGCCGACACTGTAGCTTTTATGTCCACGGAGGAATCAATGCACCGGTTTTGGTGGGTCTTGTTCATCTTCAACTGGAAACTATTGACTACTTTGGTGACTTACAAATATTATCTCTAAAACTTGTTTATAATGTTCTTTTAATCCTATTCATATTCATATATAATACATGCAAAGAAGTTAAATTATCCTTAAGCTCATGCAAACTGGAGCAGCAGGAGTCTTTTGATACTTAATAGGATGGGAAAAGATTGAAATAATGACTTTTTTTTTTCTGAGATGTAATGTACCTTGCCTGCAGGCCAGATTACTGGAGCAAATCCTGCTATTCCTGGGATGTTTCCAAATATGTTTCCGTTGGCTACTAGTCAGGTATCTTCCTTTCCTTATTCCCGCCTCTAGTTTTCTGGCACAATATTTTCACTAATTTCGCCCTTTTATTTCTGTCATTTCAAGATGCAGCCATTTAGTGCTCTTCCCGTCATGCCAGTTCAGGCTATGACACAACAGGTAAATATAAACCTTTTTCCTATGATGATGGTTTCTTTCTATTCTTCTAGTAGCATCAAATTTTGTCTCTTATTTAATTTGCCAAATATACAGGCTACACGTCATGCTAGACGGGTGTATGTTGGGGGCCTACCTCCTACGGCGAATGAACAGGTACTACATTATCTTATTCTGATTCTTGTGTTTTGTGTTGAGGAGGAAGTTCTAATTTGTTTCACTCTTACTGGATACTATATAAAGTGGCAAATGGACCATATATTTGTTCTGTTGATTTTGTTTGTGGCCGCTTTTAATCTCTCTTCTATTATCTTTTACCTTCTTTGCTGCAGTCAGTTGCTACTTTCTTCAGTCAGGTTATGGCTAAGATTGGAGGAAACACTGCCGGACCAGGTGCGGTAAAATCTTCATTGGATTGAGCCAGTTTGCAGACATTTTAAGTTACCTAATTCATTCAATCTTATTATGGTCAGGTGATGCAGTGGTAAATGTTTACATTAACCATGACAAGAAGTTTGCCTTTGTGGAGATGAGGTCTGTTGAGGAAGCTAGCAATGCTATGGCTTTGGATGGGATTATTTTTGAGGTATTCTTTTTCCCAACTACAACTTAGCTCGCATTCCATTGAGTTGGTGAGAATTTGTTGGTATCAATAGGTTGTTATTTTAGTGAATTTTGCTTTTGTACTTCAGGGGGCACCAGTTAAGGTCAGGAGACCTACGGATTATAATCCTTCTTTAGCTGCTACCCTAGGTCCAAGCCAACCTAATCCCAATTTGAATCTGGGTGCTGTTGGCCTAACACCCGGGTCAGCTGGAGGACTCGATGGCCCTGATCGAATTTTTGTGGGTGGTCTTCCATATTACTTTACAGAAACACAGATAAGAGAGCTTTTAGAGACTTTTGGTCCTCTTAGGGGCTTTGATCTAGTGAAAGACAGAGAAACAGGAAACTCAAAGGGTTATGCATTTTGTGTTTACCAAGATCTTGCAGTTACAGATATTGCCTGTGCTGCTCTCAATGGAATAAAAATGGGAGATAAGACTCTTACTGTTAGACGAGCTAACCAAGGTGCTAACCCACAGCAACCTAAACCTGAGCAAGAAAGCATTTTAATGCATGCACAACAGCAAATTGCTCTTCAGGTATAACATATTTGTTTTTTATAACAATATACTTGTTACCTAGTCTCTGTATATCTTGAGATATGTAATTTCCATGTGGTTGGTTGGTGTAGAAACTTATGTTACAACCAGCTTTAGTGGCAACAAAGGTGGTGTGTTTAACCCATGCAGTTTCTTCTGATGAGCTCAAGGATGATGAGGACTACGAAGAGATTCTTGATGACATGAGGCAGGAGTGCTCCAAATTTGGTAATTTGGGATTTAGTTTACCTTTTTGTACTGCAAACTATGCTACTATGTATTGATTTTTGTTGTCTTATTTATTTGTTTTACAGCCATTTGTTCCGCATTCTCCAAAAAAAGAATCAGGCCTAGTTTTACAGACTGAAGCCTTCCATAACCTTCTATTTCCGTTGATGCATATTTTGTTTTGTTACATGCTTTGGAAACTAATTTGTACACTCAGATTTTATTTTGTTTTTACAATCTGTAGGTACTTTGGTGAATGTGGTGATCCCTCGCCCACAACCAAACGGTGAAGCTACCCCTGGCGTTGGAAAGGTTGGTCCCTTTCAGCTATTCGTCTAGAAATTCAATCTTCCCATTCTTTTTCCAGTTTCATTTTTGTATCATTAATAGAAATATGAAATATTGCTGGTGTGCTTTCCGAATATGAAGATGCTTTGATAGTGCTGTTTTATTTCATATATATTGTGGCTATATAACTTAATATTGCTTGCAGGTGTTTTTGGAGTATGTTGATGTTGATGGTGCTACAAAAGCCCGTGCTGGATTGAATGGACGGAAATTTGGCGGAAATCAAGTTGTAGCTGTCTTTTACCCTGAGAACAAATTTGCCCAGGGAGATTATGAAGGCTAGTTGCATTAGTGTCGCTTGGATTGTATTTTAAAAGATTTCTTCTTAGCATGGATTTTCTTTTGTATTTTAAACTTTTAAGCCGAGTTGTGGACATGTATTCCATAAAGTGATGATGAATTGTTTTTACATAGGTTGGAGTAGTAAGAAAGTGTTATGATGGGAGAATTTGTTAATACACTAACTAACCTCTATCTTGATCCGTAAACCTTTTGTATCTTTTTGAAATTTGTTATCCGCTTTAGTTTGGTTTGCTTAAAAGTAGGCCTAACATTAATTACATTAAGAATTTGGGTCTAGGGTGTTTCGGCTTGCAATAACTTTTGATCATTAAATCATTTCGGAAAAATAAGTGACATCATCCGATTGAAACACTCATATTCGGGATGGGTAATAGAGAAATGATAGAGATAACAATCTCTCTACATTTCCTCCCTTTTCTTTTCTATTCTTTGGAGTCTATACTCGTCTTACAAACATATCGCTTATCTAACAGCCGCTTTCCCGTGTTCCCTGTAGAGTTGTCAAGTGAAGCGCACACAAATAATCATGTTCTGTAGCAGCAAACTATGTATGGTGGTGTCTGTGACGAGTATAAACGTAGGATTGTTATTTCTTCCATTTTTGCTTTAAAAGAGAGCTTTGTTTTGTTAAATAAGCTAGGGTCCCATAGCCACCGTAAGATTGTTTGGCGTAGCCCTCACATACACCACCTAATTAAATTTGTTACATACTTTTATTCTATTGTTATTATTAAGGAGCGGATAATTTAAGATAAAGATGTAATAGAAATAAAGCATATAATGGGAGTGGTATTATAAAAATTGGATTGACAATATTTCCTCTCCAATTTCATAAAGAGAACTCTTAATTAATTAAATGACATAGAGGTCAGCCAATTCTTCCAGAGAGTCAGCAGTGAGCATTGGATCTGCCTTTTCTAGCATCCACAAGAGATGATCAAAGAGAACTACCTCACAGTTAACCACCAAAACATTTTCATAATCCTCACCGCTGTTTCGCTTTGACTTATTGATTAGAGCATTCATAAGAGGATGATTCAGATATTTGGAGCTGATTACGTACCGTTTCCTTGTGCTGCCAACAAATATAGTTTCAAAATTTTCATGTTCTTGCATCTCATTTCCAGCCCACAAATTCTCCTTCACAGATTTGGACCTTAAACTGCTATATGATGAAGATCTTCCTAGCTGCCAATTTGACAAGCTCTTGCACTTCCTCAGCATTATATTGATCTTCATCTTCTTCATTGTATTTGGATTCAGGCAAGTATGGAGGGGATGATGGGAGACACGGAGAGTAGTATTGATAAGGAAGAAGCGAAAGATGAGAGAGACAAATAGACTTAAAACACACTCATAACAAGTGTGGTACTTCTAAAGAGAGTTAGCGAGGTGGGTGCAAAGTCTCTGTTCTCGGCCGCTAGAAGTGTGGGGTCAATTTTCGATCAAACATTTATTCTAATTTTTTTGTGACAAGAACAAGTAACCTTTTGATGTTTTATTAGTGTTCAAGCCCGTGCGTCACACGGGAGAGAATTGCAACAACCAATGATTGAAGCTCCCGTACATGCCAGCATTTGAAATGTGGTCTGATAGTTTGAATTCATGCTATAGCATTTGAAATTGAAGATTCTAGTTTTAACTTGAGAATTTAATAAAATTGGTTTCGTAGTTCTTAATTCCTATTCCCTTTGGTTAGTTTTGAGTTTATGAAAAGCATATTTAGAACGTTATCTGTCATCGTAAAGAACTATTAAATATTTAAATAAGTTGACATAATAGAACAATAACAATAACAAAGTTTTATTTTACTAAGTAGGTTTAGCTACATAAATTAAAAGACATTATTGTATTTTGTTATGTTTGTAATCAAACTATCCATATGTAGATTTTTTTTATCACTTCATGCATGGTTTTTTTTAAGTCTTTTTCTACTATTTGTTATTTCTTTACCTTGTATCTTACTCATCTTTTTATTATTTGAGTATTCTACTTATCTTCTTTCCACATATCTAAACCATCTGGGACGAGATTTTACCGCCTTTTCTACAATAGACATCGTTTTAACTTTTTCTCTTATATCTTCATTCCTTATTTTACCCATACGTTTGTGGCCACTCATCCATTACAACATCTTAATTTCTACCACACTTAACTTATGTTCATGCTTATCCTTTTGCTGTCCAATACTTTGTTCCATACAACATAGCCGTGGCAGTGTGATAAAATTTTTCTTAAAGTTTTAAAGGTACTTTTTTGTCGCATATAAAACCAAACGCACTTTACCACTTTCACCAACCCGTTTGTATTCGATATTTTACATCCTCCTCAATTTTTTCATTATCCTACATCATAAACCTAAGATACTTGAAATGCTTTACTTGTGGAGTTGTGGTTGAATGATTTCTCCAATTTTTTACTTTTGTATTAGTATTTTTTTTTTTTGCCTATCAAACTTACATTCCATATATACCATCTTACTGCAACTTATATTCAAATTGTACCCCTTTAGTCCTCCTTTCTACAACTCTAACTTCTAATTTAAATGTTCTTTTGTTTCTCTCGTAAAAACGATGTCATCGACAAAAAGCACGTACTATGATATTAGTTCCCTGATATGCTCAGTAAACACCTCCAAAACTAATATAAAAAGATAAGAGCTTAGAAACGATACTTGATGCAATTCTACACTAATAAAAAACTCTTCTGTCACACGCCACTTTAAGTCTTTACACAAATTTTAGCCCCATCGTACATATCCTTAATTGCATGGATATATTCATTCTTTACCCTCTTTTTCTCCAAGATTTTCAATAGAATCTCTCTTAATACCTTATCATATGCTTTTTTCAAATTAATAAACATCATGTGTAGATCCTTTTTGTTATTTTGATATCTGTCCGTCATTCTCCTTAGCAATTATATCTATCTGGCATAAGACTAAACTGATTTTCTAAGACTTGTATCTCATGTTTCAACTTTCGTTTTACTACTTTCTCCCATAACATCATAGTATGACTTATGAGTTTGATCCAGTTCTGTAGTTTTTAAAATTTTGTATGCCTCCCTTATTCTTGTATATAGAGACTAATGTACTTTTTCTCTATTTATCCAACATCCTCTTAAATACTAAAATATCATTAAAATACTTGGTTAACAAACTGACGTCTTTTTCTCTTAAAATTTTTCACATTTCAATCAGAATAATAACTAGTCCGATTGCGCTTCCAATTTTCATTCTCTTAAGAGAAAATGTGTTTTACTTAATTTAGTTTTTTAGAGACTAATTTTTTTGTTATTTCTATTTAGCAACAAATTTGATGTTAAAATGTAAATCGAAAATATGATTATTACATGTTACTTCACAATTTTAATTATAGAGAAATATTAGAGGTTTAATACTTTTTATCAGTATTAGTTAATATTTTTAGCTAAATACTTTATTTTTATACCATTAAAATTAGTGTTTAAATTTTAAAATTTAGCATAATATTTATAATTTAGAATGTTGATTAAATATTGACAAAAAATAATAAAATTTATTAATAATATAGCATTACTCTTAGTTAAATATTCTTTCTCTTATAATGACAAGACTCCGTCATTATATTTTTATTTTACTAACAAACGCTTTCATTTATATTTCTAAAATAAAAATCTTAAATAATTAATTTATAATTTATATGATCAAACTAAAATTCTCTCTAACAATTTTCCAAACTACTCTTTCGTTTAAGTTGAATATATGATTACATTTCATTAACAAGTTTTCAAACTAGAAATTCTTGAAATCAACCATTTCTTTACCAATACTTTACTAACACCAAGATCTATCAATTTCTTTTTTTTTTTCTAACACAAAATTGTGAATTTGTAATATTTCCGTAGGATTCAAAACCTTCTTTTCTATGATTTATTAATTGGCTTGGCGCTGAGTTAGAACTTAAAGGAATCAGTTGCTTTGTGGAGAGAGCTATACACGGATGCTGCTTGTTTTGGGTAGTGATTAACTGATTATAACAAAGAAGTTTTCTGAAGAACCCCAACACTATTAGCTAGGGAGCTGATGGGTAAAACATGGAGATTAACTCTGGCTTTTGTACGAAGGATTATTGGATTAGGAATGGCCGGGGAGAAGCCGGAAAAAATAAATGCTCTAAATTAAAGTCCTTCCACACTTGAAAAGGAAGAATCCATCGTGCAAGCAATTAAAAATTTAAAATACCCTCCTCCACTAATGTAGCTAATAAGGTCTAACGCCATATTTAATTTGGGTTTAGGAAAGACCGTATTTATCCAAGTATAAATTTTGGTCACGGGATTTTACCTCAAAGTCACCGATCGATAGTATAATGCAAGTGCGGTTGTGGTTGAATAAGCCATAAATACATACATGATACATATCCTCCCAAAAGGAAAAGGTACTTTTTCACGCTTGCCGAACCAATTATCATGAAGGCCTATACTTGTCACATGAAGGCCATAAATATTTAATATGTACACAACAACGTAACTCTCTCTATAAAAGTGCATATAATGTCCTTATATCGCCATGTCAATTCAAAATTATTAGTCAGTCCATTAAGATGAAGCATTTTAGGGACACTATTTTGACATGCGCATGCATGTGGTTACTAAGTTTGAGTGATATATGCTTGTCTCAGCCGCGGTCGCCACAACAAGGACTCCAAGTGCCATGCTTCTTCATCTTTGGTGACTCATTGGTTGACAACGGAAACAACAATGGAATGCTAACCCTTGCCAGAGCCAATTACAGGCCTTATGGCATTGACTTCCCACAGGGTCCTACTGGCCGCTTTACCAATGGTCGAACTTATGTTGATGCTTTAGGTAAATTCATTTAATTTCCCATTCTATTTTATAAATCTTGCATCATGCTTATTAACTAGTGTATTTGTTATATCTAGATAATAATAGGTCGGTAATGCTGAAGGATATACTATCTAAAGTTATCTTATATAACATAATATTTATAATTTTATATACATAATATCTGTAATTACATATTTATTATCTCTAAAATTACATAATTATTCTAGTATTAATTAACAAATATTAAATAAAATAGCTTTGAATTGTTTAGATTAATTTTTTTATTGTCTTTCAAATATTATTATTATTATTGATAATGGATAATATGAGCAGCAGTAAACAAGAAAAGATTGAGATGATAAAGCATTCAAATAGTAGAAGGCAATCGTTATTTTCTACTATTTGTTTTACTTTTATTTATAACAATTTAATGTTCTCGTTTTTTAAACGTACGTCATGACTCATGAGTCATGAGTCTCGCACTGAATAAATAAATAAATAACTTTAATATAATATTGAATTCATAAAACTCTGTTACTTAGTATACTAGTAATCGGCTAAATCATAACAGAGTGAACAATCGCTAGAAGATAGGAAAAGTCTAAGGACAGCAATTTTATTAAATTCTGATCAACATGTAATTAACAAAAAAGTGAGTAATCTCATACTATTAAAATTATTATTAATGGCTATTTGATGACTATAAATTCGTTTAAGGGTTAACTAATAAATGCAATATTGGTATACGTGATCCGGTAATTGCAGCTCAACTTCTGGGTTTTCCAACATATATTCCACCATACACAAGAGCACGGGGATTGGATCTTTTAAGAGGAGCCAATTATGCATCTGGAGCAGCAGGCATCCGGGAGGAAACTGGAAGTAATCTGGTAATTAAGTATATACATACAGGATACATATGAGAAATCCTTGTATGGTTCTGGAATACAATTTATGCATTTCTCAAAACCAACGACAACCACTCATCTTTAATTTTCATAACAATTCTAAATGAGCAGGGGGCTCATACATCAATGAATGAGCAAGTCTCTAACTTTGGAGAAACAGTGCAGCAGTTGAGGAGGTACTTTAGAGGAGACAACGATGCCCTTAACAGCTACCTTGGCAAGTGTTTGTTCTTTTCAGGGATGGGAAGCAACGATTACCTCAATAACTATTTCATGCCAGATTTTTATTCCACCAGCTCTGATTACACTGCCAGAGCATTTGCAACTATCCTTCTTCAACAGTACGGTCGCCAACTAGCTGTAAGACTTTTGCTTCTGCTCGACATTCAAATTGAATGGAACACTCTCTCAAAAGAAAATAGTCTACAAACACAATATTTAAGACAAAAAGAATAAAAAAGTGATTGTTACAACTAGGTATGATATGATATGTCACGTTTCATTCTATTGTTTTGCAGCAATTGTATTCGCTAGGTGCAAGGAAAGTGATTGTTACAGCAGTTGGCCAAATCGGGTGCATACCATATCAATTGGCCCGTTTCCATGGGAATAACAGCAGATGCAACGAAAAAATCAACAGTGCCATACAATTGTTCAACTCAGGTCTTAAGAGAATGGTTCAGAATATTAATGGAGGGCAGCTTCCTGGAGCAAAGTTTGTATATCTGGATTTTTATGAAAGCAGCCAAGATCTATCTTTAAATGGAACGTCCCTTGGTAAAACTAAAGTTGTTTTATATATTTAATTCGACACATATCTTGTACATTGTAATAATCACCGAAAAGCACATACAGGATTTGATGTGGTGGACAAGGGGTGCTGTGGGGTTGGAAAGAACAATGGACAGATTACTTGCCTTCCTCTTCAACAGCCATGCCAAGATCGACACAAGTACTTGTTCTGGGATGCATTCCACCCAACTGAACTCGCCAACATCTTACTAGCCAAGGCAACCTACACCTCACAATCATACACTTATCCCATTAACATTCAACAATTGGCAGCGCTCTAAGAGAGAGCCATTCTACTTTTTACGCATGTTTGACGTTGTTTATGTGTCACTGCAATTTGCTGATGTTGTTCTTGTTCCTTAATTACGTGGATGATGATAATATAATAATAAATTTCCTTAGTTGATTCATAGCAGCTGATTTGTTCGATTAGACTAGTACTACTAAATTCATACAAGACAGTTGGTTGTGATTGAATTGAGTAAATAGCAGTACACCACAACGATTGTCTGAACGGTCAACTACTGGATTGAATTCATAGTTCCCATTAAAAGCTATCATCCCCATGAGAGCGTTCACTGCTTCTGTTGTCTGGAATGGAAGACATGTGATTTGGCCTCTGTTCCTTCCTATGCCGCAGCAACCTCTGTTTACAACAGTAAAACCTACACGCAGAGAGTAAAAAGTTTAAAAGACGTAGTCCTTTGATCGCCATCAATTATATCATTATCATGATCTAGCATGAAGAAGGATATTCTGGAATATGTTGGCAACATCAACGAATACAAATCTGGCAGCAGGTAGATTGTTGTTGAGATTGCTCAACACGGTCTTAACATTCGAATTGAAAGGTTGCACCAGCAAGTTCACTTCTTCAGAGCATCTTCCGCTCGCACTTTGAGCCAATATGCTCGGAATACATCCCATTAGGCCTTGTCCGGCAATAACAATTTTTCTGGCTCCAAGATTGTAAAGCCTCCGCAACACCAGTAAATAAAAAATGAAAAGAATTACGAACTTGTTACGTACAGTGAGCTGCGTGTTATATGTTTGGGCTAAGAGATGAGCGTACTCCTCAGCATTGTACTGATTTCTGGTTGGGTAGTTAGGCATAAGGTGGTTGTTTAAGTAGTCATTGCTGCCCATGCCAACAAAGAACCATAGCATCAGCTCCAAGATTGGCAGTTATTTGATTCAGCGTGTTCTCCAAGTTTCCAATTTGGTCATCCTGCTCATGTATCCTCATAATTTAGACTGTTGGAGCTGATTGAATATAATAATTAATGATAGACAGATGGTTACTACGCACAAAGTTTCTGCCTGTGGCATCAAGGATTCCGGCAGCAGCTGAGGCATAGTTTACTCCGTGAAGCACTTTATCCCCTGAGGCTTCTGAGTAGGCAGGAGTCAATGGAAGTCCCAATAGTTCCGCTGCATTTCAATCATCATATACAGTTCAAAGTCAAATCAGGGTCAAAGAAAAATTAATCATGAATTCAATTTCTCTATTGGCTGGCTGCTTTAGTTGAAATGATTATGTCAAGATCGACATTCCACAGTCAGTCATCAAGTGTGCAATCTGATTCTTGTGGCAAACTCACACACCAAAAGAATACTACTGCAATCCTCTCTGAAAAATAAAACCCTCATTCACTCGATTCTGTACAACCAAGTTCTTTTCTGCTTATGAAGCTATCCTTGAATAGGCAGTCTTATTAAGTATTACACCCAAACACACATATATACTGTACATTACTTGCACCCATTTGACACATAATCTTAAGTTACATAGCGTTACATGACTATTTTAATTCCTTATGTGATTATTTAATGACTTCTGAATTCTGATTATGACTATTTATGTATAGTTAAAGTTCCTGAATCTACTCTTCCATGGTGTAACCATTGGAGAAGCGACCAGTAGGGCCTCCGTTGAAGTCAATGCCATAAGGGCAATAGACTAATAGTTAGCCTTAGCAAAGGAAGGCAGATTGTTGTTGTTGCCATTGTCTATCAGAGAGTCACCAAATATGAGCATGGCTGGCACCATTTCTCTCGCACCACCTCCATTGTGTTGTTTCTTGTTCTTTTACATTCTTTTTCCATTTATAGTCAAATATCAGTTGGCATCAGATCCTATAGGTTCTAATTTCTAATTATGTTAGGAAAGAGTGTAATGTAATCAAAACTAGAATAAATGTCTAGAAGAATGGTAGGTACATCCTACTAGTATTAATAAATGCATGGTGCATTTGGCAATGTTGAAAGCAACTCGTCTGGAGCGAAATACAGTATTCTCTTGTATTTCAGGATTGAGTGCTATCTTAGTATATCTTAGGACAATTCTTAAGATATATATAGTGAGTTGAGCGTAACCACCGGTTAAGGTGCTTCTGCGCGATAATCTGGAACCTCTGGTTGGAAAGGAATAGGCGAATCTTTCAGCACACAAGCAAAGGAGTTGAAGAAATTATTAACATGTCTTCGATTAGTGCTAACGAGTGGAGCGGTGGAGATCCCTTTAGTTGTTGATGGCTATGCCGAAGATGACAAGGGGATGTCTTTCGTTATTGTTTGTATTTTGTTTTATTTGTTTGTTTTTAGTTTGGCCGACTTGGTTGCTCCACTACTATTGTGTTAAGCTGTTTGCTTTCAAAAAAAAAATTTTATTTTCTTTTTCATTTTCCGTATGACATCAATAATATATATAAATTTTAAAAATAACAAATGTTAAAAACTAACATTTTTCTTTTATATTTGTCTTGCATTACCAACACTAACCAATTTTCTAATTTTTCATTAAAGATATTGGTTATTTAATATTTCTCTTTCACTAACCAAATGTTTTAAAAGTTTTAAATGTACTAAACTTGATATCTTTTAATCATTTCCTTTCCTTTTTTATTATTGATACTGACATTTACTGCATACTTATATCATATAAACCCAGCATCTTGCTAATTCTTAACCATTGACATTTTTATTATTGTTATTCTTATTTATTCATGAGTTGTGTTATTTAATCTCTGTCCTCATCTGGGAAGCTCCCACTTTAAGGCACACCCCACTCTCTTGGAGGTTCACCCTTTCCTAGTTTTCCTCTTCATCCATGCACATATTAATATTATCTCACACTCTTAGTGACTTGATTGAGCGTCGTCAGAGTATCGTTTTAGAATGTACAAATTACCTTGTTAGATCACCACTCTTGGCTACCAGATAACCTCCATCAACAATACAGAACATCAAAGCACTAGTAGTGTACTAGTGTACGACTATGTAAAAGAAATAAGACATTCATCTAACCCCCAACAACGTGGAATATAATTGTTTTTTCTCAAGATACAAACACTTATTGTGCAATTCTTATTATATAATCATAGAATAAGCCTACTTATAAAGAAATTTACTACCCACTCTTGCTTTTCATTGTTATTATCCCCTCAATAATGGGATAACTAAGAACTAATATATAGCTAAGTAGGAAAAGTTGACCGAACATGTCCTCAAAATCTTTGACATTGAGTAGTCTCCATAATCCCCCAAAGAAACAGACAATGTTCACTATAAGAAGCACAACCAATGGAGACATGAATAGTGCTGCGCCTTGGAAATCAAACTTGCCCTGCTCATATTTCTTAAGCTTCTCTTTGTCAATGGCCTTGTTTGACAAGCTAAATTTCACCTTGTTTAATCCTAACCATTTCTTGGTTCCATCTATTAGTGCAAATAAGCTGCCAGTAACCGACTTTAGAATCCAAATTCTTTGTTCATCCCACCACATTGCCACAGAGCCATCTCCAGAAAGGACCTCAATCAGATGTTGAATTTGGGTGGATACATGAATCGTTGCAAACACTACGAACCATGGATCTGTAACCTGTACCACAAAAAAGAAACCAGAACATGCATGTAACTTCAAGTCATTGAGATTATTTAATGGCCATCAAGGAAAAAAATTGTTCCATTTAACTTATCATGTCACCACTTAAGATTTCTTTCTGCAAAACCAAAAGTAGGCAAATTTTAAATTTAACTAGACCCAAAAAAAAAAAATAAAAGAGAAAAGAAATTAATAAAAACTAGCAGTGAGTAGGCACTTTACCTTTGGAAATAGGGGAATTCCTTTGAAGAAGCATACTTGAGGAACAATGCCGTAAAGGATGAATGCAACAGCATACATGGATGACATGGTCATGAAGCAATAAGTGAAGGTATGAATGATGGACATTCTGGAAATGCCGTAAGTGAAAGGGCTGTATTTGGACACTCCGAGCAAGCAAAGTTCAGAGAGCCACTTCACCAACTGAAGCATACCTTCCTTTATGTCAGTTGGGGCACATCCCAAGAAACACGGCCTTTTTGGGTACAGATAAGCCGATTTCCATCCTCTGCAGTGCAGCAGATACCCAGTTATTGTACTCTCCAACAAGATCCCGTACGAGAATCCCACCTCTGTACCCCATTTTGTGTTTGTCTCATAGGAACAGGAGGCAACCACTTGAGCTTCTTGTAAAATTGCATCTCTTGGAACATTCTTTTTGGGATTTTGCTGCCCTCGAATGACCTTGAGCGATTCTATGTACATGCTAGATTTTCCGAAGTAGCTTTCGGCATCCAGCAGATACTCATCTGTCATTATTGATCAATACAATCTCATTTCACCGTCTTATTATAGTAAAGAATTTTTGGATTGCACCACATTAATATTTGTATGTACCTTTTTGGTTTGGACTTCCAAACAATAATGCACTTCTGTACAAGTAATTGCCGCTACCAGAAAGACCTGGTCCCCTGAGTCCATCCATGCCTTGCCACATTGTCTTCAAGAATTCACCATATTTCATCACAATCAGAGAGATGATAGAAAATAAAGAGAAAATCATCAATTTAGTCCCAAAAATTATGGTGTTGAAAAAAAAAAAAAAACATCCTTTGACAATATAAACAACTAACGATTAACAAAATGTCCTCCTTGCTTCTTAAATTTTGGGATATATTTTGTGAGATACTATCGTGTATTGATAGTTGATACCACGCAGACATGCGAATTTGAAATTCTAACAAGAGAATAAGACATGACATATAAATAAAATATAAAATATTTTTATATAAACTTGTAATGATGTTTTAATATTTTATTGATATTAAAATATAAATTAATTTTTAAATTATTTTAATAATTATTAATAGATACTATTTTTAAATATATTTTAAAAATATATATTATAAGAATATATATTAAGAATAAGATTGGATAAATGATAGTACTTAAGTATGTCTAAACGTGTTCGAAAATTTTTTTTTATTTTTATTAAGACGCGTGTTGATTATTGACATATCTGATATGTGTTCGACCTGCGAATACGACAAGAAAATGTCCACATATCTAACTTGATATTATTTATCTTCGGAGGCTAAGTTGTTAATGTTACGGTCTTTCGTATAACAAAAAAATAAGTAAATAATAAAAGATGGGCTTAGCTTGGTTTACCTTAAAAGCAGTCCTGGATTGGTTATCATAAATGTCTTTCTTGCTAAGGTTGTGGAACATTTGAGGGAACTGGACAAATGCAGTATATTTAGAAGTTTCGGTATCAAGAAAGAAGCACATAGCTTGTTTGGCAGAGGACGGATCGTTGCAATACATATCACAATCCACTACAAGAACATAAGGGCCATTGCTAATTAGACCTGAGACTCTGAGCTGCAGCACCACACAAGCAATCATTAGAATCTCAAAAAAGATAAGGATAAAGTATTAAATTGATTTTTTATGTTTAGGCGTAATTCTGTTTTGATATTTAATGTTTAAAATGTTCTATTTGAATTAAAAAATTATTTAGTTTTAACGTAGTTTTACTCTGAGTTCGAAATTAAATAATTAATAAAATGTCTTAAGTGACAGTAGTACAAGAATAAAGTTGATAATTTAGAGAATAAGTACAAGTTCTAGAAGTACAAAATCAACAATAGATATATCAATACATTTATTTATTATTCTCTTTAGTTTTATAGAAAATATTTCATTTAAATTGTAAAGAAAATGATAAATAAATGTATTTAATGCATTCACTGTTGATTTTATGCCTCTAAAATTTGTATTTATTCTTTAAATTATCAATATTGTTCTTATATTACTGTTACATAGGACATTTTATTAATTATTTAACTGATCTCACAATAAAATTACATTGAAGCTAAATAATTTTTTTTTAAATTCAAATAGAATACTTTAAAAAAAATAAATAAAAAACATGGATCGAATCTTTTGAGACCGGCACATGCATACCAATGTATTGAGAGCTCCTCCTTTGAATTTATGAGGAAGAGATGGCCTCCTTTCACGAGACACATAAACAACAAGCGGTGTTTCTGGCTGTTCATTTATAATCTGAAAATCGAGAAATGTCATCATGATTAATAAGATTGATCTTGTAATAATTTTTAAATATATGAATTTATTAAATAAATTTTTATTTATCTAAATATTTTTTTTGTGAATGTTACGGTGTCTAAAAAGTTATGTTTATTTATTAAAAATAGTTAAAATTCAATATTTAATTTAAAAGATATAAAAATAAATCATTTAAGAAAAACAAAATTTATTATAAAAGTTAAGTTAGACAAAATTTAAGTACCAACTCATAATTAGCCATATTTTTCTATGTTGAAATAAAGTCAATATGCAACTTCATTATTTCCAAGTCTTCAATATTTAAAAATAATAAAAGTTGGAAAAAAAAAACAGTAAAAAACAAATTTTAAAAAATGATTTCATTTCATTCTTATCCTATGTATAGAGAAGAAGATTCTTATTATTTTAACAACATTTTATTATAATAATAATTAATTTTGTAATTAGTGGATCCTACCATTTCAAAAGCAAAATCCAACAAAATAGATAGAGTTATGTTAAATAGTTGAACACCAAGTACTTTCTATACTCAAAAGTAAAAATTTCCAATTTTAAGCTCCTAATCTCTTGCTTAGAAGGTTACTTCAGTAACCAAATATAGTTGTTACGTTCTGTTCTGTTTTTTGCTCCCTAATTCGACGACCAAAAAATAGTTAATAAAAAATAGTTAATGTGTTACTGTATATACAAAATAAAATTTAAACTTCTATCGTTTATTTGAACAGAGTAATAAACTAATACTATACCAACTTAAATGAGTTTATTTTAAAATATTTTATATTAAAATAGAATTTCTATTTAGAATACTCTTTTTTATTTTTTCATCATTTATCTTAAAGTACTCCTAAATATGATTATTTAATTCATACCTCGATATGAGATGATCTATTCGTCACAATTTGACAATTTTTAGAGTCTGAACTGAATTTTTCAATTTTTTTTTGCATTTTTTCATATTTAGCCTGCAAAATAAACAAAAAGTATTAGATATCAAATAAAAAATATATTAATTTTGCATTTTTTATATTTATCCCGTAAAATAATCCAAAAAAAATTCAAATATCAAATAAAGAAAAATATAATATCCTAAAAGGATAGGTTAATAAACTCTTTCTCAACTTAAAAATTCTAAGTTATAGAATTTTCATTGACACTTAATATTTTTCTTGTATCAATAAGATAAATTATAAATATTTGTTTAACTACGTGGTGGAAATTAAAATAAAAAAAAATTGTGCATTATTATGTTAATATATTGACTGATGAGCACTATTGAGTACTGATGTAAAAGTTGTTGCCCTTGGGTCTAGCTCTTGTATAAGTTACCTTAATGTCATTGTGCTCTGTCATGAACTCGTGAGAACGAAGGAGATGGTCATCCTCCCCCATAGGAGAAAAGAAAACTTTGGGGCACCTTGACTTAATCCCATATTTTTTGCAGAACGGAAGCCAGTAAGACCGGGCAAATTCACAAGCCTCCTTAATGCCATATAGAGTTACTGGACATCCACCGTCATCGGACAGATACACTGCAAGTTTATTGCTGGGATAATCCATGGCAATAGCTGAGATCACAGTCTCCATCACCTCTACAGTTGGCTCCTTTTCAGGATCGAGCGTACACACAAAGATGTCAAGACCAGGCAAATTCTCATCCTTAGGCAATTTCTCTGTCATCACTGACCTTGACACAGGGTGCCACCGGAATGCTTGGTTAAAGAACCACAACACACCAAGAATTAGTTCAGCTACGGTGATGAGAATCCATGGTAGAGTAGTAATATTGTTTTGGAAAATTCGGGTAAATCGATAGTAAAAGATGAGTAGTACAGCCACCAAATGAAACAGAATGTGAAGTCTACTCAGAGGTAAACATGATTGGACAGTCTCAGTATGCAATGTGAAGGTAGCCATGTATGCCTCTTTTGTTAGTCTTTACTTTGAGTCCAATAATCTATTACAGTCTTATTCAGATATAAATAAGCAAATAAGGCGAATGATCAAAAGAGCAAACTTACATTAGAAAACAGTACTCCTTCCGCAAACCGCGAGGAGCACGTTATGTTATTTAAAAATAACTCGTGGAAAGCATTATGCGTGAGTAGTCTTTTTTTTAATTGAATCTTTTGTAGAGTTGAATCAGCAAGAAAATAGTAAAAAATTATTATTTTTCATAAAATGTCAAATATAATAATTTATATATTTAGTTTAAATTTTTTATTTGAAATATTTTAATAATTATTTCAACCTAAGGTTTTAAGAATGAAAAAGTTTTTTAAGTATACTTTTAAAAAACTACATCAAAATCAATGTTTATTTGTGTAAGATACAACTCTGGTATTTTTAGTGTTTTTGTCAAACTAATACTATCTTTTGATGATTTGTTAAGGGATTTTTAAATTTTAGGAAATGTAATTGAATTGTCAAAATAAAATTTATTTTCTAAAGACAAAAAAATATATTTAGTTAGATTTATTTTCAGAATTCTTTTTCAATATAAAAAACTAATATTTGATATTAAATAATAAAAATATTTTAATTTTGTTGATCCACTATAAATAATTTTATAAATTAACCAGCTTTATTGTAACGAATTAATTAAAAAAATGTTTTAAAATGATAATTATTGTGACCGGTTAAATTTTATATTTACACATAAAATGATATATTATTATTTTAAAGTAATTGATGTATACAAGAGGTTAGAGGCAAAGTCATGGCGGAGTTTTATTGGGCACTCAAATATTTTATAAAATAATTAGTAGTAATGTATATGATATTTTTTGTCCAATTGATTAATTAATTTTTGTTTTTTAACTCAACTATATATATGAACATCTAGGTTCAAATCTATTCACGTTACGTTGTATTTTATTTTTGAAAAACATTCTCAAAACAATGAAATGATATTTAGACATACGTTAATAATTCAAATTTTTTTTTATAAAAATATGGTAATACTAAATTTAAAAATAATCAACTTAATAAGTAAAAATATTTTATTTTATAAATTATACATAATAAAAGATATTAAACTACTCTTATATTTCTTTTATATTATAGAAGATGGAAAATATATAATAAAAGACATTTTAAAAAAATAATTTGAACATTAAATTCTTCTCAAGTATAAATTAAATAAATAAAAACATAATTTTTTTTTCTTGTCTATTGCATCGATGATTGAAATCAATCTCTTCTTTAGTTCCATAATTATTTCCTGTCCAAATGGAACGCTAAAGTTTTGAGACTTGGTAATTTTTTTTTTATATATTTAATCTAATATTATTTTATTTTTTATAATTCTTTTGATTAAATTTTTTTTAGATAAAGATATTTAAACATTCAATATTATTGTAATTTTTAATATTTATTATTCTAACAATAATTTTTTTAAATATTTTTTAGTTCATATATTTTAATTTTCCTATAACTGTAATAATGAAAAATAAAAAATATAATTTAAAAAAAACTAATATTCAAAAATAATAAAATATAACTTCAACAATAGTTATATTTATAATTTTTTATTGATAAAATTATTTATTTATTTTTATATTTGTAAAAATTTTTAAAATATTTATATTTTTAAATTTTATTTAATATAAATGTTATGTAATTTTTTTGTAAAAGTTTTTTTCTTCTCAAAATTTTTCTTCAAGTTCCATCACTGAATAAAGTTTATGAAAATATTTAAACGAAGAAGAATAAAAAAACAGTAATAGACTCAGAAAATTTATATAGGGGAGATATTTATAAGAAGAATGAATAAGTTTTATTTAACTATATTATTTAGACATTTAGAACTATAAGTATACTAATTTAAACTATAAAATGATATGTATTCATCAATTTACACATGAATTTTGCCTTTTATATTAGTAGTTAAATTTTAATATATACGTACCATATGGCTATTTAAAATAATAATTATCAAATTTAAAGTTACATTAATTTTTTCAAAATTTTTAAATATGAGTAAAGTATCGTTTTTGTCCTCAACGTTTGGGAAAAGTTTCGAAGTTGTCCCTAACGTTTGAATCGTCTTATTTAAGTTCCTAACGTTTTAAAATTGACTCAATTTTGTCCTGCCGTTAGGAATCTATTAACAGAATTGATGGCGGGACAAAATTGAGACGATTTTGAAACGTTAGGGACTTAAATAGAATGAACACGTTGTGGACACATTTATCCTTCCAGCCATCAGCGTGTAGCGTCGTTAAATGATTGAAGTGTAATTATGTCGAGTGTGTGAATTTTCAGGTGTATTTTTGTCCCTTCTTCCTTAAAAAAATAAGGAAAAGTATAGGATACCAACATATTATTTGCCAACTTATTACCAATAATAATTAATTATTATATTTTAAACACATGTATAAAGAGACATATCCAGAAAATATATCTATAAAGACACTTCTATTAAACACAGTCATAAAAAAGACATTTTTATTAGACACATCCACGAAGACACTTCCATTAAATATAGTTATAAATAAGAGTTGGTAGAAGTTGGCAGAAATGCTGTTGGTAACGTAGCGGGACCGAAAAAATAAACACGAAAAATACTGTGTCCGCCGGAGTGTATAAATGATATACACGCGTGACTCATTAAATGATTGAAATGTAATCGTATCCAACATGTAAACTTTCAGGTGCACTTTTGTCCCTTCTTTCTACTTATATATTTGGAAATAAATCATACCTATTGTTGTCTTTCAAAAGTCCACTAATTATTTATATATTTCAAAATTGGTCCCAAGAAGAGTATCCTATATTACAAGTTGATCCTCAAGTGTCACAACCTAGGTGGAAGAAAAGTTAATAAAATTGAGTTAGTGTTGTGATAAGAATTACGATGTGGATGTCCATTTATTATGGGCGACTCACACATTCTCAAAACTGATTACATTAAAAAAGTTTAAAAGTGTAAACATTTCACCTCTATAAATAGTGAAATGTAATTGTACATTCGTACACAACAACAACATAAATAAAAGCACTTCTATCTCTTTTCTTAAAAAAAAAAGAGTACAGTCTCCCCCTCATGTCGACATCATTTAATATCTCGAAATCGACGCATTCCAACCTGATGTACCAATCTTTTAAAAGAGGATTCTGGGAGTGACTTTGTAAATAAATCTGCCAGATTGTCACTTGAGCGGATCTATTAGACATCAATTTTATCCCTTGATTTTGAAGATCATGAGTGAAAAAAAATTGGGAGAAATATGTTTTATTCTATCACCTTTGATGTATCCACTCTTAAGTTGAGCAATGCATGTTGTATTATCTTCAAACAGGACAGTTGGAGCTATCTTTTGATCAATCAGTCCGCATGATGACAGAACATATTGGATCAAAATTCTGAGCTAAAATCACTCGCGACTAATTTCATGTATCGCTAGTATTTCAGCATGATTAGAGGATGTTTCCGCAATCATCTGTTTTGTGGACCTCCATGATATAGTTGTACCACCATATGTAAACAGGTATCCTATTTGAGATCTCCCTTTGTGTGGATCATACAAGTATTCTGCATCTGCATATCCAACTAGCTGTGACTTGGATCCATAGGGATAAAACAATCCCATATCAACCGTTCCATGAAGATATCGAAATATATGTTTGATTCCATTCCAATGTCTTCTGGTTGGAGAGGAACTATATCTTGCTAGTAAATTCACAGCAAATGATATATCGGGTCTTGTATTATTAGCAAAATACATTAGTACTCTAATGGCACTAAGATATGGAACTTCAGAACCAAGGATATCTTCATTTTCTTCCTTAGGATGGAATTGATCCTTTTCCACATCCAAAGATCTTACGATCATTGGGGTACTTAATGAATGTGACTTATCCATATAAAATCTCTTCAAGATCTTTTCTGTGTATGTTTTTTGATGAATAAAGATCCCATTTTTTGTATGCTCGATCTGCAGGCCGAGACAAAATTTAGTCTTTCCAAGATTTTTCATCTCAAACTCTTCTTTTAGAGTTTTTATAATTGTTGGAATCTCTTTAGAAGTTTCAATGATATTTAAATCATCAACGTACACAGTAATTATAATGAATCCAGATGCAGATTTCTTTATGAAAACACACGGGCAGATATCATTATTCTTGAATCCGTTTTTGGCCAGATACTCAGTAAGACTATTATACCACATTCGTCCATATTGCTTTAGACCATATAAAGATCTTTGCAATTTAACTGAGTATAATCCCTGTGAATATTTATTGAATGGTTTAGATATCTTTAGCCCTTGAGGGACTTTCATATAGATATCACGATCTAATGAACCGTATAAGTAGGTTGTCACCACATCCATTAAATGCATATGCAGTGTTTATGATATGCAGGTAAATTGACCAAATAACGCAATGTTATTGCATCCACTACAGGGGAATACGTTTCTTCAAAATCTATACCGGGCCTTTGTGAAAAACCTTGTGCCACAAGTCGAGCTTTGTAGCGTACAACTTCATTTTTCTCATTTTGTTTTCTCACAAATACCCATCAGTATCCAACAGGTTTTACATGTTCTGGTGTACAGACTACAAGTCCAAAGACTTCACGTTTTGCAAGTGAGTCTAACTCAGCCTTCATGGCTTCTTCCCATTTTGACCAATCATTTCTTTGTCGACATTCTTCGACTGATCTTGGCTCAAGATCCTTACTTTCATACACGATATTTAATGCCATATTATATGCAAATATTTCATTGATAGTTGTCTTATTTTGGTCCCATTTCTCTCCTGTAAAAACATAATTTATCGAGATCTCGTCATTTTCACAATTTTCAGGTACCTAAACGTCTTCTAGCGTTAAAACTATATCTGAATTTTGGACAACTGTAGGTGTGTTTACTATGTCTTTTTCAACAGGAATAGTATTTACCTCTTTTCTCTTTCGAGAATTTTTGTCTTTGGAACCAACAGGCCTGCCACGCTTCTGGCGTGTATTTGCTTCGGTGGCAATTTGACCGACTGGGACATCAATTCGAATTGGGACATTTTCCACTGGTATATAAGATTTGGTTATCCTCTTTGTATCGAAAAATGCATCAGGCAATTCATTTGCTATTCTTTGCAAATGTATAATCTTTTGAACTTCTAGTTCACATTGCCCTGATCGAGGATCTAAATGCATCAACGACAATGCATTCCAATTAAGTTCCTTTTCAGGAAGCTTATTCTCTCCCCCTAATGTTGGAAATTTTGATTCATCAAAATGACAATCTGCAAATCTGGCTTTAAATACATCTCCAATTTGTATCTCAAGATACCTCACTATAGAGGGAGAATCGTATCCAACATATATCCCTAATTTTTTTG
Organism: Arachis ipaensis; assembly: GCF_059453495.1. Classification (NCBI taxonomy): domain Eukaryota; kingdom Viridiplantae; phylum Streptophyta; class Magnoliopsida; order Fabales; family Fabaceae; genus Arachis; species Arachis ipaensis. Next base: position 116,444 of record NC_142444.1, on the reverse strand, counting down.
GGGTCCCATTTTGGTGCGATTAGGTGGTGCAATAGGAACATATATCACACACCCAAATATTCTTAAATGGAAAATATTTGGCTGCTGGCCAAAAGCTAATTGCATAGGAGAGAACTGATGGTAACTCATTGGCCTCAAACGAATAAGTGCTGCGGCATGTAAAATAGCCCAAACTGAGATTGGGAGATTAGTTCTCATTAGTAAGGGTCTAGCAATTAATTGGAGGCATTTAATTAGTAATTCTGCTAACTCATTTTGTGTGTGAACATGAGTTACTGAATGTTCAACACTTATTCCATTAGCCATACAATAAGCATCAAAAGCTTGGGAAGTAAATTCACCAGCATTATCCAGACGAATTGCTTTGATTGGATTTTCTAGAAACTGTGCTCTTAATCGAATAATTTGAGCAAGTAATCTCGCAAATGCCAGGTTGCGAGAAGATAATAAGCACACATGTGACCATCTCAAAGATACGTCTATTAGGACCATAAAATATCTAAAAGATCCACATGATGGATGAATAGGTCCACATATATTGCCTTGAATCCTTTCTAAGAATTCAGGGGACTCAAATCCAATCTTTACTGGTGATGGCCTTAAAATTAACTTCCCTTGAGAACATGTAGCACAACAAAATTCACTAGATTTAAGAATCTTCTGGTTTTTTAGTGAATGTCCATGGGAGTTTTCAATAATTCTCTGCATCATGGTTGTTTTCGAATGACCCAATCGATCGTTCCAAGTTATGAATTCATTTGAGTTAGTAAACTTCTGGTTTACAATGGCATGTGATTCAATTGCACTAATCTTGGTATAATATAACCCAGATTGAGAGTGTGGGTAACTTTTCTAATATAATCTTCTTATTTGAATCATGAGTTGTGATACATAAGTACTCATGATTTTCTTCATTGATTGTCTCAATATGATATCCATTTCAGTGAATATCTTTGAAACTCAATAAGTTTCTTAGAGACTTAGTAGACAATAGTATATTATTTATTATAAAATTTATTTCTTCGGGAAACAAAGTTATAGCTCCTCCAGAGCCTTCTATCGCATTGCCTAAGCCAATAATAGTATCAACATATTCTTCTTTTGGCACAAGATGGGTAAAATATATATTACTTTTGAGAATGGTGTGCGAACTTGCACTATCCACAAGGCAAACATCTTCACTATATGTCCTTGTCATTCTCTTCAAAGACAAATAATAATAAGATAAGTAGAAATATTTACGCAGTAAAATCATTTTCTTGTTTGAAAATATTTTTCTAAGAAGTATATTAAAAATTTTATTATTATTATCTTGGCACATTCAGTCATTTTAAAATTCATAAATATCATATTTGAAATTCAGATGCATAAACAATAAAACTTAACAAGAAGTTTTTTATATTATTTATTTACATGAATACTTAACAAACATACATATTAAACTATTCCATCATTGATCAAATGACCAATATTTTTTTCAGGATCCTCAAAGAAATCAGATACATCATAATGAGTGGTGGAATTTTCAACAGCATCATTTGAAACGAAATTCGTTTCCTTTCCTTTGTCATCCTTTTTCAAAGATGCTTGATAAAGATCGACTAGGTGCCTTAGGGTACGACAGGTACGCGACCAATGGTACTTTCCACCACAACGGAAATATTTATCTTCTGTTGATTTATTTTGCCCAGTGTTTCTTTCTTTATCCCACTTCTGGTGAGATCCTTTCTTATGAACATAATTCTTATTCCTTCCATAATTTTTCTTACTACCAAAACCTTGCCACTTAGGAACGTATGAAAGAGGGAGGAAAGGGATAATTGATATCCAACAGATCCGATCAAGTGATAATCTGACAGATTTATTTACAAAGTCACTCCTAAAATCCTCCTTTAAAAAATTGGTACATCATATTGGGATGCGTCGATTTCAAGATGTTAGATGATGTCGACAAGAGGGGGAGACTGTACTCTTTTTTTCTTGAATAGGTTTTTTTCTATTGGATTTTTCTTGACAAGGTTTTTAATGAGGTAGTCCCCATCACAAAGGATAGTGTACTCTTTTTTCCTTGGTCAGGTTTTTTTCTATTGGGTTTTTCTTGACAAGATTTTTAACGAAGCAGTTCCCATCACAAAGGATATTGTACTCTTTTTCCTTCACTAAAGTTTTTTTCCATTGAATTTTTCTTTAGTAAGGTTTTAACGAGGCATAATCCTGAATGGTCATCTAAGGGGGAGTGTTGTGATAAGGATTATGATGTGGATGCCCATTCATTATGGGCGGCTCACACATTCTCAAAACTGATTACATTAAAGAGGTTTGAAAGTGTAAACATTTCACCTCTATAAATAGTAAAATGTAATTGTACATTCGTACACAGCAACAACATAAATAAAAGCACTTCTCTCTTTTCTTTCTATATTCTACTAATACAATATCAATATATCATAATAATATTGGTAAATATTAATATTAGTGTCTTCTATTTATACTTTGTTATTTTTATTTTATTATATCTTCCTCATTTATTTATTTCACAACAGTTAAGATATACTTTTGAGTAATATCTCAAATATTTAAAATTTGTGCTATTAGACAATTTTTTCCTCAGGAAAATTAATTAGGAATTTGGCCCTAACCCTCTTTATTATAAGTTAAGTCTGTTTTAAAAAAGGAATATTGTTGAAATTAGGATATCGTCTTCAACTTCTTGCTCTTTGTGCAAGGGTGAGTTGCACCTTCGTCGCACATCTTCGTTGTAGGTAATGGAAAGCGGAGGTAGCATGTCGACTCCAACCCGGCGATGAGGTGGGCAACTTCTAGTGAGGAGATGAGTGTTGGTCGCATGACTTGCTTCACGAGGGGTCGAGTAAAAAAAGGAGAACACCCTAAGTGCAAGTGCAGGACGTATGCTATAATCTGCAGGTCTCACACACTGAAAAACTCGAATAGCCTGTTCTTTAGATATTCACTTCAAGGTATTATTAGTATTTTGGATTGTTGAAGCAATGACATCATTAAAAATGGTAATGATTTTTATGTTATTGTAAATGCAGGAAAAACAAGATCATTGCATTCGACTGATTTTATGAGATATTTGGTTATAGGATGGACAGTGTAGTGAAAGGGGGAGAAGAAATTACTCTAGACTTCAATCATGGATTAGAAGAGAAAGTGAAGCAACTGAAGAAACAGTTGTTGGAGAAGGTTGAAGAGAATCCAATTGTGAAGAGACATGGATGTCTTAGTATTAGCTGTTGTGTTTTGTATGTTTGTGGTTGTTTAGGCATCTCTTTTTGTGCAAATTTTAGTGTAACAAATGGAGGTGAACATCATTAAAAATAGTTAGTATATATTCAAACCACCGCAGCTTCTAATAATATATATCCAGATACAAACTTAACATAATATTTTGGTAGAGTATTGAAATAAAGTGGCTAAGCTTAGTAGCCATAAAAATTATCAAAGGTCTACATTTTTCAACACACAAAAATATAAAGGTAAAAAAAAAAACTAAATCCAAAAGAAGGTCTGTTTCCTTCACAATAACAAACATGTTCTTAAAAAATAATCCAAAAGCATCAAAATAAAACAGACTAATTTAAGAAAGGTTCATTTCTTCTTAGATAGATTCAGTCCTGGTATTGGAATGAACTTAAACATCGTAGAAGTTGTACCACTGCTAGCAATTGCCATAATGCCGGCCACTACATTTTTCTGTGGTTTAGGCCTAATTATTCTTTGCTTTGGATGTCTAAAAGACTGCTGAGCTAGTCCTTCCTGATTACTTTGAAACCAGCTAGCCACATTCTGTAAATGGAAATACAAGATTCATGAGTGTAAGTTATATAAAATCATAACATATACAACCAACCCTATAAAAAATTTTTAGACCATCACATTGGACAGTACATTTGCTGTTGTTGTGGTTGGAACACTTTAGTTTTGACTGCTAGTAGGTCCTAATGCATCAATTTATTGTTACACAAAAACTCAATGGGATGAAACTTTTTATTTGTAATAAATCATATAATTTAGTGTGTAAAAAAGAATATTATAATCTAGATACATCCGTAAATAAAATTTTTATAAGGCATATAGGTCCCTAATAGTATCAAAATCAAGGAGAAAGATCCCTAAGAAAGCTAATTACATGTCACTATACATGCAAGATTAAGATATAAGCAGTATACTAAAGAGTTCATAACAGAGTACAACACATTATAAATTCAAGGTACCTGAGATAAGGAGACTAATTAAGATACTAGCACCTCATGTTGGGTATAATAATTATTTGCCTTTCTTTTGGCCTTTGAAGTTGTTGCTGGGTTAGGTGCTCACTTGCAAGTCTTAGCTTGTGTGCAGACTCTCCACATTTATCACATGTTACCCTGAGGTTTTCTTTTCCTTGGTACCATCTAGTTCATCCTCTATTGGGTTGGACCTCCTTATCTTAACTGGTCTCCCTATTGGTCTCTCAATCTTAGGTGGTATTGAGCAAACTATTCCTGATTTTTTCCTAATAATCCTCACTGTTGATAGGAAAAATGGAGTGAGCATATGCAGCAGTGAAAGAATCCATCTTCTGCCACTTATGCACATAACCTTTAGGCATTGTTCATAGAATAATTAGAATCAAATTAGATCAATTATTATCATTTGTATTTATATAGCGTATCTGTATATTAATTAAAAGATTCTATGCTTTTATCACTTTGATCCTGTTAGCAGCTATATATACCCCTTGTACATTGTACTTTCGACAACACACTCAATAATATACAAATTCTTTCTCTAGTTTAGTCTCTTGTTTCTAACATGGTATCAAGAGCTTAGGTTGTTTTTTTTCCAGAAACAATTGGTTTCTAGCTCCTTTATCTTGTTTCACCGGCAGTACTTTGTCCTCAGTTTTCGACTTCTTCCCAACGCCTTGGTTCGTCACCGCTACCACCCTCACCTTCTCCTCATTGCAAGCTTTCCAATGCCGCCACACTGGCCGCCGGACGCTCCCTCACGCACCGCCAGAAGGCCGGTCACCGCTTCAATGAATTTTTGTTCATAAGTTCGGGTTTCTTTTCCTTCTCCATGCAGCCTCTTTCGTCCTCATTTTGCTCGCCTTCCCAACCTCTTTGTTTATCCTAGACCATCTCATTGTCTTTGTTTCATCCTCACGAGTACAAAGAGCTCCGCCACGCTGTCTGAAACCACTGCACGCGCCTACACGTGCCGCCGAAACATCGCTGGCCGCACCCATTCTTTCTCTGCCCAGAAGCTTCAGCAGCCGTTGGATCTTTGCACAGATCGCACGCTCCACAAGCCTCAACGTGTCGTGCCACAGGCCTCCTAGTAACACGCCCTGCGTGCTACCCGGTCCGACCCGCAACTCCGACCCGTGTCCAGCTCAGCTCCAGCGTGTTTCTTCCCTCCAGTCAGACGCCGCCACGTGTCATCCTTTTGCTGACGTGGCGCTAACGTGTTGCTGACGTGGCAGACAAGTGGGACCCTCCTAAGGTTTTTTGGTGAGCTCTTTCTGATTCTACCCTTTGTTTTTTCATTTTTGCCCCCGAGTTTGTAGTTTCTACCCTTTTTTGCCTTTGATCCTGTTATTATGGAGAAACCAAATGTTTTTCAGCCTATTCCTGTTATCCATAATGGATCTAACTATGCTCATTAGGTTGAAGCTATGCGAGAATTTCTTAAAGGCTGGAAGTTATGGCGACTAGTGATATTGTTTGTCCTGTTAAGCAAACTGGGACCTCCAAATCCAAGGAGGATGATGAGAAGGACTTTGTAGAAATATTGGAAGATTGTGATAGTAAAAATCATCAAATTATCACCTGGTTTTGCAACACTTCTACTCCCGGCATTCATTTACAGTTTGGACGTTTTGAAACTACTAAAGTGGTATGGGATCATTTGGCCAAATGTTACACTATTTCTGATCTCTCTCATTAGTACCAACTGCTAAAAGAGCTTCATAGCCTTAAGTAAGAACGTGGCCAAGCAGTTTTTGATTTTCTTGCTCAGATGAAAATTATTTGGGATCAATTGACCTCTTGTGAGCCTGTTCTTAAAGATCCCATTGATGCTAAGGCATATGAGGATTACAGGAACCAGACACGTCTCATATAGTTTCTTATGGCACATACTGATGATTATGAGCCGGTCAGGGCTTCTCTTCTTCATCAGAATCCCCTGCCTAGTCTTGAAGATGCTCTTTCTCATCTTATGTCTAAAGAAATGCGCTTGGATTTGACTCGTTCTAAGAGTGAAACTGCCTTTGCTGCCACCGACAGAAAGGGCAAAATCTGTCGAAACTATAACTGTCCTGGGCATTCATTCTCCGACTGTCCTCTATTGAATGTCGTAAGTGCAAACAAAAAGGTCACATTGGGTCCAATTGCCCGAAACAATTTTGCCATTATTGTAAGCTCTCGAGTCACTTGATTACTGCCTGTCCTACTAGACTACCATGTTCAGATAAAAACAAGTATCAACCTCGTCCCAAAAACTCTCCGCATGTGCCTACTTCTACTACTGTTGCTGCTACTGACTCTACCCCTTCTACCTCTCTCAACACTCCTTCTGTCTCTCCATCAGACATTGAATCTCCTCTTAAGCAACTTTTCTCTTTTTCTGGTAATACCCTTACTGCTCTTTCCACCCTCCAGGTAATTCTAAATAGTATTTTGATTCTGGTTGTTTTAATCATATGTCTCATTTGTGTCATCTTTTCTCGTCAGTGTCTACCACTACAAATGCACCTTCTGTCAACACCGCTAATGGTTCCCTCCTGCATGCAACACATCAAGGGTTTATTTCACAGTCCAATATTCATCTTCCTGATACTTATTTTATTCCAAAATTGAATTTTAATCTCATCTCTGTCGGTCAACTTGTTGAACTCGGTTTTGATGTCACTTTTTCTATTTCTAGTTGTCGTGTGCAGGATCGTCGGACGGGAAAGATCATCGGGACTAGTTGTAAAGTCGGACGTTTGTTTGAGCTCAAGAACCTTCATGTTCCCTCTACAAATCTCTATGCTGTTTTCTCTCCATCTACTCTTCACTTGTGGCACAGTCGTCTTGCCCACAGCTCCTTAGAAAAATTACGTCCTCTTATGTCTACAGGTGTTTTAGGTCCAATTCAAAATGAGTCTTTTGATTGTATTTCTTGTCAAACTGCAAAACAACCTGCCTTATCCTTTTATAATAATTCCTCTAGTGCTTGCTCTCCTTTTGATCTTATTCATTATGATGTTTGGGGGCCCGCTCCCACCGCTTCTATGGGAGGGTCTCGATACTTTGTAGTCTTTATTGATGATTATTCATATTTTACTTGGGTTTATTTGATGACTAATCGTCATGAGCTGCCTCAGATTTATATTAACTTTGCTACTATGATTCGAACTCAGTTTTCAAAGGTCATTAAAATCTTCAGACGGGATAATGCTATGGAATATCGTGACTCAAAACTTTTAAATTTTCTCGCTGAACAGGGTACTTTTTCGGAGTTTTCTTGTACTGGTACCTCTCAACAAAATGGCAGAGCTGAGCATAAACACCGTCACATTCTTGATTCTGTTCGTGCGATGCTTATTTCTTATTCCTGTCTTGAGCGTGCTTGGGGTGAAGCTGTTCTCACTGCTGTTCATGTTATCAATCGACTCCCTTCTTTTATTCTTGGTAACACTACTCCCTTTGAGTGTCTCTATCATACTCCTCCCGATTATAGTTCTCTTCGTGTATTTGGTTGTGTCTGTTTTGTCCTTCTTCAGCCCCATGAACACAATAAGCTTGAACCTCGGGCTCGCATGTGTTGTTTTCTTGGTTATGGTTCTGAATATAAGGGTTATCATTGTTGGGATCCTATCTCTCGACGCATTCGTATATCTCGTCATGTTGTCTTTTGGGAGCATCACACGTTCTCTAGTTTTTCCTCTTTTGAGTCCATTCCTTCTACTCCATCACCATTTTTTACCAACCCTGATATTGATCTCTTTCCTAGTGATGATACTACAGGGTCTACCTCAAGACCACCCTTCGAGGCCCCTCTTCTTCCGTTTTCTTCATTTCCCAATGCTTCCAAACCGGGACGATGCTCCTGCTCCTTCTACCATGCCTCCTTCCGCCACCCATTCTTTTAGGGTAAGAAATCCACCTCCTCATCTTCTTGATTATAACTGTTTTTCTACTATTTTTCATCATCATGAACCTCGGTCATTTCGAGAAGCCTCTACCAATCCAAATTGGCAGCAAGTAATGCAGGAAGAAATTCAAGCACTTGAAAAGACACAGACTTGGGATTTAGTTGATCCTCCTTCTGATCAAGAAGTTGTGGGTAGTAGATGGGTATACAAGATCAAGACTCACTCTAATGGTTCCATTGATCGTTATAAGGCACGATTGGTTGCTCAAGGTTGTACACAAGAGTATGGTATTGACTATGAAGAGACTTTTGCTCCTGTTGCTCGTTTTACGTCTGTTCGAGCTCTCCTTGCCATTGCTGCGGTTAAGAAATGGTCTCTCAGTCAAATGGATGTGAAGAATGCATTTCTTAATGAGGATTTGAAAAATAAAGTCTATATGAAACCACCTCCGGGATATCCTTGTCCTTCTAGTAAGGTCTATCTCCTTCGCAAGGCACTTTATGGACTTAAGCAAGCTTCTCGTGAATGGTTTGACAAGTTCAGCACTACCATATGCAATATTGGTTTTACTTGTAGCCCTAATTAAAATGCTCTCTTCATTCGTAAAAGTGAATGTGGAGTTGTCCTTCTACTTTTGTATGTCGATGACATGATCTTTACTAGAGATGATGTTGATGGTATATCTGATCTCTAGGCGTCCCTTCATTGTATTTTTGAGATGAAAGATCTTGGTTCCCTTAGCTACTTTCTTGGTCTAGAAGTCATATCCACCGATGATGGCATCTATCTCTCTCAAGCTAAATATGCTTCAGATTTTCTTGCTCGAACCAGACTTATAGATAGTCGCACTAAATCTACTCCTCTTGAGTCTAATGTTTAATTTACTCCTATGGATGGCACTGTTTTGGATAATCCTACTTTTTATCAACAGCTAGTTGGAGGACTCGTCTACTTAACTGTCACCCGACCGGACATCGCCTATCCGGTTCGTGTTCTTAGCCAGTTCTTGTCGGCTCCTCGTACTACTCACTATGCGGCAGTTCTTCGCATTCTTCGCTATGTCAAAGGCACCCTGTTTTATGGACTTCATTTTTCTACCGATTCATCTTTATCTCTTCAGGCGTACTCAGATGCTGATTGGGCTGGTGATCCCACTGATCGTCATTCCACTACTGTTATTGTTTGTTTCTAGGCAACTCTCTCATTTCTTGGCGAGCTAAGAAGCAAACATTCACTGCTCGATTAAGCACAGAAGCTGAATACCGTGCTCTCGCTGACACCACTGCTGAAGTTATCTCGATTCGTTGGCTTCTTGAAGACTTGGGTGCTCCTCAGTCATCCTCAACTAATGTTTTTTGTGACAACCGCAGTGCTATTCATATTACCCATAATGATGTTTTTCATGAACGCACCAAACACATTGAGAATAATTGCCACTTTGTTCGGCAACGTATCCTTATTGGTGCTGTTCGTCTCATCGCTGTTAGCACACTGGATCAGACTGCTAATGTCTTCACGAAAGCTCATCATCCGACTCGTTTTCGGACTCTGTTATCCAAATTCAAGATGGTATCCTTAGCTCCCACTTGAGTTTGGTGGGGATGTTAAGAGAATAATTAGAATCAAATTAGATCAATTAGTATCATTTGTATTTATATAGCGTATCTGTATATTAATTGTAGGATTCTTTACTTTTATGACTTTGATCCTATTAGCAGCTATATATACCTCTTGTACATTGTACTTTCAACAACACACTCAATAATATACAAATTCTTTCTCTAGCTTGGTCTCTTATTTCTAACAAGCATGTCTCCCCTTTTTGCTATTGTAGTCATTACATGCACACAAGGGATGCCTAAAATAACAAGTTTAACCAACCAACCTAAAATAAAAAGCATACTGATAAAATGGAATATATAACTAAAAAATCATTTGTATGAATGTAAAACGTATGCATAAGTGAAAATGTACGTGTGAGTTGCCACATGTTATATGTATAGGTGCTGTTTCTTAAACACACCCTCACCTTTTTCATGTGATATTGAACCTCAAACACATGTCGGGTATCGTCTCCAGTCCACTAAACAGTCCAATACTTGCATTCTTTCATGATGTCTTCCATCCTCTATTGCTGTACGGGAGCTACCACATGTGTGTATGTGCTCAGAACACTCTTATGATGTACTATTTTCCTCATGATATAGCATCTTAACTCCTCTAGCATTGTTAGAATACGCTTTCTTCTATAGTGTAAAATCTTCGCATTCCACACTTCTGTCACATTATTAATGATGTTGTCTAGTTTAGGCCAGTAGCTAAAGTGGGACTTGGTCCAACATCTGGGATCAAACTTAGCAAGGTAAGCCCACGCATCCTCATTTACCCTTTTTTAGTCAATCCATGTTCTCTTTAAACTCATCAAAAGTGATCCTCATGGCACATGCCCAACAACACTCTTCATCTGTTTTCTCTTATATTTGTTGGTGAAGTTCTTCCATATATGCCTTACAGAGTTTCTGTGGTGTGTGTTTGGCATAACCTCTTTCAAAGCAAGCAACAGTCCCTGAAACAAAATTAAACATGCTTTAAATTTCAACAATACATCACAATATAAATTGCTATGTAGAATTATCAATTAGTGAAACTGCACAAAAATTAAATAGTTCACACCTTTTGTTGTTCACTGAAGAAATTTCATCCTTCAACAGCATACAGCACTTCCCAAATCATCCTGTAACAACTCAAGAAACTATTTCCATCTTGCTTTAGTCTCTGAGGGAACAACTACATATACAATCACTTGAAAGTGATTGTTAGCATCTTGAGCTATTGCTGACAGAAGTTGCCCCCTATACTAACCCTTCTAAAAGCATCCATCAAGCCCTAGCAATGGTCGACAACTAGTTGTAACCCTCGTTTGCAAGAATCTAAGTAGACATATAATTTGTCAAACAATGGGGGAGACTATGGGATAGGCTCCATTGACAGAAGGGCTAAAGATCTAGGATTGCTTCTGTGTAGCTCCAGTAAGTATTCTCTAAATTTTTCACATTGTGCTTTTTGGTTGCCTACATACCTCTCCCTTACTATCTTTAATCCCATGTAAAGCATCTTGTCACTAATGATAACATTGTAATCAATCTTGACATGGTCACATGCCTCTGCACGAGTTAGTTTTAGCCGACTAAGGAGTCTCTTAGATAATTTGTTTGCAATCCAGTTTTGGTCAGCCATGTTTCTCTCAAATTTCCTCCCACAAGTGTGCATTAGGTTGAAAGTTTTAATCTGATATCCACATGATCTTGAGTTCCTTGTATAGTAAATAAGCTAGGAACAATCATTCTTCTCATGTTGACAATTATCACTCATTACCTCAGAACTTCCATTAGCATTCTTTTGACTACCATTGTCCTGAATAGCAGTATTTGCCTCATCAAAGTTTACTAGTATACTACTTGCAATAACATCACTTACAACCACTTTGACAGCATTGGCCTCACTTTCTTTTTCTTGAACCTCCATTTCATTGGTTGAAGCAGTCTCACCAGCAGCAGAATCTTCACCATTTTGGTTAGAGCTTCCATCATTGTCTCTCTTGTTTAATGTATCTTCCATTGCCTGTTTTTTAGCTAGTAGTCTTGTTTTGGACTTTTCTTTTTGCACTTCCTTTTCAGCCATGAAACCACCATTTACGCATGCTGCTCTATCCCTTCTCTTATCATTTTTTATGTAGAATATCCTTCTCTCATAAGCTATAGTGTAGTCCTTAAGATCTTTTTTAAATTGGTCCAATATCTTAAACTTCATATTGAGCTGAAATTATACATTTCTAAAGTCTGCATTTAGATCAAATTGAGGCCATTCAAATCCATTTCTCCCTTTATCACTAGAGTATTCAGGAGTCAAAAAAGCCTCTGAATTATACTCAAAGTCTATATCTGACTCATCCCTTGATTCCATACCAATCTCTGAATTATACTAGGCCCATCATTATCATTGGACCTTCGTCCATTCGCATTTGGACTTACAAAACTTGGCCCAACAACATCCTTCTGGCTCCCATGTGGCCCAACTCCACTATTTTTAACATTTTTTTTCGTCACCAGCTCTTTTAGTGTGAGTATTAGGTCTGACATAGAACCTTTTTGTGTGTGAGTGTGTTGTATGGCCAAGAACTCAACACCACTCTTCCTTGTATTATATGTATTGGGGATTTTTTTTCTTGAATTGCTTTTTTTCCTGTCTGACCCTTCTTCCTTGTATCATACTCTTCCTTTTCACTTGAATCACTAATCCCATATCCTAAAGGTGGGAGCTTATATGGCTTATCTTCAGTAGTTTTATAGCCATCTTCTTCACTAAAACTACTCTTAACATTAACTTCATGCTCCACTCCACCATCCTCAATAACCAATTCCTCCACATCCACATTCTCGTTAGATACTATTTCCTCCACACCTTCTAATATCGAATGATCAAAATATATGTGAAATTCACCTGCATATTCATTGATTTTATTATGTATTTTATTCTTTTGCAAGACTCTAATTTCTGTATCTTATTCTTTTGTAAAATTTACTTGTGTATTTATTGATTTTATTTTTGTATTTTTGTAGCAAAATTTTGATTTTAAAATTAAGTAATTTTTGTGTTATTGTTAAAAAATTTTGATATTATTTTTTTATAATTTTTACATGATTCAAAACTCTCCATCTTCCTCCTAATTTTATGCTGCTTCTTCTTTTACTACTTTTTATCTTTTTCTTTCTCATCCTCTCCTTAGTTCATTTTCTCATTATTATTTTTTTATTTCATTCTCTTAAAAAAATAAAAAAGAATTAAGGATGAAAAAAAATAAAAATAAAAAAAACAATAACACCAATAAAAAGAAAAAGTAGAAATAACGCATGAAAAATGAAAAAACACAAAAAAGAAGAAGAAGTGAATTTGCGTACAGATTGTGTAAGTAAATTTTGTTAAATTTAGACCAATTTAGTTGTTAAAAAAACTCGAATATGTAATGAGACTGTTTTTCAACTTTTTTAACGCGTGGCTATTGCCATGCCATAGTTATTGGTGATCGTCGGAAGGTGGCCACCAGCCTTTTGCCGTTGGTAGGTAATCGCCACTAAATATACTACATAAAGAGAAATACATACCTCAGGTATGACACAACTCTAATCCCCTATCTCTTTGACTCTTGATTTGAGCGTTAGAATATTGTTAGAATATTTTTACAGGTATTTGTATTCTTACCACTCATTGATGCCAGAAACCACCTCTCCAGACAAACCTAAGAGTCTAAGACTCGTCTTTCCTTCACCATTTACTCATCCAGGGACGTACTGCACAGTTTCCTAATTAGAATCTTTTTAAATAATTCATCCCCATGATCTATTTTTTATGTTCTTCTAATTTATAAATGTGTTTTATCCAACTTCTCTAATAAAAAAGGAAGAAGAAAAACAAATTGAATACTTTAATTACTTTATTAGGTAATTGTTAGTTAAAAAAAAATTTAGTTGTGCAGCAAAATCAATAAAAATTATCATCATGCATAGCCTATTAGGGATAATAACACCACCTGAACGGCTGGCCTATGGAACCCATCCTACCCCGAAACCCGATCTTGGAGATTGTCTTCGTGATTGGTTTCATTATATATATCACGGTGTAAGGGGCCAAGGCTAACGTGTAGCTGCCCTTTGCCTGTCGCTCCGGTACTTATATAATATATATATAGTAACAAAATTATTATTATTACACTAAAATTAATCAATAAATTCAGTCATAATGTATTTTTATATAAATAATATATATATAATTTTATTTATTTTTAATATATATTCTATATTTTAATGTGTATTTTATGTAGTGACTAATTTTAATTGTTAATTTTAATATATATCTAATATTAATCATTTTTATTTTATATAAAAATTTAATAGAAAATAAATATAAAAATATATATGGTTTTAAATTAGAATCATAGTATGTTGTATATTCATAAATTTTAAAATAAAATAACATTTTGATCCTCAATATTTAAACTAAACTCTAATTTAATTTTTAATATTTTAAAGGTTTTATTTATGTTTTTCAAAAATTTATTATATATCTGTCTATTATCTATTAATTCGATAATCTCTTTTACATTCTGTTTTCAATTAGTAGAAATTCATTATTATTATGAGTTCGAATTCTGACTGAAAAAACTACAGTATATGTCTTTTGCTAATACTATACACATAAATTAAAAGTAGGTAAGTAAGATAATGTTGTAATTTACCTCATCAATTGTTATTTACCTCATCAATTGTTATTAGATCCTACTTTTAGTTTAGAGACTTAAATCTGGTGTAAGAAATTATATTATATTATATTATATTTCATGTGTATAATGTGTTTTTTATTAGTTTAATAAATATTTAATTAAATAACAAAATAAAAAAGTTATATAATTATTTAAAAAATAATCGATTTGATGAAAATTAGTTTTTATATTAAAAAATATTCAATTTTCTTTCTATCAATAAAGTTTTTTTATTCACCATTAATAATTTAATTAAAAAATTAAGAAGATAAAAAAATAGACAAAGTGATCATTTTTTTCATTTTTATTTGTGATAATTAAAAATTTTATTTTTAATATTTTAAATTTTCAATAACTTTTAATAAAATCTTTTATAACGAACTTAACATATAATTTAGGGTACAAGTTAGCAAAATTTTTTTAATTATTATTCTTATATGAATACATTTTTATATGAATTTTTAAATTTACATGAAAAAAAAAATATTGTTTGTAAAATAGAAAATATAGCTATAAAGCCGCATAAATGTTGCTTCAGTTCACAGATATTTTGGTATGGTTCTTCTAGGAACTGGAGTGACCGTGGATCGTACCCTTTGTCTTCAGTTCAAATTTTAGGTTAATCTAAAGCTCTATTATTAATATTCCAACGGTGAAAAAGTTTTAGACTGAAAGGGATAATAGATTTTATACAGGGATATATTAGTCAACAAAAAAAAAATGTAAATGCAAAACAGGAGTTGCTATTTGTGGTTTGGTGTGGTTTTAGCAAGGAAAAGATGCATTGTTTCACTAAAACTTGTACGTCCAGCATTTGTTTTGAGAAAAAAACCATTTGAGAGCTTAGCTGGTTAGTATCATTTTTCCTTCTTGAGAGCCCCTCTATGCACTCTTTTAATTTGCACTCCTTTCAAAGATAGACAAAGAAAGAAAGGGCTATAAATAGTAATGATGGAATTGAAATGGAACGAACAAAACTTACAGAAAGAGTGCATCAGTTTGGTCCTTCTTACTTAGCTTTGGGATTAGTATTCTTTCCGAGAGCTGTTGCCTGCTGTAGTAGTAGTCATCAAAGGCTGAGACAGGTCTGTATTCTTAATTTCTTTTCCCTAGGATCGGACTTAATTTTGTTCTTCGCACACAAAAATAAACGCATCAATTTATCATCATCTTTAATTTGTTTAATTTATTCTGAATCATAAACTATTAGTCTATTACTATATATGTTACTTTTTCTCTCTCTCCCTCTCCCTCTCCCTCCCCTTCTTATCTTCTTCTTCTTCTTTGGTTTTCTTTTTTTATTTTCCTTGAAATAAAGAGTTAGGGTTCTCTTTTATTGTTGGAGCAAATAATATCATTGATTGCTTCTTGCTTTCCCAAGATCTTTACCAGCATATTTCGTACCGTCTGAGTTCCGGCCAGTCCAAGAAATTTCTTGCTTGGCCTTACATATTTTAATGTTACGTTAAAGTGAAAGGTCTTTGGTATTTTCTTCAGCCTTCAAGAGAGTTTAGACGCCTGAAGAAATGGTCTTGTATGTTGAATCTAATGTGGACTAGGAAAGAGTAGGGACCTTACGAGCACATATATGTATAACTACATAAAGAAGATATAGATATGAGAAAAAGAGTACGGTAAAATTGATTAGATCTGTATGTCCTACTGTTCCATTCTCCGAATCTAATCTATACATATATAATCTTAGATCTTGCTCTTGAATTTTTTGATGAGACTTAAATGATTTTAGTGTTTATTTAATTATCTCTGATCCACCTCTGTTATTACCTACTCTGATTAAGGAAACAATTAATAGATACTAAATATAACAAGTTTTCACTGTTTTTGGCTTTTTTTTTTCTTATCAATCATTTTTTATTATAATAGACATCCATCCCAGAATACAACCTTTTAATACGTTATACTTAATAATAATAACAATAATAATAATAATAAATCCTTCCTTCGAAATAATTATCATCACAATAAAAAGATCTATCGATTTGGTAGATCTTAGTTTATTTTAATTTGTATAGGGACTCTTGTATGTGTTCTTTTTTTTTTTTTATCTTTTTTTCTCTCTACTATTCTTTCTGCCTTGTAATTCATTAATTGAATGTGTTTGAAAAAGGGAAAGAAATGGGGAGGGGAAAGATCGAAATAAAAAGGATCGAGAACACAACGAATAGGCAGGTGACGTTCTGCAAGCGAAGAAATGGACTTCTGAAGAAAGCATATGAGCTATCAGTGCTGTGTGATGCAGAAGTCGCCCTAATTGTCTTCTCCAGTCGTGGCAGACTCTACGAATACTCCAACAACAAGTAATTTTTAATTTCTTTCTAATCTCTATTATTTCTTCTAAAACAATTCAACTTTATATATAAACAATTAAGATGCATGAGGATATATATATATATATATATGTATGTTGCATTGCTGCAGTAGTTTGCCGTTTCAAATTGAGGTTGACCACTAATAACTGTAACTACCGAAACATGGCTAATTATATATTCATTATTCAGATCAGTTTAGACCAAAAAAAATTACAGAAGTAAAATATTTTAAAAAGGTTAAGAAGAATGTGATGTTTACAAAAGTACTGTTCTTGTTGGTTAAGTTTTACAAACAAAATTTGATAAAATTATGAAAGAATAAGAAAAGAAAAGAATGCGAACTTTTATTGATTATTGATTGATTGAATTGTACTGAAGTGTGTTGTAAACTATGAGGGTAAAACTAAATATATATAGAGCATTGTCCTATGAAAGATAAAAGCAAATAAAGATAAGATAGAGATAAAGATAAAGATAACTATAAGATAAGATAAAGACTAAATTATAATTTAATTTGTGTATTCTGTTGGGCTGAATTTGTGGGCCACAAGACTTCTTTATTGTTGTCCTGGGCTAATATAGAAGTGTAGTTTAATATGCCCCCGCAAGCTGGTGGATGGAAGATGTCAATAATCCACAGCTTGGATAAGTTCCAATGAAATTGTCGAGGAAGACGCCTCTGACGTAGTGACGCGGAGGAAGATGCGTGCGGCGGAGCTTGAGCTGCCGACGGCAAAAATATAAAAGGAGATGCTGTACTTGAGCAGCGAATCTTCAAAAATGCGCGCAGCGGAGCTTGAGCTGCCGGCGGCAAAAATATAAAAGGAGATGCTGTACTTGAGCAGCGATCTTCAAAAATGCGCGCAGCGGAGCTTGAGCTGCCGGCGGCAAAAATATAAAAGGAGATGCTGTACTTGAGCAGCGATCTTCAAAAAATACGTACGTATGACGCAATAACTTCAAATGGCGCATAGAGCGCGATAAAAAAAAGAGGGCGCGTGGAGCGCAATAAGAGTGCAGATGAAACTGCTAAAACATACGCAGATTAAACTGCTGAAACAAATGCAGATATGACTGCTGAAACAGAATGCAGACGAAATTGTCGGAAGAAAGGAGGCGCAGACAGAATTGCTGATAAAGAACCGGGGTAACCAAAAAGGATTTTCACTTGGATGCCTTTAACAAAGATTGGTTGGATCTTGAACTGGAAGATTGATTATTCATTGTGAGAGGAGGTTGAAAAAGAGGTAGGGTGATTTCTCACCGAAAAGATGATAGCTTATGTATCCTCTTCAAGGAGGATACCAAGGCTCTGATACCATGATAAAATTATGAAAGAATAAGAAAAGAAAAGAATGCGAACTTTTATTGATTATTGATTGATTGAATTGTACTGAAGTGTGTTGTAAACTATGAGGGTAAAACTAAATATATATAGAGCATTGTCCTATGAAAGATAAAAGCAAATAAAGATAAGATAGAGATAAAGATAAAGATAACTATAAGATAAGATAAAGACTAAATTATAATTTAATTTGTGTATTCTGTTGGGCTGAATTTGTGGGCCACAAGACTTCTTTATTGTTGTCCTGGGCTAATATAGAAGTGTAGTTTAATAAAATTATTTTTAAAAATTAATTTTACATAAAAATGTAGTGTTTATTAATAAAAATAAATTAAATTAAATAAATAGTTACCTTGTCTTTTGATGCAGAATAATATTAATTTTTATATAGCAATAAAATAAACAAATTAAAAATGTTATATCAATTATTTTATACTATTTTTTAATTCACAAAATATAAATTTTAATTATTAGAAAGTCTCTGAGTATAATATTCGATTTCGCAAAATTCAAACCTTTTAGTAATTATTTTTTTTTTCGAATTATAAAATTTATCCACAGCAATAAATTATAGTAAACTAACTAAGAAATTAGCCACGAAAATTAGTATTATTTAATAATATATTTTAAAATTACACATTCTTATATGAAAATTTTTGCCGAAACATTATATGTCATATAGAAAGGTAAGTTATCAACTGTCAGTCTTCATCCTACATCATTTAGGATACGTTTCTTTGTAAAAACAAGACACTGACACATACATATTGATGTATTAAAAAGTTTTATATAATAAATAAATAGAGTTTAATTTTAATGTATTAAAAAGTTTTATATAATTATATTTATTTTTTGATGATTAATTACGTGATTAATATGAAAAGATAGTTATTTTTATTTATACGATATTATATAATTATATATATGTATATATAACTACTTTATAATTTACACTCACAGTGAGTATATTAAAATTAAATTCAATAAAATATAAAGACAAATATTATATTTTGAGATATTAAATTAATATATTTTGTATTCTTTAATTAAAAAATACAAAAAATATTGAACGAAGACATAAATTTTTTTATTGTCACAGTTAATTTTTTATAAGTATATTTTTTATTATTTTATTTTTTTTAAATTTGTGTGAAGAAAAAATAAATGTAAATTAGACTTTTCATTATTTATTATATCTTATATTCAGTTTATTATTAATCAAAATACAAAAAACACGGTTAGAAAAATTGTTTAGCAAGCATTTATTTTATTTTTAGTGGCAATTAAAATAGTCGCTCATATATTTACCGAGAATTAAGAATTAGTTATTTTATGCTTTGTCACTAAAATTTTAGCAGCAATTATACAATTGTCAATTCAATAAAAAAAATATTTTAATGATCGTAAAAGTATACAATTGTCATTATAACATATGATAATAACGGCAAAAAATGCCAATGAGTTATAGCGCAAATGGCAGTCTCCTCATACTCAATTAAGAGGTTGCGGGTTCGAGTTTCCTATCTTTTGGTAAAAAAGTAAAAAAAAAAATCGTCTCCTGCAACATTATATTAAAATCGAACACATCTAATATAATTAATGGCAGAATTACTTTTATAAACATTAGGAATACAAATAGGACAATTTAAACGTTACGGATACAAATAAAACTTATCCCAAATGTTAGGCACAAACATGATAGTGTACTCTATCGATAAATATATAATTGTTGCAAAAACATAAATTAAGTAAGACATATAATGGTTATTATGTTATTGTTACTCAAAATTTGTCCCTAAAAATAAATTTTTGTTATAGTAAAACATTAATTTTTATATTTTTATCTTTTATATCTTGTTTTCAGTTTCATATCTTGTCGAAATCAAATACAGTCCTACACACAATAAAGTCTTAATAATTACAATGAAATTTGTGTTATTGGCCTTTTAATTTTGTTGTCTTAGAAAAATATTTAAGAGATAAATTAAATTAACTCAAAATTACTTTATTTTTATTTTTGTTAATAATTATTGGAATTTGAGTTTCATCGAGATCTTTAGAATCCTCTCTTTTAGTTAAATTCTCATTCGTGAGGAGGTGATCCAGCCGCACCTTCCAGTACGGCTACCTTGTTACGACTTCACTCCAGTCACTAGCCCTGCCTTCGGCATCCCCCTCCTTACGGTTAAGGTAACGACTTCGGGCATGGCCAGCTCCCATAGTGTGACGGGCGGTGTGTACAAGGCCCGGGAACGAATTCACCGCCGTATAGCAGTAGGAGAGGCCTGGGATAGTTTTATAGTTGCTCAAGTAATAAGAGGCTCGTTATTTCAACAAAACCTAAAGTAATATCTCTTTCCCCTTCAAGTTTACCTACTACGGTACCGGCGTGAATATGATCTCCACCAGACAAACGTAACGCTTTAGCTAGTACACGAAAGTGCATACCATGATTCTTCTGTCTATCGATAACTGCGTGCATTGCACGATGGATATGAAGAAGTAGTCCATTATCCCGGCAATAAAGAATTCTTTTTTTTTCTCAGTTATTTCGATTTAATTCTCTGTAAATGTAAAAAAAGAGTGTTTATGTAGAAAAATTTTTTTTTTTTGCGAATATATTCTTTTTTTCAGACTTTTTTTTTATTCTTTAGTCAATTGAATTGGTTGAATTGTTGTTCATATTATATTAATATGAACCAAACCTCCCCAAGTAGGATTCGAACCTACGACCAGTCAGTTAACAGCCGACCGCTCTACCACTGAGCTACTGAGGAACAACGGGAAATTTGATCTCATAGAGTTCAATTCCCGTATTTTTCTTCTCATCGGAATTTTTTCACAAAGATTTGCCATGGTAAGGAAGAAGGGGGAACAAGCACACTTGGAGAGCGCAGTACAGCGGAATTTTGATGCAACAGGTCTATAGAAGGGATTAACAATTTGGTTAATATATCAAAATTTGTTCCTTCTTGGCTAAAAGAGATTCCTATTACTCCAACCAACAAAGTAAATAATACTAATATAAACATAGAAAAAAGCATAGTATTGGTGGATTCATGAGGATAAAAAGGAGAAGGCTTTTTATGTCAAAATCTTTATTGTATATTTTTGTACATATAAAATATATATATTCTAATATATTAATAAATAATATATTAATAAAATATAATATTAGAATTATTAAAATAGAAAATATTGCTTTTTATGAATATATATAATATTTTATACGGTTAACCAACATGTTAACTAATCGATTACGATAAATTGGATCGGATTTTGCGGTTTTTTCTTCTACAGTACCTCGCCGTGACATGAGCGTGAAAGGGATAATCTGTTTTTTTTTATAACTTCTAAGGGCTAAAATGATTTATTTTGGCTTTTTGGCCCCATTGTTACTCTAGATGGTGAGGATGTTATTGATTGTGAACCATTATTGGGTTATTTACACAGAGGGATGGAAAAAATTGCGGAAAATCGAACAATTATACAATATCTGCCTTATGTAACACGTTGGGATAGACCTATTGCCGATACTAAGTAGCAGCCAAAAATTTGTATCCATTTTTCATGATATTATGCATGGATCAGATATATCATGGCGAATTCTTCAGATTCCATTGTGGAAGACACAATGGAATCTGATAAGTGAGAAGATATCTAGTATATTTATATATCTTTAATAGAATATATCTTTAATAGAAAGATATCTATATAATATCTTATTTATATATTTCTTTTTATATTTCTATATTTATTTTTATACTTATTTTTATTCAAAAAGAATAATATATATTAAAAAAATAAAAAACGAAATCCAATTTTATTAATAATTAGTTTTTTTTATTATTGCCGAAGAAATGAAATAAAAGATAGGGTAGAGGTATGACAAATTGGAGCTACTATGTACATTAGATATAATGATGTAATGGAATTGAAATTCGATATATATAAGTCTATATATAAGAAGGTCGATCTGAATATTTAGATACATATTGTAGATTGATCCATATTATATTATATTATAGAGTAAAAGTTTTTGCACTACAATTATAGAATAGATAATATAGATAATATGGTAGAAAGAAATCAATAAATATATAATACTAAATATAATAAGAACATAACATAAATGTTATATGCACCAAATTATAAATATTAAATTAAATAAAATAATTTTAAATTATTATTTGTTTACGATTATCATTCTTTTAATACACATGTATTGCTTATGATTCTTTTAATACACATCTATTGCTTCATGATTCACCTACATCTGTATCCTTTACTAGAGTTGTGACTTTACTAAGAGTACTATGTCTACACTATATATAAATAATACATTCGGATAGGAGTTCATAAAAAAAAAAAAAAAAAAAGGGGGTAAATAGGCCGAGTTGAAAACAGGACACCCAATTATTATATTACATTAAAAATTTGTTGCAAAACAAAAATTATATTAATATTCTTTCTTCCATTGAACGAAAATAATCAAGATCTCTGAAAAGAAAATAAAATTTTGCAAATTTATATAGTCAACAAATAAAAAAAAAGTTTATTTTTCTTTGTACAAAATTATATTTGAATATCGTACTTTTGTTATTATTTTCTCTCTTTTTTTTTTTGAATAAAAAAAACTTGAAAACTTCAGCTAAAAAGTTGGAAAATAAACAAAAACAAAAAAAAATAAAAAAGAAACTTATTTGATGTCAAATGTAGAGTTCATACACCATTGCTCTAACAAATTTATGATCATATCTTATTTTGCAACTAAATATATGTTCATAAGTCAAATTAGCATTTTCTGTAATTAAATAAGTTAAAAAGAATTTTTAAAATATATATAATACGCTAATAAAGTATGCAATATTTCTTTTATTAATTAATACCATATTTTATTCTAAATAAATTATTTATTTAGAATATTTTACTGTCTAAGAAGTTTAATTTTTCGCTATTACTATTTGGGCAATTTACGCATCTAAATTGTTTGATCCCCAATATTACGCAAATACATTGTTTCAGTTTTTAATACGCAAATGCATTGTTTCTATATTTTATGTAAACCGCTACTGGCAGTAGCGGTTTACGTGTGAGTGTGTGTGTGTGTGTAAACCGCTACTGGCAGTAGCGGTTTACGTGTAAGTGAGTGTGTGTAAACCGCTGCTGCCAGCAGCGGTTTACGTGAGTGTGTGCGTGTGTGTAAACCGCTACTGCCAGTAGCGGTTTACGTGTGTGTGTCTGAATGGGGCTGCCTATATAAACCATAGAGGGACCAAATGTGAAGAAGTAGAGTGTTATTCACAAATGGAGGGAGAGGATAGTTTTGTGGCTCTGGTTCACTGCTCTGGAAAAATTCAAAAGAGCAAAAGGCATGGTGTAAAATTCACAGATAGAGAACCGCTTAGTGTTTTTATCCGATCTTCGAATACGTTGGCGGAGATTAAGCAAAGCATATTACGGAAGCTCGGTGTGTGTGGGACGAAGTGGGTAAAAAAATTATTTTACAAGATTCCCATTGATGTTGTCTCAACTGGTGTGAGATATGAGACCTTCGTGATCGGGTCGGATGAAGACTTGCATGTCTTGTTTCACTGCAGGCGTAGTTTTCCGGAGGTGAGGGTAACTGAGCTGTTTGCAAAGTTGGAAGATGGTGTGGATAGCTCAAGGGCATCGGCCCCTAATCCTCAGTCGATCCCAGCCGGTGGTGCCTCAACATCGATGCCTGTGGTAGCAGTGGCAGTTCCGAATCCGGAGCCCGAACGTGCTGGGGCTGTTCATGCATATGTTGGTCCCGTTGTTCCTGATTTTGAATGCGATGCCGGACCGGATCGGGTTGAGAATGCACTGTTTGACGATGATTTGGATGAGGAGCCTGTCGATATTGGTGGGGACAGTGATGATGATATTCCAAGAGGCGGACGTTCAGCCCATGGATGTTCCGGTTCTGCAACACAGGAGTACCCTCCCCACCTCTCTTCTTTGAACTTGGAAGCCATCGGCCAACAGCAGAATGCTGATGCAACATTCGAGGGGCAGGGGATGCATGATGGGACAAATATGTCTGAATTTCAGATTGGCCAATCCTTCCAGAGTAAAGAGGAAGCCTTGTTGAGTGTGAAGGATTACAGTATTCGGCGTGGAGTTGAGTACAAGGTTATGGAGTCCGACAACCTGAAATACCAAGGGAGATGCAAGGAGTTTGGTAACGGGTGCACGTGGTTGATTCGGATAGTCATGCGGAAAAGGAAGGGCACATGGGAGGTTAGGAGGTACAACGGTCCGCACACGTGTATGGCCACATCGATATCAAGCGACCACAAGCAGCTTGATTATCATGTTATCTGTGCGAGAATCTATCCATTGGTTCGAGCTGATGCGTCGGTGTCTATTAAGGTGTTGCAAGAGGCCACGGAGGCGACTTATGGATTCATGCCTAGTTATCGGAAGGTGTGGTTGGCGAAGCAGAAGGCAGTAGCGCAAATATATGGTGATTGGGAGGAGTCATATGCAGATATGTCTCGGTGGATCCTTGGAGTCACATGCACGATGGAAGGTTCGATTGCTCTATTGAAGACGTCCCCGGTTAGGGTGGGTGACCAAGTTGACGAGGATAGAGTTTTCTTTCATCGGATGTTCTGGACGTTTCCTCCGTGTATTGAGGCTTTCCGCCACTGTAAACCGCTGATAAGCATCGACGGCACACACCTGTATGGCAAATATGGCGGGACGTTGTTGTTGGCGATCGCACAGGATGGTAACTCAAACATTTTGCCTGTTGGGTTTGCACTCGTGGAGGGAGAGAACGCAGATTCTTGGTCGTACTTTCTATCGAACCTTAGAAGGCATGTCACTCCACAGCAAGGTATTCTCGTGATCTCTGACAGACACAACGGCATCAAGGCTGCATTAGAGAGCCCCGATAGTGGTTGGCTACCCCCGCATGCTTATCGGGCATTTTGTATTCGGCATGTTGCTGCAAATTTTGCCCTCACTTTCAAGGGGCAGGATGCGCGGAGGTGGTTGGTAAATGCCGCGTATGCGAAGACGGAAGCAGAATTTGACTATTGGTTTGATATAATGAGGACGGAGAACCCGGCTATGTGCGAATGGGCAAACAGAATGCCTTATGAGAGGTGGACACAGCATAAGGATGGTGGGAGAAGATACGGTCACATGACCACCAACATCTCTGAGTGTGTGAACTCTGTCTTGAAGGGCACAAGAAACCTCCCGGTGACGTCTTTGGTTAAGTCGACATATCTCCGGCTGGCCGAGTTGTTTGTTGTCCGTGGGCAGACCGCAGAGGCACAGTTAGGGTCCGGGCTCCGGTTTTCACAGGCAGTAGTTAAGGCAATTGAGCGTAATCTGAAGGAATCGAGGTGCTTCACGGTGACAGTGTTTGATAGGCATCAGCTTGACTATACTGTGGCTGAGACGACTCCCACCGGGAAATTCTCTTTGAGTAGCTATCGGGTTTCTCTGAGGGATCGCACCTGCGATTGTGGATACTTCCAGGCGCTGCACTACCCCTGCTGCCATGCCCTCGCATGCTGTGCGCAGTCACGCCTATATTGGGCAACTTATGTTGATGAGGTGTACACCATGTCTGAGGTCTTTAAGGTGTATGAGATGTCGTTTTCACCATGTATTCCAGAGGGGCTTTGGCCACCATATGACGGGCCGACGGTTATACCCGATCCGGGCATGAGAAGGGCTAGAGAAGGACGACCACGGTCCACCCGCATCCGCAACAACATGGACGAAGCCGACACCAGCCGACCTAAGAGGTGTGGTCTGTGCAGGCAGCCCGGTCATACCCGACGGGTTTGCCCTCAGCGAGGATCTAGTAGTGGGATGTAGATTTATCTTTATGTATTTCGTTTATCAGTTATGAGTTTTTAGTCTTTTTGTTTTATCTTGTTAATGATAATATCGGTAGTTGTGTTTCACTTTTCTAGAGATATTGTGCTTAATTTCCATCTTAGCTAATAGATCGATAAAGAATAGACTGTCTCAACATAATCATAAGGTAAAAACTGAACAATATAAAAGTCCTTCCAACAAGACTAAAAATAAGGTCCAACGGGCATAAAACATAAAGTAACAAGTACCCAAAATAACAGTCATCCAAATATAAAAAACATAAAAGTCCTAAATCAGAAAATAAACTACATAGCGAGAAATAAAAAACAACAACACATGGTGCTAACCATCGCGATCATCCCTCGCAACATCATGAAAGTCACCAAGGAGATGAGATCCTGTCCCACATCGAGCTGGACGTCTGACTCGAGTCGGTCGGGCTGCCTCCTGTCCAACATCATCACGTGGAGGGTCTAACCCGAACGCGGACTGGGGGGTGCCCCCCATAGTGAACCAAGTATCCAACGGACTACCTGCAGGCACGTTCAGATCTACCCCATACTGACCCTGATAATCATGTGGCTGGGAATGCATCTCCGTCATATGTGGCTGGTAAGCTCCGGTCTCCATCTGCACATCCGGCATCTGCTGCTGGTAAGACTGGCCACCAAACTGCACATTCGACGTGCCAGCATCATTCCCAATCAACTCAGCAAAGTCTGCATAAAACCGTGGACTGACCAGCTGATCATCTAAATCCATAGTCATGGTCGGTGTGAACTCCGGCATCTGAGAATAAGCTCTGCTAGTGAATGTATCCCCTCCAGCCTCAGTCGCTGCGGTCCCACTAACTCCGCCTGCGTGCTGTGTATCATCCGGAGTTCTCCCACGTCTGGCATTAGCCCGACGAACACGGTGATCGACCTCAGCTCTAGCATCTCCGCCTGCGTCATCCTCCTGCATCGCATCATGTAACCACCTCCACTCTCGACCGGTGTCCCTAGTCCCAACACGACGGCGTCTCTCAACACGACGGTTGTCCGGCATATCAGGTAGCTGTGATCTGCGTGGAACCTGGGAGGATCCTCTCTGATATGCCTCCGGAGGTATCTGGGTGCCTCTAGGATCGGCAAATGCAGCCCCAGGGCTAAGGAACCGCTGAGCCTCTCGGTACCACCAATCTAGGTGATCTGCAAATGGGCCAGGATCTGCCACTCGCTCAATGGAAATGACGGCATCAAGTCGGTTCTCCCAATGCTCATGCCATTTCTGATAGTAGTGGGGAAACCACCTATCGCCACCCCTACCGTCCTTAGCATGCAGCCAGTCTACGTTCAAAGCATTCTCGGGGATATGTTGTACTCCACCCAGCTGTGGAACAACCCTGTCAACCTGATGCCACTCGATGACCGCAAAGTATATCAAGGCAGTCACGGCTCGCCACATGCGACTGTGCTCGTCTGTAAGTATCTCTGGATGGACCACGGCAAGTACATCAAGCGCGGAGTAGGGCTCCCACACAATCTGAAATTTAAGAACTCATCAAGGACTACGATAACAAGTATATATCTAGTCACGAATAGAGATCAAACAAAAATTAAAACTCTTGCTGCTATAAAACTTACATCACGAGCGGTCAGTCGATCCAATGCAAGCCGATACCTAATGACCCTCTGCTCCTTTCCATCATTAGGAGGTAAGTAGGCAGACCACCTAAATTTAAGTCATATGAGACACAAAGTTTAAAATATGCCCAATAAATTTGTTAAACTTAAAAAAGCATAACCCATACCTTGATGCCAGCGGGAAAGAGAAAACCTCAAACCCGGCCGGCCTAAGAGACGGAAACCGCCAGAATATCCAACTCTGAAGTAACTGGAGCGGGCCCGCAAGATTAGTCACATTTCTGTTTGCTACTCGACACATACATCGGTACAGCCACGCCAAAGCGGCCGAACCCCAGCTATACCTCCCCATGCCATCAAGGTTTGCCACAAATGGCAACCATCGTATATGAACCCGGTTCGCACTCTTGTCCCCAAATAACTGAGTCGATAACAGCATCATGATGTAGGCCCGTGCGTATATGCGGACAGTCTCCTCGCTCGCATCTGGTGGTAGCACCCTAAACCTCTCGTGGAACCATGTAAAGTGTACTGTCATCTGCTTGACCTTATTCGGTGGGGGCCGCTCACCAAATAGGTTCTCAAACCACTCCCAAGCTGGTCGGCCACCCTCCATGTATGTCTCAAACTCACCAAGGCAACCACTCACAGCCTCCCCATCCACAGGAAGCCCTAGCTGAAATGCCACATCCTGCAATGTCACTGTGCATTCTCCGAAAGGCATGTGGAACGTATGCGTCTCAGGACGCCACCTCTCAACGAACGCACTAACGAGTGGCTCATCCAACCAGAACCATTGGCTATTTAGCCTAGCCAAATGGTACAATCCAGCCCGCTCTAAATACGGGATGATCCTTTCATGCATGGGCATATTCTGTTGCCGCCTCACACTGTATATACACCTATTGGGCTGCACAGAACAACAAACGAAAACAGAGTGCAATTAAATTCTCCTATCCTTAAACAGATTTCCATATCTAACCGAATACGAATACCTTAAACCATCAGCAAATTCTCGTATATAATATTTAAAAAAAATTTCCTACTCACGATAGGGAAAATAACAACACAAATAATTTACTTATTAACATCCAGAAATTTTAAAATATTGTAAAGATTTAAAATTTAAAACTTCATATCATACAAATATCCTAAACAAACTATAATAATTCACTAATGTCAACTATCCCGTTCCCTAAACTAAACCAACATTAATTAGCGGGCATAACATTCATTGAATGGAATTAAATTTCAGGTAACTAGGCATATCTATAACTAACCAAGAAAAACTAAAAACACTAAACCAAGATTAGTGAACTAACATCCTAGCATGCGAACCCTAAATTCAGGATACAACGACTAATCTATAAATTCTAATTCCTCTACCTAACCTACCGTTTTTCTAACTAAGATATGCAAAGACTAGAAAAAAAATAAATATTAACTAACCTCGTCACCAATAGAACCGACAATATGCGCAACGCCGTTCAGTCGGTACAGGTTCCTGCCTGCCATGATAACTCGCCAGAAGTCGCCGCTGAGGAACCTCGGGCCCGCTCACAACTTGCTCTGACTTCTCTCTACAATTTCCTCTCTCTAGAAAACTCCTCAAACCTTCTAAACACATAATCCGCGGCTGCAACCACGGTTTATATAGGCAAACCATCACACGTAAACCGCTACTGGCAGTAGCGGTTTACACACACGCACACACTCACGTAAACCGCTGCTGCCAGCAGCGGTTTACACACACTCACTCACACGTAAACCGCTACTGCCAGTAGCGGTTTACATAAAATATAGAAACAATGCATTTGCGTATTAAAAACTGAAACAATGTATTTGCGTAATATTGGGGATCAAACAATTTAGATGCGTAAATTGTCCTTACTATTTTGAACCATGGTTTGAAACACGCGAAATGATGATCATTCTAGGTTAAAATGATATAAATAGTTCCCTTTTACCATTTAATTACCTTCACAATGCAATAATTGACGTTTGTGAGGATGGAAATTTGCCAAATCAAGCTGATGAATCTATTATAGAATAATAGAATCATCTGAATATCTAGACTGATTTTTTTTTTCATACACTCAAAAAATTAATACAAACTAAAATAGTTACTCTAGAACGTTTTGTTTTTCCCCTGAAAGCATCCCTCCAGTTCATGGGGGCACACATATTGGGAATAAAATATATTTTTTGTTCGTAATATTTTTTAAATTTTTTAAAATATTTTTAATATTTAATTTAATTTAATTTTGTCTTTAATATTTAAAATAGTTTTAATTTTACTCTTATCATTAAATTTTTATCGGTTAATAGTTAATTAATTTTTTTTTAGTTTTAAGTTTCTCTTATCTAATCTTAATCAATTTCAACCCTTCCAACTCTTCACTTCTCTACCACCACCACAATCATCACATCACATCTATTAGAATATCATAATTAGGGAACAAAATTAGAAAAATATCAAAGAGGATTAGAAAAAAATCAATGTAATTTATTAGGATATTATTCCATAACGAGTGTACTCTTAGCGTACTCTTAGTCTATATATTGGTAAAAACTTTGTAATCATATGAGAAATATGAATAACAAAAATGATACTTTTCTAAATAATTCTTTATTTCTTTCCTAAACTCTTTATACCATGGTAACCTGGTATCAGAGCAGAGTTAGGTTCTAGGGACTCAAAATCAACTATTTCTTTACAAATTGTAAATATGCTACGCAATAATTTTGGAATGCGATCATCACAAACCAATTCTGACAATTTGTCAATTGGTTTCAAACTAAACGGATATGATTATCCATTATGGGCAACTCTGATGAAAAAAGCAATTGGTGGAAGAAGAAAGAAGAAACACACCAAAGAAAACTGCTTAAATATTGTGGGTTACCCAGATTGGTGAAAAAATAATCCAAAGTCATCAAGAAATCAGAGTAAGGGAGCCACCGCTGTGAGCATCCCAGAGGTCACCAGCAGCAGTGACGAGGCCAGAAGAGAGGAAGCAAGTCACTATGGCAAGGCAGCAGCGGCGGTAAGGGCAAGGACTACTGAACTCCTTGCCTGCTCAGCCCAGACCGCGACTCAATATAAAGGGGATACCCAAAATCAGAATCCAATTAAAAAGATAAATGAATGGATTTTCGATTGTGGGGCTACTGATACTATGACTCATGACCTCCATGAGTTTAATAGCTTGACTATACCCTCAAAAGCTCATATTGAAACAGCTAGTGGAGAATTAATTGATGTTAAAGGAGGAGGCACCATTATTTTTTCAGAAAAATTAAAATTAAAAAATTACCTCTATGTCCCTGCACTATCATCAAAATTATTGTCTGTTAGCCAAGTAACAAAGGAATTAAATTGTGTGGTACTCATGTACTCTACCTTTTGTCTTTTACAGGACATTCTTACGAAGGAGATCATTAGGCGTGGTACTGAGCGAGAAGGCCTTTACTACGTTGATGAAGTAGCACACCAGGGTCATGGCATGCTTGCTCACGGTTACTAGGCAACTTTGGTTATGGCACAGGCGTCTCGGACATCCTTCATTTGGGTACCTCAAGTTACTATTTCCTAGTCTTTTTACAAGTAGTACTGAACCCCTCAAATGTGAAACTTGTATTCGTGCAAAAAATCACAGAGTTTCTTTTCCTCCAACTAACACTAGAGTCAATTCTATTTTTTCTCTAATACACTCAGATGTGTGGGGTCCAGCTCCTATTTCCCATAATAATTTTCAATATTTTGTGTTATTTGTGGATGATTTCTCTCGCATGACTTGGGTATATTTTTTAAAACATAAATCTGAAGTACCTGATAAGTTCTTTGCTTTCTACCAAATGATTCATACTCAATTCAACAAGAAAATCCAAGTACTTCGCTCAGATAATGGTGGAGAATTTATAAACCAGTCAATGCACGACTTTTTTATGAAAAATGGTCTTATTCATCAAACTTCCTGCCCAAATACACCCCAACAAAATGGTGTGGCTGAGCGGCGAAATCGTAAGTTACTTGAGATGACCCGAGCCATGCTTTTTGATGCACAAGTTCCAAAAATTTTTTGGCCTGAAGCTATAGCGACCTCTGCCTACTTACTAAATCGCCTACCTACCCAAGTTCTCCACCACAAAACACCCTTACAAGTCTTGGCTACTCAAACTGCAATCCCGCCTATTCTAACCTTACCACCTCGAGTATTTGGATGTTCCGTCTTTGTCCATATTCCCAAAGCCAATAGAACTAAACTTGATCCTTGTGCAGAAAAATGTGTTTTCGTTGGGTATGCTACACACCAAAAGGGGTATAGGTGCTACAATCCAATCACTCGTCGTATTCATGTGACCATGGATTGTGATTTTTTAGAATCTGAATTTTACTTTAGCCGCCAACATGGCATTCAGGGGGAGAACAATAAAGAACCACCAAGTTGGCTAAATAACCTTTGTTGCCCAGAAACTGTTCAAACAGAGCAAGTAGATGGAGCCACCGAGCATACTTCACTCAACGTAGAAAACAACTCAGTACATACAACCAGTGAGAGTCCTTTTGAGAATGTCAGACAAGAGGTAAGTAATTGTCAATCTGATAATTTACTCCCTGTTTTTAATGAGGCCACTAACAATAACAGTATAGCACTGG
Organism: Arachis ipaensis; assembly: GCF_059453495.1. Taxonomy (NCBI): domain Eukaryota; kingdom Viridiplantae; phylum Streptophyta; class Magnoliopsida; order Fabales; family Fabaceae; genus Arachis; species Arachis ipaensis. Next base: position 84,153 of record NC_142444.1, on the reverse strand, counting down.
AACATAAAGAACCAGAACCCAATACCTTTATTCTTCCTCCAAGAAGAAACAGAGGGATGCCTCCTGATCGGTACTCACCAGAACATGTTCCCTGTAACTCAAGATACCCAATAAGAGTGGCTAGAGAAGGAATGGCAGATGTTGCAAAGGCTTTTTCCGCCAGACTCTTAACAGAAGACATTCCAAGAACTGTCCGAGAAGCTAATGTGAAAGCTGAATGGCGAAAAGCCATGAATATAGAAATGGAAGCTCTAGAGAAGAATGAAACTTGGGAAAAGTGTATCCTACCGACAGGAAAAAAGCCAGTCGGGTGCAAATGGGTTTTCACCATTAAACACAAGGCAGATGGCATTATTGAACGGTACAAGGCAAGGTTGGTGGCCAAAGGTTATACACAGACCTATGGTATCGACTACACTGATACTTTTTCACCGGTTGCAAAGATCAATACTATCAGGGTGTTGTTTTCAATAGCAGCAAATGAAGACTGGCCACTCCATCAATTTGACGTCAAGAATGCTTTCTTGCATGGAGAGTTGAAAGAAGAAGTGTACATGGAAGCTCCTCCAGGTTTCTCAACGGGATTTGGAAAACATGAAGTTTGCCGATTAAAGAAGGCTCTTTATGGGCTTAAACAATCTCCACGTGCCTGGTTTGGAAGATTTACAGTTGCCATGAAAAGGTATGTGTACAAGCAAAGCAACTCTGATCATACCCTTTTTTTGAAAAAACGGGGAGATTTAATCACTTGCCTAATAATCTATGTGGATGATATGATCATAACGGGAAGTGATGCTGAAGAAATTGCAAAATTGAGAAGGAACTTATTTACAGACTTCGAAATGAAGGATTTGGGAGGACTAAAATATTTCTTAGGAATAGAGGTTCTACGATCCAGCAAAGGAATCTTTATCTCCCAAAGAAAGTACATTTTGGACCTTCTGGCAGAAACAGGAATGGTGGATTGCAAACCAATAGATACGCCCATGCAAGTTAATCACAAGTTGAAGATGGTAGAAGGTGCCACCCTAGCAGATAAGGAAAGGTACCAGCGACTGGTTGAAAAACTAATTTACTTATCATATACTCGGCCTGACATAGCTTATGCTGTGGGAATAGTAAGTCAGTTTATGCATAAGCCACAAGAAGATCATATGGAAGCTGCTATGAGGATCGTTCGATATTTGAAGGGAGCTCCAGGAAGTGGAATCATTTTCAAAAGGAATGACTATTTGAAGGTTGAGGCATACACTGACGCAGATTGGGCGGGCAACCCAAATGATAGAAGATCAACAGATGGTTACTTTACACTTGTTGGAGGCAACCTGGTAACTTGGAAAAGCAAGAAGCAGAAAGTTGTAGCTCTTTCAAGTGCTGAGGCAGAATTTTGAGGGATCGTTAAAGGCATAACTGAAGTATTGTGGATAAGACAATTGATGACTGAGATTAGGTTTCCACCACAATCGCCAAGCTAGTTGAAATGTGACAACAAAGCCGCAATCAGCATTTCAGAGAATCCTGTACAACATGATAGAACAAAACATGTTGAGGTGGATCGACACTTTATCAAAGAAAAAATTGAGAATGAAATTATTGAGCTTCCATTTGTGAGATCAGAAGACCAGTTGGCTGATATTCTTACTAAAGCAGTTTCAAGACAAGCCCTTGCTAAAGTTCTAACCAAGCTGAGTATTGGTGATCCCACTACTCACCTTGAGGGGAAGTATTAGAATATCATAATTAGGGAACAAAATCAGAAAAATATCAAAGAGGATTAGAAAAAAATCAATGTAATTTATTAGGATATTATTCCATAATGAGTGTACTCTTAGCGTACTCTTAGTCTATATATTGGTAAGAACTTTGTAATCACATGAGAAATATGAATAACAAAAATGATACTTTTTTAAATAATTCTTTATTTCTTTCCTAAACTCTTTATACCATGGTAACAACATCTACCACTGCTACATACACTTTCCTTCACCTTCTCATTTTATTATTTTTACTGCAGCCTCTCTCAAGTCACCACTGCCATTACAACGCCATTTTCCACTCATTATCAAACTCAACCCCATCACAGGAGCAACTATCAAATCTCCACTCTCACACACAATAACAAGTATTTTTTTTATTTAAAAAAAAAACAAACTTGACAAGAGAAATAGAGAGCAGAAGGAGAAGAGAAATGAGACATAACCAAAGGCAGAATAAGAAAGGTGGATGAGGTGAATATCAGAGGCAGAAGGGAGGACGAACGCAAGCCGAGACGGAAGGGAAGGCGAACCAGAAACGGAGGCGGAGGGAAAGACGGGGGCCGTGAATCCGAGGCGGAGGCGGAGAGGAGGATGAGTGCTAGCCAAGGTGGAGGGAGGGCAAACCAGAGGTAAAGTGCGGAGGGAGGACGAGGGCGACGAATCTGAGGCAAAGTGATGATGAGAGTGACGGTGAAAAAGTAGGAGTAAGAGTTAGAGTGATAGAGATAATGGATATTTCGGTAATTTTTGTGTTTTGCGGTGGCACTAAATCATAAAAAAAAGTGCGTGATCTCTCGTTATTGAATGTAATCTCACACTATTAAAATTGAAAAAAAATTTGACTAACTACCAATTGGTAAAAACTTAATGATAAGGATAAAATTGAAATTATTTTAAACATTATAAACAAAATTGAATCAAATTAAATATTAACGATAATTTTAAAAAATTAAATTTTAAAAATAAAAATTATATTTTACCTCACATACATATATATGCATGCATAAATGCATTGGAAGTGCCTTATATAGTAGACGCTATTATGTAGTGGAAATAGCTATAAGATCGTTCCTCCTAGAGCAAGTTAGTAATGTTCATAACTCGTAACAGAAAGTCTAGGGATCAACAATTTTATTAAAATTTAACTAGCACTTAACCATAAAAAATAAAATGAATAATTTTTTATTATTAGATATAATCTTTCACTGTGAAATATATTTATGATGACTAATTAATGATTATATATCATAATTTCTACTGACCCCTAACACTCATCAACTCATAACTATTTTCTAACTACGAGTTACAACATCAACAAACTAAACAACTAAACTATAAATTATAAATTATAAATTAATTGAGTAAAAATTTACATGCAATTATTTGTATATAAATTTAATAATTAAAAAATATTAAATAATTTAATATGTTTAATTAAATTACAATTTAATATTTTTAATTATAAATTTTACATAAATTTTTATCTGCTAATTAACTGTTTACACTACTTTCATTATCCTATGCGCACGCACCCACACAATTGAGCTTGTTTTCCTTTCAATTTCCACTATACGATTCTGAATTTGTTGATGGATTTATTACATTGTAATGATTCGTTGTCTTTTTTCAATTTTTTTCTTTTCTTTTTTTCTTGTCGTTTGGTTCTGATATATGATCTACTATTTATTTGACTACTACTTAGTATAAGGTCAACTATTGAGAGATACAAAAAGGCATGCTCGGATCATTCATGCACCAGCACTGCCACCGAAATTAACGCTCAGGTAATACTAGCTAGCCAATGAATTTTATACAATAATAAATAATTATTAAAGAATTAAATAGTGATTTATTTATGGATTTAATGAATAAATAAAGTGTTTTAACATTTCATTCACACAACTTTGGCTTTTAATTAAAAAAAAAAAAACTTTCTTATTTTAAACCTTAACTATTAAGAATTTCGTAATCTTCTGTTCAATTCATTGCCCTCAATCACATTCAAATTAAAAAATTCATTTTGAGTTTTTGCATTCAAAAGATATTTATACTTCCTACATTCAAAAGATATATATATATATATATATATATATATATATATATATATATATATAGAGAGAGAGAGAGAGAGAGAGAGAGAGAGAGAGAGAGAGAGAGAGAGAGAGAGAGAGAGAGAGAGAGAGAGAGAGAGAGAGAGAGAGGACTACTCAATTAAACACATAATATAATATAGAAGTTTCTCAATTATCATCTCTCTTTTTGGTTACTTTAATTTATAATACAAAGGTTGTTTATGGAGTTACGTTGAGGGATACAAAAGAAATGAAAAAAATTGTTAATAAATGTAAAAGAAGAAATATGAGAATATAATAGGTAATTATTAATAAATATTGAATTAATTATAATTGATTGAAATTAATGAAATATGATGAGTAACAATGATCCTTTTATGTTTTAACGTAAAATATTATTGTTAATTCTAGAAAGATAATATCTAAAGTTATCTTATATAACATAATATTTATAATTTTATATACACAATATTTACAATTATATATTTATTATATTTAAAATTATATAATTATTCTAATAATAATTAATAAATATTAAATAAAATAATTTGAGATTATTTTGGCTTTTTTTTAATATTATTTAATATTAATTATGGACTATTTTTTTGGCTGATTTTATATTATTTTTCAAACTTTTTTTATAAGTTACAAAATTCATACCTATATAATTTAGAGTTTTTAAGATTTATAGAATTCTTACTCACTCTCTCGCACATTCTAATTTAATTTTGGTTATTATAGTAATCGATGCACCATGTTGGAGAAACTTAGTTTCTCTCTAGAGATAAAATTTAATTTGTTAGCTTCAAGTTCATGAAAATAAGTGTATGTTCGTATAAATATAAATCTTTGGATTTAAATTAGCATGTGTTCTCAGTATAGGTTAAAATTATTATTAATTTATTTAAATAAATATACAGTAATTATATAAAAAATTAAATTTTACATATTTTTATAATAATTTTTTAATTATTAATTTTAATATACACTTTTATAATAGGTTTTTTATTAATAAGGGTAAAATACTATTTTGGTCTGACCTCCAATATTTTGAATAAATTTTATTTTGGTCCTTGACGTTTTAATCATTTTATCAAAACGTTTAAAATGACATCAAGTCATCAATGTTATTCTACCGTCAAATCTCTCACTAACACTTAAGGAAATTGATGTACTATATTAATAATGTTTTTATTAAAGCTACGTTTGCTCAACCTTCTTTTTCATCTTCGGTCTTTTAACAAGTCCAAATTTCATTCTCATACTCTCGTTTTTTTTCCTCTTCACACTCTTCTTGAAGAATTAATAATATAAAAAAGAAAGAAAAAAGAAAATAGAAGAATGACGTTTAGACTTATTGAAAGAGGATAAAAATAAAAGAAGATGATTGATGAAATGTAACTTTAACAAAAATATTATTAACAGTACATCAATAATCCTGTTAATTATTTGTAAAAAATTTAATAATAAAATAACATCGATGTTATTTTAAATATTTTAGAATGAAAATAGAATGATTAAAATATTAGAGACCAAAATAAAATTCACTCCAAATATTAAGAATTCAAATAATACTTTATTCCATTAATAATTTTAACCTATAGATTAGATATTAGCTAAATTTTAAACATTATATTCACTCTAATATATATGATGACCAATTAAATAAGCATATTAATGTTTTCTTTTATTAATTACATGGGGAGAACATCTTGTATAAACACGTGGATTGACCACATCGGCTAAATAAAAATATTAGATAATCAATTTTTTTTTAACTAAATTTAACTAAATCAAATTTATGTGTGCATGCATGTTTATGTTTAGATTCTTATCCATAATTTTTTTTTTCTTCCATCTTTATTATCATCATCATCTCTTTTTTCATCACCTCTTTTTTTTCTTTTTCTTTTTTTTTTTTATCATTTTCTTTTTTTTTTTCTTTTTTTTCCTCCTTCTATTTTATTATCATCATTATTATTTTCATCATCTTCTTTTTATTCTTCTTAATTTAACATCATACAATTAATTTAATTATAAGAAAAATAATACAAGAATTTTAAGATAATAACACAAGAAATTTGTTAAAAATGACACCAAAATTTTTTATAAATGATACAAAAAAATTTTAAAGAATCATATATCTAAAATTTTAATTTATTCAACTAATACAATATATTTAAATATTTTTGGAGTAAAAAAAATACAATAATTAATTACAAATGACATAAAAATGGCTAGACATCTTATATACGAGTTTCATAGCATTCAATTAGTTTAATAATAAAAAAGAATTGGTTAAAAAAATTTTGGATCACGATTAAAAAATTTCGGTGTCAAAATTTTATGTGTCACAGTTAAAAAGTTTTGATGCTATTTTTAATAAATTCTACACAATTCAAAATTTTTCTCCCACTTTCTTTGCTTCTTCATCGTCCTTTTTCTTTTTTCCTTTTCTTGTTTCTTCTCATAATTTTTCTTGTTTCACCCTCTTAACAAAAACTTGTATCACCGTTAAAAATTTTGGGTATTATTTTTAATAAGTTCTATACAATTCAAAACTCTCCTTCCTCTTTTTTCATCCTCTTAACAAGAACTTGTATTACAGTTAAAAAATTTCGGTGTCAACATTAAGAAACTTCTCGTGTCATACTTAAAAAATTTCAATATTATTTTTTTGAATAAATTCTACACAATTCAAAACTCTCAATCACCTGTTTCTTTTCTTTTTTATCATCATCATCTTCTTTTTCTTTTTTTCATCATATTTTTTTTATTTTACCTATTCATAATTCTTCTTATTTTACCTATTTAACAAGAATAAAAATAAAAAAAAATACTGCAACAATGAAAAAGAAAAAGAAAAAAAAGAAGGAAAAAAAAAAAAAGACGCAGTAGCAACCAAAAAAGACAATAAAAAAAATGCATAAAAAAAAAGAAAAAATACGGAAAAAAAAGTCTAATTCACATGTATATTGTGTGAGGTTTTTGTTGGATTTAACCAACTTAATTAAACTTGATTAAAACAATCTTGAATATGTAACGGGCTGCACACTAAAACCTACCTATGCATTAATAAGCACATTAGTGTGTACATAATGTGTTAGTGTATATAAATGTGAGTGAAATTTTAAATTGTTGTTTTTAAAAAAGTCAAATTCTTAAGTCTCTAACAAAATTTTATCCATATATGTTTTTAAGGATTGTTCTTTCAGACAGATAAATCTCTTGTTAGTTTGCTCCGTTAACTATTAATGAAATTATCTTACGTGATCGTTAATTTGGTTAAGTAGCTTTTATGCGTCACGCCGTATCGAAACAAGGGGAGGGAATTGGTTCTTCTATAAGACTATAACACAAGACGACATTCATTTTTAGAAAGAAAAGATATGCAATGCTTCGAACAAGGACTACTTTGTTTTATAATTATAAATTTTTTTAAAAATTTAATTTTTTTATAATCAAATTTATTAAAAATTTGACTTTTTTTAAAACAATGTTACAAATGCATTGAGCGCGCAATATTTGGTGATGTTCTTTGGTGAATGTGATAATATTTTTTTATTATTAAATATATTTAATATTAATTGTAAATTGATAATTAAGTTTTAATAGTAAAATTAGAGTAGTATAATAGGTTCAAAACTTTTTTCTGTGTCTGTCTGTATACTCCTTCTTAATCAAATTGAACTATCTGCCGCGCCTAAACTATCAGTATTATCAACAAGAATCTGCAAAGTTGCGACAACAAATACAGATGCTGCAAAATTCTAACAGGTGAATTTTTTTGTTATCCCTGTTTATCTTAAAGCTTCAAATTAGTTGCCCAAAAATTGTAACGGACATATCGTATTTTGTGAATTCATTCCATTAATGCTGTGTGGAGTGTTTATGCTTTCTTTTTTAGGCACCTGATGGGTGATGCATTGAGCACACTTACCGTGAAGGAACTTAAGCAGTTGGAGAACAGACTTGAAAGAGGAATCACTAGAATCAGGTCTAAGAAGGTATCAAGTTAAACCAAAAAGGAAGAATGCATATCATGTTGTTGTTGTTAAACGTTTCACTTGTTCTTTTCTATATCTTCTAGTTGCACATACCTGATCTCTTGAGATTTTTTTCATTAGCGGATAGACAAATTAATTATTAAATAACTGTTTTGATTCCTTTAAATTTTGTATCGTCACCAAATAAATACGATAATTATTTTACTACGTGAAATATAAAATGGTTGTAACAAGATGCACTTAATTAACATAAATCACACAAGATTATCTAATTATTAATAATAAATATCTAAAATTGACCAATTCAGAGTCAGAGGATCAATTCTCTGATCGATCTTAGATTTAGACTCACATGTAATTCTTTTTATTGATACCTTTTCCCCCCTCCCTCTCTAACTACTACAGCATGAGATGCTGCTGGCAGAAATTGAATACTTTCAGAAAAGGGTAATTAGCACTTAAGTTCCCTGAATTAATTTATTTACTAGCATTTATATTCTTCTATATTATTTGTTTACAACTGATCGATAAACCTGCATTATTCAACTTAGGAGATTGAATTGGAAAATGAAAATCTTTGCCTTCGGACTAAGGTAAGCAGTCGCAAAACTGTTCATTCTTTTCTTAGTACTTTTAGTATATATATGTATGACTCATATTTTGTTATTACGATGAATAAAAATCTTTAAGGTTTAGTCCCAGAATTTCGGATATGATAAATGATCATAGTGTAGATGTTTTCAATGGTAACTCTATCATATATTATTATAGTTTATATATGTATAACCTTTTGAGATTCAGGATTGGAAAGTAATATAAAAAATATATTGGATAAAATATATATTTTGTCTTTAGAATTTTTATAAAAATATTTTTAATATTTAATTGTATTTAATTTTATCTTTAATGTTTACGATTTGTATTAAAATTATTCTTGGACATTAAATACATCTAAAATATTAGAGACAAAATTAAATATATATCAGGATCATTTTAAAATAAATTAAAAATATTAAAGACAAAAATAAATTAATTAAAAATATTAGAAACAAAAATAAATTAATTAAAAATATTAAAATAAAATTAAATAAAATTAAATATTAAAATTATATTTTTTTAAATTATAAATATTAGAAACAAAAAAATATATTTTATCCTAAAAAATAAAAATATTTATCAATGTTAATTAATATTTTAAACCAACGCCTTGTTTTTATACTATTAAAATTTAGTCTTTAATAATATTTAGAATTAACTAAATATTAACAAAAAATATTAAATTTTGCTAGTCACCTAATATTACTTCTAAAAATTATATAGGAAATGTTAGGTAATCAATAATTTTCTTGAATAACATGAACAATCACCAATTAAATCAAAACACACTACACTTTCAAATTATCTACCTAAATCTTAATATTAGAATAACCATTTACACACCAAATAAAATGAACATTCGATATATCTATTATTCACATTGTTTAGCATTTTCATTATCTACCTATACTTTTCCAAATTATATATATCGTCTATACTTGAATGAATGAATTTGTCACTTACATACATGATGGAAAAGGTAAGTGCATAAAAATCTTGATAAATTAAATTTCTAGGGCATAAATTGAAGTAGGAAGCATTCACTCAAATAATGATAAATACTTTTCCAAAAGATTAGCTATATCAAAATTATATATCAGTATTATTTGGTCAACTTCAAATGTTGTGTACAATTCAATTATTTTAATAATTAATTTTTTTTAAGGAATAATTAATTATTTTGTTAGAAAAATATATATGTAAAATATATATAAATTTATACAAATACACAATAATTAATTTAGTGTTTAATTCTTTGTATTTATAAAACATTCTTTCATAAAAAATCAAAATCCAAAATTTATACGTTCAAAATATGTAAATTTACATATAAATTAAAAGATCCAAAACAACATATCCAGAATCCTAAAATATATCTTACGATTTCAAAAATAGAGAACTACACATTCAAAGTTATATTTTGGTATTTTGGATGTATAAGTTTTACATTTGAGATATTTTCTTTTCTAACTTTAGATGTGTAACTTTACACATGTATATATAGACTCAACTACTTAGAAATTGAAAAAGAACAGAACAAGTGTTGTTCTTTATGACTTTATATGTGCACACAGTTTGCAATGCATCACTCTATTTTTTTTTTTTTTTAATCTAATGTAAAATATTTCAATCTTATTAACATTTTTTCTCTTCTTGTTATTATTAACCCTGCTGCATTCTCTTTAATTTCTTTCTTTTTCTTGTACTAATTAATTAATAATCAATAGATATAAATTTTTCCCCTGGATTACAATAATAATATGTACAGTAATATCAGATAACTGATGTTGAGAGAATTCAGCAAGCAAACATGGTTTCTGGACCTGAGCTGAATGCGATTCAGGCGTTAGCTTCTCGTAATTTCTTCAATCAAAGCATGATTGATCAGACCGCCGGAACTGCTTACCCTCAGTCATCAGACAAGAAGATTCTTCATCTCGGGTATGGATGCGCCTGCCTAGCTCCATTACCTATTATCATCCTTACTTTGTTGTTCTTAATTGGTTGCTATTCTTTTTGTTTGTGAATTTTGCTATAGCTAGTGCAGGTGAATCGTGTTCGTTTGAGGAATAATCCGCCAGGGGCATGAATAACAGTATCATTCGCTATGTGACTATTAATATATCCAGAGATTGCTGGTTGCTAAAAAAAAACATACAGTTCGACTAATGCTTACTGGCCTAGTTAATTATGTGACCAACTACATCGTCCTTAGCTACTTGATTGTCTTTCTTGATATATATTACTGTTACTATTCCTATGGACGTTCATATATTGACGATTATATGATGACCGTATAAATATGATATGGATGATATTATGAGTTTGAATCGGTAAGAAAAGATTTTTCTTTTAGAGTTATTATTTTTTTAAAAAATAAAAATAATTTATTGTGTAGAACTATAGATATCTCATATGAAATAATTTTTTTTGTTAATTATATTTGGATACAATAATATAAATTATTTTTTATTTATTATATAAAAATATATTTTTTTAAGATTTTTGTTTAAAAAATATGTAAATTGTAATTTTTAAAAAAATTATTTATTTATTTTTTTAGTATTTTTATTTTTATTATTAAAAATTTATCAAATATACTAAAAAATAACAAAAAATTTATTTTTTCTTTCAGTAACTTAATAATTCCTAAACAAATTCTATATGTCACGCTTATTAAGCAGTTAATAAATTTTGCTGTGAACTTGATGATTATACAAAGAGTAGAAATAAAATTAAGCTCAACAATTAAAAAAATTAACGACCAAGCCAATTTGAACTTATCTCCGACCCCACACAGTTGTTTGAGTTATTAATAACTGAAAAAAATTATTCAAATAAAGATGTCAAAATTTTAATAATTAAAATTCAATATATATAACCGATTAAACAGTATTATTTTTATTAAAATTAGATCGGATAAATCAGTTTAATAAAAAAACTAATAAATTAAATTTTTAATTCATTTAAATTAATATTTTTTTTTTAAAATAAGGGTTAAGTACTAAAATCGTCCCTAAGGTAAGGGGCGAAAATTAAATTTGTTTTCGACCTTTTTTTGTTATTAAAATCATCCCCAACATTCAAAAACGCTTTAAAATCGTCCTTTTTACCAATTTTATTTTTTTATTACCAAACTACCCCTCATTAAAAAAGTTATAAAATAAAATAAATATAATTATAAAATAAAATAAATATAAAATAAATAAAAAAGAAAGGAAAGAAAGAAAGGGATATAGAGAGAAAGGGGAGACTGGGGAGAGAAAGAAGGGGGTGGGGGAGGGGGGAGGGAAGGGAAGCCGCACCGCCGCACCGCTATACCGCCGTCCCGCCGCACCGTTGTTCTGTCGCCCTGCCGCCTGTGATCCGCCACTGTTCCTCCTCCTCGCCCTCACCGCCTGCTGCTTCTTTTTCTGTGAACTGGATTTTTGTTGTAGAATTTCTGAATTTTTTGTGAAATTTGTTATGAAATATCTATAATTTGATTTTTTTATTTGGCTTAAATTTGGAATATTGTTGTTGCTGAATTTGTTGATTATGGTTCAAAGTGCATGTTGCTTGAATTTCTTTAAAAGAAGATGAAGAAGCAGAGCAAGAATAAAAGAGGAAGAATTTTAGTTTTGAAGTTTGTTGATGGTTTTGAGTTTTGATTATTCTGATTTTTTGAGTTCTGATTTTCTGAGTTGTGATTTTCTGAGGTGGGGGTGATGGTGGGTTCTGGTGTTGATGATGATAGTGGGGGTGTGGTGGGTTCTATTTTGAGTTTTGTTGTTCTTCTGATGATGATGATGATAATGATGATGATGACCATGATGATAATGGTGGTGGGTTCTTGTTCATCTTGGACTTTTGGTTGATTTTGATTGATTTTGGGGAAAGTTCTGATGATGGTGATGATGACCATGATGATACTGCTGGTGGTGATGGTGGGTTTGCGTTGGGCGTAGGCTTCTGTTCTGGCAGTGGAGGTGGTGGAGTGAGGAAGGTGAAGAGGAGAATGATGATGATGAGGGTATTTTGGTCCAAGAATTCGGGAAAGGACGATTTTAAAGCGTTTTTGAACGTTGGGGATGATTTTAATAACAAAAAAAGGTCGGGGACGAATTTGATTTTCGCACCTTACCTTAGGGACGATTTTAGTACTTAACCCAAAAAATAACTATAATATTCCTATTATAAAAAATAACTAAAATACCCCTAATATATATAAATATACATTGTTCATACCCTGACCCAAATAACAAAATAACAAAATCAGGTTTAAATTAAGCCAAAAGGCCCAATCCAGCAGATTGGCCTTTACTACTTGTCCGACCTTCCTTAAAGAGGTCGGACTCACGTAAGCAGGCACTTAACACTTATCTAAGTAAATAACTGCCTCCGCAAATCTCTCTCCCACTTCTAGAAGAGAGATCCCAACAACCCTAAAATAAATGGACGGTTATCCACCACCAGAAGTGGAACTACTTCAACGGTGGTTATTGGCTCATCACTTATAAATTCACTGACACCCTTAGGTATACTTAAGTTCCAATACTCTAAACCTGCTTAACCCCTTGCTAACTTAGGCATTCGAGTGTCTTGCAGGTACCATCCCCCACCTATCCAAACAAACACGTACAACTCAGACGGGGCTCCCAGACGCGAACAAGTTGGAGACCACCATCCTTCAACGCTTGGGCTTTTCCCTCGAGCCCAATCGTCCAGTTTCAGATAACCCCTGGAACATTGGTGCCGTTGCCGAGGACCTGAAAATCAACGCACAATGGCGGACAAACAACGTGAAGATGGACACATCGCATCTGAGTCTGATGCCGAAAGCAAGATGCGATTAATAATGACCAAGCAATAATACCTCTACCAAGAACAGAGGGACCGCGCGGTGAAGGCCTCTCAGGCGCTCAGGGACCGACAAGAATCCCCTCTGAGGTACACCAACCCGAAGGGGAAGGACGACCTCATTCTGCAGTCCTCGCAGGGTTACTACATGGCCACCAAAGTTGACTTGAACAGCTCGAACAAGAGCTGGAGTGACAGCATGAAGCTAAGAGCAGCCTAAGGAAAGAACTGGGGGAGTAGGAGCAAGAGGATGAAGAGAAGAAGTAGAAATCGGATTTACCAAAATTGGCTGAAAAAGAAAATAAAAATGATTAATGCACTAGTCGGAGTAATCAGAATTACCTACAAAGTTAAAAACAAAAAACTACCTAGCTCAGTCCTGACGAAGCTCGGAGATCCAAGAAAAAAATTTTTAGTGTCCAGGTTTGGAGCCCATCCCTAAACCTCTCGGAAAAACTCTACAACAACCTCCTCTATCTCGTCCAAATCTACCAGGTTGTACTTCTCTATAGGAAAGTTTCAACCCAGTATAGAGGAAATCGGAGCTCCTTATTTTCATTTAGAAAAAAAAAGGATGGTGGCCTTCGACACCTTGGACTTTGAAAAAACAAATTTTTGAAGTCATGGAAAGACTCATAAAAAATTGAAAAAATTTTCCGACCTTGTATAACTCGGAAGGAAACCCACTGTTGCTTATTCTTAGCGCTAAAAGGCTTTGTTAAGTGAAAAAGATAGAAAAAAGTCTTTAAAGAGATTGGGAAATCGAGTGCATGGCTGACAAGCTGTTAAATTTTAAGGAAATCCCAGGAATTGGGATGGAGTTAGGTAGGAGCTACTCTACAATGAAACAACACCTACATCTCAAAATCGGAGAATGGGAGGGTAACCCTTAGACGGATAAATAGATAGTCATACATAAAGGTAAAATGGGGGTTAGAATCAGTAATCCTCCCACAGAAAACTCGGTCCTCAGACTCTGGGGCCACTAATTCATATTTGGATTCATCAGTGTCAAGGCTACAAATTCTATGGTGTTTTCTAAGTTCAGTCACAAAAACGTCGTCTACTATTAGGTGTTCAGAAAGAACAGAAGAATTTACCCATCTCAGTAAGGCTTCGGGAACTCGAGACATTTTCAGAAATAGGAAATATGTAAGGAGATATGCCTACATTGCACAAAGAAAAAGGAAATCATCAAAAACTAGTTCGAAACAGTTCTTTTCAAACAAAGAAAGGAACAACCAACAGTCACAACAGAAACAATTTTTGAAGAAAACAAAAAATCTTAAAAGCTTTCTATGGCGAACAGTAAAAAAACCTAAATCCCCCTCTTAAGCATACACTGTACAGATACAGAAAATATTGAAGCAAAGAAGGATACAAGCCAATAAGAACTAACATTTTCAAAGAAGTAAAGAGTTCGAGTAGCAGATGGATGAATGCTGTAGCGAACGGAAGCCAAAGGTTTTTTCGAGTGAGAGGGGAAGCAAAAGAGCAAAGAAAAGCAGTTTTCAAAGAGAAGACGAAAAGAAAAGAAAGAGAAAGGTGGGAAAGGTATTTATTAGATATCAAGGACATAATTGTAAAAGCAGACTAGTCATTAAAAGGGGGTGCCGTTACCAATATAACCGCTCTCCACGTGTAAATATGAAGAGTTAAAAAGACGCGACGATTGATAATTTGAAATCACGTCGGTTTCAAAATCAAAATCACGTTGGTTTTCCGACTTGAAAGGAGAACCTCGACCTAAATATCCCCGAGTTCAATCAATACTCGAACACAACTCACCGTAAAGAGATTGGATTCGAGTAGGGACACTGTTCATACTCTGACCCAAATAACAAAGCCAGGCCCAAATCAAGCCAAAAGGCCCAATCCAGCAGATTGGCCTTTACTACTTATCCGACTTCCTTAAAGAGGTTGTACTCGACGTAAGCATGCACTTAACACTTATCTAAGTAAATAACTGCCTCCGCAAATCTCTCTCCCACTTCTAGAAGAGAGATCCCAACAACCCTAAGATAAAGGGACGGTTATCCACCACCAGAAGTGGAACTATTTCAATGGTAGTTATTGACTCATCACCTATAAATACACTAACACCCTCAGGTATACTTAAGTTCCAATACTCTAAACCTGCTTAACCCCTTGCTAACTTAGACATCGGAGTGTCTTGCAGGTACCATCCCCCACTTATCCAAACAAACACGTATAACTCGGACGGGAGCTCCTAGACACGAACAAGTCGGAGACCACCATCCTTCAACGCTTGGGATTTTCCCTCGAGCCCAATCGTCCGGTTTCAGGTAACCCCCGGAACATATATATATTGAAAACTCTAAATTCTAATTTTATGACGGTAGAGAAATAAAGGGTTAAAATTTAGAATTTTTAAAATTAATATATATAATAAAAGTATTTTCGTTATTTTCTATAATAAGGGTATTGTAGTCATTTTCTATAAAACATAATATTAATTTAAAGCAGTTCAAGATTTGATTCACTATTTTTTCGATCAAATTAATTTGTCTGGCCTAATTTTAACAAAAAATAACACGATTTGATTGATTATATGTGTTAAATTTTAATTACTAAAAAATATTTTTAAAAAAGACCTTTTAGACGCTTTATATGAGTGGTTCCGTCACTGAATTAGCATTCCCAAAAATTCAGAATGCAAAATTGCAAACCATTCTTGCCTTTTTCTTTTTTTTGTTCATACAAACACATTCACACACTCACTCACACACACTAACCTAACCACCACTGCTAGGATTGGAACTTGGTGTGGCTTACTTTGAGCCTTTGAGGCAAACACCTTTGCCATTACATCACATGCCTCACCCAAACGCAAACCACTCTTGTCTTTTTTTTTTGTAGTCAGGTGGATTGGACAACCCCCAATCCTAGGTATCTCAAATGGATTGGACAACTCCTAATTCTAGGTACAACACACTCCTCACATACTTACTATTTTTTTTTCTCAGTTGCAGTTGGTAAGAGTTAGGCCCAAGACCTTTAAAATGGGAAGGGGGCAGAATGCCGTGTGAGCTAAAGCTTATTGGCAAACCACTCTTGTCTAAACCGAAGGTCAACCGCACCAAGCCCATTTTCATCCCCCAGTTATTTTGCAAATCAATAATCTAATAATATTTAGGTGAATAGGTCCAAAAAAAGACCAGATTTGTGGTGCACCTAGTAAAACCAGTACAATATACACCAATTTTCTTAACTACAAAATAGATTATGCATGAGTGTTAGAT
This sequence comes from Arachis ipaensis, assembly GCF_059453495.1. NCBI lineage: Eukaryota > Viridiplantae > Streptophyta > Magnoliopsida > Fabales > Fabaceae > Arachis > Arachis ipaensis. The sequence continues at coordinate 67,618 of NC_142444.1, read as the reverse complement.
ATAAATTTGATTTAAACCGAACAAACAACCACCTTTTACACAAGAAATTACATGAAATTTTGACTAGTCAAACTTGGATGAAGCATTATCCCAGGTTGCTGGAACAATCACTATGACAACTCAAGGTTTGAAAGACAAACAAAGCAAATCCAACATGAATTAAAATTCATTACCTTTTTGCAATCATCGCCAAATACCATATCTTGTCATTATTTTACTAGTTTTAGCTAGTCATATTTTGCCTGTAAAGTATAAAAGGCTTTGTAAGCACATTAGTTTGTGTGTCATACAGAAAGAGAAAATGTATTGAGTGAGTGACTTTGGGCCAAATTAATTGTGAGTTTATTACTTACAATGAGATTCTACCTATTAAGAGGTACAGCTTATATACCAAGTCTTCTGCGCACCATAAACCTCATCACCACCAACAAAGCACCACTCATTTGAGACAATTTAAAAACTAAATATTTAATTCAATCACTTAATAATGCAACATGTATAGAAAAAAGATCTATCCCAATACATAGTTTTGGAGAATTGAGTTTAGCGATCGGATCAAATTGTCGAATCTAGAAACCCATGAACCATAAGTATTGGCAATATACGAACAGGTGAGTCTAAGCTTTAACTCTCAAAAGTCAAAACACTGGAAATAAATATATGGCTTCATTAACTTGAGAGTTTGGGGATAAATAAGGGCATGATCCCCCATCAAATATCAAAGAATAGCACAACGATTCTCTTCACGCTTACGTAGTTCTTCATGTGCCTTCTCAAGATGTTCTCGGAGTTTTCGAATTTCCTCATCCGATCTCTTTTGAGCTACCTCCATTTTAAGTCTTGCAACTTGCTCCTCTGCCAGTTGTTGCTCCAGCCCAGCAGTAGCTTCCTTCAGCTTTATTTCCAACTACAAAAGCATTATCATTTAATGAAAAAGCATTAAACAATGTACCTAGATGAGTTCCCCATTCCAAATAATTGTCCATTTTGACACGGTGATTTATTGAAAAACTAATGTAGTTAGACATAGTTTGCATTCTGATACATATACATATACTTCTCTGGAACCAAAGGAAAGGAAGTAACACAAAAAGAAGCAAAATAATCAAAAGGATATGGAAGAGACATTAAATCATTTTCAATGCAATTATGTTAAAGTATCATAAAAATCTGATTTTCTTATTTCCATCACTTGAAAGAGTATCATCAAGCTTGATATTCAGGAAAATTTGATAAAAATCAAGCGACTGACAAATATCAGAAGTCATAAATCCGAACATATTAACATAAATGTACCATCTCAGTAATTCGTTTTAGCTGCTCATCATATGTTTGCCGCATTTGTTCCTTAAACTGCAGCCTCTGCAATTCTGAATATCCTTCCGACGAATCAACTTCCCTTTGTTTTTTACGCATCTTCCTTGCTCCCTCCTGTAATCAAGTAATGAGGTCATTGTCATCATATACATAATTCGATTAAATTTAAAATTAAAAACAAAAGAAAAACATAATTGCCCTGATTTGCAAAGCTTTCACCTTCAGTTCTACAAATAACTCATCTATGTAAGGTCGTCCACAATTCTGTGATATAACCTTGTTCACAAGAGAAAGAAGACGTTGAACTTGTGCAAATTGCTTTCTTTCATCTTTAGTCTTATTGTCAAAAAGCACATAGCGATTCTCACAGAGAGCAAGAACTTCCTACAAAATTTGAATTGAAACTCAACATGATACTTAAATTTTTCCTACAGTCATATATTCCAAGATGCTCAAGAAATGAAGAAATACAACAATGCTATCTCTACTGCTATTGAAGGCACCACAATGATAGGCAAGGGAGTTCAAGAGGATACTAGCATAATTACTTAACTTTTAATGCATAAACCATGAACCAACACAACAATTTCAAAAACTGATTTAAAATCACCACGTCTCTGAAAAAGCATCGAAGGTAACTAAATTCCCAGTTACAACAAAATGATTAACAACCCAATTAAAGTTACCTATGTGATGCACAAAAAGGAACACTAAATCAAGAAAATTAGGAAAAGGTTTAGGACCTTATATAAAATTAAGCATGGCTCTCGACAGAACTAGAAATCAAAATAGAATAAAGTGATAATATTAATATTAACAAACCTTTAGGGGCTCTGGACACTCGCGACCCAAATAATCATCAAGGGTCTCATCATTATCTTCAAGTTCATCACCACCGGTGAAGACCACAATCATGTAGTTCACAATTTTGTTTCCAAACAAAGTCTGCAAGCTATGTAACGCTGCTTGTTCTTCTTGAGAAAAACGTGTTCTAACCGATAACACTACAAGGACAGCATGAATCCCATCCTTGGCCATGCCAATACATTTGGCTATTTCCTTCCCAACAAACTCAGATTCAACCGAAAAATCAAATAGTCCTACAAAAGATTACAAAGTTAGGTTGGGAGATGACAAGCATGCTTTCTTTTTACAGATTTTGTGAAAAACAAAACCAGAAACACTGAAAATAAAATAAAACAAATACATTTTCTATGACTATGACATTCCTCCACGCAACGCAAACAAAGAAGTTATGAAATGGCATGTTATCCATTTGTTTACCAGGGGTGTCAATAACATTAACAATTTGGCCATCACTTAAGACAGTTTTCTGCAATTCACAAGTGCTGGTCACACCAGATGAGCTTGCCCTTGACTTGAAAACCTTACTCCCAAGAATGCTATTACCTGTGGCGCTCTTGCCATTGCCAGTACGTCCAACTAGGATCATTGTTCGAGTCTCATTAGAGGAGGAACTAAATTCCCAGTCATCATCAATGGAGCTTCCACCCATCCTATAACATGGATCAGTCACATCGTAATGCAATCATCTTAGTATCTTAGGCAAACTATATAATTAATATGATAAAAAAAAGGCACAGAAAATCAAAACCGGAGCTACTAAAAATACAAGATATGGGTTATAAGTTATAACGCCTTCGAATTTAGTATGCACGATCAAGGAGGACAAAAACAGGGTTTCAACAATTCGATTTCAAAGGGAAAATAGAGAAACCCATAAGGGTCTTCTTATATTTATAATATAAAAGAAAGGGTAGACGATAGAACTTTGTCAAACCGTGCCTGTGTCTCAGACTTTCAGTCCAACAGCCAAGCAAGAATTTACTATACTAGTGGGATGTGGCAGAGAAAAGAGAAAACGCGAAACGCAAAACTAGAGGGTATAATCTGGTTTCACTAGGGTGAGGAGGAGAAAAGGAAAAATAGGCAAAAACACTCACGAATTTTTATAGGATTTTTTTTAATAATAAAATAAAAACAATTATTTTCTTTTTATTTGTAGACTTTAATTTTTAAATACGATTTTTTTATATAGGATTTTTAAATACGATTTTAAATACACAAACAAGCATAGCTTCTTCAAGAATTTTTTTAATTATAAATTAAAAAAATAAGTCATATTTAACAATGGCAATCATTGTTATCGTCTTTAAAAATACATAGGTACACCGGAATAAGTCATATTTAATAAGAATTTTTTTAATTATAAATTAAAAAAATAACTATTTTCCAAAAATAATCCACTTCAAATCTATCATATTAGAAAGTTAATAATAGTAACCATTATCATCGTTTCGAGAGTACATAAGAGTACATAAAAATATACTGTAATAACAATCTTTATTATTTTTGGGAAATAGCTATTTTTTTAATTTATAATTAAAAAATTCTTGTTAAATATGGCTTATTCCGGTGTACCTATGTATTTTGAGGAATGCTAGGGGGCAGCAATTTTAGTGTTTTGTAACCATCAATTGACCATCAATAGTGTTTTTAATGGGGTGAGATTATATATAATGGTGGGAAATCACTCCCTTAGTGCTGGCCAGAAAACACAAAAGTTGCTGGCCCCTTGACTTTTCCATGTATTTTTAGAGACGATAACAATGGTTGCCATTGTTAAATATGGCTTATTTTTTAAATTTATAATTAAAAAAATCCTCGAAGAAGTCATGCTTGTTGTCCGTGTATTTTTATATACTCCTGTTTGTAGATCAATATACTATTTTCTAAACGACGATATGGATTAAAAGTGCGTGTTTCAAAAAATTTGAGTGGAGTTCGCTGGGAGTAAGGCGAACTTGCTTAAATGCAAAAAAAAAATTGTACTTAGGGAATTAAAGTCCAAAAATCATGTTTGGGGAAATAATAATTTTTTTATTTTATTATAGAAAAAAATTCAATTTTTACATGGTGGATAAATGTATTTCTAATTTTTTAATGAGTCATTTGTATACATTAATATAAAATTTTGTTGTCATTTCTACTCTTTTATGGCCTGAGTAATTTTTCCAGCGATTGTGGAGGTCAAATGACACGTTATTGTATGATGTGGCCATTTTGGGTGACATTATGAAAAATAAAATTATTATATTATTAAATTTGTTGAATAAAAAAATAGCATAATGGAACCACTGTTCATCCTTTTCTTTCTCCGGTTACTTCCAACCCTAACAGAGGATGAAAAGAATTCTTTTTTCATTGTCTTCGTTTTTTTCCATAGATCTTCTTCTTGTCTGTCGTAATTGGGGGTTTGTAAACGCCAAGGTATCAAAATGTCACACTCTCAACAAAGGAAGAATATACCTCATGTTTGTGTCAATGGTTGTGGTGGCTCATCTTCTACACCAAAAAATAGGAAGAAGAAGTTCGACTACAACAATAGCAAGTATCTGCATAGACTTGACGCAGTGGTACTTGAGTCTACTACAGAGTAAAATCCTAGAAGATTATTTTTTCGTTGTCCGTTATGGAAGGTATGTGAGTTCTGATTTTGCTTATGATGATAAATACTGTGAATGTTATGTGAAATAGTTGAAATTATCGTCGGATTCATGATGCAAAAGGTTGAATTGAGATGTGATTATTTCATTTGGGCTGATGAAGTTGTTGATGGTGGAAGAGATTGTAGGATTCAAGAGTATAGTGAAAAAAGCAAATGGAAGTCTGTAGAAGAAAGTAACTAAAAGGTAGAAGAAGAAATGAAGAAGATGTTGTAAACAATTGATGGAATTAATCAAGAGTTGAAGAGCATTAGAAAATAAATGCAATATGTATGCTTAGGGATAAGTATATGTATTATGTAGTTGTTTATTAATATATTTCATCAGTAATTGTAATTTCCTCTAAGTAGATGAAAAATATGTGGTAAATATTGTGTTGTAGTTTTCATTTTCATCAATATTTGAATACAAATGTTTGTTTCAATTTTATTTCTAGTCCTGTGCAAAAAATAACTAAAGAGCTAATTCATTATAATCAACTCTTGATCAACAAGATGATGAATAATAAGTAAGTATAACTAAAAACTGTCATTAAAAATAAACTCAAATACAAGTCATGAAGCTAGAGACTTAAACACCAAACTGCAATTCAACCTTGCAAAATAGCAAATAAATCTATGTTTATAGGCATCAAAATAGAGGTCTACATCAAAATATTAATTAGCTAAATCCAAGCCACAAAAGTACAGGTCTAAATTACAATATCTAAATTACATGCAGCCATAATATTTTGAGTTTGAATTTCCTTTCTACCAATAAATCGAATTTGGTCTTCAGTAGACACAATCACTGGTACATGAGTTCCATCTATAGCACCAATTGCATCCTATGATTAACATAATTAGAGCATCAATTTTGTAAATACTATAAAGCAAATCTAATACCAACACATGCAATGAAAGATAATCATTTTTTTTGTAATTATTTATAATATTTTTCAAAATAAATAATATATAAATTACCTTAAAGTAAGGCCAGTGTCTATCATCATTCCTTAATTTTATAGGCACTTCTTTAAAATCACGATCCTTTGGTTGTATGATGTCTATGGCCATTTTGCACACAGCTTGTAGCACTTCAAATTTTCGACTTATTATTTCACCAGAATGTTAAAACCGCTCCTTAGTTAACTTATTTGAGTTTCCACCTCCTAGTACAAATTGGAACATTGCTAACATTTCTGTAGCACTTATTCTCCTTGAGGCACATAAACCATAGTTTGTTTCCAAATCATAGTATAGTCTTTTGAAAACATCTTTTTCCATTCTAAACATGCTGCAACAACGACTATTATTCCCTTCTAATATCTCTTTAAGCCATTTGTTTCCTATTTGTGTAGAAGTCATGCATGGTCTTTTATAGATATACTTATCATAATATTGTAAGACCAAACATACTGTGGAAGTTAAAATTCGATCAAATTTTTCTTCCTCTTCATCATAATCAATTTCCATATTCCAATGTGCTGTATAATAATTATATTAAAAGAAAGAACACAAGAATTAAAAAAAGTAGAATAATATATCAAGAAATAAAAGCACTGTAATTTTTATTTGTTATAAAAAAGATCAAATAAAATAAAAAAATCCAAGCAAATGAATGTAAACAGCAGACACAACTCATTGTCTATAAAATGAATGTAAAAAAATCTTAAAAAAGCTTTGTAAACAAATTGTTCTCCTTCTCCTCTTGGTTATTCTTTTCATTCATTAACCACGCAAGTTTGACTTCTTTATGCTTCAAAGCAACGAACAGCTCTCTTTTATCTTTATCCAAAAAGAGTCGAGTTGCAAACATATAAATTTGTCCAAATGGATCTATATCCGGAATAGCATTCAGTTTTTCTATTGCTTGAGTTATACTAAGTCCCAAAGTATCATTCTTATTGGAGCTCCTACGTTCCATAGCCTCACAAAGCCTATCAATTTGGTGTGACAATTTCTGAGCACCTCCAACTTTTTTGTTTTCTTGTTAGTATTAGCATTAGTAAATGGAGCCCTTTTTCTTTTAATGTTTATAACACTAGACTCAAACTCTATATCAGAATTCTCACTATCTTCAGGTTGTGTATCTTTCTCAATTGAAGAAGAAACTATTCCAGAAGATGGAGTCCAAGCATCTTCTCTTGTTGCAGCTGTTCTTTGAAACATCCTATCCAATGTTGCTTCAAAATCTGGATGAATTCCTTCTTTTCTAAATTTTTTAGCCTTTGGAATAACCTACATAAAATATTGATATTTAGTAATAATTATATATGTCAATATGTATGCTACTATACTTACCAAACTAAGCTTAAGAATACTAACCGCTAATTTTTTAGCCCACTACTCTTCACTTGCATCAATTGTTTTTTTAGCAGAATCTCATCCAAGTCCAATCTCGTTCCCCTTCAATTGCTTCCAATTCTTTTAATCTACTTTCAACTGATCCCATTTGTTTCTTAATTATTTTCTATTATATTCTTTTTTGGTAGTTTTTGTAAATTCAACTATCAATTGTTTTCAACCTTTGGTATTAAAATATGTGCCCGGTTTGCTATCAGCTTCAATACTTTTCACACACAAAGCACAAAAGATATCTATTAGATTTTTGTTCCATTGTGCAATTTCTTTTCCATCATTTTCTCTTCCTATGTGATCAAATTTATTGTTGTATCCATCAAAATTTATCATATGATAACAAAAATTATTCCATAAGTTCATACAAAAATTGAAAGATTGAAAACAAAGTGAATCATGAATTTTTAAGTCAAGTATACTTAAATACTTGTTATGTGTTACACAATAATAAACTTCATAAAGTATTATTATCAATTAATAAGACTAATAAACATACAATATTATTCTATTTTAGTAGGCCAATAACTATGAAGTACAGATACTTTGCTGACTTACCGTGTCTGCGTGTCGGACACATTTCGGACACGACACTCACCGATACTCGTACGACACACGTGTCTGCTGTGTCCAAACCGTGTCTCAATAAAAAATAAAAAATTCTTCTCTGGACACACTTTGACATATCTAAATACCATCACGTGTCAGCGTGTTCGGTCTTATGCTTAATATATATTTTTAAAATAAATTTAGATATAGTATATATTATTATTTATTAAAACAAAAAATATTCTAAATACTTGATATAATTAAAATAAGACATTAAAAATAATTTAAAAAATTAATTTGTATTTTTTTTTTACCAAAGATATGAAACTCGAACCCGCAACCTCTTAATTGAGTATGGGGAGACTATGCCATTTGAGCTATTACTCATTGGCAAATTAATTTGTATTTTAATATCAATAAAATATTAAAATATCATTACGATTTATCTAAAAAATACTTTATGTTTTATATGTATGCGTGTCCCCGTGTCATGTAAGATTTTAAAATTCGCGTGTCGGCGTGTCCCGTGTCGTGTCGTGTCCCGTGTCCGTATCGGTGTCCGTGCATCATAGGCCAATAATAACACAGGAACCAGATATATTATAAAAATAAAAAAATAACAAGATAAATTAATTAACATTACTTGAAAAAAAATCACGAAAAATAATAAACTGATCATATGATTTATGAATCAAATTTTGGAGTTCTAATTGAATCAATTAAAATTTTATTTTGATTCTAACTCAAATTTTAGAGACTAATAGTTTAAATATTTACTTGATTTACTATCTCTATTAATATAAATAGAGTTATCATTAGTCAATAATAAAATTTGTATGTAATCTAGTGTTAGTACTGGGTACGTCCAGTACCTACCTATATATATTAGCTCACTTTTACGGATCACAAAAAATGGGACACATATCTCAAATAAACTACTCTTATGATTATATATCTATATTTACATATGTATATACATATTGTTATTATAATTTTGACTAATGTTCATGCAAGGAAAATTTTATGATTGATTTTCATAAACCAAGTTAACCTCTTCATGTTTCAAAGAACAAAAAAAAACAAACAAACATAATAGATCTACTGAAAAAATAAAAAAACAAGGCACAAAAAAATAATATAAATAGATAGAAGTTCATGCCTAATATGTGATAGAGACGTATTTCTGTTGAAATTTGTGAAGATTAGGTTGAAAAATAAAAAATATATGAAAATTGTGTTAGAATATAATTTATGAAGGTTAGGATAAGAAGTTAGAAATATATGAGCATTTCAATGACAATATAATAGCGGAAAATATGTGCGGGAAAATAAATAAAATTTGGTAAGCACAAGCCAGTTTTGAAAAGCACCCCTAACTTTTAAAAGGCGCACAAACACTTGGACTTTTTAATTTACCAAACGAAAATGAAGTGCTTGTTAAGAGCACAAGCACCTCTTGAAAAAGTTTTACCAAACCAAGCTTTATTCAATTCTAGCTTGCGAGAGGGTGTTACCTAGATTAATTTTTTATCAATAGTAGATGTAGGCTTATTTATTGTAATTTTTTTAGTGGGAGTACATAAGGAATACATAAGATATAAAGTGTAATAATTCAACAGATATTTTTTAAGGGGATTAGGAAATTTTTCATTTTTTTTAACAATGAGAAAAACTTTTTTTTTTCTCTCTTAATCCCTTCCATTTTGATCCATTAAATCATCAACATCACAACTTGAATAGCTTAAAATGTAAGATTTTCTTTAAAATGTGTTAAAATTTAGTACCAAATAAATATGTATTGTAAATTTTTATTTACTTATATTTGTATTATTTTGTGGGATTTGTTACCCACAACCTCGATTCACCTTTGGAATTATGCAGGACTTAACTTTTTTTTATTGAAATAGGACCTAGGTCCAAGAAATTATGCAGCTGCAATATTTTGGAGTAACGACACCCTTCTACAATCATCAATTCATCATCAATTATCAGTCTAAAGTCTATACGAGGAATATCTACAAAAATTCTTGTGGCTTTGTCATGTCATTGAGTCAATCTGTACATATATTGAATTTCCAAATCTCAATACCTGAGATGGGAGCATAGGAAGTTATATGTCTAGCAACACTCTTAGGATGTTAATCAAGTTTGTCTTTACTCTCTACTGTTAGTATTGCAACTCTTGAATCTGATTCAAGATTTAAACCCCAAATTCTAAGCCATTTTAAAGCTGTGAAGCATGTCTCAGAATTCAGCCATAATTGTCGTGCAAATCTCTAAGTTAGCTTTGTAACCCGCTATCCATCTCCCTAGATGATCCTGAATGAGCCCTTCACAACTAGCTTTTTCAGGATTACCAATGTTGCTCTATCAGTATACAACTTTATCCAATCCATCAAAGGAGGATGCCACGCTATAAGTTCCTTTGTTCTTCTGATCGATGGAAGGAGCTTTTGAGTATTTTTGGAAACATTATCTATAGACCGAATGTACTCCAAGATGATATGAACGGAATCAGTTGGTCTCTAAAAGAAGGATATTTTCTTATTTCTCCATCCCCAAATCCACCAATAAAACACCATGAAGAAAGAATGTCATTGTACTTTTTTGGATTAGCCATGATCCGATGTGAGATTCCACTTAATCCATGCATCAAAGAGAGCTGTAAAGAATAGGTTGAGGTGTATTGGGAGGATGTTTTTCCCTTAGAATCTTGAAGCTTTGGAGTAGTCCCTTAGAACATGGTTGTGGGATTCTTTAGTGTTATTGCAGAAGTGACATTTTGGGTTTGTTCCAAAAATATTTTCCTTCTTTGTAAATTCATAAGCCTTTGGTGGATAGTGAGCCACATGAAGCATTTAACACGTTAGGGCCCATGCCAACCCTAAATAATATCCCAAACATGATCATGGGCTGCACCATTGTTACCAAAGATGTGTAAGAACTATTTACTGAAATCTCCATCTGCCGTGAGGTTCCATTATATTATATCCTTCCCCAAATCAAAGCATGGTGAATGGGAGTGTTTAAATCTAAATCCATTCAAATTAAACTGTTTATTCAATTCAATTCAAATTGAAAGCAGATTAAAATTACATTAATTTAGATTTAATTAAATTCTATTTTTTATAAATTGTTAGATCGAATCAAATTTTACATCTAGTTTTTATAACAAATTCAATCTAATCCAAATGGTACAATGTGTTATAATATTATTATTTTATTATTATATTTATAATTATATATATTCAATTTGTTATATATTTTTATATTATTTATATATTATTATTATTATTTAATAAATATTTTATATTTAAAATGTGATTTATTTATTTATTTTAACTAATTTATAATTTTATTTTTATTATTATATTATGGTTAATTTTTTAAAATATTATTGAGATTATGTCATTATTAGTTATTTAATATTTGTTATAAAATTTTGGAGGAATTGTCCTGATCTTTTTTTAATGTCCTCATTTAGTGTTCAGCCAACGGAAAAGTTTTTCAATCACCGTCAGCATTAACAACTTTCTTTACTAGCATTCTACCATCTAATTCCCTCCCTGTACTTATGCGCATTTGCTGTACAGGTAGTAACCCCCTGATCCAAACACTGTTCTAGAAATAAGTGCCATTATCATCTCCTAAAAGAATATACTATTTCCTTTTTTCTAAATTGTTTATAAGATTTAAAATTAGAACTTCAAAATTTGTTAATTAAAATATAAAATATCTATATTATAATTAATTTTATTTACATATTAAAATAAAAGTATATATTAAGCAAAACGTTGCAAATTAATTTATTAGCTGATTTTCTATTATATAAAAAGAATACGAAAAATTAGTGTATAATTTTTTCAAATTTAAATTTTAAATAAAATACTAAATATTTATTATTTTAACATTTTATAATTATTATACATATTTAATTTATAAAATATATATTATTAGATATGTGTAAGTTAATATGTTAAACTATCTTTTATCTATCTATCTATTTATCTATCTATTATATTTATTATATAAAAAAAATACGAGAATAGTTTGATACGTCAATTATTTTTTTAGAATGTTTTTTATCATATACTATTATATATAGGTGGATATAAGAGTAGTTTGATGTCTAAATTATTTTTTTAAAACATTCTTAATTATATATTTAATTTATTTATTTATTATATAAAAGAGATATAAAAAAATAGTTTGATGTTCAAATTATTTTTCCAAAATACCTTTTATTATATGTTTATTATAAGGTGAAAACTCAGGTGTAGTTGATTTTACGTAAAGTTAATAGTTAAGAACTATTAGATGAAAATTTAGTTAAATCAGTTAAATCATCTAATGACTTATCAACTTCACATAAAATCCATTTTACTTGAGTTTTCACCTTATTATAAATAAGATAGTAAAGTATCTTTTTTGTCCTCAACGTTTGGGGTAAGTCCTAAAATTGTCCCTAACGTTTCAATCGTCCTATTTAAGTCCCTAACGTTTCAAAATTGACTTAATGTTGTCCTGCCGTTAGGGATCTGTTAATAGAGTTGACAGCGGGACAAAATTGAGACGATTTTGAAACGTTAGGGACTTAAATATGACGAAAATATTGGGGACAAAAATGATACATAGAAATAAATTTTAATTTTATCCTTCAATAATATCAATTTTTTATTATACATAGTATTCAATTATATCAATTTTTTACTATACATAGGATGCCAAAGGCTGTTGCGGATAAGCTTATTTCCTTATAGAAAAGATTTTTATGGAGTAAGGAGGATGGTAGGAATGGTATGGCATTGGTAACGTGGGAGTAGTGCAGGCGCCCAAAAAATTCGGTGGGTTGGGTGTTGGAGATGCCATGCTACGGAACACATCCCTTCTCTTTAAGTGGTGGTAGCGCTTTTCAAAGGAGGATTGCCCGCTGTGGAAGAAGGTGGTTTGTGCTTGTAATAACCTGAACCCAGATGTCTTGTTGTCCTCTCAGACTTTACCTAGCAAGGGGCCCTTGGAAGGATATCTGCCATATACAATTCACGAGTCAGCAAGTAAGACAGAAGATAATCACTGGGCTGGCTATGGAGGTTGGTGATGGAAGAGGGACTCGGTTCTGGGAGGATGTCTGGCTGCGTGGTGGTGCTCTGAAAGTCCAGTTTCTGAGGATTTTCTCAGTCTCAAACCAAAGAGGATCTTTTATAGGGGATTGCGGGTTTTGGGATGAGGTTGAGTGGATACGAAACTTCCAATGGAGGCGAGAGCTATTCTAATGGGAATTGGATCTAGTGAACCAATTGCATGAGGCATTAAGACTGGTCAAACTGGCTTACGGTAGTAAGGATCGAGTTGTATGGAAATTTGATAAACAAGGGGTCTTTTCTACTAAATCTTTTATGCAGGTACTACAGGAGGACAACCTTCCAAAGGATATAACAAGCTACAACTTTACAAGGACAATTTGGAAAGGTTTAGTTCCACCAAGAGTTGAACTGTTTGTCTGGTTTGTATTGACTGGTAGGGTCAATACGAAGGAGAGGCTGAGTCGGTTGGGAGTCATCCACCAGGAAGATATTCTATGTGTGTTTTGTAACAAGAGTATTGAATATGTTCACCACTTGTTCCTTGGCTGTGATTTTTCTTGGCAGGTTTGGTGTGCTTGGTTAGCATTTGTTGGAAGGCAATGATCATGCCCGGAAACGCTAAAGGAACATTTTATAAGTTGGACTGAGATATCAGCTAGCAAGGAGGAGCGCAAGAGGTGGTTGATGGATTTTTGTGCGATTATCTGAAACATCTGGCTAGAAAGGAATAGAAGGATTTTCCAGAACAAAGGAAAATGGGTTGTTGAGGTCATCCATATGTCTTTCATGAACTATCAGGAGTGGTTAGATGTAGATCCTTTTTGTTGTTGATGGCAATGTCGGAGATGACAATGGGATAAACAGTAGTCTTACTTGGAGTTGGATAGCTTAGTTTATGGTTTACTTGGTTCGTTTGTTATTGTTTGAGCTTCTTTCTTAAAAAAAAGTATTCAATTATTTTTTAATCACATTTAAGTAAATTACACTTAATTATATTACTTTCATTTTAAATAAATTAATTTTTTTTAATTTTACTCTTAAAAACTTTTAGTTATCATGAAATGTTTGTAGAATGACTAGTATATAAACTTGTAGAAAAGAAAAAAATAAATATATATACAATAAAATATAAATTATACCTTTTGTCTCTAATGTATCAAAATTCTTTAAAATTATAAAAAAATAAATTTATTTAAAATAAAAGTAATGTGATTAAGTGTAATTTATTTAGATGTAATTAAAAGATAATATTATTGAAAGATAAAATTAAATTAAAATTTATTTTTATGTATCGTTTTTGTTCCTAACGTTTTCGTTCTATTTAAGTCCTTAACGTTTCAAAATTGTCTCAATTTTGTCTCGCCGTCAATTCTGTTAACGGATCTCTAACGGCAGGACAATATTGAGTCAATTTTGAAACATTAGGGACTTAAATAGGACAATTGAAATGTTAGGGACAACTTTGGAACTTACCCAAAACGTTGAGGACAAAAATAATATTTTATTCTAAATAAGAAATATAAGAGTAATTTAGTGTCCAATTTATTTTTCTACAATGTCATTCATTATATATAATTTATAAAATATATTATTTTGTTACTTAGTATCTAGGTTAATTTCAAATTTATTATCATTACCATATTATCGCTAGCAATTAATAATGCTCACAGTATCAAATGAAAGTCAAGAAATAATGGCATTTGTTGTGCACTTATGCTTGACTGCAGGTATTATGGTAAAGTTAAAAAGTAAAAACAATTTCCTTTTCCAAAAGAGAAAAAGGGAAAAATGGTTAAATTACTGAATTAGGTTAAAATTGGAAGCAGCAGAGATAGTAATTACTAATTAGAAAGCAACAAGGAAATTATGAAATCAACTAATCAAGTACTACTACATTACTAATCTACTATTTTTTTTTTTTTTTGAAGAGTACTATTGTATATTTGTATTGTTGAAAACCTGATATTCAAAGACGATATAAAGCATTTAATAGCTCTAAAATCGGTTGGGGTTCAAGAGTCTGAGTTGTTTGATTCGCATAATAATATAATATACTAAATTACTAATACTAATATTTTTTGTTTAATTTTTATGCATTTAAAGCCAACAACTTGTATGCCTCAACAACTCCTTCCCGCAACCACGAAGAAGAAAAAGACAGAATAGTAGTGGAAGAGGAAATAATAATAATAATAATAATAATAATTAATAATAATAAGAAAGAGGAAGAGCTGAGAACTTTAAACTTTCAAAGTGATTGTGAAGGTGAAGGAAGAGATGGGGAATCGTTTTACTTGCATGACAAAGAAGGAGACGAAAGATGTTGGATCGAGAAGCAAGAGAATGGGCAGATCACAGAGGAAGCTGGTGGCAGAGGAAGACCTGCATCTACAGGCACTCTCCATGGCACTCCAACAGCATCAGTTGTCTCAGAGGTTCGAAGGTTCCATGTCAAGGAGAATCGGCTCCACGAGCTCCAGAAGGCGCAATCTCTCTGATTCTTTCTCCGTCAATAAACAGGTACAGGTACGCTACCAAACCGCGACACCTCTTTTTTCAATCAGTTCTTCACTGCCAAAAAGTGGCTTGTCATGATTAAGATCTTTGAGGAGCTCGTGGGTAGGAGGGAAAGGGGGAAAAATAGTTAATTGTTAGTGGTGGGAGCAACTTCACTCAACAGGACAGGCCATAGCCGAAAAGTATTAGAAAAGGTATCCAAGGGCAACTTTTTCCTTTATTTTTTTCTTTTTTTTTTTTTTTAAAGGTGCATCTGGAAAAAGTACATGGCCAATTCACCGTGCTTTCAAAAGCAGATGCAATTTATTTACCAATATACGTACCCCACTTCTCTGCCCGCCTTGTGTAGGTTGAGTTGCCCAGTGCTGACTCCACCAAAGCCTTGTCACCGTCGTCTCCAAAACTCTATTTTATGCAATTTGCATCGCAATCATGTTGTTGCATATGTATGAAGCTGCATGTTTGGTTTGGGTATTGAAACCTTATAATCATGTAGATTTTGGCCATGCGTTTGGAGTTTCAAACGAAAACCATGACATTTATAAGTTACCAATGCATTTTGACTTCCAATTATTCCAAAGCCTGATGGAAGAATGCAGGTAATTTTGCCTCATTTAGGAAAGTTTAGCATAGTTGTTTAAGGGGAGAATTAGGGCTGATTTTGTGTTTGGAACTAGATGGCATTCAACAGTTGTACCATTAATACTGTCATTGGATAAACCAACTGAGGTGTTGGTGCTTAATTATGTTTGTTAATGCAGGTTGATTATGCTTGTTATTTAAATTTAAATTACGAAAAATTCCTCCTCAATTGAAATCTTAGGAGTTTCAATTTATGCATATGATTAAAATAATTCCTCCTTAATTTCTACTGCTCTCTTGCTTCCCATATCTTGCACAGGTTCCAGAGATTCTGGAGAACATTAAAATAAAGAAGTTTGTATTAATCCATGGAGAAGGTTTTGGAGCATGGTGTTGGTACAAGACTGTTGCCCTACTGGAAGAATCAGGCCTGCTTCCCATTGCCTTAGATCTTACCGGTTCTGGAATTGATCTCACTGATGCTAACAGTGTCACAACATTGGCAGAGTATTCAAAACCTTTAACTGATTATCTTGTAAACCTTCCGGATGATGAAAAGGTTTGAAACTGTGACATTGAAAATATGTTATCTTTGACACATCTCATTACCCTATGTTAATCTATGTATTTAATGAAAATGGAAATCTTGCAGGTTATTCTTATTGGTCATAGCATTGGTGGTGCCTGCATTTCTTATGCATTGGAACATTATTCAGAGAAGATTTCAAAAGCTATTTTCCTTTGTGCTACGATGGTGACTGATGGCCAAAGGCCTTTTGATGTTTTCGCTGACGAGGTACCTGGTTAATTTCTTTGTGATGATCAGTTGAACTTTTTAGGGTTCACTTATGGTGAATAGATCCTCCAATCAACCTTTAATTAATGATAACACATGCTAAAACATTTTTATATAATATGTAGTGCCCAACTAAGCATTCCAACTACGTAACCATTCATTTGGCAATTATGTTTTTTATGTGGAGTATAAGTTGCCGACTATGCGGCACAAATAGTTCAGGAACCTTGGGTTGGAATAGATCACTTCTTAGGGGTTGATAATATAGAACGGTTTTCCTAAGGTCTTACATCTTTCCTTTTACTTCTGTCTTTGGGTAGTGCAACCTCAAATACCTTACTAGCTTATCATTAGGTTGCATTTTACTCTATCATCACAAATTTACAATGTCATGACTGTTTGTTTTCAATAACTCAGATTCTAGAATTTGATGTCTTAACTAATTTTCTGGCAAACTGTATGGTTTCCCCCCCCTTTTTACCATCTTAAATACATAAATTTCTAGTGTTTTATTGCTCTAATGTGCCGCATAGTGGTGTCACTGTCCATGACTATTGTAAAATGATGCTTTGAGAGAACTTATGAAAATCTTAATGTTTTGATTAACCTTGTTTTGCATTTTACCATGAAGAACGTGTAATTTTTCTCACATTATCTACTCTGCAGCTTGGCTCCGCTGAACATTTTATGAAAGAATCCAAGTTTTTGATACATGGGAATGGTAAAGAAAAGCCCCCCACAGGATTTATGTTTGAGAAAGAGCAGATGAAAGGGTTATATTTTAACCAGTCCCCATCTAAGGTATGATGGATGCAACTCTATTTCTAACATTTTCCTCCTAGATTCTTTGGTTTCTATATAGTGGTGGTCTCTTCTGGTATAATTGTTTATGTTGCCTTTTCCTTTTTGTTTTTGTTTTTGTTTTTTTTCTTTTTCATTCTTTCTTAATTTGGAGAGGTTTATTCTTGAAACATTGCTCTGTGTAAGGGCCAGCAATACCTGATTGGATTAAGAATTCATCAACCTTCTGACATGCTGCAAACCCGTTCATTTTTTTTATTTCACCTCCAATTTATGTTTTATTAAGCCAAAGCTCTGAAATGTAGCTCATGCATTATTAACATCGACTTTCCTTTTGGATCAATGTGTTTGATGTGTGCTGGAGGGAGCAGTTTTTCTTTGACTGCTTTGAAGGGTTTGGATGAAATATGGAGAATAAAAGTCTAAAATTTTGTGGCACTATGTGGTGTTTGTAATTATGTGTTTTATTTGGGGGTTTTGCTAGGTAGACAATGACTTTTGTGAACAATGTGAACAATAGGCTCTAGAATTGACCCAATAAAGTAAAAAAACACTCTACTCTCAAATTATCCCCTAAACCCTAACATTAGGATAACCATCCGCACACCTAATGAATTGAACATCCACTCATTATTAATTGTGCATGAGTAAACCGAATCAAAAGGAATAACCATCCAATTAAAAATAATGAACATAATCATTTGTATACTTATTGAATTGAATATCCGACATATTTATTGTTCACATTGTTTAGTACTCTCATTGTCTACCTATATTTTTCCTTTATTTGGTTGGATCAAAATAGATGCATTATTAGAAGTCCCTTGCCCCTAATTTCATCTTGGTTAAGAATATTTGCCTTTTGCCGTTCTTTATATTCTTACTTTTTATTATATTTCTTTTAATTAAAGTCATTTTAAATGTTAAAAGCATTTTTCTTAAATATAATTTTTGTAATTTGTGCTTATTGAAAGTCACTTTTATTTTGATTTTCCAAATATAGTTGTTACCAAAAGCTATCTTTAATAAGCTAATTTAGTCATTTTGAAAAGACAAAACTTTACCAAAATAGGTTCTTGTTCTACAAAGCTTACATGGAAAAACTTCAAGCACAGGATGACCTTGGAAAATATAAATATTTGAAAAATTAAAATACTCAACTATAAATTAGGTTTGTAACAATTTGAATTAGCTTTTTTCAAGTTACCATCAGTACATATTATTTCCTTATTGAGGGCTGGTTTGGCAATTTTTCTCTAAAAATAATTTATTAAAGCTGACTTCGGAAAGATAGCCTTTTAAAAATGGTAAATCAAACTAAAAATGACTTTCAATAAGCACAAGTAATAAAAATTATGTTTTGGTAAAATAATTTTTAGAATTTAAATAAACCATGATAGATATAAGTATAATGATAAATTTTGATAAGTACACGTTAACTTTAAAAAGCACCTCCTTATATGTTTTAGAAAACACTGAATTTTTAAACACGGCAAGTACAATCACATGTTGATTTATCAAACACAAAATGAGATGTTCACCTCTTCAAAAGGTTTTATCAAATTAAGCCTGAATCCATTCAATTTGAAACTAGGTAATTTTCAATTTCAGGATGTTGCTTTAGCCATGGTTTCCATGAGACCTAGCCCTCTTGGCCCTATCATGGAGAAGCTATCTTTATCGCCCAACAAATATGGTAGAGGCCGCCGGTTTTACATTCAGACATTGGATGATCGTGCCCTTTCACCAGATGTTCAAGAGAAGCTAGTGAGGGAAAACCCACCTGAAGGAGTTTTCAAAATCAAAGGCAGTGACCACTGTCCTTTCTTCTCCAAGCCACAATCTCTGCACAAAATTTTGGTGGAAATAGCTCAAATTCCATAGGTTAATGGTGAACATGATTTGATGTATCTATCTTTGCATTATTAACGATTATAGTTGTATGTGTAGTACAGTGGAAGAAGCCTAATTGGGAGGAGTATTTCATTTTTACTTCTAGATCATGAAATCTTGAAGAGGAAGGGGCATGATTTAATTTCCTGACTTGTAAGTGACTTGTGTAAGCTTCGGGTATGTTTCATTTGTTTTATTATTATTATTACTACTATTACTATTACTATTAGTGTATCAATAAATATTAATGTGTCTATAATTTATTTTTTTATTTATTAAATGTGTATAAAGTTAATAAAAGTGAAATTATTTAAAATGACATTAACTAAGGGTTGTACAGCTCAAGTTTTAGAAATAGTAAAAAAAATTATATATTATATAATAAGGAATATTTTAGCATCACATGACAGGTATACTGGATTTTTCTTCCTCCCTTTTCAAATATTTTTCAGGATTCAGTTAATATATTTGTTCTAAAAATACATAATAATATAATTGAATAAAAGCCTTTAAATTGTCTCTTTATTTAAGGATAAATTATTAAAATAGCACTTCAAAATTCATGGTACAACAATATTGAAATGTACGAACAATAGATAAAGTTCTTAAAAAATTTAGAATATGGTGAAAATAACTAAATAATATAGAAAAGTTTTCACGTGTGTCGGACCACTTTAATGGCATATTGCTATGCCATGAAGCAGAGCCATTGAGATATATATTAAAAAATTTTAAAGTTGCAGATGAATTGGCAAAATAATGTTGTAGAATAAGTAAAAGAATGGTGTAGTCAATTCTCTTTATCAATACAAGCGTGAACCAAAATAGATCCTTTAACAATTACTTTGTTTGCACTTCAGGCTGTTTTTGTCGTTCTTCGTAGGCAATATTTATAGCTGAGATATCAGCTACAAGCGCAAGCTAAGCTAATGGAAAGATTGGGCCATTTATTTTTGGTAAGTAGCATTTTGGGTTATGGAGAATTTGAGAAAATAATAGGATCACCTTCATTAAAGATCAGGCATAATATCAGAATGAATTATTTAAAATATAATTATGCAACTGTAGAGGTTAACGTAATTAATTGATTAAAATTCACCATGTAAGTTCTGTTTTATAGGAAAAAAAAAATTAAGAGTTTAGTTAACTTGTATTTTAAAAATATATGTTAAGGTTACACTAATAAAAATTTTTAAATTTTTATTTTAATAAACGAACAACAAATGTATTAAAAAATTAAATTTTATATTTTTTCTATACAAATTTTTTTAATTGGTAATCTTAAAATGTACTTTTAGAATATAAGTTAGATAAAACTAAAAAATAATGGTTGATTCTGCTTGTTATTTTTGTCAATGTTATATTATTAATATATAATAATTTAATGAATGAAACTATGTTAACGAAATAAATAATATTAGGCGAAACGCCGACAATTTTCCGCTGCTAAGTACTGTTTCTCTTGTAGTGATTAAAGATGAATAAAAATTATATTAACAGATAATAATTTAATGAATAAAACCAAAAAAATAATATTAGGTAAAGAGTAAAACTTATAAAATATTAAAAGTAGCTTGTAAAATATTTTTAAATTATATGTTGACCTATCAATATCCTTTATGTTCCTTTCTCAATAGAAACACCGCTCTAGTTACTAATTAGTGTTAGAATCATGTATATGACATTATCATATGTGAAGTAAAAGGCGACGTTAAAAAACGAATAAGTGATGGTTGAATTAACTCAATTAGCCACATTGCATAAAGTAATGTTTATTCCAAACACATGAATATTGCAATTGCGAAAGAGAACACAACATGATGTGGCTGCAACGATAATTAACATTAAGAGCTTGTTGATTATAATTAAAGGAATATCTTAAGAAGATTCTATAATACTGAGGTTTTTTGAGTCATGTAAATTTAAGGACCAAACTAAAAGACAACCAAGTAAAGGAAGCTTAATAATTAAGAGCAGTAGATCAAACTACTATTGACACGGACACGGGATACGACACGACACAGGATACACTGACACGCGAATTTTAAAATTTTATAAGACACGTGGACCTGCATACATATAAAATATAAAGTATTTTTTAGGTAAATCGTAATGATATTTTGATATTTTATTGATATTAAAATATAAATTAATTTTTTTAATTATTTTTAGTGTCTTATTTTAATTATATCAAGTATTTAAAATATTTTTTATTTTAATAAATAATAATATATACTATATCTAAATTTTTTTCAAGAATATATGTTAAGAATAAGACTGGACACGCTGACACGTGATGGTATTTAGGTGTGTCCAAGTGTGTCCGAAGAAGAATTCTTGCTTTTTATTAAGACACGGTTGAACATAGCAGACACGCGTGTCCGACGAGTGTCAGTGAGTGTCGTGTCCAAAATGTGTCCGACACGTGAACACGTTAACTTAGTAAAGTGTCCGTAATTTATATGATCAGAGTTTTGCATTATATAAAACAAGACCAATAATGAAAAAATAGTATTAATCTAATTTTTAATGAAAAAGTGATAATTAACTATACAATAATACTAGAAATCCTCATCTTTTAATTAGTCTTTTGTTATATAAATTTAAAAAAAAAATTAAAACAAACATATCCAATAAATATCATATTTGATACATTTTTTTCAAATTTTAAAATACAAATTTAACAATACTAAATATTAGGTAAATTTAAATTTAATTAAAAATAGAAAAATTAAAACAAATCCCAAAACATACGTTGCTACCTTAATTTTGTTTTTATTTTTAGTGTATTTTTTTATAGATAAATTTAAATATGTAAAATATAATAATATACTTTTATTTACTTTTCTTCTTATTGAATGTTTTTTTTCCTTCTTTGATTTAGAATTTTAGAAGAATGTAGTTTAATTTAATTGCAGAGATATCAACAATTTAATACTGTGTAACATATTGATTTATCAAAGTAATACGTGTATTTATATATAAATACATAATGATTGATTTTAGTGGTTAATTTTAGTAAACAAATAACATTTTTTATTTTTCAAAGATTAATAACTTGTACATCAAAAATGAAAACAAAAATTGACCCAACTAATGAACAATTACTTGCCCAGCACTTCAACCTATGGCAGTACGGCACGCCCCAACAGCTTCCACTCTTTCAACTTTCAGTTTGGCTAAATTTATTAAATTCTGCTAAGGTGGGTTTAGTTGGTGTCTCTGGACATTAAATATATGGACACGGTGTCACATGTCCATCATTTGTTTGTTGAGACACAGATTTTTTATAGACATGATGGTACACAAATATACACAAAATACATATTTTTAGTGTTTCTCCTTTAAGTTGAGACATTAAATCACAACTTATAAGACATAAAATTTTATATTTTTATCCCGACTATGTTCCTAATTAATCTAACCCTAATCCCCCTTTTTTCCTCTTATTATCTTCTCTATTCTGTGTTTCTAACCCCAAAATCTTTTCAACCTCCACGTCCCTTCCTCCATCCTCCCTCTTCCATGGATGTGTCTCTCCTCCACACCACTGCCATAGCCATAGCCATTGCCTCTCCTCTCTTTCTCATCTCCTTCTCTCTTTCTCTCTTCGCATCGCCACACCCATCACTCTATTTCTCCCCCCATTGTTGTGTCCCTCCACACCGCTGCCGCAAGCCGCCACCACTGACGCCCCTTCTTTCTTCTTCCTCCTCTTTTCTCTTTTTCTCTTCACATAGTCGCGCCCATCACCACCATTTCATCATCTTCGATCAGATTTATTCGTCTACACTCATCAGGTGTTGCTCAGATCTGTTCGTCTCTACTATTACTTGAATCAATTTCATTAAGAAAGGCGACAAAAAATTAAAAAAGTCCAAAATAGTGGTTGACCATTCTTGAGATCTGTCTGTCTCACATTCGTTCTCTTTTTTATTTATTTCAACTTGTTTCAATTTCTTTTAATGAAAAAATTGAATTGCTGAGCTGATGAATAAATGAAAGTTGAAGATAGTATTTTGCGACAAAGCTAAAAAATTGCAGGTGGCGGTGGTGGTGGTAGAAAGCTATAGTGGCGGGAGCGTTAGTATTGGTGGTAGATGATGGTAGATAACTAATAAGAATAAAATGGACATTTAAATTAAATTGTTGTGTTTTGTACACTATTTTCAAACACGTTAAAAATTTTATGTCTATTTGTGTCCATATCTTTTATATAGTTGTGTTTGTGTTCATCTATTTTGAAGACAGTAACCAAACAGAGCACGGTCGTATTCTGTGTTAGTCACTATTAAGTCTGATTTTTTTTTGTCTTTTATTAGTACATTTTAGTGATTGTTTTGTAATTCCACTAATAGCTACAAGACAAAATGTAAACATGCTATTGGACCGTATGTGACATAGCAGTGTGCAAGCAAAATTGGCTGGTATAGGTGAAAACTTTCCAATAATATATATTCTCAATAAAATTTGTAGACATTAAATTTTGTTTTGGAAGTGGACCATACCTACAACCTCGACTTCAGAGTAACCCATCGAGCATATATCGGGCTGACGAGGAAATCTCGTTAAAACCAAAAGAGACGAGAATCCCGCACCACTAAAGCTCGTATTCAAAATCATAGTTAACTTCCCTAAGAATCCGAACACTACCTCTGCAAACTGTTGCAGATACCAACTTCACTCATCTATATAATAAGGCGAGCTACCCTCACAACACAGACTGGAAAAAATACTACGAATGCTATCTATTATGGAGAACAGCTACAATCTCACCACAATAACGTATTTTCTTATTTTTCTCCTTCTAAAGAAAATTACTGACTTGAGCGTCGAAATCTTTCTTGGAAGTTCCACGCCGCAATCCAAGTTCCGGGGATAACTCTTCACTAATCATAAAAGCTCATGGAGCAGCGCATCGCCGAGCTATAACTCAGAAGAATATCCTTTAATAGAACATTTGGCGCCCACCGTGGGGACCGATTTATCTAACCCCACCATCTCCTCTACACTATTTTTATCTTTTTTACGCAGGATTACCAATCCTCGTGTATGGCGGATAACGGGGTCCAACAACCCACACAAGTCGACCTTATGGCTCAGATTGCCAAGCTACAAGCTGAGGTTCGGAGGATAGCCAAATGGTCGTCCAAAAATCAGAACGACAAGCATGGCGAAGGAAACCCCAGTGGGAACAGTGCGAAATCGCGGGAAGCAGAACCCCACGAAATCACCCCACCAAAAGAAAGGCTGACCATAGACAACCCCTTCTCAGAAAGCATTGTCAAACTCCAAATGCCGAAGAATTTCGTACTGCCAACCGATCTTAAGCCATACCAAGGGTTCAGCGACCCCCGCGTCCACGTTAAGAAATTTCAATCTATGATGTTTTTTAATGGTGCCTCTGAACCTATATTTTGTCGAGCATTTGCTACTTTCTTAGACGGTGCTGCATTACTTTAGTTTTCTAAGTTGCCTGCAGGTTCTATATCTTCTTTCGAGGAATTGGCGCGATCTTTCATTGATTACTTTGCTGCATCAAAGATATACGTACACGAGTCAGACTACCTAAGTACCATTAAGCAAGGCCAGCATGAGAGTTTAAAGGATTACATGACGTAATTTGCCAATGCGACCATGGAAATTCCCGATCTAAACCCAGAGGTCCACCTGCATGCCTTTAAGAGCGGCCTCAGACCTGGCAAGTTCCAAGAAATAATAGCTGTAACTAAACCGAGAACATTGGAAGAATTTCGAGAAAAAACCACAGGTCAGATGGAAATCAAGGAGCTCAGAGAATCTCGGAGAGCCAACAAATAGCTACCTCGTCGGGAGGAGGAGAGGCACCCTAAGACACCAAACCACAAAGACCACAAGAAATCTTTCAAGCTGACACCAAAGTACGATGCGACACACAATTCAATACTAGAAGGGAAGATATCATCAAAGAGATACTAAACGCGAAGATCATCAAACCTTCAAGTAGAGCAGGTTCATATCAAGATCAAAGTTACGTTGACAAATCAAAGCATTGTGCTTTCCACTAAAAATTTGGCCACACCACTGATGAATGTGTGATCGCGAAAGATATTTTAGAAAGATTGGCCAAAAAAAGCCATCTGGACAAATATGTAAGCGGACGAATACAACAAGGTCAACAAAGTTCAACCAATATATAGTCCGAGAAAAACCCGAACATCACCGAGAAGGCTAAACACCAACCCCCACCAACAAGGGGGTTATTAATTGTATTTCAAGAGGGTTCGCAGGCGGCGGGCATACGAGCTCGGCAAGAAAAAGAAGCTACCGAGCAATGCTAATGATCTAAGGAACAGCGGAAGTCGTCCAACCACCGAACATGTCCACCATAGCCTTCGAGCAATCTGACTACCAAGCAAAAGCCACCAATCTAGACGATCCAGTGGTCATTTCCATCCAAGCGGGAGACCTCCTAGTTAAGAAAGTCCTACTTGACCCGGGCAGCAGTGCTGATATCCTATTCTACTCTACTGTCCAGAAGATGAAGCTAAGTGACAAAATAATGCAACCTTCCTCGGGAGAATTGGTAGGATTCTCAGAAAAACGAGTACCTATTCTCAGGAGCATATGGATGAAAGTAACATTGGGTGACTACCCTCTATCAACAACAAAGGACGTGCAGTTCTTGGTGGTGGACTGCCCTAGTCCTTATAATGTCATTCTTGGTAGACCTTTTTTGAATTCTTTTGGTGCTATCATATCTACTGTTCACCTTTGTGCTAAGTTTCAGGTACAGGACAACCAAGTAGCCATTATACACTCTGATCAGAGAGAGTAATGAATCCATATTTTACGATAATTTTTTGTTAGAATTGAGTGGATTTTATCATACAAACCTACACTTATTCCATTAAATAGCATGCTTTTGAGCTTTCCTCCTAAATTGTGCTTGATTATGAAAACATGCTCTTTTATGCCTAATTTGACCTATTTTATGCCATTTGCCTTCCATTCGATACCTTGATGTTGTTTGTGAGTAATTTCAGAGGTATAAGATAGGAATGGCTTGGTGAGAATGGAAAAGGATCATGCAAGGAGGAGGAAGCATGAAGAAACAAAGGAGAAGAGCAAAGCGATGTGTGCGTGCGCACAGCACCTTGTGCGTACGCACAGGTAGCAAAGCAAAGCAAAGTGTGTGAGTGCACAACATCTTGTGCGTCGCATCATCATCCAAAGCATTGCGAAGTGTGCGTGCGCACAGCCTCTTGTGCGTACACACAACCTGAGATTTCGGCCAAGTGTGCGTGTGCACACGTCTGTGCGTACGCACAGGTGCCCGCACATGCTTTCATTAAAAACGCATGTGACTCACGTTTTTGAGGGATTGGAGGCCTAATTCTGATGGCCATAGCTCATATTGGAGGGGGCAAACATAGTAGAAGGATAGCATGTCATTAGGGTAGTTTTTAGATAGTAGTAGGAGGCTTTAGTTTAGTTTTTCTTTAAGTTTTCTCTCAACACCATTAGGGTTTTACATTTCAAGTGCCATTTCCAATTTTGATCTTGGATTTTTGCTAGCCTCCATTGTAAGTATTTCTTAATTACTACTTTTTATAGTTACAATTTTGATCTCTTTCTTGTAGTTAAAGTCATATAATTAATACATATACTTTTTGCAATTTTGATCTCTTGTTGATGATTTTGATGATTGATGATTGTTATATGCTTGGTTGAGTTACTATTGTTGCTTTTGATCATTTGTTGCTCATAGTTTCAAGCATTTTCTCAATTTTGTCATGATTTATGTTTATGCCCACCAAGTGTTTGTGGAAATGTCAATTTTGATTATGGGCTAAATTTCCACCTCTTGGCTTGGAAAAAATGAGCATATGGGTTCCTAGAGTTGGAATGTCCAACATTTAGTAATAATTTTTGGATTGTTAATTGTTCTTGTTTCCACTAACGCTAACTTGTTGCTAAGGCGATTAGCAAGTGAGTTAGGATTTGTGGATTAAGAATAACTATGCTCACTTGACCTACTCTCCGATGTAAGGGTTAACTAAGTGAGATTAATCCATTACAATTGTCATAGTTGTGGTTGCAACAAGGTAAGGACCCTTAGCTTATCCCAAGCCAAGATTCTATTTATGCTTTGAATCACACACACACATACATACATCAATCACTTTTATATCTTATTTGTTCATATTACATAGCTAGTTCTTTAATTCCTTTATTAGTACATTACTTGCAATTTTGAATGTTCTTTTATTCCTTTAATTGTTTATCTCTTCATTGAAAATCTTGTTATCTTCACAACCGAAATTGCGCACTCATTAATCACTGGTCCTTGGGAGACGACCTGGGAATTCAAACTCCCGGTTTATATTGGTTTTAATTGTGATAATTTGTCCTTCTAAACTTTGATTGAGAGGATCGATTGTCAATTCGGACTATGCTATCAACGGAATCGTTTTGTCTATATTCCGAATTGGCATAATCCTCTCCACCAGAGAGGCTCGGCATTGTTACAACGAAAGCCTTAAAATCAAATTAGAAAATGCTCCAAGAATCGAGCTTTCGAGAAATACATTCAACATGGCAAATATTTCAAACATAGCAGACCTTGACCCCAGAGAAGATCTTCAAGACAGACCCTCACCAATAGACAATCTTAAAAAGATAACATTAGACAATAATGACAATCATTTTACTTACATAAGCCGCTCTCTCCTTGCAGGAAACAAAGAAAACATCATCAACATACTCCGAAAAAACGTTGACCTCTTCACATAGACTCCAGCAGACATGCCTGACATCGATCCGAGCTACATATGCCATACATTACAAATTGACCCAAAAATCCGACCTATATCACAAAGAAAAAGAAACATGGGCGACAAAAAAAGGTCAGTATGCCTGGAGGAAACTCGGAAACTATTGCACGCAGGATTCATAAAAGACCTGCGTTTTACAACGTGGCTGTCCAACGTTGTAATGGTAAGGAAAGCCTCAGGTAAATGGCGAATGTGTGTAGACTTTACTAATTTAAATAAAGCATGTCTAAAAGATGCTTACCCTCTCCCATGTAATGATAAACTTGTAGATAATGCCTCGTGTTATAATATTTTAAGTTTCCTAGACGCATATTCAGACTATAACTAAATCCTAATTCATCCCAAGGACGAATACAAAGCAGCTTTTATTACTGAATTAGTAAATTTTATTGTTATAAGGTTATGTCTTTTGGCTTAAAGAATGCAGGTGTCATTTATCAATGACTCATGGACAAAGTTTTCAACAAACAAATAAAAAAGAATCTCGAGGTCTACTTTGACGACATGGTGGTAAAAACAGAACGAGACCGAAATCATAGAGTTGACCTAGAAGAAGTCTTCAAGTAATAAAGACAACATAACATGAGGTTTAACCCTAAAAAATGTGTCTTTGGAGTTAAAAGCGACAAATTTCTCGATTTCATGCTCACATCAAGGAGCATTAAGGCAAACCCTGAAAAATATAAAACAATAATAAAAATAAGAAGTCATCGAACAATAAACAAGATACAATAATTAAATGAAAGACTAGCCGCGTTACCTTGATTCTTACCATTAATATCCAATCATTCACAACACTTCTTTAACATACTCAAGAAACAGCAATGCTTCACATAGAACTCAGAATATGAAACGGCCTTTCAAAAACTTAAGACAATGTTGTCTTCACCACCGATCTTACGAAAACCAACCTCGGTGAAATGAAACAATTTTATAGTAATTTTATGCTAAATGAATTAAATAAAAAAACGAAAAAGAGATCCATTGATAGAATTTTATTTCAATCTTTTTGCATGTATCTTTTTAAATATTTGTCTAAATATTCTTATAAAAACTCAAATAAAATATACAAGTT
This sequence comes from Arachis ipaensis, assembly GCF_059453495.1. Taxonomy (NCBI): domain Eukaryota; kingdom Viridiplantae; phylum Streptophyta; class Magnoliopsida; order Fabales; family Fabaceae; genus Arachis; species Arachis ipaensis. Next base: position 38,325 of record NC_142444.1, on the reverse strand, counting down.
ATTTATTGAATATACAATTTGTTTGCTACTTACAAATAAATCTTTTTGGACTATTTTTATAACATTCTTTTAAAAGTTTATTTATTGGTTGTACTTTTTAGAATTATTTTTGTTAGAAATATAAATTTTTGAATATTATTTCGGTAGTTTAATTTTTTATTAATGTATAAAAAATACATTAAAATTTTAAATTTTGTGTATATTTTATGAATTTTTTTTTTCAATTGGTGATTGTAAATTCTAATATGTATCCGTAAAGGCGTAAACAGTTAAACCCTTAATTTTCTTAACAAATATCCTTTGGTATTTTTTACTTAACTTTTTCTTTAATTATGATAAAAAAGCTATAGGAGTACTTAAATAATCTTAATGATTTTTATTAACAAAATAATCTAATGATATATAGATTGAATTTGGAAAATAATTTTATTATGAACTTTTTTTTGGCTACTGTATCTTGCACGAGATTTTTTTTGGGTAGGAGAGATCGAACAATTCCAATTTTAAGTATTATATCATAGTCCAGATACAATATATTTAGATTTAAGAGACAACATATTTAACCAGCTCAATAAAAATCTCAATCGCTATTATATACTAAATTTAAACCATTTAATTATGCTAGTACATGATAAAAGAGAAAAAGAAAAAAAATTCTAAACAGCTCATGACAATTATCTCAAAAGATAGCTAAATTCTTAACAAAAAAAATCTACTTCAATTTCTGAGTTTTATTTTTATGGACTAATTAGTCTTTGTGTCAAAAAAAATTAATATTATTTTTTTTTGACACAAAAACTAATCAAATCTCAAAAAAAAGATCAAAGATAAAAAATCGGATTAAATATTTTTTTTGGGAGCTCGTAGTATTGTCATTAATTAAAAAAGAAAGTAATATCGGAAACTGGGCCGAATGGTGTATTGGGTTTCAGCTTTCAAATATTGAAGGGCGATAGAGCCCACCGAGTGAGTTGTTTCTAGATGCCTAGATGGATTAGCCAAAGCGAAGGAAAGGGGAAAGACGGAAGTTGAAATACAGGAAGAAAAAGGTTGGTTTTGGTGATCGAACTGGAAGATGAAGGTCCGTTCGGAAAGGGAAAAGACGAAAGTGGTGATTAGGCATTTGCCTCCGTCTCTGACTCAATCTGATCTCCTCCATCACATCGATAATCACTTCGCTTCTCGCTACAATTGGTTTTCTTTCCGCCCCGGCAACACCAGGTACTTCCCCTTCCTTCTAAGTTCTAATTCTCCCCTTTTTTTTCCTTCAAAGAAATAATTCATTCATAGAATAAAATGGAATTTATAGGACATCATTTATTGATTGCTATTACTTATTATGCTCTTTACTTTTTCGTTTTCTTTTTTTTTTTAAGTCGTTTGTTTTGTCACCTCATGTGTTCCATGGAGGGAGGGTTCCATCCGTTATTATTATTATTATTATTATTATTATTATTATTATTATTATTATTATTATTATTATTATTATTATTATAGAGATATATAGTTAGACACCGTCTAGCCTCTAGGATCTAGCTGAGCTGAGCTTACTCGAGCAGCGATGCCAAAGAGAAATGAACCAACATGCTATTGCTATACTGACCCAGCCTTGTTTTGTTGGCTTGGCTGCATCTGCACCATTTTTTTTCATTGAATATACTTTAATAAATCCTAGGGCTTTAGATCAAGTTGTAGTTGTTGGCTCTCGGACACTTTTAATCTTGCTGGTCAAATTATAGTTCCATCTTCCTCTTTTTACGTTGGACTGAAACAAAGCAGAACATAACATTGAAATTGCAATTTCTGCATGCTATAATAATATTTGCAGCCACAAGAACCAGAGGCATTCTCGAGCTTATATAGACTTCAAGAGTCCTGACGATGTTTTTGAGTTTGCTGAGTTCTTTGATGGACATGTTTTTGTCAACGAGAGAGGTAATTCACGAGGCATATTTTGTCCATAACTGTTTTGATGCCAATCATTTGTGTGAACACTTAGACGAGTTTGTTTGCTCTGTTGTGGTGGATAATTTTTTTTTCCTTGAAACATGAGTGATGTTTTCTGTACTATTTTTTAGCTTTCTAAAAGGCCTATGCTTGTTGCAACTTTAATTGATTGTTTCCATGACAGAATTCATTTAGTGGACTTAAAATTCCACCTCGTCTATAGATCAATCAACATTTTTCACAAATTTTATGAACAGAGGCCCATATTTTCATATTTATCATTTCCTTCAATTTTGAACTTCTATTCTAATCATACCCCTCAAAACCAATAATATTGAAGTTAAAAAAAAAGTCTAAATAAAGAATTTATATAAAACTTTATGTGCTGTTTGTTTTACTTTTCTGTATTTAATGTTGAATGTTTTAATGGTATTCAAAATCTTAATGTCTAGTATTCAATCAGGTGCGCAGCATAAAGCAATAGTAGAGTATGCACCTTCTCAGCGTGTTCCAAGACCAACTACGAAAAAAGATGGTCGTGAAGGGACTATATATAAAGGTATTAATGTGATTTAACTTTTTGTGGTCTAATTGTTTAAATGTTCTAATGCTAGGTAGTTAGGGGTTTACAACATGTGCACTTTTCATTTAATCCCCTTGTCTTTTTGCCCCTGATGACAAGGACAGATCCAGACTACCTTGAGTTCCTCAAATTCATTGCAAAGCCTCCTGAACATCTTCCCAGTGCAGAAATACAATTGGAAAGAAAAGAAGCTGAGCAAGCTGGTTAGTTATAGCTTCACCAAATTTATTTGATTAAAAGTCAGTAGGCAATAAGTCATAAGATTGAGGTTAAACAAGTCCATGAAGATTTATCTGAAGACATATTTCAAAATTACCATGCCTAATGGTCTCCTTCATTCTAGGGGCCAACAAGGAAGGACCTATTGTCACACCCTTGATGGAATATGTTCGTCAGAAACGTTCTGTTGACATTGGTGCGCAGGTAATGATTCCAGGTCTACTTTTATGTCATTAGTTAAGACTCTCAATGTTGCATTTAATTTGCAGCTGATTGATTTATTGATAAGGTGTTTTATTTCATCTTCTTGTTGTTTAACCTGATTCAGACAACTGTTAGAAGTTTAGTGAATTAATTATTATATTGTATCTTTACGCCCATGTGCTTTTACTAGGCTTCTGCTGGCTATGTTGAGTTTTGATTAGAATTATGATGGTTTTACAAACTAAGGGTCTGTTTGGTTTGTGTTTTATTTTTGTTTTGAGGGTTTTATGAAGGAAAAAGTACAGACAGAAAATGGAAACATAAAACTAGTTTTTATTGTTTTCACTTTTTTTTCCTTCATAAAATTGTGAAAACAGAAAACCCTGGAAATGAAAACAGAAAACATTTTCTGAAACCAAATAGGGCCCAGAGATTTGAACAATTATATTTCAAATGTTTAAGATATGCTCGTGCACGCACTTAATATGCTTTAACATTTCAAAGACAGCAATGCGTGATAATGGCTGCAAGTGGGATTGACACTTGCTGATATCAGGATTTAATTTTGCTTAAAAAGAGTGACATTTTGTATAAATTTAATTAATAATAGTATGTAAAAATGTTAACCATTTCAATTTATTAAGTTTAGGCAGAGATGGACACCCACTTTGCGTCAATGTTATTTGAAAGCATTTTTATGCCTTTTTAATTAAGCCATTAATTGCATTCTTACTTGATGCAAAGCTTCCAAATACGGGGAAGGTTTACACTTGTATTTATCATGATGAATGGATCTTCTTGTATTTTGTAATCTTGAGAGAGCATTGAATGTTATGGGTTTTGATGATCTATTACTGATTGGTTGGTGAACATATGATTAAGTTATGATTGGTGAGTTGGGTCTTATAAATCGACAACAGTTGAGCTGGAATGGGCTTGTCTTCCTCACCTGCTGAGTAAAATTATTCTAGTCCTATATCAATTTAATTTGTTACATTGCAGATAACATAAGTTTGGATGGTTTATCATGGTTGTTATTTAACAATACTCCATATGTTATGGCTTATTAATCAATGATAGGCTTTCCCAGTCACCACAAAAGGTAGCAGAAGTGCTAGAGCTGCTATGCGAGGCAAGCTTGGCTCAGGCAATACCAAACGAGGCTTGGAAAAGAAAAAAGTAAGTCTTAGTAATTAAAAAGAATGCATTTTCTATAAATTGGCTTATTTTGAATGCCTTGACATTTTCATAGAAGAATTAATTTTTCTGTCAATACTATAAATACAAGATGAACATGCTGTCAATGGTTCACTTCATTCTGAGGATACATTTTAGCGGGCCTTGAGCTTTAGAATGACTCTGAGCCTTCTTCTATAAAAACAGAAAGAAATAAAGGATTGAGGCTTCAAGAAATCAGTCACTGCTAAATGTCTTTGTACGCCAGTGGCATTACATGACTAAGTTTGAATTAGCTTTGTTTTTTTCTTTTCTCTTTAATAATTGATTGTTTCTAATCAATGTTCCCTTCATTCTTCCAAAAAATAGCAGATGCTGTGACTTGTTGAAATTGTTTCTGATTTTCAGTATGTTCAAAAGGACAATGTAAAGGATGCCACTCGAAAAGAGTCCAAAGACAAGTCAGCCTTCACTGTGGTCCCCCGGCGAGAGGATCAATCAGCTGCTTCGAATATAAAAGGAATATCTGAACTTGAAACTTGTAATTTGACTTTTCTTCCTTTCTATTTTGTTTGATTAGCTTTTTCCTGTGAATGCCTTTGGTTCATATGTGCTTAAGTAGAGGAGTAGAAGATGAATCTTTAATTCATACGTGCTTATATACACACACGCGCGCGCGCACACACACACACTCTCAAATATGTATACTCATTCATCTCAGCTAATATTACTTTTTTCCCACCATGAATGAAGTACACGGCATTGAAGGTCCAATTTCTGGAATCCCGGTGACTTCTGACTCGGGAAAGAAAAAGATCCTTCTTCTGAAAGGAAAACAACGGGAAATTCCTATTGTAGGTTTTGTTTTACCCATAAAGGGTCCCTTCCTTTTCTACAGTATTAATACGATGCTGATCTCCATTTTTCATGCATTTTACTGGACTTCAGTAACCCCCCCCCCCCTCTTTTTTTTTCCCTTATGAGAAGTGATTTCGGATGTCCTAAGTCACCCATATGTACTTTTAGACCCTTACTCAAACATGGGGTGAGCTGATTGCTGTGAATTTGTTATTAAGAAATTTTTATGGCACTTTCAGACCACTGAGGGTGTGATAAAGCAGCAAAGTATACAATCTGGAAATTCAGCTGGTTCAACTACTGCAAAACAGAACCAGAGGCGTGAAGCTAGTGGAAGGTTGATTAGGAGCATACTTCTAAATAGTGAGGCTCGTCAAAGTCAACCTTCAACTGTGACCCAACATAAGATTCAAATCTTAAGTTCAGATAATGGAAAGCGACCTGCTCGTTCTTTGGAAAGCAGCAAACTTAATGCTGAAGGGGATTCCAAAAGATCTTTGGATGAAAAGTTTGTAAAAAAGGATACACATGGTTTGGGTAGTGTTGGTGAGAAAATAGAAAAACGTACAAGAAACAAGGATAGACCTGACCGTGGTGTTTGGACACCTCTTCGTCGTTCTGATGTTTCACATGCTGATAATGAGCAGTCACCATCCTCATTGATACAGCCTACTCTTCCTGAATCAGGTGAAGGTTTGACCTTTTGACTGTGCATTGAGTTTACCAACAAAATAGACAATATATCTTATCTAATATTTCTTTTGAAATTAATACCCTACTTGAAATTTGGCATAATAAAATTTGTTTATCCTCTGGTTTTGGCAGAGGTAAAAGAAAATGTTACTGCTGCAAACAGGAATGGGGAATCTTTAGCTTCCATAGTTGGACGTAGCAGTACCTCTGTTGAGAATGGTTGGTGCTCTTTACTGATTATGGCTAATTATGAAAGAGTCATAATATACACCGTAGTTTCTTTCTTGCCTTATGATAATGGATTACGGATACGTCCCTCAACTGATCGTTTGAATTGTCTAGGTCCTCAAAGGAATTTTACTCGCCGAGGAGTTTCCCATATAGGGAAGGATGATGTTGCTGTCAGTTTAGGTGATGGGAAGGCATCCAAAAAAGGTGGTGGTGGGCATGGTGCTCACGAGGTATACATTTCAACTGCTAATGTACTTTCTCATGCCTCTTCCTTGATTAACCGATTAAAGTGCTTATTGTGTCTGCAGAAACAAGTCTGGGTTCAGAAATCATCTTCAGGATCCTAAAAATCCAGATCTGGTAAGTCATTACTCATTTCCCACCTATGTTTATCATCTGATATCTCTTCTAGTCTTGAAACAGTGGGGGTGTTTTATTGAAAATCTTAAGTTCTTGATGAAGTTTTCTATTTTGTAAGCATACTTTAACCCTGTGCTTTTTAGTCTTTTCTTTCTCCGTTTATGAAGAAGGTCACTATCTTTTGTTTGTGAAACCATTGTATTGGTTTAAATCAGTGTGTTGAATGCAACGTCAATGTTGCACATATCCCACTGCTCATAAGTTATGACATTCATGAGTTTTTGCAACTTGCGATACCAATGTTGCTTCAAATTTGTGTTGGACACTCTTAAAATTTTACTACCCGAAGTGGGTTGACCATGACATTTTTCTTATCCGGGTATATCTGGTTGTGCTTGATTCATTTTCTTTTCTAAAGTGTGCAAAATCCCCCCCCCCCCCCCCCCCCCTCTCCCTTTCTCTCTTTTCCCCCCTTCTCCTTCTTTCTCATTTTTTCTCCTTTTTTGAGAGTCTTAAAGTATGCAAATTTGATATAGTGGTTTAACAATTTACAATATCAGGGTAATAATTCCTAGAAGTTTTGAGGGGATCATTCCTGCTATGTTGGGCTGTGACCGTCATTTGGTATATCATCCACAACTAATTCAGGTCAACCAAAGGCTTAGCGACTTGTAAGGTTCGTTAAAAGGACTACTTAAATTTTATTTATGGAACTACTTGAATGTTCTTTATGGAACTTCTTTGTATTGAGATAAATTAATCATTAAATTTAACAGAAAGATCCAGTTTTTGCCCAAGGTAGCGTGCGCAATGAAGGAAAAACAATGTTACATTACAGACCTCGTTGACATGGTTATTTACTGAAACAGAGTGGCATGGTTAAGCATGTTGGTGGGCTTGACCTTACACTGTTCGTGTCTCCTTATATTGTTGAGTATTTGAAAGTCGGGAAATGTCACTGTTTGGGATGTATGCTTACCATGAGTCTGACAGTGTATGCTTGGAAGTAAAAAATGCAGCGTTGTCTCGTTCAGTTCCCATTCAGCTGAATACCATTTTGTGTTAATATTATTATAGCAGTGGAGATATATTCAAAATTAGACCTGCAATGGTAAGTGCTGTGAGTTGCTCAAAATGCCAAACGCCGATAGCTATTTAGTATTTACTCCTATTTTAATTTCTGTCAAAGATCAAGCAATAAAAAAGTTGCGAGTATCCTTGTGCAAAACATTCACCTATTTAATGCTAAAATTATTGTTACCTGAAATTAAGTACATTCATGGCAGGTGACCTACATTTTTTGGTTAATTGAATTTCTGTTTAACTGTTATTGTTGTTCTTACATGATATAATCAGGATTATTGGCCATGTTTCTTACCTATGAAGTACGCACATTGAGTCATTGACATAGATAAAGGATATCATGCGAAGATGTGGACATACCAATTTTAATTTTTTTATAATATATAAAGGCGCAATATACATATAAAATACTTTTAAAAAAGTTTCAATAATTTTATAATATTATTTTGATATTAAAATATAAATTAATTTTATTAAATGTTTTTTTAATATTTTTTAATTGTATAAAATATTTAAAATAATTTTATTTTTTAATAAATAATGTTATTTTGAAATTTATTTAAAATAATATTGTAAATTGTTATTATTTAGGGTTTAGGGTTTAGGGTTTGGGGTTTATGGTTTAGGGTTTAGGGGGTTTAGGGTTCGGGGGTACGGGGGTTCGGGGGTCGGGGGTCGGGGGTCGGGGGTACGGGGGTCGGGGTTCGGGGGGTTCCGGGGGGTTGGGGGTTGGGGGTTCCGGGTTGGGGGTTTAGGGTTTAGGGTTTCGGGTTGGGGGTTTTGGGTTTAGGGTTCCGGGTTGGGGGTTTAGGGTTTAGGGGTTTAGGGGTTTAGGGTTTAGGGCTTAGTGCTCGGGTTTAGGGTTTAGGGGTTAGGGGTTTAGGGGTTTAAGGGTTTAGGGCTTATGGCTTGGGTTTAGGGTTTAGGGGTTGGGATTAGGGGTTGGGGTTTGGGGTTTGGGGTTTGGGGGTTGGGGTCTGGGGTCTGGGGTCTGGGGTCGGGGGTCTGGGGGTTCTAGGGTCTGGGGTCTGGGGTTTGGGGTCTGGGGCTCGGGGATCGGGGTTTTTTTAGGGTTTAGGGGTTTTTTAGGGTTTTTTTGGGGTTTGGGGTCCGGGGTCCGGGGGGTTTGGGGTTTGGGGTTTGGGGTTTGGGGTTTGGGTTTTGGGGGTTTTGGGGGTTTTGGGGTTTAGGGGTTTCGGGGTTTTGGGTTTTTGAGGGTCTAGGGTCTAGGGTTTTAGGGTTTTAGGGTTTTAGGGTTTTAGGGTCTAGGGTCTAGGGTCTAGGGTCTCGGGTCTCGGGTCTCGGGCTCAGGGCTCGGGGCTCGGGGCTCGGGGGTCTGGGGTCTGGGGTCTGGGGTCTGGGGTCTGGGGTCAGGGGTTTTAAGGGGTTCGGGGTTCAGGGTTCCGGGTCGGGGGTCGGGGGTCGGGGGTCCGGTGGTTTTGGGGGGTTTGGGGGTTTGGGGTTGGGGGTTGGGGTTTGGGGGTTGGGGTTTTGGGTTTTGGGTTTGGGATTTGGGGTTTGGGGTTCAGGGTCCAGGGTCCAGGGTCCAGCGTCCAGGGTCCAGGGTCCAGGGTTTAAGGGTCCAAGGGTTTTAGGGTTTAGGGGTTTAGGGGTTTAGGGTCTGGGGTCTGGGGTCTGGGGTCTGGGGTTTGGGGCTTAGGGCCTAGGGCCCATGGCCCAGGGCCCAGGGTCCAGGGTTTTAGGGGTTTAGTGTCCAGGGTCCAGGGTCCAGGGTTTAGGGTCCAGGGTCTAGGGGTCTAGGGGTCTAGGGTCTAGGGTTTAGGGTTCTCGAGGGTTTTTTAGAGTTTTCTATGGTTTTCGAGTGTTTCTCTAGTATTTTCGAGGGTTTTCTAGGATTTTCTTGGGTTTTCTAGGGATTTCTGAGGGTATTCTACGGTTTTCTAGGTTTTTCTAGGAGTTTTCTAGAGTTTTATAGGCTTTTCTATGGTTTTCTACGATTTTCTAGGATTTTCTAGGGTTTTTTTAGGGTTTTCTATGGATTTATAGGGTTTTCTATGGTTTTCGAGGGTTTTTCTATGGTTTTCGAGGGTTTTTCTAGGGTTTTCTGGGGTTTTCTAGGGGGTTTTCTATGGTTTTCTAGGGTTTTCTTGGGTTTTCTATGGTTTTCTACGATTTTCTAGGATTTTCTAGGGTTTTTCTAGGATTTTCTTGGATTTTCTAGGGTTATCTATGGATTTATAGGGTTTTCTATGGTTTTCGAGGGTTTTCCTAGGATTTTCTAGGGTTTTCTTTGGATTTATAGGGTTTTCTATTGTTTTCTTAGGGTTTTCTAGGGTTTTCGAGAGTTTTTTAGGGTTTTCTATGGTTTTCGAGGGTTTTTCTAGGAATTTTTAGGGTTTTCTAGGTTTTTTTAGGATTTTCTAGAGTTTTCGAGGGTTTTTCTAGGGTTTTCTAGGGTTTTTCTAGGGTTTTGAGGGTTTTTTAGGGTTTTTCTAGTATTTTCTAGGGTTTTTTAGGATTTTTGAGTGTTTTTCTAGGAGTTTTCTAGGGTTTTCTATGGTTTTCTACGATTTTTTAGGATTTTCTAGGGTTTTTCTTGGGTTTTCAATGGATTTATAGGATTTTCTATGGTTTTCAAGGGTTTTTCTAGAATTTTCTAGGGTTTTCTAAGATTTTCTGGGGTTTTCTATGATTTTCTATGGTTTTCTTGGGTTTTTTAGGGTTTTCTAGGGATTTTCTAGGGTTTTCTATGTTTTCTACGATTTTCTAGGATTTTCTACGGTTTTTCTAGGATTTTCTAGAATTTTCTAGGGTTTTCTATGGATTTATAGGGTTTTCTATGGTTTTCTTAGGGTTTTCTATGGTTTTCGAGGGTTTTTCTAGGATTTTTTAGGGTTTTTTAGGGTTTTTCTGAGTTTTTTTGGGGTTTTTTAGGGCTTTCTAGGGTTTTTTAGGGTTTTCTGGGGTTTTCTTGGATTTTCTAGAATTTTTAAGGGTTTTCGAAGATTTTCTTGGGTTTTTTAGAGTTTTCTAGGAATTTCTGAGGGTTTTCTAAGTTTTTCTAGGAGTTTTCTAGGGTTTTCTAGCATGTTTTATGGTTTTCTACGCTTTTCTAGGATTTTCTTGGGTTTTTCTAGGGTTTTCTTGGGTTTTCTATGGATTTATAGGGTTTTCTATGGTTTTCTTAGGGTTTTCTTGGGTTTTCGAGAGTTTTTTTTGGGTTTTCTATGGTTTTCGAGAGTTTTTCTAGGACTTTCTAGTGTTTTCTAGGGTTCTTCTTGGGTTTTCTAGGATTTTCAAGGGTTTTCTATGATTTTCTTGGGTTTTTTAGGGTTTTTTAGAGATTTCTGAGGGTTTTCTAGGGTTTTCTATAGTTTTCTATGATTTTCTAGGATTTTCGATGGTTTTTCTAGGATTTTCTAGGGTTTTCTTTAGATTTATAGGGTTTTCTATGGTTTTCTTAGGGTTTTCTAGGATTTTCTAGGGTTTTCTAGGATTTTCTAGAGTTGTCGAGGGTTTTTTAGGGTTTTTCTAGTATTTTCTATGGTTTTCTAGGGTTTTTCTAGGGTTTTCGAGGGTTTTTTAGGGTTTTCTATTCTTTTCGAGTAGTTTTTTTAGGATTTTCTTGGGTTTTCTAGGATTTTCTTGGGTTTTCTAGGGCTTTCTAGGGATTTCTGAGGGTATTCTAGGTTTTTAGGGTTTTATAGGGTTTTCGATGGTTTTCTACGATTATCTAGGATTTTCTAGTATTTTTCTAAGATTTTCAAGGTTTTCTATGGATTTATAGGGTTTTCTATAGGGCTGCACATGGATCGGATAATATCCGCAGATCCGCGGTAATTATCCGCATCCGATCCGAATTTCGCGGATATTATCCGATCCGCAGAGTCATCGGATCGGATCAGATCCGATCCGCACTGTGGTAGGATCGGATCGCGGATTTGGCAGTGATACCCGCGGATCCGATCCGCAGATCCGCATAGATCCGCACATGACCCATCATATAAATAGCTAATGTTATGTTATTGTGAGTTGTGACCTAACCCTAAATCCCTCATTACGGCGCTCCTCACCTTTTTCACTCTCTGAAGTCTGAACTCTGGACTCTCCTCTCAATCTCAGATCCTCACTCACTTACTCAGACTCTCAAACTCTGGCTCTCCTTCTCCTCTCTGATCGGCTCTGCCTTGCTCTATCACTAGTGTTCGCTGTCCATCACCGTCTCCTAAGATCATTATTTACTGTTCTTCCAGGCTCCAGCTACACGGTCGTTGCCTCCTCCATCGACGCGGTGGACGGCGGTCGCGTCGTTCTCCATAGGCGTTCTTCATATGTCGCGTTCTTCACTAGCGCAGCGCTCACGGTCGGTGGTCTCCTCCAGTAGTGCGGTCACCTCCTCCAACGCTCACGGTCGCGTTCATCATTTCTTGTTCTCTCCAAGCAGCTTCGTGAATCTGTCAGAGTCAGACCAGCCGTCCTTCTTCTCCATCGTTTTTGCTCTCGGCTCTTCAACTGATCAGGTATTATGGGTAAATTAATTTTATTTTATTTTCTCTTTTTAAAATTATTTTAATAATTGATGAAATTGTTGGCTATTTTTAGGAAAATACTTCATGACTTCAAATTACTAGTGATTTTCACAAAATGTAGTCCTTTATTTAAGAGCAACCAACTTCATTTCATGATCAATAGATCGAAGAAGTATTGCATCAGATAATAGAGAACCAATGATATGTTTTGAGCCAATTTGGAAGATAGAAATTAAGCATTACTTTGGCTACATAATTATTAACTTATTCCTTGTAAAGTCTCTTTCTGAAGGTGTCAACTATGGTGGCCTGAATTCTAATATTTTCAATTTAGTTATTAGATATGGGATGTAATTTGTAAACTTTATTTCTGATGGTGGGAAAAATGTTGGATTCATATCTCAAATGTCAAGTAATTAAGTAATCCTTGAAGACAATACCATGTGATTTCCCATTTGCTGTCTCTATCCATAGACCCTATGAAGGATATGGTTTGATTTCATTGTTTGTTCTTATAATGATAATAATATTAATATTTGTAAACTGATATAGTGTTATGGCTTATTTTAAAGTACTTGAATCATTGTGTTATATTGTTATTATGTAATAAAATCTGTAAATTTAAATGGTTTATTCAACTGTAAACAGATATGGCACTGAGGGTTTATATGGTTTAAAGGTTTAATTGGAAGATGAAGTGGCGGAAGATTTTAGTGGATTTGATATATTGAGGTGGTGGAGAGGAAAGACTTTGAGGTATCGTGTTCTCTCTTGCATGGCTAGAGATATATTAGCCATTCCTGTTTCTACTGTGGCATCTGAGTCAGTTTTTAGCACGGGAGGTCGTGTCCTTGACCCTTATCGCAGTTGTTTGAGTCCCACCACTATAGAGGCGTTAATTTGCACTCAAAATTGGTTGAAGCCTGCTAAGATATTGGTTGAGCTTGATGAAGGAGATGCCGCTGTTAAATTCAGGTATATAATGAATTAGTTCATTTGTATTTTATTAATTATTATTCATTTTTTGTCTTTCATTTTAGAGCATTGACATACCATGACATATTTTGTTATTGTTGAATTGAATAGAATTTTCTGGAGTTACTAGTGTCGGAGATCCTGAAGTTCAAAGTGGAATGCAATCTCATCAACCATCTTAGGTATTCAATGGTGCTTGTACTGTATTGGTATATAATAATTTATTATTCTAACATGTTTTACTAATTTTTCTCACTTGTTATTTCTTAATAGGAATGAATGCTTGCTGATATAGTGTCAATTGGAAGACTGGAAGAGATGTGTCAATTGGAACTTGTTGAGTTGCTGTTTTAGTGTTTTTAGTATGCTGGAATTGCTGTTTTAGTATGATTTAGTGTGCTGAATTGTTGAGTTGCTGTTTTAGTATGTTAAATTATTGATTTGATGTGTTGTTTTACCAAGTGTTGTCATAAATTATTGTATTTTTAATTTTTAATTGCTAAGTTGCTGTTTTATTTTTAATTTTTAATTTTATGATATTTATGGACATTTTTTTCAAAAACAGAAAAAAACAGGGCCTTAAAACAAATCTTTTATTACACGGATATATCCGATATCCGATCCGACCTAAAAAAACGCGGATATGGTATCCGATCCGATCCGATGGGAGCAGTGCGGATCGGATAGAATTTTAGCCTATATCCGATCCGTGTGCAGCCCTAGTTTTCTATGGATTTATAGGGTATTCTATGGTTTTCTTAGGGTTTTCTATGGTTTTCGAGGGTTTTTCTAGGATTTTCTAGGGTTTTTTAGGGTTTTCCTGAGTTTTTCTGGGGTTTTCTAGGGTTTTTAGGGTTTTCTGGGGTTTTCTTTGATTTTCTAGGATTTTTAAGGGTTTTCGAAGATTTTCTTGGGTTTTTTTGGGTTTTCTAGGGATTTCTGAGGGTTTTCTAGGTTTTTTTAGGAGTTTTCTAGGGTTTTCTAGCATGTTTTACGGTTTTCTACGCTTTTCTAGGATTTTCTTGGGTTTTTCTAGGGTTTTCTAGGGTTTTCTATGGATTTATAGGGTTTTCTACGGTTTTCTTAGGGTTTTCGAGAGTTTTTTTAGGTTTTCTATGGTTTTCGAGAGTTTTTCTAGGATTTTCTAGTGTTTTCTAGGGTTCTTCTTGGGTTTTCTAGGATTTTCAAGGGTTTTCTAGGATTTTCTAGGGTTTTCTATAGTTTTCTATGATTTTCTAGGATTTTCGAGGGTTTTTCTAGAATTTTCTAGGGTTTTCTTTAGATTTATAGGGTTTTCTATGGTTTTCTTAGGGTTTTCTATGGTTTTCTTAGGGTTTTCTAGGGTTTTCGAGAGTTTTTTAAGGTTTTCTATGGTTTTCGAGGGTTTTCTAGGATTTTCTTTGGTTTTCTAGGGTTTTCTAGAGTTGTCGAGGGTTTTTTAGGGTTTTTCTAGTATTTTCTATGATTTTCTAGGGTTTTTCTAGGGTTTTCGAGGGTTTTTTATGGTTTTCGAGTATTTTTTTAGGATTTTCTTGGGTTTTCTAGGATTTTCTTGGGTTTTCTAGGGCTTTCCAGGGATTTCTGAGGGTATTCTAGGTTTTTCTAGGGTTTTCGATGGTTTGCTACGATTTTCTAGGATTTTCTAGGGTTTTTCTATGGTTTTCTATGGATTTATAGGGTTTTCTATGGTTTTCTTAGGGTTTTCTATGATTTTCGAGGGTTTTTCTAGGATTTTCTAGGGTTTTCTAGGGATTTCTGGGGTTTTTCTACGATTTTCTAGGATTTTCTAGGGTTTTTCTAGAATTTTCTAGGATTCTCTAGGGTTTTCTATGGATTTATAGGATTTTCTATGGTTTTCTTAGGGTTTTCTATGGTTTTCGAGGGTTTTTCTAGTATTTTGTAGGGTTTTCTTTGGTTTTCTATGGTTTTCTTAGGGTTTTCTACGGTTTTCGAGAGTTTTTTAGGGTTTTCAATGGTTTTCTAGGTCTTTTCTAGGATTTTCTAGGGTTTTCTAGAATTTTCTAGGATTTTCTAGGATTTTCGAGGGTTTTTCTAGGGTTTTCTAGGACTCTCTAGGGTTTTCTAGGGTTTTCGAGGGTTTTTTAAGGTTTTCTATGGTTTTCGAATGTTTTTCAAGAGTTTTCTAGGATTTTCTTCGGTTTTCTAGGGATTTCTGAGGGTATTCTAGGGTTTTCTAGGTTTTTCTAGGAGTTTTCTAGGGTTTTTTAGGGTTTTCTATGGTTTTCTACGATTTTCTTGGATTTTCTAAGATTTTTCTAGGATTTTCTAAGGTTTTCTAGGATTTTCTGGGGTTTTTCTGGGGTTTTCTAGGATTTTCTTGGGGTTTCTAAGGTTTTCTAGGGGTATTCTAGGGTTTTCTATGGTTTTCTACGATTCTCTAGGATTTTCTAGGGTTTTTCTAGGATTTTCTAGGGTTTTCTATGGATTTATAGGGTTTTCTAAGGTTTTCTTAGGGTTTTTTATGGTTTTCGTGGGTTTTTCTTGGATTTTCTAGGGTTTTCTGGGGTTTTTCTGGGGTTTTCTAGGGTTTTCTGGGGTTTTCTTGGGTTTTCTAGGGTTTTCTAGGGGTTTTGTAGGGTTCTCTATGGTTTTCTACGATTATCTAGAATTTTCTAAGGTTTTTCTAGGATTTTCTAGGATTTTCAAGGTTTTCTATGGATTTATAGGGTTTTCTATGGTTTTCGAGGGTTTTTCTAGGGTTTTCTAGGATTCTCTAGAGTTTTCGAGGGTTTTTCTAAGGTTTTCTAGTTAGGGTTTTCTTGGGTTTTCTAGGGTTTTCTAGTTGTTTTCTAGGATTTTCAATGGTTTTCTATGATTTTCTACGATTTTCTAGGGTTTTTCTAAGATTTTCTAGGATTTTCTAGGGTTTTCTATGGATTTATAGGGTTTTCTATGGTTTTCTTAGGGTTTTCTATGGTTTTCGAGGATTTTTCTAGGATTTTCTAGGGTTTTCTATGGTTTTCGAGGGTTTTCTTTGGATTTATAGTGTTTTCTTAGGGTTTTCTATGGTTTTCGAGAGTTTTTTAGGGTTTTCTATGGTTTTCGACGTCTTTTCTAGGATTTTCTAGGGTTTTCTAGGATTATCTAGGGTTTTCTAGGGTTTTTCTAGGGTTTTCTGAGATTTTCTAGGACTATCTAGGGTTTTCTAGGGTTTTCGAGGGTTTTTTTAAGGTTTTTCTAGTATCATCTAGGATTTTCTAGGGGTTTTCTATGGTTTTCGAGGGTTTTTTAGGGTTTTCTATGGTTTTCGAGTGTTTTTCTAGGGTTTTCTAGGATTTTCTTGGGTTTTCTAGAGATTTCTGAGAGTGTTCTAGGGTTTTCTAGGTTTTTCTATGAGTTTTCTAGAATTTTCTAGAGTTTTCTATGGTTTTCTACGATTTTCTAGGATTTTCTAGGGTTTTTCTATGGTTTTCTATGGATTTATAGGGTTTTCTATAGTTTTCTTAGGGTTTTCTATGGTTTTCGAGGGTTTTTTAGGATTTTCTAGGGTTTTCTAGGATTTTCTGGGGTTTTTCTAGGGTTTTCTAGGTTTTCTTGGGGTTTCTAGGATTTTCTAGGGGTATTCTAGGATTTTCTGTGGTTTTTTACGATTCTCTAGGATTTTCTAAGGTTTTTCTAAGATTTTCTAGAGTTTTCTATGTATTTATAGGGTTTTCTAAGGTTTTCTTAGGGTTTTCTATGGTTTTCGAAGGTTTTTCTAGGATTTTCTAGGATTTTCTAGGGTTTTTTGGGATTTTTCTGGGGTTTTCTAGGGTTTTCTAGGGTTTTTTAGGATTTTCTGGGATTTTCTTGGGTTTTTTAGGGTTTTCTAGGGGTTTTGTAGGGTTCTTTAAGGTTTTCTACGATTATCTAGGATTTCTAGGTGTTTTCTAGGATTTCCCAGGATTTTCATGGTTTTCTATGGATTTATAGCGTTTTCTATGGTTTTCGAGGGTTTTTCTAGGGTTTTCGAGGGTTTTTTAGGGTTTTTCTAGAGTTTTCGAGGGTTTTCTAGGGTTTTTCTAGAGTTTTTGAGGGTTTTTTACCGTTTTCTTGGGTTTTCTAGGGTTTTCTAGGGGTTTTCTAGGATTTTCTATGGTTTTCTACGATTTTCTACGATTTTCTATAGTTTTTCTAGGATTTTCTAGGGTTTTCTATGGATTTATAGGGTTTTCTATGGTTTTCTTAGGGTTTTCTATGGTTTTCGAGGATTTTTCTAAGATTTTCTAGTGTTTTCTAGGGTTTTCGAGGGTTTTTCTAGGATTTTGTAGGGTTTTCTTTGGATTTATAGGGTTTTCGATGGTTTTCTTAGTGTTTTCTACAGTTTTTGCGAGTTTTTAAGGTTTTTTATGGTTTTCAAGGTCTTTTCTAGGATTTTCTAGGGTTTTCGAGGGTTTTTCTAGGGTTTTCTGGGGTTTTCTAGGACTTTCTAGGGTTTTCGAGGGTTTTTTAGGATTTTTCTAGTATTATCTAGGGTTTTACTAGGGTTTTCGATGATTTTTTAGGGTTTTCTATGGTTTTCATGTGTTTTTCTAGGGTTTTCTAAGATTTTCTTGGGATTTCTAGGGATTTCTGGGGGTATTCTAGGGTTTTCTAGGTTTTTCTAGGAGTTTTTTAGGTTTTTCTAGGGTTTTCTATGGTTTTCTACGATTTTCTAGGATTTTCTAGGGTTTAGGGTTTAAGGTTTTCTGTTGTTTTTTACGATTCTCTAGGATTTTCTAGGGTTTTTCTAGGATTTTCTAGGGTTTTCTATGGATTTATAGGGTTTTCTAAGGTTTTCTTAGGGTTTTCTATGGTTTTTGAAGATTTTTCTAGGATTTTCTAGGATTTTCTGGGGTTTTTTAGGGTTTTCTGGGGTTTTCTTGGGTTTTTTAGGGGTTTTGTAGGGTTCTCTATGGTTTTCTACGATTATCTAGGATTTTCTAGGGGTTTTCTAGGATTTTCAAGGTTTTCTATGGATTTATAGGGTTTTCTATGGTTTTCGAGGGTTTTTCTAAGGTTTTCTAGAATTTTCTAGAGTTTTCGAGGGTTTTTCTAGGGTTTTCTATGATTTCCTAGGATTTGCTAGGGTTTTCGAGGGTTTTTTAGGGTTTTTCTAGTATTTTCTTGGGTTTTCTATGGTTTTTCTAGGTTTTTCGAGGGTTTTTTAGCGTTTTCTAAGGTTTTCGAGGGTTTTCTATGGTTTTCGAGGGTTTTTCTAGGATTTTGTAGGGTTTTCTTTGGATTTATAGGGTTTTCTATGATTTTCTTAGGGTTTTCTACGATTTTTGAGAGTTTTTTAGGGTTTTCTATGGTTTTTGAGGTCTTTTCTAGGATCTTCTAGGGTTTTCTAGGATTTTCTAGGGTTTTCGAGGGTTTTTCTAAGGTTTTCTGGGGTTTTCTAGGACTCTTTAGGGTTTTCTAGGATTTTCGAGGATTTTTTAGGGTTTTTCTAGTATTATCTATGGTTTTCGAGTGTTTTTCTAGGGTTTTCTAGGATTTTCTTGGGTTTTCTAGGGATTTCTGAGGGTATTCTAGGGTTTTCTAGGTTTTTCTAGGATTTTCTAGGGTTTTTCTAGAATTTTCTATGGATTTATAGGGTTTTCTATAGTTTTCTTAGGGTTTTCTATGGTTTTCGAGGCTTTTTTAGGATTTTCTAGGGTTTTCTAGGATTTTCTGAGGTTTTTCTGGGATTTTTTAGGGTTTTCTTGGGGTTTCTAGGGTTTTCTAGGGGTATTCTAAGGTTTTCTATCGTTTTCTACGATTCTCTAGGATTTTTTAGTGTTTTTTTAGGATTTTCTAGGGTTTTCTATGGATTTATAGGGTTTTCTAAGGTTTTCTTAGGGTTTTCTATGGATTTATAAGGTTTTCTTAGGGTTTTCTAGGGATTTATAGGGTTTTCTTAGGGTTTTTTAAGGATTTATAGGGTTTTTCTAGGATTTTCTACGGTTTTCTGGGGTTTTTCTGGGGTTTTCTAGGATTTTCTAGGGTTTCTTAGGGTTTTCTGGGGTTTTCTTGGGTTTTCTAGGGTTTTCTAGGGGTTTTGTAGGGTTCTCTATGGTTTTCTACGATTATCTAGGATTTCAGGGGTTTTCTAAGATTTTCTAGGATTTTCAAGATTTTCTATGGATTTATAGGGTTTTCTAGGGTTTTCTTGGGGTTTCTAGGGTTTTCCAGGGGTATTCTAGGGTTTTCTATGGTTTTCTACGATTCTCTAGGATTTTCTATTGTTTTTTTAGGATTTTCTAGGGTTTTCTATGGATTTATAGGGTGTTCTAAGGTTTTCTTAGGGTTTTCTATGGATTTATAAGTTTTTCTTAGGGTTTTCTAGGGATTTATAGGGTTTTCTTAGGGTTTTCTAAGGATTTATAGGGTTTTTCTAGGATTTTCTAGGATTTTCTACGGTTTTCTAGAGTTTTTCTGGGGTTTTCTAGGGTTTCTTAGGGTTTTCTGGGGTTTTCTTAGGTTTTCTAGGATTTTCTAGGGGTTTTGTAGGATTCTCTATGGTTTTCTACGATTATATAGGATTTTTAGGATTTTTCTAGGATTTTCTAGGATTTTAAAGGTTTTCTATGGTTTTCGAGGGTTTTTTTAGGGTTTTCTAGGATTCTCTAGAGTTTTCGAGGTTTTTTCTTGGGTTTTCTAGGGTTTTCTTGGATTTTCTAGGGTTTTCTAGGATTTTTCTAGGGTTTTCGAGGGTTTTTTTAGTGTTTTTCTTGGATTTTCTAGGGTTTTTCTAGGATTTTCGAGGGTTTTTTAGGGTTTTCTTGGGTTTTCTAGGGTTTTCTAGAGGTTTTCTAGGATTTTCTATAGTTTTCTACGATTTTCTAGGGTTTTTCTAGGATTTTTTTGGGTTTTCTATGGATTTATAGGGTTTTCTATTGTTTTCTTAGGGTTTTCTATGGTTTTTGAGGATTTTTCTAGGATTTTCTAGTGTTTTCTAGGGTTTTCGAGGGTTTTTCTAGGGTTTTCTGGGGTTTTCTAGGACTATCTAGGGTTTTCTAAGATTTTCGAGGGTTTTTTAGGGTTTTTCTAGTATTATCTGGGATTTTCTAGGGTTTTTCTAGGGTTTTCGAGGGTTTTTTAGGGTTTTCTATGGTTTTCGAGTGTTTTTCTAGGATTTTCTAGGATTTTCTTGGGTTTTCTAGAGATTTCTGAGGGTATTCTTGGGTTTTCTAGGTTTTTCTAGTTGTTTTCTAGGGTTTTCTAGGGTTTTTCTATGGTTTTCTATGGTTTTCGAGGGTTTTTTAGGATTTTCTAGGGTTTTCTAGGATTTTCAGGGGTTTTGCTGGGGTTTTCTAGGATTTTCTAGGGTTTTCTTGGGGTTTCTAGGGTTTTCTATGGTTTTTTACGATTCTCTAGGATTTTCTAGAGTTTTTCTAGGATTTTCTAGGATTTTCTATGGATTTATAGAGTTTTCTATGGTTTTCTTAGGGTTTTTTATGGTTTTCGAGGGTTTTTCTAGGATTTTCTAGGGTTTTCTGGGGTTTTTCTGGGCTTTTCTAGGGTTTTCTAGAATTTTTTAGGGTTATCTGGGGTTTTCTTGAGTTTTTTAGCATTTTCTAGGGGTTTTGTAGGGTTCTCTATGGTTTTCTACGATTATCTAGGATTTCTAGGGGTTTTCTAGGATTTTCTAGGATTTTCAAGGTTTTCTATGGATTTATAGGGTTTTCTATGGTTTTCGAGGGTTTTTCTAAGGTTTTCTAGGATTTCCTAGAGTTTTCGAGGGTTTTTCTAGGGTTTTCGAGGGTTTTTTAGGGTTTTTCTGGTATTTTCTTAGGTTTTCTAGGGTTTTTCTAGAGTTTTCGAGGGTTTTTTAGCGTTTTCTTGGATTTTCTAGGGTTTTCTAGGGGTTTTCTAGAATTTTTGATGGTTTTCTACGATTTTCTAGGGTTTTTCTAGGATTTTCTAGGATTTTCTAGGGTTTTCTATGGATTTATAGGGTTTTCTATGGTTTTCTTAGGGTTTTCTATGGTTTTTGAGGATTTTTCTAGGATTTTCTAGGGTTTTCTAGGGTTTTCGAGGGTTTTTCTAGGATTTTGTAGGGTTTTCTTTGGATTTATAGGGTTTTCGATGGTTTTCTTAGTGTTTTCTATGGTTTTCGCGAGTTTTTTAGGGTTTTCTATGGTTTTCGAGGTCTTTTCTAGGATTTTCTATGGTTTTCTAGGATTTCCTAGGATTTTCTAGGGTTTTCGAGGGTTTTTCTAGGGTTTTCTCGGGTTTTCCAGGACTTTCTAGGATTTTCGAGGGTTTTTCTAGTATTATCTAGGGTTTTCTAGGGTTTTCTAGGGTTTTCGATGGTTTTTTAGGGTTTTCTATGGTTTTCAAGGATTTTCTATGATTTTCTTGGATTTTTAGGGATTTCTAGAGATTTCTGAGGATTTTTTAAGGTTTTCTAGGGATTTCTGAGGGTTTTTTAGGTTTTTCTAGGAATTTTGCTTGTGTTTTCTATGGTTTTCTACGATTTTCTAGCATTTTTGAGGATTTTTTTAGGGTTTTCTAGGGTTTTCGAGAGTTTTTAGGGTTTTCTATGGTTTTCGATGGTTTTTCTAGGATTTTCTAGGATTTTCTAAGGTTTTCTAGGATTTTTAGGGTTTTTCTAGGGTTTTCGAGGGTTTTTTAGGATTTTTCTAGTATTTTCTGGGATTTTTTAGGGTTTTCTATGGTTTTCGAGGGTTTTCTAGGATTCTCTAGGCTTTTCTAGGGTTTTCTAGGATTTTCTAGGGTTTTCGAGGGTTTTTCTAGGGTTTCCTAGGTTTTTCTAGGCTTTTTCTAGGGTTTTTGAGGATTTTTCTAGTAATTTCTAGGATTTTCGAGAGTTTTTTAGGGTTTTCTATGATTTTCGAGGGTTTTTCTAGGATTTTCTACGGTTTTCTAGGGTTTTTCTGGGGTTTTCTTGGGTTTTTTAGGGTTTTCTAGGATTTTCTAGGGTTTTCTACGCTTTTCTAGGATTTTCTAGGGTTTTTCTAGGATTTTCTAGGTTTTCTAGGGTTTTTTTAGGGTTTTCTAGGGTTTTTGAGGGTTTTTCTAAGGTTTTCTAGGGTTTTTAAAGTTTTCTAGGATTTTTCGAGGGTTTTTTAGAGTTGTTCTAGTATTTTCTAGGATTTTCGAGGGTTTTTTAGGGTTTTCTATGGTTTTCGAGGGTTTTTCTCGGATTTTCTAAGATTTTCTAGGGGTTTTCTAGGGTTTTCTAGCGATTTCTGAGGGTATTCTAGGATTTTCTAGGAGTTTTCTAGGGTTTTCTATGAGCTTCTACGCTTTTCTAGGATTTTCTAGGGTTTTTCTAAGATTTTCTAGGGTTTTCTAGGGTTTTCGAGGGTTTCTCTAGGGTTTTCTAGGGTTTTCTAGGTTTTTCTAGCGTTTTTCTAGGGTTTTCGAGGGTTTTTAGGGTTTTTCTAATATTTCTAGGATTTTCGAGGGTTTTTTAGGGTTTTCTATGGTTTTCGAGGGTTTTTTTAGGATTTCCTAAGATTTTCTAGGGTTTTTCTAGGTTTTTCTTGGGTTTTCTAGGATTCTCAAGGATATTCTATGATTTTGTTGGATTTTTTAGGGATTTCTAATGTTTTTTAGGTTTTTCTAGGAGTTTTCTTGTGTTTTCTATGGTTTTCTACGATTTTCTAGGATTTTCGAGGGTTTTTCTAGGGTTTTCTTTGGATTTATAGGGTTTTCTATAGTTTTCTTAGGGTTTTCTAGGGTTTTCGAGAGTTTTTTAGGGTTTTCTATGGTTTTCGAGGGTTTTTCTAGGTTTTTCTAGTGTTTTCTAGGATTTTCTAGGGTTTTTGAGGGTTTTTCTAGGGTTTTCTAAGATTTTCCAAGTTTTTCTAGGGTTTTCAAGGGTTTTTTAGGATTTTTCTAGTATTTTCTAGGGTTTTCAAGGGTTTTTTAGGGATTTCTATGGTTTTCGAGGGTTTTCTAGGATTCTCTAGGGTGTTCTAGGATTTTCTAGGGTTTTTTAGGGTTTTTCTATGGTTTTCTATGGGTTTCTAGGGTTTTCTAGGTTTTTCTAGGGTTTTCGAGGATTTTTCTAGGATTTTCTAAGGTTTTCTAGGGTTTTTCTAGGGTTTTTTAGTGTTTTCTAGGGTTTTCTACGCTTTTCTAGGATTTTCTAGGGTTTTTCTAGGGTTTTCTAGGTTTTTAGGGTTTTTCTAGGATTTTCTAGGATTTTTGGGGTTTTTTAGGGTTTTCTAGGGTTTTTAAAGTTTTTAGGGTTTTTATAGGGTTTTCAAGGGTTTTTTCTAGTTTTTCTAGAATTGTCTTGGATTTTCGAGAGTTTTTTAGGGTTTTCTATGGTTTTTGAGGGTTTTTTAGGACTTTCTAAAGTTTTCTAGGGTTTTTCTAGGATTTTCTAGGGTTTGTTAGGATTTTTTAGGGTTTTCTACGGTTTTTCTAAGGTTTTCTAGGTTTTTCTAGGGTTTTCTAGGATTTTCTAGGGTTTTCGAGGGTTTTTCTATGGTTTTCTAGGGTTTTTTAAAGTTTTCTAGGGTTTTTCTAGGGTTTTCGATGGTTTTTAGGGTTTTTCTAGTATTTTCAAGGATTTTCGAGGGTTTTTTAGGGTTTTCTATGGTTTTTGAGGGTTTTTCTCGGATTTTCTAAGGTTTTCTAAGGTTTTTTTGGGTTTTCTAGGGATTTCTGAGGGTATTCTAGGATTTTCTAGGTTTTTCTAGGAGTTTTCTTTGGTTTTCTAGGCTTTTCTAGGATTTTTTAGGATTTTTCTAGGATTTTCTAGGGTTCTCTAGGGTTTTCTAGGATTTTCTAGGGTTTTTCTAGGGTTTTCTAGAATTTTCTAGGGTTTTTAGGGTTGTCGAGGGTTTTTTTAGGGTTTTCGAGGGTTTTTCAGGATTTTTCTAGTTTTTTCTAGGATTTTTGAGAGTTTTTTAGGGTTTTCTATGGTTTTCGAGAATTTTTCTAGGATTTTCTAAGGTTTTCTAGGGTTTTCTTGGGTTTTCTAGGATTTTCAAGTGTTTTTTAGGGTTTTCTAGGGATTTATGAGGGTTTTCTAGGAATTTTCTAGGGTTTTCTACGCTTTTCTAGGATTTTCTAGGGTTTTTCTAGGGTTTTCTAGGGTTTTCTATGGATTTATAGGGTTTTCTATGGTTTTCTTATGGTTTTCTAGAGTTTTCAAGAGTTTTTTAGGGTTTATTATGGTTTTCGAGGGTTTTTCTAGGATTTTCTAGGGTTTTCTAGAGTTTTTCTTGGGTTTTCTATGATTTTCAAGGATTTTCTATGATTTTCTTGAATTTTTTAGGGATTTCTAGGGATTTCTGAGGGTTTTTTTAGGATTTTCTAAGAATTTCTGAGGGTTTTTTTAGGTTTTTCTAGGAGTTTTCTTGTGTTTTCTATGGTTTTCTACGATTTTCTAGAATTTTCGAGGGTTTTTCTAGGTTTTCTAGGGTTTTCTTTGGATTTATAGGATTTTCTATGGTTTTCTTAGGGTTTTCTAGGGTTTTCGAGAGTTTTTTAGGGATTTCTATGGTTTTCTAGGTTTTCTAGGATTTTCTAGGGTTTTCTAGGATTTTCTAGGGTTTTTGAGGGTTTTTCTAGGGTTTTCTAGGATTTTCTAGGGTTTTTCTAGGGTTTTCGAGGGGTTTTTTAGGGTTTTTCTAGTATTTTCTGGGGTTTTTTAGTGTTTTTTATGGTTTTCGAGGGTTTTCTAGGATTTCCTATGCTTTTCTAAGTTTTCCTAAGGTTTTCTAGGATTTTCTAGGGTTTTCGAGGGTTTTTCTAGGGTTTTCTACGGTTTCCTAGGTTTTTCTAGGCTTTTTCTAGGGTTATCGAGGGTTTTTTAGGTTTTTTCTAGTATTTTCTCGGATTTTCGAGAGTTTTTTAGAGTTTTCTATGGTTTTCGAGGGTTTTTCTAGGATTTTCTACGGTTTTCTAGGGTTTTTCTAGGGTTTTTTAGGGTTTTCTAGGGTTTTCTATGCTTTTCTAGGATTTTCTAGGGTTTTTCTAGGATTTTCTAGGGTTTTCTAGGTTTTCTAGGGTTTTTCTAGGGTTTTCTAGGGATTTTGAAGGTTTTCTAAGGTTTTCTAGGGTTTTTAAAGTTTTCTAGTATTTTTCGAGGGTTTTTTAAGATTTTTCTAGTATTTTCTAGGATTTTCGAGGGTTTTTTATGGTTTTCTATGGTTTTCGAGGGTTTTTCTCAGATTTTCTAAGATTTTCTAGGGATTTTCTTGGATTTTCTAGGGCTTTCTAGGGATTTCTGAGGGTATTCTAGGATTTTCTAGGTTTTTCTAGGAGTTTTCTAGGGTTTTCTATGATTTTCTACGCTTTTCTAGGATTTTCTAGGGTTTTTCTATGAATTTCTAGGGTTTTCTAGGGTTTTCTAGGATTTTCTAGGTTTTTCGAGGGTTTTTCTAGAGTTTTCTAGGGTTTTCTAGGTTTTTCTAGGGTTTTTCTAGGGTTTTCGAGGGTTTTTTAGGGTTTTTCTAATATATTCTAGGATTTTCGAGAGTTTTTTAGGGTTTTCTAAGATTTTCGAGGGTTTTTTTAGGATTTCCTAAGATTTTCTAAGGTTTTTCTAGGTTTTTCTTGGGTTTTCTAGGATTCTCAAGGATTTTCTATAATTTTGTCGGATTTTTTAGGGATTTCTAGGGATTTCTGATGGTTTTTTAGGTTTTTCTAGGAGTTTTTTTGTGTTTTCTATGGTTTTCTACGATTTTCTAGGATTTTCGAGGGTTTTTCTAGGGTTTTCTTTGGATTTATAGGGTTTTCTATAGTTTTCTTAGGGTTTTCTTGGATTTTCGAGAGTTTTTTAGGGTTTTCTATGGTTTTCGAGGGTTTTTCTTGTGTTTTCTAGGTTTTTCTAGGGTTTTTAAGGGTTTTTCTAGGGTTTTCTAGGATTTTCTAGGTTTTTCTAGGGTTTTCGAGGGTTTTTTAGGGTTTTTCTAGTATTTTCTATGGGTATCAAGGATTTTTTAGGGATTTCTATGGTTTTCGAGGATTTTCTAGGTTTTCTAGGGTTTTTCTAGGGTTTTCTAGGGATTTTGAAGGTTTTCTAAGGTTTTCTAGGGTTTTTAAAGTTTTCTAG